>NC_060128.1:120755612-121955612 GCF_021461395.2 Schistocerca americana
ACGGGACACAAGCTTTTTTTATTCCGGCTGCAAAGAGTTCTTTATCTTTATGTTTGACCCAATTTCGCACAAACTTTTACACGTCCTCGTCCTGGAGCCTCTCCTCACGCAATGCTTCCTTCAGTGCGCCAAACGAATGGAAATCACCAGGTGATAAATCATGACTGTAAGGGGGATGAGGCAGTACCTCCCATCCCATTTTGCGATGGTTTCACGAGTTACTTGAGCAATATGACGAAGAGCGTTGTCTTGTTTGGGAATCACCTCTCTCCTCTGAGATCCACGACGTCTCTCTCTCACGGCTGGCTTCACATTGTTTAGAAGCAAATACGAGTAGTATTGGCTGTTCACTGTACGTTGCTCTTCGAGATAATCACAAAAAAAACTAGACGTTCAGCATCAAAAAAGACCGTCAACATGGCTTTTCCTGCTGATGCTAGGTTTTGAATTTTTTCGTGACGTGTGAGTTGGTGTGCTTCCACTCCACGGCTTGTCTTTTTGATTCCGGGTCATAATAGTGAACCCAAGCTTGAAAAATGGCTCTGAGCACTATGGGACTTAACTGCTGAGGTCATCAGTCCCTAGAACTTAGAACTACTTAAACCAAACTTACCTAAGGACACCACGCACACTCATGCCCGAGGCAGGATTCGAACCTGCGACCGTAGCGGTCGCGCGGTTCCAGACTGTAGCGCCTAGAACCGCTCGGCCACTTAGACCGGCGAACCAAAGTTTGATCCGAAGTTAAAATTTTGTTGATGAAGTGCTCACCCTCGCTTTCATAATGTTCCTTTTGTGCACGCCCTCAGCCTTGTTTCCTTGTGTAGCCGCGTCAACTCCTTTGGATCCATCTTGCGTGTGCTTTGCGGTACTTCAGCCTGTTACAGACACTGTTATGAAGTGCAGCAGTACTAACTTGAACCTATGTGTGTACCAAACTTGCCCTACTAACAGTTTTCCTCACACCAATTTGTCTCTCTAATTACTGAATGACCCTCCTAGGTAAGATACCGAAATTTCATTCAAAATTGAGAGCATGACGATGCCTCATGTCGTTCTTGGGTTATTGTTTTTTCTATCTGGTGGACGGTCACACCCAATACACCATTTTCGCCTCTGTGCATGAGGAATTATGTGGTCATAAGAATGGTCATCTTTCATAAACGGTTCATGATATTAGAGCCAGCTTCTTGCAACTGATGGAACGCAAATAGGAGCATATGCTGTGTGACGAATACTCGAACCTTTTTTATTCCGTGAGGCATGGAAGTAACTTGTCTGCAGCACTGAGTGGTCGGAGCTCAGGACGCATACAGACATTAATAGCACTTTGAGAAAACCTAAGCGGCTCGCGTATACACCTCCCCAGCATCTGGGGAGTGGTAGAGCTGGACATGTACACACGCCGACAGCAGTGAAAGGGTTGAAGGTAGTCAAAGGAGTAATATCTGGCGCTATTGTGGTGCTACATTTGTACTGTTGTGCACTTTGATATTTGGTGAGGTTGATACTACGAATGGCGTGTATCGGATGCTGCAGAGAATAGCGACAACTGGCAAACAATTGCGGGCCGCGATGTTTACAGTCTGATTCGTATCACTGGACGAGCCCACGTAACGTGGTAGCAGTTACAGTATTGACCACTCAGGGGGAGCCAGATTCAGCTGTCGTATGCAGCCCATGTGTGTCTTTCACTTTCTCTCCATATCGATACAACGGCTGGTCGACGAAGCGGCATCGCGATCACGTATTAAAATGTGAGGACCAGCATGTGACTTGCCGTGGGGTAGATTCATCTTTAGGCGTGCTGAAGACTGCGGCATTTAGAGTGAACGTTTAGTCGTGAAAAAGTTCTGCTCTCATTGAATTCTGCAAAATTTTGCCGAAGATAAATACACGACCGCGTATGTTGAGCAGAGGAAATGTGCAAAATATTCAGCTGAGGTAATACAGAATTTGTCTATCACATTGTAGAATGAGATGAACTTTTTAGATATTCGTAAGAGTCGACAACTAGGCAGGAATCAAGTGTTTGGGTGTTCCAAGCCTAATCAAAACGAACGGGGAAAAATACTTCAAATGGCTCTGAGCATTATTAGACTTAAAATCTGAGGTCATCAGTCTCCTAGACTTAGAACTACTTAAACCTAACTAACCTAAGCGCATCACACACACCCATGCCCCAGGCGGGATTCGAACCTACGACCGCAGCAGCAGCGCGGTTCCGGACTTAAGCGCCTAGAACCGCTCGGCAACAGAGGCCGGTATGTCGAAACACCTCTTTGAAATAAATTCATAGTCACATTTACAGTAGGTAAAAAAAATGATTGGTCCAAGTAGGTGTAAATAGAATAACAGTCATTTAACGCTTTCATTGTTAAAACCCATTTTACACACATTTAAAAAAATTAGAAACTTTCTTCTGTCGTATTCAGTGGGGCATCACTAACGAAAAACGTTTCAGTTGAAAATCAATGAGGCGAGAAATTTTCTGGGCTCGTTTTATGCTGACCATCAGCTCACAAGCAGCTGCCCAACCATGAGACTATTATACGTTCCAAATTATGGGTGCACAAACGAGCATTGATGTGACACATTTATATTGTTATAAATTTCGATGTTTGTTATTGTTGAAATTGTGGTGTCACCGCCAGACACCACACTTGCTAGGTGGTAGTCTTTAAATCGGCCGCGGTCCGTTAGTATACGTCGAGATACTGGCAGAAGTAAAGCTGTGAGTACCGGGCGTGAGTCGTGCTTCGGTAGCTCAGACGCTAGAGCACTTGCTGGCGAAAGGCAAAGGTCCCGAGTTCGAGTCTCGGTCGGGCACACAGTTTTAATCTGCCAGGAAGTTTCATATCAGCGCACACTCCGCTGCAGAGTGAAAATCTCATTCTGGAAACATCCCCCAGGCTGTGGCTAAGCCATGTCTCCGCAATATCCTTTCTTTCAGGAGTGCTAGTTCTGCAAGGTTCGCAGGAGAGCTTCTGTAAAGTTTGGAAGGTAGGAGACGAGGTACTGGCAGAAGTACAGCTGTGAGTACCGGGCGTGAGTCGTGCTTCGGTAGCTCAGTTGGTAGAGCACTTGCCCGCGAAAGGCAAAGGTCCTGAGTTCGAGTCTCGGTCGGGCACACAGTTTTAATCTGCCAGGAAGTTTCAATAATGTACCTGTTACCAAGTGGCGTCACCTATTAGACAGCACACGTGTACGTTCAGCGAGAGGCACATGCCCCATCTGGTCTATATGCTTGTTTCGTTCGTCGGACATCAAATTGTAATATGGAGCGGAATCATCCCTAGTCTGGAAGTATTTCGTGAAGTGGAATGCTCGATTTTCTCGACATGTGAAATCATATAAGGAGAAAACATAGAACTTAACGGTTCATTTGTAGTTTACAATAAAAATAGAAAGTAACTGTTGTCTGTCTGTACACAATATGCACTCACTTAATTGTAGCCATTGACAATGGACAAATTAACACAAAAAATACAGTTCTCATATCCTCATTTCTCACCCTTCAGGGCTGAATATTCGTATTGCCCAAACAGTGGTATGACCCTCGATTACAAAATAATTTTTGAGCAGAGTTTAGGAAAATTAGGATCAGTAGGAGAATACTGGTTTTTTTTTTTTTTTTTTTTTTTTTTTTTTTTTTATTGCAATGTTCAACGACATGCCACTCTTCGACAAAAGCCGCCAACTGTGGACGGACGATGATTTCTTATAATTGCCTATTAAATTCAGTACTTATGTTCTGTGTATCTTGAAACTGAAGATACCAAAATCTTTCCGTATTTGTTCGAGTTCTATGTTTATTATAGGAAATAATATACGAATAAAGTAATTCGAATAATTTCAGAAACCGACTATTTTGTGTGGTTTTAAGACTCTGGTTACACTGGTGTCGGAAAAAACCATATAATCGAAAACCGGTTATATCAGCGATAACCGCCACCCTACATCAGTAACCATGTAAATGAACAGACTTGTGATTCTCTGTGACAGGTACATTACGTTATCAAAAGTACCAGGCTGAAAATGACTTACAAATTAGTTACGCCCTCCTTCGGTAATGCTGGAATTCAATTTGATGTTGGCCCATCCTTAGCCTTGATGACAGTTTCCACTCTCAAAGGCATACGTTCAAACAGGTACTGGAAGGTTTCTAGGGGGATGGCAGCCCATTCTTCACCGAGTGCTGCACTGAGGACAGATATCGATGTCAGTCGGTGAGGCCTGGCACCAAGTCGGCGTTAGAAAACATCCCAAAGGTGTTCTATAGGATTCAGGTCAGGACTTTGTGCAGGCCAGTCAATTGCAGGGATGTTATTGTCGTGCAACCACTCCTCCACAGGCTGTCCATTATGAAGACGTGCCCGATCGTGCTGAAAGATCCAGTCACCATCCTCGAATTGTTCTTCAACAGTGGAAAGCAAGAAGGTGCATAAAACATCAATACAGGCCTGTGCTGTCATAGTGCCACGCAAAACAACAAGAGGTGCAAGTCCCTACATGAAAAACACGACCACGCCGTAGTACCACCGCCTACGAATTTTACTGTTGGCACTACACACGCTGGCAGATGACGTTCACCGGGCATTCGCCATACCCACATCCTGCCAGCGGATCGCCACATTGTGTACCGTCACTCCACACAACGTTTTTCCACTGTTCAATCGTCCAACGTTTACGCTCCTTACGCCAAGTAAGGCGTTGTTTGATATTTACTGGCGTGATGTGTGGCTTATGAGCAGCCGCTCGACCATGAAATATAAGTTTTCTCACCTCCCATCTAACTGTCAAAGTACTTGCAGTGGATCCTGATGTAGTTTGGAATTCCTGTGTGATGGTCTGGATAGATGTCAGCGTGTTACACATTACTATCCTCTTCAACTGTCGGCGGTCTCTGGCAGTCAACAGACGAGGTCGACCTGTACATTTTAGAGCTGTACATGTCTCTTCACATTTCCAATTTACTATGACATCGGAAACAGTGGACCTAGGGATGTTTAGGAGTGTCGAAATCTCGTGTTTAGTTCTATGACACGAGTGACACCCAATCACGTGACCACGTTCGAAGTCCGTGAGTTGTGCAGAGTGCCTCATTCTGCTCTTACGCGATATATAATGACTACTGAAATCGCTGATATGGAGTAACTGGCAGTAAGTGGCTGCAAAATGCACCTAATATGAGAAACGTATGTTTCTGGGAGTGTCCGGATACTTTTGATCACATAGTGTAGGAAAAACTGCCAGCAGCTTTAGCGATATTCGCTTTTACTGCAGTTACCAGGCCTAGTAGGGTGTATAAGGGACGTGAACAGCGTCAGATGTTGATTGATCAGTGTGAAGAACACGGACATGGCAGATAGGGCCGTGAGATAGCGTTATCAGAAACTGATGGGGTGCGAAACCGGCCTCAGTGTGAGTATCCTTTTGGATGGGTTGTCTAATCGTTCATTATCCAGATCTGGGGGCATTCAAATGAAACAGGGGCCATACGCTTGACGGCATGGAATCACGAGGGCAGAAACTCTTGAGGTCATGGTTCAAGTGGTCCATGACTGAACATCACAAAGGAGAAACCCTGAATCGTGCACCAAGCACATTGTAATTCTTCACGTAATGCTCTGCCTGGAACTTTCTGTGCCATCCTGTGCCATTTGTCAGGGATTAGCGCAAGCCAGTCTAGGGACTTAGCTGGCCGGGTTGGCCGAGCGGTTCTAGGCGCTAGAGTGTGGAACCGCGTGACCGATAAGGTCGCAGGTTCGAATCCTGCATGGATGTGTGTGATGTCCTTAGGTTGGTTAGGTTTAAGTAGTTCTAAGTTCTAGGGGACTGATGACCTCAGCCGGCCGAAGTGGCCGTGCGGTTAAAGGCGCTGCAGTCTGGAACCGCAAGACCGCTACGGTCGCAGGTTCGAATCCTGCCCCGGGCATGGATGTTTGTGATGTCCTTAGGTTAGTTAGGTTTAACTAGTTCTAAGTTCTAGGGGACTAATGACCTCAGCAGTTGAGTCCCATAGTGCTCAGAGCCATTTGCACCATTTGAACTGATGACCTCAGAAGTTAAGTCCCATAGCGCTCAGAGCCATTTGAACCATTTTAAGCCATAGTGCTCAGAGCCAATTCAACCATTTGGGGACTTAACGTCCCCTGTGTAGGATGCAGTTACCAATGCAACACAAACGGGTGTGTTTGTATCAATGCCGTGTCCGGGAAGAATGGGTGCAAATGAAAGATATCGCATTGCCCTGAGCAACGAATAGTGTTTATGCACTACCCTACATGACCATGATCTGCCTATTTGGTGGCGACGTGTGGAGGTCGCATTCGTCCATTGTTCACGAGACTCACAACAGTATTAGTTTGCTCCTGACGTCATCGTGTGGGGCACCATCGGATATTAATCTAGGTCACAGCTGGTAGTGACTGACAGAACTCTGACAGCATCCACATCCTCAAGTGCCACCTCCGATGCGACGGTTTCGTGGTACTATTTTTCAAGACGACAATGTTCGGCCACATAAGGCACGTGTCTCTGTTTTCTGCCTCCGTGATGCTGAGGTATGCTGTGCCTAAGAAGATCTCCAGATAGGTCCCTGGTGGAGCATGTCTGGGGCTCGGACACCAACTCAAACCCAGTGTCAGTATCCAGAAAGCTAAGGACCACTTTTATCAGATGGGGGCTAACTCGCTATAGGACGGCCTTACGAGATCTTTAGCAACCGAAACAGGGCCTGAATCAAAGCCAAAGGGGACGCAGCCTCATATTGATAAGTGGGCTCATACGGCCAAGTTGTCTGTTAATGTGACTGGATATTGTAATCAATGGAATAACACAGCATTGCCTCCCCCCCCCCCCCCCCCCCCCCCCCCCCCCGTGGCTACTTGCCTTTCTTAGTCAGGCAGTATGTATATCACTGGCGGGTATTTAAATTATTCTCCATTTCAGCAGTGGTCCTTACATAGCTGGTAACAGATTTCCGACCTCCATCGCTTCCATAGGCGATGCAGTCAGCTGCCTCTTCCGTCTTACTGCGTCATAGGGTGGTTGCCAACCCGCGCTCTGGGCAAAACTCTTATCTCGACTGAGAAGATTTGTCGACACTCGTATCTGAGTTGCCTGCAGCTGAGCAGACGACCGGCGTCTTCTCCACGTCGAACACGTGATCTTCCGTTACGCTGTGCTCGGCCACTCAATATTATTCCCCTGCCCCAGTCTTACGTTACGTGTATGTTCAGTGCAACGCAGGGGCACACAGCGCTGCGTTTGTCCTAGGTTAAACCTTTCACAGAAGCACTGAACGTTATGGACCCCAGGTGTACGAAGGCCGAGGTCATCTCTCACACTATCGAGAAAGTTCCTCATTTTCCTAGGTGGCCGAAATACGTACTCCATAACTTTCTTATACAGAGCTCGGCAGATTCTTTCTGCTCCCTCTCAGTAATTTCTCCTTCGTTGATCCTAACGGTGCTTTAGTGTACCCTCAGTTCATTCTTCTTAAGCGGCCGCAGAAATGGAGAAATTAGAATTGTGAAGGGCATAAATCGTCTGAGAAGACTGTCGGTTTCCATACAGTTTGCAGTTGATGGAGAGTGTATAGAGTCGTGTCTACAGCGAGACAATTAACTTCTCAGCGGATTGCGTTAGGAAGTTCAAACTGCACGGTTGGCCGCGGGGCATGATCAGAATTAGTATGCGTACGCGCTCTCGCATTGTTATTGTGACCACTTTCATATGGATGGTTTCGTCAATTAGCAAAATTGGCGCGTTTAGGGGACTGAGAACATGCATTTCGCGATCGATAAATCTCTTCAGCCTCAACGGGAGACTGCCGTGTTCAGTGTCCAGTTACGGAATAATCGGTGTGATATTCCCTGATCGTACTGTAACTAACGAACGGTACGTGAAGGAATCTGCAAAATTGTTTCATCTACATTATCCAAAGATACCTGTATTTCGACAAGATGTGTTTCATGCAAGATGGAGGTCGACCCCCTCGAAGCAGGAGAGTGATGTCCTAGAGGAGCACTTTGGGGACCGCATTCTGGCTCTGGTGTACCCAGAGGCCACTGGGATGAGCCTCGATTGGCCGCCATATTCTATGGATCTAAACACGTGGGACTCATTTTTGTGGGGCTATATCAGACAAGGTGTACAGCAATAACCCCAAAACATTTGCTGAGCTGAAAACAGCCATTCAGAAGGTCACCGATACCATCGATGTTCTGACATTTCAGCGGCTCATGTAGAATTTCGTCTGCGCCACGCCATCGTCAATGACGGCAGGCATATGGAACATGTAATAATCTAAATCCGAATACCTGTTGTGACGTTTACATGTTGAACAAGGTGTGTGCACGCTGCAGTTGGTAACAAATTTAAGTTTTTTTCATACAGTTCAATAATTGTCACCCTGAGTGTAGTGCTATAGAACGAAAAGATAAGGAATGAAGAGATTCTCCGCACAATCTGCGAAAAAAGGAATATGTGGAAAACACGTACAAAATGATAACACATGTATTAAGACACCAGGGAATAACTTCCGTGGAACTAGACGGAGCTGTAGAGGATAAAAATTGTAGAGTAAGACGGAATACAACCAGCAAATAATACTCTAAATTGAAGAGCATGGCACAGGAGAGTAATTCGTGGCGGGACGCATCAAACCAGTAATGCAACATAAATTTTCCTCATGGATGAGTTACACTAGAATGTGATGTCGTAAGACATTCATGAATGAAAATGAGAAAAGTAATCAGAATTTTTGATATTTGCATCTCAAAAAATCTAATCTTATCCGTAATGCAAGCTTTGGCGTCTATGAGGATCTGTTAGAAGTGGCTTCTAGTTCAGGTTCTCAACTGTGTAAACAGCCAAGAATTAAGAACGCTCTCTTTTATTTAATGATTTGTCTTCTTGTGTTCCTAATGGTGTCGACATGCTTTGCACCTTACCGAGTATCCGGTATTGTATTTTATCTAAATTGAACTAGATCCCATTTGTAGGGAATACGTTATTAACTTACATGACAATGCCATTTTTAACGATTGATGTTCCTCTATTAGCACTGTAAATTGTTCACAATATGTACCTACATGACTTACCAGACGACGTCAGCATCTCCAAGAGCCTGCAGGCAGTAATGATGTTTCGAGAATGAGATTTTCACTCTGCAGCGCAGTGTGCGCTGATATGAAACTTCCTGGCAGATTAAAACTGTGTGCCGGACCGAGACTCGAACTCGGGACCTTTGCCTTTCGCGGGCAAGTGCTCTACCAACTGAGCTACCCAAGCACGAATCACGCCCCGTCCTCACAGCTTTACTTCTGCCAGTATCTCGTCTCCTACCTTCCAAACTTTACAGAAGTTCTCCTGCGAACCTTGCAGGACTAGCACTCCTGAAAGAAAGGATATTGCGCAGACATGGCTTAGCCACAGCCTGGGGGATGTTTCTAGAATGAGATTTTCACTCTGCAGCGGAGTGTGCGCTGATATGAAACTTCCTGTCAGATTAAAACTGTGTGTCGGACCGAGACTCGAACTCAGGACCTTCGCCTTTCGCGGGCAAATGCTCTACCAACTGAGCTACCCAAGCACGGGTCACGCGCCGTCCTCACAGATTTACTTCTGCCAGTATCTCGTCGTGCTTGGGTAGCTCAGTTGGTATAGCACTTGCCCGCGAAAGGCAACGGACCCGAGTTCGAGTCTCGGTCCGGCACACAGTTTTAATCTGCCAGGAAGTTTCAGCAATGATGTTGTGTGCAGAAAAGTCGCAACGCAAGAGAATTGTAGCAAAATGCTGAAAGACCAATAGAGGGTAGAGCTTTGGTGTAGGTGTTGGCAGTTGAGCCTCACAAGAAACAACCGTGACTCATAAGTAGACGGAAATATCAGTTAATGGCCGATTACTCTACTAAACAACGTTCACTGTGAAAGGAGTGTAGTGGGGCACACTTGTATGTGGCACCGGAATATGATGATAATATTCAACGTCTACATCATACTCCACAAGATACGTAATGTTGTGTGGCGGAGGGTACTTTCGGTACAACTATCTGCTCCCTTCGACCCTGTTCCACTCGCGAATAGTGCGTGGGAAGAATGATTGTCGGTAAGCCTCTGTATTGGCCCTAATTTCGAGAATTTTCTCCTCGTGGTCAATACGCGAGGTTGGGGGTGGGGGGTGGGGTAGCAATATGTTGTCCGACTCCTCCTGAAAAGTGCTGTCGCGAAATTTTAATAGTAAATCTCTCCGTGATGTACAACGCCTCTCTTGTAACATCTGCCAGTGGAGTTTCCTTAGCATCTCCGTAACGCTCTCTCGCCAGCTAAACGATCCCGTGACGAAATGCGCCCCTCTTCGTTGGATCTTCTCTACCTCCTCTATTAGTCCTAGCTGATAGTGATCCCAGATAGATGAACAATACTAAAGAATCGGGCGAACAAGTGCCTTATAAGCCATTTATTTCATGGATGAGTTACATTTCGTTAAGATTCTTCCTGTGAATCTGAGTCTGGCATCTGCTTTTACTCGCTATTTGTTTTATGTGGTCGTTCCACTTAAGGTCGCTCTGGATAGTTACGCCTAGATATGTTACAGCAGACGTTGTCTCCAGCTGTCTTCCATCAATAGTGTAGCTGTACTGTAGTGGATTTCTTTTCCTATGTTACTTACGTTCAGGATCAACTGCCAGAGCCTGCGCCATTCATCAGTTCTCTGCAGGTCGTTCTGCAAATTATTGATATTTTCTCGCGTTCCTACTTTGCTATAGACAACTGCATCATCTGTGAATAGCCGTAAAGAGCATGCGTCGCTTTCTACTAGATCATTTATATATATTGTATACAACAACTGCCCTATCACACTTCCCTGTCGTACTCCGGATATTACCTTTACTCTGTCAATTTAGTTCCGTTAAGAGCGACGTATTGAGTTACATCTGCAAGAAAGTCTTGAACCCAACCGCAAGTCTGCTCCAATATTCCGTAAGCTCGCATTGTTTTCATCAAACGGCAATGTTGGACGGGGTCAAATGCCGTACTGAAATCAAAGAACGCGGCATCAAAAAAATGGTTCAAATGGCTCTGAGCACTATGGGCCTTAACTTCTGAGGTCATCAGTACCCTAGAACTTAGAACTACTTAAACCTAACTAACCTAAGTACATCAGACACATCCATGCCCGAGGCAGGATTCGAACCTGCGACCGTGGTGGTCACGCGGTTCCAGACTGTAGCGCCTAGAACCCCTCGGCCATCCCGGCCGGCAACACTGCACCAACCTGAGCGCCTTTCTCCACTGCGCTGTGGATCTCACGGAGGAACCAAGCGAGCTGAGTTTCGCAGGGTCTATGCGGAATCCATGTTATTTTTATAGAGGAGATGTTCGTTTTCCAAGAGCGTCGTAAAACATGTTCCATAATTCTACAACAGATTGACGTCAACGATATATGTCTATAATTGTGTCGATCTGTCTTACGGCCTTTCTTAAAAAACGGGATTGACCTGCGCTTTTTTCCAGCCATTAGGTACCTTTAGTTGCTCAAGCGATCTACGATAAATTATTGCTAGAAGGGGAGCAAGTTCTTTCGCATGATTTTATAGAATCTTATACGTAACTCATCTGGTCCTGACGCTTTTTCTACTACTAAGCGATTGTAGCTGCTCTTCAATTCCGCGATCGATTATCTCAATATCTCCCATTTCAATGTTCGCACGGCGATTTAAAGGAGGGGCAGTGTTACGATCTTTCGCGGTGAAACAACTTCGGAAGACCAAATTCAGTATTTCGGCCTTCTCATTGTTATCTTTCGTTTCGGTGCCGGTGTGGTCACTGAGAGAAGGAATAGATGATTTTGACCCACTTGTTGATTTTACAGCCGGCCGCTGTGGCCGAGCGGTTCTAGGCGCTTCAGTCCGGAACCGCGCTGCTGCTATGGTCACAGGTTCGAATCCTGCCTCGGGCATGGATGTGTGTGAATCCTTAGGTTAGTTAGGTTTAATTAGTTCTAAGTTCTAGGCGACTGATGACCTCAGAAGTTAAGTAGCATAGTGCTCAGAGTCATTTGAACCATTTGAACTGATTTTACATACGACCAAAATCTCTTAGGGTTTTTACTCAGGTCAGTTGACAACGTCTTACTTTAAAAATCATTGAACGCTTCTCACATTGCTCTCCTTACGCTCATTTTCGCTTCGTTCAGCTTTTTAGGTTTTTACTTGTCTTGAATCTGAGATGAAGTGCTCTTTGTTTACGGGGGTAGGACGTCAAACGGGTCGACTTGGAGTAGGAGAGGCACCACAGGGCATTTTAATTTCCACTGTCTATACTTTTACAAGTAAATTCATAAAACTTTGTCAGCATGACCAGGAAGAATTCAGGAATCGCACTTTTAGCAGCGGCAGTTCAAAAACCAAACAAAAATTTTTTTTACATGTTAAATTTCATCTTTTTTTCGCTTACTATTGCCTGCATTTGTTGCTATAGGTACACTTTTCTTCTTAAGTAGGACAATCTGTTCCATGAATCTTGCACAACAAACAAACCATACTTACAGGAGTCGGAAACTCTACAATCTACTTAATTTGTGGAAAAATGAATGAGCTGTTACGTTTTAAACTTAATGTTTAGAAAAAAAATCAAATTTTGTAGTTAACTATCTCAATTTTTACCACAGCTTCTAAGAGATTTGGAAAATTCTAGAGTTTCATACACCTGTAAGTATGGTTTGTATGCTGTGCAAAATTCATCAAAGAATCTCTCTTACTTGTGAAGAAAAATGTACCTAAAGCAACAAATGCAGCCAATAGTAAGCGAAAAAATGATGAAATTTCACATGTAAAAAAATTAATTTTGTTATGTTTTTGAACTTCCACTGCTATGAGTCTGAATCCCGAATCCTTCCTGGTCATGCTGAGAAAGTTTTATGAATTTATTTGCAAAAGTATAGACAGTAGAAAATAAAATGTCCTGTGGTGCCTCTCCTGCTCGTAGCCGGCCCGTTTGACGTCCTACCCCCCTTACGTAGCGCTTTTCTGACACGGCTTTTAAACCATGGTGGATCGTTTCCATCCCTTAAAACCTTTCTCGGAACATAGTTGTCCAGGGGATATTGAACGATGCATTTAAATTTTTTCCATTTATTGTCCACACCTTGGTCCCCATCACCAAATAGTTGATGCTGACTTCTGAGATATACTGAAATTTGTATCCTGTCATCCTTGCTGCGCAAATATATCTTCCTACGTTTCTTAACATTCCTTGTAGGCTCCGTCGTCATAGATGCTGTCACAGCCTTATGATCACTGATGCCTTCCTCTCCGTTAACTGATTCGGTAAGTTGAGGTCTGTTTGTTGTCAGAAGGTGTAAGACGTTACGCTCACGATTTAGTTCTCTAGCTATCTGCTCCAGGCAATTTTCGGACAAGACATCTAGAACAGTGCCACAGGGATCCCTGTCTCTGCCACCAGTTTTGATGGCATAACACTCCCAATCTATACTTGGCAAGTTGAAGTCACCCCCTATTACAACGGCATATTAATATAGACTAAAGTAGGAAAGTAGGAAAAGGGAGAGAAGGAAATGTAGGAGGTGAATATGGATTGGGGGTAAGAAATGAAAGAGGAAGCCGCCTGGTAGAATTTTGCACAGAGCACAACTTAGTCATAGCTAACACTTGGTTCAAGCATCATAAAATATGGTTGTATACATGGAAGAAGGCGGGAGATACTAACAGGTTTCAGATAGATTATATAATGGTAAGACAGAGATTTAGGAACCAGGTTTTAAAATGTAAGACATTTCCAGGGGCAGATGTGGACTATGACCACAATCTATTGGTTATGAACTGCAGATTGAAACTGAAGAAACTGCAAAAAGGTGGGAATTTAAGGAGATGGGACCTGGATAAACTGAAAGAACCAGAGGTTATACAGAGTGTTTCAGGGAGAGCATAAGGGAACGATTGACAGGAATGGGGGAAATAAGTACAGTAGAAGAAGAATGGGTAGCTTTGAGGGATGAAGTAGTGAAGGCAGCACAGGATCAAGTAGGTAAAAAGACGAGGGCTAGTAGAAATCCTTGGGTAACAGAAGAAATATTGAATTTAATTGATGAAAGGAGAAAATATAAAAATGCAGTAAATGAAGCAGGCAAAAAGGAATACAAACGTCTCAAAAATGAGATCGACAGGAAGTGCAAAATGGCTAAGCAGGGATGGCTAGACGACAAATGCAAGGATGTAGAGACTTATCTCACTAGGGGTAAGATAGATACTGCGTACAGGAAAATTAAAGAGACTTTGGAGATAAGAGAACGACTTGTATGAATATCAAGAGCTCAGATGGCAACCCAGTTCTAAGCAAAGAAGGGAAAGCAGAAAGGTGGAAGGAGTATATAGAGGGTCTATGTACTTGAGGACAGTATTATGGAAATGGAAGAGGATGTAGATGAAGATGAAATGGGAGATACGCTACTGCGTGAAGAGTTTGACAGAGCTCTGAAAGACATGAGTCGAAACAAGGCCCCGGGAGTAGACAACATTCCATTGGAACTACTGACGGCCTTGGGAGAGCCAGTCCTAACAAAACTCTACCGTCTGGTGAGCAAGATGTGTGAGACAGGCGAAATACCCTCAGACTTCAAGAAGAATATAATAATTCCAATCCCAAAGAAAGCAGGTGTTGACAGATGTGAAAATTACCAAACTATTAGTTTAATAAGTCATGGCTGCAAAATACTAACCCGAATTCTTTACAGACGAATGGAAAAACTAGTAGAAGCCGACCTCGGGGAAGATCAGTTTGGATTCCGTAGAAATATTGGAACACGTGAGGCAATACTGACCCTACGACTTATCTTGGAAGCTGGATTAAGGAAAGGCAAACCTACGTTTCTAGCATTTGTAGACTTAGAGAAAGCTTTTGACAATGTTGACTGGAATACTCTCTTTCAGATTCTGAAGGTGGCAGGGGTAAAATACAGGGAGTGAAAGGCTATTTACAATTTGTACAGAAACCAAATGGCAGTTATAAGAGTTGAGGGGCATGAAAGGGAAGCAGTGGTTGGGAAGGGAGTGAGACAGGGTTGTAGTCGCTCCCCGATGTTATTCAATCTGTATGTTGAGGAAGCAGTGAAGGAAACAAAAGAAAAATTCGGAGTAGGTATTAAAATCCATGGAGAAGAAATAAAAACCTTGAGGTTCGCCGATGACATTGTAATTCTGTCAGAGACAGCAAAGGACTTGGAAGAGCAGTTGAACGGAATGGATAGCGTCTTGAAAGGAGGATATAAGATGAACATCAACAAAAGCAAAACGAGGATATTGGAATGTAGTCGAATTAATTCGGGAGATGCTGAGGGTATTAGATTTGGAAATGAGACACTTAAAGTAGTAAAGGAGTTTTGCTATTTGGGGAGCAAAATAACTGATGATGGTCGAAGTAGAGAGAATATAAAATGTAGACTGGCAATGGCAAGGAAAGCGTTTCTGAAGAAGAGAAATTTGTTAACATCGAGTATAGATTTAAGTGTCAGGAAGTCATTTCTGAAAGTATTTGTATGGAGTGTAGCCATGTATGGAAGTGAAACATGGACGATAAATAGTTTGGACAAGAAGAGAATAGAAGCTTTCGAAATGTGGTGCTACAGAAGAATGCTGAAGATAAGGTGGGAAGATCACCTAACTAATGAGGGGGTATTGAATAGGATTGGGGAGAAGAGAAGTTTGTGGCACAACTTGACTAGAAGAAGGGATCGGTTGGTAGGACATGTTCTGAGGCATCAAGGGATCACCAATTTAGCATTGGAGGGCAGCGTGGAGGGTAAAAATCGTAGAGGGAGACCAAGAGATGAATACACCAAGCAGATTCAAAAGCATGTAGGTTGCAGTAGGTACTGGGAGATGAAGAAGCTCGCACAGTGTAGAGTAGCATGGAGAGCTGCATCAAACCAGTCTCAGGACTGAAGACCACAACAACAACAAAGTGAAACTATTATATTATAAACTTGGTATATCTGTGATGGACACTATAAAGCGGTTCGCTGACTGTGCACGACCACAGAGCCAGAGGTGCTGCTTTTGGTCTGAGATTGTAGTTTTGAAGAGAGCGCTTGGCGCACAGTTGTAACGAAAGAGGATGGAGTAGGCAATTTTTTTGACGAGCTCTGTGAAGCCAGCAAGTGTTAGATTAATGTAGGAATTACGAGAACATGGAAACAGAAGTGTTCAGACAAACAAGGTAAAGATGTTAAATAATTATGATTTTATTTTTTCCTGCGCGTTAGTATAGATGATTTGGCTGATAATTTGTAATTAGCCAAGAATTTACGTAAACTGATTTAATGTAAAGGCTAATTAGGTATATATGCCCTTTGTAATGTTTATTTGTTAAGACTGGTATATGTAAGTTGATGATTTATATTTATGCTTTTTAGTGAGGTTTGATAACAGACGCTGCATAAGTCTCATTGTCAATCAGTTAGTAAGAAAAGGATGCAAAGGATGCAATTTTACTGAGTAATGTAATGTCAATTGTCAGATGTTTTGAAAAGCCAAACTTAAGTATGAATACAATTTCATTAAAATATCGGTGTTACTAATTCACCACGCTCAGTACCGCCTCCTTCTCCAGGTAGTATGTTTCTCAAAGACGTTGGATTTTACTTGAATATCTTCATTTATCAGCCAAAAGAATTTTATGTGCGTATTACGGCCAGCACTGCACACCGCTGAGCCTGTAGCTAGCATATTTATATGTTTTTTATGAGAGACCAGAATTCATCGCGTTTTCCACTGTTGCTACTTTACAGGTAAGACAATTTAATTTATTTGCTGTGAACACAAGGACCAAAGTTATCAATTTTGAACAGAGCCAGAGGATTCAGTGCCTATGGGGCTGAATGCATTTTGCAGTGACTGCATTTCTTTATTGGTATTGGGAGTTGCATTGCCCAATCGGTTCGTATAAAGTTTTGCTAATAATAACGCGGAGTAAGTACACCACTCGCAGTTACAACACGATACACGATAACTCCAAAAAAGGTTCAAATGGCTCTGAGCACTATGGGACTTAACATCTGAGGTCATCAGTCCCCTAGAACTTAGGACTACTTAAACCTAACTGACCTAAGGACATCACACACATCCATGCCCGAGACAGGATTCGAACCTGCGACCGCAGCAGCAGCGTGGTTCCGGACTGATGCGCCTAGGACCGCTCGGCCACAGCGGCCGCCTCGCGGCGTGGTTTGCCTTTGCAGTGCCCACACCGTACCTTCCTAGAACAGTCGACCAATGTGTCTTATAGATATGTATCTATCTCGAAAAGAAACCGGAGGGAAAATAACAGATATTCTAGCTTAAGCGGAGATGTACCGTCAATCCTCGTGGAAATTCGCCGATCTCGCGGACTTACGACGGCGGCTGATGAGACAAATAAAGAAAACGATCTACCACATGACAACACGTTGTATGCAGTCGACGAAAACTAGTATTATTAGGGTCCTACGATACGTGGGCCAAGAAATAAAGCTGCTCTTTTCGTTCATAGCCGACCTGAAGGTGGCATGAGTGTTGTGCATAATCCAGTCCTTTGAAATAAATTTCTTTGTTGACACAGTCGTGGTGATTCGTTTTTTTTCTGTTTACCATCAATCTTTCCTGCGCTCGATTTACGAGTGGAAAGGGAAATGGGGAAATGGCAGTGGTACACAAATACAACCTGCCATGTGCCATAAAGTGGCTGGTGGAGAGGAGACGTACATCTTGACGTAGATGTAGCACGTAATTCTCAATTCTCCTTCCAGTAAGTCTATAGATTCCATCCTTTGCACGGAACTATTCAGGTCTGTCAAGAATTTTCATAATAGCAAAAACACTACCGCAGCGTGAAAACAGCGTAGTGGTGAAACTTCCTGGCAGACTAAAACTGCGTGCCGGGCCGAGACTCAAAGTTCCATGTTAGCACACATTACTCTGCAGAGCGAAAATCTCATTCTAGAAACATTACCAGGCTGTGTCTATGCCATGTCTTCGCAATATACTTTCTTTCAGGAGTGCTAGTTCTGCAAGCTTCGCACACGAGCTTCTGTGAAGTGTGGAATGCCGGCACGGTACCTCAGTGTGTTCTGTCAGAGGGTCAACTGTCTTTGTAATAAAAAATAAAAAAAGATGAGTGAAGGGGTCAACGATGAGCTTCAAGAGGTGTCATGGGGCGGATTTTTATTCTGCCAGAAAGTTTCATATCAGTGCACGCTCCGTTCCGAAGTGAAAACCTCATTCGGCGTAGTAGTGGTTCTCTTTCATATAAATTTGGAACATGAGTGATCTCACAGGGTTTGCTTGGAATACATCCGCCATGAACTACGGCAAGGAGAACGCACTGGAATATGCTTGACATATTTTCTTCAGAAAGTCACATTTTCGGGAAGAAGCTAATAATTTTAGAAGAAATGGTGTACTTTAGCGATCAATGAATTCAGCTTTCCCGTTTTTATATTTAAGTAGAATCAGTCAACTGGTAATTTCGTCAGCCAATGACTTTGGTATCTGTTGAAAAATAATTCGTTGTCTGCTTGTTGTTTTCCCACACACAGTGTTGATTTCCCCCTAAATGACGGATGAGTGCACGTCAATAAACGGATTATTAAGCTATGATCTAAACCTTGAACTTTTGGAGTGGATAATAGTCGGAAATATTTATGATATCGAGCTGAAAATAGGGTTCGCGTCACGAAGTAAGATTCCGAGGTGCCACTTGTTTTCGGACTGAACTATATATCAGAAAATACTAAATTACGTCAATCAATATGTTAAAGTCTACAAAGAAACCCTCTTGATCTCGGTTTCTTGTCTGAAGTGTGGCTGGCTCGTCAATCGCTGAAGGTTGAAGCTGATTATTTCTCAAAATAGTAATCTAAAAAAACAATCACAAACGTGATGTTCATTCAGAGATTACCATATATACTGCCTGATTTTCATCTCAGGTAAACATCCGCGAAGTGTTAAAAAAATACATATCATAGCAGATTACGTTTCGAGTGCGATTTTGAAATCTTCACATAATCTGTGACAACAGATCTGACATCTTGTGATTACCACAACGCTATCGATAAGTGATGACGCACGTTCGAGCCTGCGTCGTAACCAGGATAACACAGGCACTGCAATAATGTAAACATCGTAAAAATTAAAAGTTTGCAAAATGTTGCGCAACACTACACTTTAGTCTGCTACTGCCTAGCGTTATCAGTGCAAATTGGTTGGGAAAGTCTGTATAATATTTTCATGAGACACTTAACATCAGTAAATATATATCAATAATACATTGTAGGCTACATTTGTGATGATACCCAATGACTGTAGGTTTCACGGAATCTACGTCAAGTGGAGTATTCCGAATGGAGCCCAGAGGACTCCTACGTCTAGCTGCTTGAGGTGGTCGGCAATGGACTCTCGGAGCTGCGGTCCTGGGTCAACAACTTGATGGACACCGGCCTCTCAGCCGCCAACAGCCAATTGGCGGGCATAATGAAGAAGACGCGCGAAGAGGTGGGTAGCGCACAAATTCCAGCACTTATGATTCACACTAAACACAAAGCCTATTACAGCAAGTCCTGAACTGCTAAAAGCGTAACTGTTTTGGCTAGTTTCGATATCTGGACATTGGTACACACCACCCCACCTGTTGGTAAGGATATTGTAGTTATATATGAATGTATACTGGACAATTGTGCACACACCTTCCCACCTGGTAGTAAGAATATTGTGTGTGTGTGTGTGTGTGTGTGTGTGTGTGTGTGTGTGTGTGTGTGTGTGTGTGTGTCAGAGAGAGAGAGAGAGAGAGAGAGAGAGAGAGCGAGAGAGCGAGAGATAAAAGACTAGCACCCTACCAACAACCGTGTTGTTTTTGCAGCAACTCATCCCATACGTGCAGAGTGCCCAGTTCAATGCGAGAAGGGCCAGTGGCTGGTACGAGGACAAGTTCCAGCAGTACTCCAGCCCAGAGGTCTACCAAGACCTCGTGGCTGCACGACAGGAACTTTGGGACCTCCAACTGGTCGCCTAACCATCAATGGACCCTCATTATGTGTAAAATATGAATAAATACAGCATTCTTATGAAGTATGCCACATAATGTTTTTACTGTCACCTTCCCTATGACCTGTCTGTCTAAATACCTCTCCGAAATAAACTCATGGCTATATTTAAAACACTTAAAAATTATTTGTGTAACAAAGTACGACTAGAAGGAACACACTCGTTTAATGCTTTCGTTAAGACAAATTTTACACACATTTCAGAAAAAAAAACAAATTCCTTCTGTCTTGATCAGTGGCATACCATCACTAACAAAATAAGTTTCTGTTGAAAATCAATGAGGTGATAAATACGCTGGGATAATTTTAACCTGACCATCATGTATATGAGCTCTCAAGCAGCTGCACAACAATGAAACTATTATCGGTTCTCAAATTTTTGGAGCACAAGTGAGCAATATCTGGCGCTGTTGATGTGACACTTTTATATTGTTGAAATATTGGCATTCCAGTAACTAAGAGTGGTTTGAATACGGTGAGCGTTTAACGTAAGGGTATTGTGAGAAAATGGAAGATCAGGTGAAAATTATCATAGATAACATTTTTTTAGGATGCCTCAAATTCCTTCATTCAACTTTAAAGATTGACTGCTTAGAATTCGTTTGAAAACTTCATCGTGATCACACTAGCATTAGTGATGGATTTTGAGAAGATTGATAATAATCACTGGTTGTTCCGCAAGGCAGCGGCGCTACGTATCACATCTGTTCTGTCACTGTCGGCATAGCTAGAACGCGGTTTATGATCGCTGATGGTAGTGGTGGCGTGGACAATGGAGGAGCAATCAGTCCATTTCTGTCTTCAATAACAGACGGGTTCAAAACGTGAACAGCTAGGCAGGAGCAAAGTCCAGAATGTGGTGAGTCATCCACTCCAAACGTGATCTTTGCGATCCGTGCTGTCCGCGTCTTTGTCATGGGTATAATGCTGTCAAATGCTGCTACTTGCGCTGAGAGATGGCTTTCCAGCCGTTTCGAAATTCTGATCATCCGATCTTGAAACTAGTATACGCTGAAAAAATTTGATTTTTGCACATCTTACAACCTGATAGCTTTGCTCGATCAAGGACTGAAATTATTTTCGTTGTTTATCGCGGTTACTTCACTGCATCGAATGAAGTAAAACGGTGCACAAAATTTTAAAGAGTATTCACAGATAAAAATGCATTTCGTGAACTTTCGTATATTTGATTTTAGCTAGTACATTGCGGTATGTGAAATGTACGAGGGTCATTCAATACTTTAAAGAGAAAAATTAGTCTGGAGAAAATAGCGTTTATTTTTAGAATACAGTACTTTTCCTACTTTTCAACATAATCCTCTTAAACATTTATGCATTCGTTCCAATGGGCCACAAGGTTCTTTTGTATTCCGGCTGCAAAGAGCCCTTTATCTTGATGTTGAAACTAATTTCCCACAAACTTTTTCACGTCCTCGTGCTGGAACCTCTTCTCACGTAATGCTTCCTTCAGTGCACCCAACGAATGGAAATCACCAGGTGCTATATCATTTTGTGATGGTTTCACGAGTTAATCGAGCAATATGACGAAGTGCATTGTCTTGCTGGAGAATCACTCGTCTCCTCTGAGACCCACGACTTCTCTCTCTCATAGCTGCCTTCATCTTGTTTAAACGCAAATCTGAGAGGTACTGGCTGTTCATTGTATGCTGCTCTTCGAGATAATCACAAAGAACTGGACAATCAGCATCCCAAAACATCGTCAACATGGCTTTTCTTGCTGATGCTTGGGTTTTGAATTTTTTCTTGACGGGTGAGTTGGTGTGCTTCCACTCCATGGTTTGTCTTTTTGATTCCGGGTCATAATAGTGAATCGAAGTTTGATCCCAAGTTAAAATTTTGTTGATGAAGTGATCACGTTCGCTTTCATAATGTTCCTTTAGCTCTGTGCACACTCTCAATCTTGTTTCATTGTGTAGCCGCGTCAAGTCCTTTGGGACCTGTCTTGCACGTCCTTTGCGGTATTTCAGCCTGTTATAGATAATAGTATGAACTGCACCAGTACAAACTTGAACCTATCATTTCCACAGTCACACGGCGGTCGGCACGTATAATGTTTTCAGTTCGACTTTCAAGTGAGGGAGTTGAAACTGCAACTGGTCAGCTAGAACGGTGTTCGTCAGCCACTGAGTTGCGACCATTTTTGAACTGTTCTACCGACGTGTAAAAATTTGCATCATTCAAAGAACCTTCACCATAAACTTTATACATTCTACAGTATTTATTCACTGGCTGCTCTCCTTCTGCAAGTAAAAAACAAGTAACGGAATGTTGTTCAACTAATGTAGAGATTTCAAGCAGATTCGCCATACTGAATCGTATTTTTGAAGTTATGAACAAAACGATGTTGATACATCAGCTGATCAGGGCTCGTCCCAGTGATGCCAACCATCTGTCTCTGAGCACTGCCTCGAATGAAATACGATGAGACTAATCCTACGGCGTAGACGTTAGGTTTATGGTGCAGCGTAATTAAGGAATCTATCAGAGTAAAGATGTATGGAAACATGATAAACTGGGGTGAATGTTTCGATTTATGGAGGTAGGGATGGGGAAGAAAATTTGTTAACGCCTTGCCAGTTATCTCATCCGCCAGAGTTGCAGAAGTGTCAGAAATTTGTGTTTGACGGTATGAGAGTGTGACATCCGAATATCAATAGGGTTTCAATAGGCAAAGCAAGCGAAGATTGGCGACCTCAGTTATAAATAGCGGCGCGACACCGACAGTACTTCACAGCCCCTACCTCTCATTTGCGGTTGAGTGTTCCCAGAATTTTCTATGGAAACCCCTCCCAAATATTCCAAATTTGTAACAGCATGAGTGCCAATGTCAGCCTACTGCGAAACTGTCTGGAAAGTAGAAAGTTGTAAAACAGCCTGCCCAACTCTCATGAGCAGAGTTAGAACGAGGTATAAAATTAAAACAGAACAGTTGGATAGATGGAGTCTAGGCAGTGAGTACACGCAACTGCTGAGCTCGCAGGCCTGGAGAACTTTGCAGATCCACTAAGTACCAGGTGCTTTAAAAGACACTGGCGTGTATGAATAAAAGGCCCAATGCGACAAGGTTCTCCACGTTATTTATCTAAACAAAGCATGGACTGAATGAGTGACATGCTCTCCGTGATGAAAGGTGGATACATTTGATGAAATTTGTCTAAGATTGAAACATGTTACTCATTTTTAGTTTCACAGTTTTTCTGATTAAAATGGTGACGCTTTTGTGAGCATTTTGGCTGTAGTATCCTACACATCAGTGACAATTTGTATCCATCTACATCTACATCTACATTTATACTCCGCAAGCCACCCAACGGTGTGTGGCGGAGGGCACTTTACGTGCCACTGTCATTACCTCCCTTTCCTGTTCCAGTCGCGTATGGTTCGCGGGAAGAACGACTGTCTGAAAGCCTCCGTGCGCGCTCTAATCTCTCTAATTTTACATTCGTGATCTCCTCGGGAGGTATAAGTAGGGGGAAGCAATATATTCGATACCTCATCCAGAAACGCACCCTCTCGAAACCTGGCGAGCAATCTACACCGCGATGCAGAGCGCCTCTCTTGCAGAGTCTGCCACTTGAGTTTATTAAACATCTCCGTAACGCTATCACGGTTACCAAATACCCCTGTGACGAAACGCGCCGCTCTTCTTTGGATCTTCTCTATCTCCTCCGTCAAACCGATCTGGTACGGATCCCACACTGATGAGCAATACTCAAGTATAGGTCGAACGAGTGTTTTGTAAGCCACCTCCTTTGTTGATGGACTACGTTTTCTAAGCACTCTCCCAATGAATCTCAACCTGGTACCCGCCTTACCAACAATTAATTTTATATGATCATTCCACTTCAAATCGTTCCGCACGCATACTCCCAGATATTTTACGGAAGTAACTGCTACCACTGTTTGTTCCGCTATCATATAATCATACAATAAAGGATCCTTCTTTCTATGTATTCGCAATACATTACATTTGTCTATGTTATCTATGGAGATCATTCATTACTTAGTGAATGATTTACACAGGGTGAAAAGTATTTAAACCGACAAACTCTGGGACGTTGTAGGGGACATCAAAACAAATATTTTTCCCTAATGTCATTTTTTCCAATGAAGACTATTTAAACTGGCAGAGGAGTATTTCTCTGGCGGCAAATTAATTAAACCAACAAACACTTTTCATTTTTTTATGACCAAGAGACAACACATTAACACAACCCAATTTCAATTACAGTAGATTTTCAAAAATGCCTTCATTGACACGTAAACAAAGGTTACACCGTCGGATCATGTTCTGTCTGACACGGGCAAAAACCCCAGGAGTATCCTGAATTGTTCCTGTTGCTGCTACTATCCGGGCAGCCAGATACTCTTCTGATGCAACAGTAGTTGCGTAAACAAGGTTGCGAATCTCACCCCACACAAAAAAGTGCAGAGGGGCCATATCTGGTAATCTAGCAGGCCATGGTAGAGGACCACCTCTGCCAATCCACGTTTCTGGGAACCGTCGGTCCAGGAATCGTCGCACACGACGACTGAAATGTGCCGGCGCCCCGTCATGTTGGAAACACATGTGTTGCCTTGTAGGGAGCGGGACGTCTTCCAGCAATTCTGGCAATGCTCTGGCGAGAAAATTGTAATAGTGCCTGCCATTTAATGGCCTAGGTAGCAGATACGGCCCAATTAAACAGTTCCCAACAACACCGACCCACACATTAACGATGAACCGCACTTGATGAGCGCTAGTAACTGTCTCATATGAGTTATCCTCGCTCCAAATATGCGAATTGTGCATGTTGAAGACTCCATCACGTCCGAACGTTGCTTCATCGGTAAACAACACAGAGGCTGGAAATGTAGGATGCATTTGACACTGTTCCAGTTACCACTGCAAAAACTATTCCCTGGGTGGATAATCAACTGGTTCAAGTGAAACGGACGTAACAATTGCTGTCGAAGGACTGTTCTTACATTCGTCTGACTCGTCTCCATGTTACGTGTAATTGCACGAGTGCTGACTGAAGGATCCCGCTCCACACGCTGCAAGACAGCTTCCTCAAATTGCAGCGTTCTTACCGTACGACGGCGTCCCTGTCCAGGTAATCTGCTAAATGACCCGGTCTCACGCAGACGTTGGTACACAGCAGCAAAGGTGTTATGATGCGAGATACGGCGATTAGGATATTGTTGTTGATAAACCCGCCGTGCAGCTCGTCCGTTGTGGTGCGGTACGTAGTACGCACCAACCGTATCAGTGTACTCACTCCAGGTGTATCGCTCCATTAGTAAAAAGAGACAATGCACTACTACACTGGTGGACAGCAGTTGCCTAAGAGTGTAATACGCCCTCTAACAACTGGAGATCGTAATATGGCCTCTAACGACTGAAGAGAGTTGGTTGGTTGGTTTGGGGAAGGAGACCAGACAGCGTGGTCATCGGTCTCATCGGATTAGGGAAGGATGGGGAAGGAAGTCGGCCGTGCCCTTTCAGAGGAACCATCCCGGCATTTGCCTGGAGCGATTTAGGGAAATCACGGAAAACCTAAATCAGGATGGCCGGACGCGGGATTGAACCGTCGTCCTTACGAATGCGAGTCCAGTGTGTAACCACTGCGCCACCTCGCTCGGTGTGAAGAGAGTAATATGACCTCCACCGGTTTAAATAATCCTCATAGGAAAAAACGACATTATGGAAAAATATTTGTTTTGATGTCCCCTACAACCTTCCAGAGTTTGTCTGTTTAAATAATTTTCACCCTGTAGAAGTTTTAGAACAATGCATCGCCATAATAGTCGTGCTATAGTATCCACCAGACGCGTTGGGGTTCATAGAAATTGCCATCTAATCACTCTGTACCCCAGATTTCAAAGTCTTTCTTCTTGAATAGTTTCGTGATGAACTAATTACTTCCGATTATCTCTATCAATCAGTATAGTCCCCAATCTCGCTCAGTCTTACCATTAGTGCGAGTTTATTGTGGCACCAATAGCAAAGGTACCTTAAGTACTGTCCTCTCCTGTGGATCCTGTCCCATCTGCGGAAGGTACGGGACCTGTCACTGCTCGACCACTTGACCGTGAGTAGCTTTTCAGTGGCAGAGCTAGGCGTCCTGCACACGGCGGACGGGGACCAGGGAGGACCCAAGCTGTTACAGAAATTTTCCTAACGAACAAGTTCAAAGAGTATGCGAACGATTTACTGTAAGTCCTTGATTCTGGTAACTGCTAGAGAATTTCATCAGCGCAAAATAAGCGTGCAACACCGTTCCCACGTGCCACTGGTTGATTGTAAATTTAACGGATTATTTACTTTGTTTTAGTACTGGGCAGTTACAGAGCTTGAATTGCTGTAGACGTGAGTGGGCAGTTCCATGTGCAGATGTCCTCTTTCTGGCACTTATGCAGTTTAGCAGGTACGGAAAAAATTTATCAATTTTTTTCAAAATTTGATCGATTATAGTCAAATTTGATACGCTGATTACGAATACGATATTTATTTTCGCCCCAGTCAATTATTTACATCAAAAAAATTGTTTTAAATTTTTTTAAAATTTTTTTATTTTTCAATATTTTGTCGATATAGTGAATTCTGATGCGCTGATTTCGAATATAACATCCATTTTCATTTTCCCTTGACCGTCGGCGATATCTTCTGCCCGATAAGCGCGGCGCTGCCGATGACGCAACATTGCGTAATACACTAACTAATCAGTATTTTCAAATCATAGGCGGCCGCTGCCGCGGCCGCATTCCAAAAAAAAAAAACTCCCAACCTAACCTCAAGTGGGCTACGCTACAGATCACTTTATTTATGAAAATACAAAGTACAATCACCAACAAACTTTACATATTCACCCACAAAGCTCTCCAAGCCAGATACATTTGGAATGAAAAATTTTTTCCGTACCTGCTAAACTGCATAAATTGATCTGTAGTAAAAATACGTACCTACCGTTCCGTTAAAATGAACGTATACTGTAATCGACAAAATATTGAAAAATAAAAAAAATAAAAAAATTTTAAAAAAATTTAAACAATTTTTTTGATGTAAATAATTGACTGGGGCGAAAATAAATATCGTATTCGTAATCAGCGTATCAAATTTGACTATAATCGATCAAATTTTGAAAAAAAATGAAAAATTTTTTCCGTACCTGCTAAACTGCATAAGTGCCCTCTTTCTGACTCCACGCAGCTATTCTAGAGTCGTTCATCATGTGCCACCGACATTTGAAAAATGGTTCAAATGGCTCTGAGCACTATGGGACTTAACATCTGTGGTCATCAGTCCCCTAGAACTTAGAACTACTTAAACCTAACTAACCTAAGGATATCACATACACCCATGCCCAAGGCAGGATTCGAACCTACGACCGTAGCAGTTGCGCGGTTCCGGACTGAAGCGCCTAGAACCGCTAGACCACCGCGGCCGGCAACATTTGAAAATAATTGCGGTACTCTAATAAAAGCTTACGCCATTTAATGTTGGTGGACGTCTACTGAAGTCAGAAACGAAGTACCAGGGTATAGTTTTAAATATCGACCACGGTCTCTCTCCCGGAAGCCTTACCCAAAGCAATTGTGGGATTTCAGCTTGTGTGTCTTGCGGCTTTTGCTTGGAGAGGACACTTCTCCACCATCTCTCCCTCCTGCTCCCAAGTTAGGGAGGCATTTGTGAGGAACTAGCGACGTGATCCATGACTATCTTATCAGCGTGCTGCGTTTGGCATCCTCTAGGGCCAACTAAAAACCGTTAGTGTGGGTGGAAGCAAGAACATATTCCTAAAGCCGCACAGTTCATAGAGCTGCATCTCAATTAGTTTACTTTTGAACCACCCAGTGGTTTTTCACATTAAGCCTTCTACAACCCAAGGTATAATTACATGACAAACTGCCATTACCTTCTAGCCCCTTGAAATCTAACGGCTTTCTTGAGTCATATCCAACGAATAGACCCTTGACATCTGACGGGTTTCGTGAGTCATATCCAGTTAATAGACAGTACAACACCTCATACAAATCCTTGTCGATCGACTTACCCCTCCCTGTCATCCATTCACTAGGAAACCCATAACACATTAAATCTGTATTTCTAGCAACCAGCTGCGTGTAAGGTATGCGTACATTTACTATTCTATGAACCGTGTTTGTCATTGTCCATTCTACTTTCTCCTATTGTAATGTCATCAGGATGACTGTCCATCCAAATTGTAAAACTTGCTTGTCGAACTTCTCTACCCGCCTCTGTTCAGTTGGATATCAACCAATCCTTTTTCTCTCACTCTTCAACTATACCAAACGTCTCTGTACATTCCATACATCCTGCAAACATGATTCCAATAACTCTATTTCCTTTCTTATTTCTAGTCCTAATACCACGCAATCTTCATGGCTCCACTGAGAACATCTTTGTACACACTCACAACAGTATTCACCAACGTCCATTCCCAGTCAGTGAGGTCCTCCATGGCTTTTGTCCTTGCCATTAGATCCAACCCACCCTACTTGATTTTTCTCCGATATCAGGAGTCCCATTCTCTTCGTATCCTATTCTTTTCACAGCTACAGTCAGGCGTCCATCCTCAAATTTTATATTCCTTACCACCAGCTCTACCAAACCAGTCTTCTTTATATTAACCCCACACTGTAAGAATAAAGTACAATCCCTAAACTTATCTCTTCCAGACTCATCCTGCCTTTTATCAGGACTGTCGTTTTAGTGAAGAGAAGATAATCAACAATGCTGTCATTATGATCAGCATCATCATCATCATATACACTTCCATCAGCAAGTGATTTTTAACAGATGCATTCTGATATCGTCAACCATTTCATTAAAATTATATCTTGTAAACAGTATGTTGTTTCTATAATTTAAAAATACATCTCTTTTTTTAATCTCTTTTTTTTATGGTATCCACCTATACTCAACCTTGAGGGTTGAGTGAATGGAATGGCAGTGAAAATTAAAAGTTTGCCAAATACTGCACAATTTATTCAACTATTGTCTAGCAGTGTCAATTTCAATGAGACACAAAATGTCAGTCCACGCAAAATATGTTACAGACTACATTAATTATGGTACCTAATGATTACAGGTCAGTCGAGAACTGCGTCGAGTGGAGTATTACGAGTGGAGCCCAGAAGACTCTTGAGGTGGTGGGCAGTGGCCTTTTGAAGCTGCATTCCTGAGTAAACAACCTGCTGGATGCTGGCCTAGCAGCTGCCAACAACCAAGTGGCATCCATAATGAAGAAGACGCGCGAAGAGGTGGGTGGCTCACAAAATGCACCACATGTCAACCATCGTACACACCCTTACGATTACAGCAAGCAGTGATCAGTTTGTAGAGAGTAATTTCGTTGGTTCTTGACTCTGATATATCTTGGGTATGCACTACTTGTGAATATACAGAAATATTGGTTCGGTTGGTTGGTTGGTTGTAGGTACACGCCTGTTCAACAATGATGTCATCGGCCTCTTTACCACACTCATTATAGAGGAATTAGTAATACGTCTAAAAGTACATTTCAATAGCTAAATGCGAAATATAAATATAATACACACTGTTTCACAACCATCAGCTGACTCACACACTAGCACACAGGACTACAATAATATAAAAGGGAGTCCATAGCCACTTTCTGAAAGTATTTGTCTGGAGTGTAACCATGTATGGAAGTGAAACGTGGTCGATAAATAGTTTAGACAAGAAGAGAATAGAAGCTTTCGAAATGTGGTGCTACAGAAGAATGCTAAAGATTAGATGGGTAGATCACATAACTAATGAGGAGGTACTGAATAGAATTGGGGAGAAGAGGAGCTTGTGGCACAACTTGACTAGAAGAAGGGGTCGGTTTCCATGAACGACTTCCTGACACTTAAATCTATACTCGATGTTAACAAATTTTTCTTCTTCTGAAACGCTCTGCTTGCCATTGCCAGTCTACATTTGATATCCTCTCTACTTCGACAATCATCAGTTATCTTGCTCCCCAAATAGCAAAACTCCTTTACTACTTTAAGTGTCTCATTTCCTAATCTAATACCCTCAGCATTACCCGACTTAATTCTACTACATTCCATTATCCTTGTTATGCTTTTGTTGGTGTTCGTCTTATACCCTCCTTTCCAGACACTGTCCATTCCGTTCAACTCCTCTTCCTAGTCCTTTGCTGTCTCTGACAGAATTACAATGTCATCGGCGAACCTCAAAGTTTTTATTTCTTCTCCATGAATTTTAATACCTACTCCAAATTTTTCTTTTGTTTCCTTTACTGCTTGCTCAATATACAGATTGAATAACATCGGGGCGAGGCTACAAATCCGTCTCACTCTCTTCCCAACCACTGCTTCCCTTTCATACCCCTCGACTCTCGTAACTGCCATCTGGTTTCTGTACAAATTGTAAATAGCCTTTCGCTCTCTGTATTTTACCCCTGCCACCTTCAGAATTTGAAAGAGAGTATTCCAACCAACATTGCCAAAATCTTTCTCTAAGTCTACAAATGCTAGAAACGTAGGTTTACCTTTCCTTAACCTAGCTTCTAAGATAATTCGTAGGGGCAGTATTGTCTTACGTGTTCCAACATTTCTACGGAATCCAAACTGATCTTCCCCGAGGTCGGCTTCTATCAGTTTTTCCATTCGTCTGTAAGGAATTCGCGTTAGTATTTTGCAGCTGTGACTTATTAAACTGATAGTTCGGTAATTTTCACATCTGTCAACACCTGCTTTCTTTGGGATTGGAATTATTGTATTCTTCGTGAAGTCTGAGGGTATTTCGCCTGTCTCATACATCTTGCTCACCAGATGGTAGAGTTTTTCAGGACTGGCTCTCCCAAAGCTGTTCGGATCGGTTGCTAGGACATGTTCTGAGACATCGAGGGATCACCAGTTTAGTATTGGAGGGCAGCGTGGAGGGTAAAAATCGTAGAGGGAGACCAAGAGATGAATACACTAAGCAGATTCAGAAGGATGTAGACTGCAGTAGGTACTGACAGATGAAGAAGCTTGCACAGGATAGAGTAGCGTGGAGAGCTGCATCAAACCAGTCTCAGGACTGAAGACCACAACTACAACAACAACAACAACAACAACATAGCCAGTTTGTAAAATTTGTTGCCGGCCGGTGTGGTCAAGCGGTTAAAGGCGCTACAGTCTGGAACCGCGTGACCGCTACGGTCGCAGGTTCGAATCCTGCCTCGGGCATGGATGTGTGTGATGTCCTTAGGTTAGTTAGGTTTAAGTAGTTCTAAGTTCTAGGGGACTGATGACCTAAGATGTTAAGTCCCATAGTGCTCAGAGGCATTTGAACTGAATGTCTAGCCAATTAACCTTGCAACCATCAACAGTTTTCTTCCGGTTTACAATGGCTGCTTCAAATTACCTTGTAAAGAAAGGTTGAGTATGCATCGTGTGAACGTTTTAAACAGACTTTCCTTCTTGGATTCTTTCACAGTGGTTTTTCTGTCATATAGGGAATAAATATGGGTTGGTTTTCTTCGTTTTGCTTCTACCAACCCAAAGTGGTCATTATTTTGTAGGTAGGAAAGCCCTGACACAAGAAATGTATGGTCTGTGAGTTCAATCTACGTAGCACTTCCTCGTAACAGTTTCTTGAAAGCAAGTGCCATTTTTATGTTCCTGTTTTGTCCTGTGCAGCTGTCGTAATATAAAATCACATGCTTAAAGTGTTTAGCACGTTCCTTGAGATGCTTCAATTGGCACACTGAAAGGTCTTTTGGTTTTCTTCCCCCTTGTATTTCATCCCGTATGTACATAAGGCCATTCTTTTAATTAGATAAATGCATTCCAAATTTGTGCACATACAGATTTCTCTCGTAGTATACTGCTGATGTGGACAGATTTGGAGGCAGGAGTGCCTTGTGTTGATCAGAGATCAGTATGTACAAGTCATTTGCTGTATCTGATTTAAAATTCTCCTAGCCTGAGCAGCTTTTCTGAGCCCCTTTTCTCTTTCCTGTGTCGTGGACAGCAATGTAGCTTCATTCTGTTCCACTGAAATCCTCATGTTAATTTCCTCACAGAAACTGCACGTGTCTTTTGATGGTTGCTTGAAATGGAGATTAATTTTGTTTGAAAAGACACGATAATACAATTTCTCTTGTACTGGTGTTTTATGTTCTTCATCACATTTCTGGACGCACATGCTGTACATTTTCGAAATATATCAGTCTTGGTTGAAGCATTTTCTTTCGGATTTTAGTTTCTTATGTAATGACTTCGACAAGCTGGAAACGATTTTATATGTTCCATAACACGGGTGTCGTTAGTTTTATTACCTGGGGTCTTCTTGCAACGAGAGTCAACTACAGCACAAACATCCGGCTTCGATATGCAATGGTACAGTCGTTAATCGGATACCTGAAATGGATTCAGAATGTTTTACAAACAGGGACATTGTGGTTTGCGCCCTTCTCTAAATACTTAAATAACGTTGATTTCTGATATCTAGAACCATTTAGTGGCTGTCTACTTTGCACACTGAACTATTACACTGTTCCTTGAACGTAAATATTTTGTTATGAATGGTCAGCTAATTTTCAGAAATAATCGAAAATTTCCTAGACTGCTCTTCCGTTATTCTTGCACAGCATTTAACTGACATGTGCAGGTTCTTCTGGTAAAAACTTTTCCTTTAACCAATTGGCTTTTTCTGATTATACAATATTTTCCGATATTTCAGAGAGTTTTCCTTCTGTTGGTCTTCCAATTCTCCACATTTCGTGTACATTTTCATCCTCTCTGCTTTAATGATGACTGACCATTCTCTACGAGTCCCTCTCTCAGTCCTATAACAAATAATATAACAAAAATAGTTGTAACAAGCACAAGAAGTGCATTATATTGTATTAGCTGTTGCAAAGCAGGTTACACTGTTGTCAAACCAGGTATACAAATGGTGTAAGTGATAAAACTGTAACCTTGCGTTTCACGGTACCTTTTGTATTGCATTGGTTTACCTTTATTTCCCTCTGACCAGCCGTCTAAGTCCATATTTGGTGCAATAGAATTCCAAACCTTTGAAACACAGCATTCAATGCGAACGTGCAACATTTGTCGTCCGAAATGAAATGAAATGATCGTATGGCATTGTTGGCCGGGAGGCCCCATGCCGGGAATAATATACAGATGTTCCAGTTGCCAGGTGCTGCCATCTGGCACCATACAGCTCAGCTAGTGACTTCATTTCCTAGTCTGCGGAAAAGATCCAAAATGCAGAGTGTACTATGCCTCTGTTCTCGAAACACAATTCTGGTGGACATACACCACTTTTACCCTATCGCTTCATATCACTAAAAGATCTCGTAGGTGAGATGAGAGAAATCTGAGCTCACACGGAGACGTACTGTCCTTCCAACGGCTATTCATGACTGGAGCAGGAGAGGGTGAAGGGACATGGTACACAAAATGACCCCAACAGGTAGCAAAAGGTTGCTTCAGGAGCATACACACAGATGTAGATATTAACTGTAAGCCTTCTTTGCAACAAAGGTACGAGGGTCACTCCAAAGGAAATGCACACCATTTTTGTAAAAATACAGTTTTCATTCAGCATGTGTGAAAGTTTTACAGTGTGTAGATACATCCTTCCCGCTTGTTTTCAAACTTAGTTCAACCTGTTCCCGTGAGTGGCGCCATCACAGCATGTCTTCAAGATGGCTGCTACACTTGACGTTCATCAGAAGCAGCGTGCTGTCATAGAATCCCTGTGCTGTGAAAACGAGACAGTGGGAAACATCCACAACAGGTTGAAAAAGGTGTATGGAGATGCTGCTGTCGATCGCAGTACAGTTAGTCGGTGGGCAAGCAGGTTACGTGATGAAAGCGGGCACGGCAATATTGAGGATTGTCCTCGCAGCGGCAGGCCTCGTACTGCACACACTCCAGACAATGCGCAGAGAGTTGGTGACTGCTGACAGACGCATCACAGCGAACGAATTGTCGCGCTACGTTGGGATAGGGGAAGGAAGTGTTTGCAGAATACTGAAAGTGTTGGCGTTAAAAAATGTTTGTGCCAGGTGGGTTCCCTGGATCTTGATAGTGGCTCACAAAGAAACAAGAAAAACGGTACGCAGCGAACTTTTGGAACAGTACAAGAATGGTGGAGATGAATTTCTTGCAAGAATTGTGACAGGTGAAACATGGCTCCATCATTTTTCACCAGAGACGAAGAGGCAATCAATGGAGCGGCAGCATGCAAATTCACCGAAGAAAAAACAATTCAAACCCGCACCTTCTGCTGGAAAAGTTATGGCTAAGGCGTTTTTCGATTCCGAAGGACTCTTGCTCGTGGACATCATGCCAAGTGGAACCACCATAAATTGTGATGCGTATGAGACGACACTGAAGAAACTTCAAGATCGATTGAGTCGTGTTCGACCACATCGGCAAAAGCAGGATGTTTTGCTGTTGCACGACAATGCATGGCTACATGTCAGTCAAAAAACCATGGAAGCGATCGCAAAACTCGGATGGACAACACTGAAACACCTGCCTTATAGTCCTGACCTGGCTCCATGTCACTATCATCTCTTTGGGAAACTGAAAGACTCTCTTCGTGGAACAAGGTTTGAAGATGATGACTCCCTTGTGCACGCTGCCAAACAGTGGCTCCAACAGGTTGGTCCAGAATTTTACCGTGCGGGTTTACAGGCGCTGGTTCCAAGATGGCGTAAGGCAGTTGAGAGGGATGGAAATGATGTGGAGAAATGAAAATATTGTTCCTAAAGGATGTATGTATACACTGTAAAACTTTCAAACATGTAGAATAAAGGATGGATTTAAGAAAAAAATAGTGTGCATTTCTTTTGGAGTGACCCTCGTATATGTTCAAGCCTTACCCCGGAAAGTTTCAAATCTTTCAAGGAATTTCAGTAATCATCAAACCCAGAGCGAAAGATTCGTTGTGAATACAGCGTAGCAGTTGTTTTTTATACGTAAATTGGGAACATAAACGATCTCATAGATTTTGCTTTGAAAGGAAGCAAGTGATTTGCATTTTGTGTTATAGATGACATTTAAAATATGACGTCCAATGAATTTTCATGGCCAGAGATGGCAGATTTCGCGTGTATCAGAGACTGCGATGAAAATGGAGAAAACGCTACCTCGGAGTTTTTGTAAGCTGTTCGTCACTTCTTTTTGGTGACAGTCACTCTATATCTCTCTCAACTGTTCTTTGGAGATAGAACTTTTCTCTCTCATGCTTTGGCCATTGCCTCTGTAAGCTTTTGTAATTTTCGTTAACAGTAAGTATGATTACATGAAATTAAGTGCGTTTATTTCAAGGAATTCTGATAAAAATTTTCACATCTGACTGGCGACGCTTTCCGGAATAACGGCTTGCCGACGAAAAATTAGCAACTACTTTTTACATCTCACGCACATAGCTACTAATGGTAGCAAACTTTTTCAGAGTCTGCAGTTGTTAATTCTCTGCGAAGTCCGACGTTTTAGCGCAATCAAACTGACGCGCCTGTAACAATTACAAGGTGTGCAACTTTGCTTCCGCCGTTTGCCGATAGGTGGTATAGCGTCCCCACTGCCAAATTTTTTATCATGTAGCCGTAAAATAATAATTTCTCTGTGTAGGTTTAGATTGCAAAGAAATAATTTATGACAGAATGATCTAAAGAGACGACAAGATACGCTCTTTTGTTAATTTTTTAGTCGACTTCACTTCTTCTTTTGTCTTGAATGTGTCTAGAGGGACATCTTGCGTGTGCTGACAAATGTAAGCATATTTGCATGAGTTAAGCATATAATATACCGATTTAATATTATTGTGCACTTTTAATTTGTAAGAGGTGATCCCGATTTCATGTCCGCCTTCCTTGAATTAACCTGCATTCAAGTAATTTACAGTTCAACAATCGCAGCGGCCGATGCAGCCAACGACGCCATTACGTGGCGATATTAACTTATGAAAAATTAGCGGAAGCGAAAAACTCGCCAGCTATTAACATAATATTAATTTTTCTCCACAGCCGCACGAAGTTGCAGAAATACGTAGCTTTAAGATTCTTATTTTCAGTACCATAGCCGAGAACCAGAGCCAGGACTCCGACTACAATACAATGGTTAACGGAGGTAAGAAAAATACTCTACCGCGTGTGTGGGCCGCAGTTTTAATTAATAACTAAAGATCTTTTGCTTTAAAGTGAACTGACTAGCCGAGGAAATTAATATGAAAAGTTTATTACATTGTTCAACTTAAATATCATTTTTATTAAGGCCCACCACGTAAGTCGGCAACAATCAAAAAATAATAACAACAATAATAATATAGATATTAAATTACGACGGCCGACGGACGCGAGAGTGGCAACAACGGCAAGTAGCGGTCGAAAGAAACAGATCGCAGACGTCAGACAGTTAGCTTGGGCCTCGGTCAACATAACCTCATGCAAACATTAGTCGATTTGTGTCTGCATCATAAAGTTGTACTTCTACATCTACATCTACATCTATACTCCGCGAGCCACCTTACGGTGTGTGGCGGAGGGTACTTATTGTACCACTATCTGATCCCCCCTTCCCTGTTCCATTCACGAATTGTGCGTGGGAAGAACGACTGCTTGTAAGTCTCCGTATTTGCTCTAATTTCTCGGATCTTTTCGTTGTGATCATTACGCGAGATATATGTGGGCGGTAGTAATATGTTGCCCATCTCTTCCCGGAATGTGCTCTCTCGTAATTTCGATAATAAACCTCTCCGTATTGCGTAACGCCTTTCTTGAAGTGTCCGCCACTGGAGCTTGTTCAGCATCTCCGTAACGCTCTCGCGCTGACTAAATGTCCCCATGACGAATCGCGCTGCTTTTCGCTGGATCATGTCTATCTCTTCTATTAATCCAACCTGGTAAGGGTCCCATACTGACGAGCAATACTCAAGAATCGGACGAACAAGCGTTTTGTAAGCTACTTCTTTCGTCGATGAGTCACATTTTCTTAGAGTTCTTCCTATGAATCTCAACCTGGCGCCTGCTTTTCCCACTATTTGTTTTATGTGATCATTCCACTTCAGATCGCTCCGGATAGTAACTCCTAAGTATTTTACGGTCGTTACCGCTTCCAATGATTTACCACCTATGGCATAATCGTACTGGAATGGATTTCTGCCCCTATGTATGCGCATTATATTACATTTATCTACGTTTAGGGAAAGCTGCCAGCTGTCGCACCATGCATTAATCCTCTGCAGGTCCTCCTGGAGTACGTACGAGTCTTCTGATGTTGCTACTTTCTTGTAGACAACCGTGTCATCTGCAAATAGCCTCACGGAGCTACCGATGTTGTCAACTAAGTCATTTATGTATATTGTAAACAATAAAGGTCCTATCACGCTTCCCTGCGGTACTCCCGAAATTACCTCTACATCTGCAGATTTTGAACCGTTAAGAATGACATGTTGTGTTCTTTCTTCTAGGAAATCCTGAATCCAATCACAAACCTGGTCCGATATTCCGTAAGCTCGTATTTTTTTCACTAAACGTAAGTGCGGAACCGTATCAAATGCCTTCCTGAAGTCCAGGAATACGGCATCAATCTGCTCGCCAGTGTCTACGGCACTGTGAATTTCTTGGGCAAATAGGGCGAGCTGAGTTTCACATGATCTCTGTTTGCGGAATCCATGTTGGTTATGATGAAGGAGATTTGTATTATCTAAGAACGTCATAATACGAGAACACAAAACATGTTCCATTATTCTACAACAGATTGACGTAAGCGAAATAGGCCTATAATTATTCGCATCTGATTTATGACCCTTCTTGAAAATGGGAACGACCTGCGCTTTCTTCCAGTCGCTAGGTACTTTACATTCTTCCAGCGATCTACGATAAATTGCTGATAGAAAGGGGGCAAGTTCTTTAGCATAATCACTGTAGAATCTTAAGGGTATCTCGTCTGGTCCGGATGCTTTTCCGCTACTAAGTGATAGCAGTTGTTTTTCAATTCCGATATCGTTTATTTCAATATTTTCCATTTTGGCGTCCGTGCGACGGCTGAAGTCAGGGACCGTGTTACGATTTTCCGCAGTGAAACAGTTTCGGAACACTGAATTCAGTATTTCTGCCTTTCTTCGGTCGTCCTCTGTTTCGGTGCCATCGTGGTCAACGAGTGACTGAATAGGGGATTTAGATCCGCTTACCGATTTTACATATGACCAAAACTTTTTAGGGTTCTTGTTTAGATTGTTTGCCAATGTTTTATGTTCGAATTCGTTGAATGCTTCTCTCATTGCTCTCTTTACGCTCTTTTTCGCTTCGTTCAGCTTTTCCTTATCAGCTATGATTCGACTACTCTTAAACCTATGATGAAGCTTTCTTTGTTTCCGTAGTACCTTTCGTACATGATTGTTATACCACGGTGGATCTTTCCCCTCGCTTTGGACCTTAGTCGGTACGAACTTATCTAAGGCGTACTGGACGATGTTTCTGAATTTTTTCCATTTTTGTTCCACATCCTCTTCCTCAGAAATGAACGTTTGATGGTGGTCACTCAGATATTCTGCGATTTGTGCCCTATCACTCTTGTTAAGCAAATATATTTTCCTTCCTTTCTTGGCATTTCTTATTACACTTGTAGTCATTGATGCAACCACTGACTTATGATCACTGATACCCTCTTCTACATTCACGGAGTCGAAAAGTTCCGGTCTATTTGTTGCTATGAGGTCTAAAACGTTAGCTTCACGAGTTGGTTCTCTAACTAACTTGATTGAAAATGTCAGTTTACGGCCCTAATTCTCTTCATTTGCGGGAAGTGTTACTGTTTTGTTTCAATATGAAGAGAACAGGGGCTGAGTCTCATCGAATGCTCTCAAGTACGTATGGTAAGGACGCCATTAGTGAAAGAACGTGTCGTGAGTGGTTTCAACGCTTCAAGAATGGTGATTTTAACGTCTTAGATCGGCAGAGTGGTGGAAGAGAGAATGTTTTCGAAGATGCAGAATTGGAGACATTGCTGAGTGAAGACTCGCGTCAAACTCAAGAAGAATTGGCACGATTACTGGGAGTGACACAGCAAGCCATTTCAAAACGTCTGCCGGCGTGATTCAGAAAGAAGGAACTTGGGTCCCCTGTGAGCTGTAACGAAGAGACGTTGAACGGCGTTTGCGCGTTTGTGAACATTTGCTTCAGAGGCAAAAACGGAAGGGATTTCTGCATTGCATTGTGACCGTGGACGAAAAATGGGTTCATTACGATAGCCCTAAACGCAAAAAATCATGGGGATCTTCCGGCCATGCTTCCTCGTTGACAACCAAACCGAATATTCACGGCTCCAAGATCATGCTCTGCATTTGGTGGTACCAGCTCGGCGCAGTGTACTATGAGGTGTTAAAACAAAGCGAAACAGTGTCAGGTGCTCGTTATCGAACGAAATTAATGAGTTTGAGCAGAGCATTAAAAGACAAACGTCCGCAGTACAGCGAGAGGCACGATAAAGTGATTTTGAAGCACGACAATGGTCGACCCACGTTGCAAAATAGGTCAGAACGTGAAACTTCCAGGCAGATTAAAACTGTGTGCCGGACCGAGACTCGAACTCGGGACCTTTGCCTTTCGCGGGAAAGTGCTCCACCTGCAGGAGTAAAGCTGTGAGGACGGGATGTGAGTCGTGCTTGGGTAGCTCAGACGCTAGAGCACTTGCTGGCGAAAGGCAAAGGTCCCGAGTTCGAGTCTCGGTCCGGCACACAGTTTTAATCTGCCAGGAAGTTTCATATCAGCGCACACTCCGCTGCAGAGTAAAAATCTGATTCTGGAGGTCACGTATTTGGAAACGTTAAAAAGGGAAGTCCTACCCCACCGAAGTGTTCTCCAGACATTGCTCCCTCTGACTGTCACCTGTTTAGATCAATGGCGCATTTCCGATCTCATGAAGAAGTCGCAAATTTGATCGATTTGGGGATCGCTTCCAAAGATGAACCATTTTTTCGACACCGGATTCGTACACTGCCCGAATGATGGGAGAAAGTAGTGGCCAGCGATGGAAAATACTTTGAATGATACGTGTGTAACCAATCTGTTTCGTTAAAGCCTCAAATGTTGGGGAAAAAACGGCGGACGCAAAGTTGTACACCTTGTATTATTCACGCGGTCGCGAATTAAAAATTGCGAGACTATTATTCTGTCAGCGGATAATTTTTCTACATATCTGAGCCTCAAAATCACAATAAAAAACAATGTTCGTTCTGTTACGCATACAGTTCTATCTCTCGATCTAAAAGGGAGAGTCGTAGCTTGAAATTCACCTGCGAGTATGTTAAGGGCAACGTACCTTAATTTACTTGACGTATTTTCCTAAACCACTCAGATTTTTCAAGTGAAGCTATTTGTATTGAATAAGTGATCAATGCACAGTTGCATTTCTATTTTTATATTTAACCGGCGTGTCAGTCGTTCGACATTTGCGGCACACGATTATTTCGGCAACAGGAAACAGCGTCAACGACAATGGTATCTGTAGAAAACAGTTCATCGTCCACTTATTGATTACGACACACGCACGCACACACACACACACACACACACACACACACACACACACACACACACACACACATAGCATTAATCGTGTCGTAAGTGCGGGATCCGTGCACATGAATGAAGTGACTCTTAAAATATAACCAGAACTTTAAACTTGTGGAGTGGAGGACAGAGAATAACATTTATCAGATCGAGCTGTCGAAGCTTTTATTGTTAGAGCCCTTGATTTACAGATAAGGAACGACTTTCGTGTCACTCACTAATCTGACGACTGACAGCTTCTGATCAGCTTTAAGTAACGAAATAATCGCCTCACTGCTCCGAACTCTGAGTAAATAATCTTTAGTGTCCACGAACAGTTTCCTATCGAAAAGGACTTTGTAAACCTCTCATTAATCTGTGAAAGCAGATCTGACATCCGTGACTACGATAACAGCGTGATGACGTGCGGTTCAGCCTGCTGTACGGTATAAGGGTGGTGCATTGATCGTGACAGGGCCAAATATCTCACGAAATAAGCGTCAAACGAAAAAACTACAAAGAACTAAACTTGTCTAGTTTGAAGGGGCAAACCAGATGGCGCTATGATTGGCCCGCTAGATGGCGCTGCCAAAGATCAAACGGATATCAACTGCATTTTTTAAAATAGGAACCCTCATTTTTGTTACATATTCGCGTGGTACGTAAAGAAATATGAATGTTTTAGTTGGACCACTTTTTTCGCTTTGTGATGGTTCAAATGGTTCAAATGGCTCTGAGCACTATGGGACTCAACTGCTGAGGTCATTAGTCCCCTAGAACTTAGAACTAGTTAAACCTAACTAACCTAAGGACATCACAAACATCCATGCCCGAGGCAGGATTCGAACCTGCGACGGTAGCGGTCTCGCGGTTCCAGACTGCAGCGCCTTTAACCGCACGGCCACTTCGGCCGGCGCTTTGTGATGGATGCCACTGTAATAGCCACAAACATATGGCTCACAATTTTAGACGAACAGTTGGTAACAGGTAGGTTTTTTAAATTAAAATACAGAACCTATGTACGTTTGAACATTTTATTTCGGTTGTTCCAATGTGATAGATGTACCTTTGTGAACATCTCATCTCTGAGAAAGCATGCTGTTACAGCGTGATTACCTGTAAATAGCGCATTAATGCAATAATTTGCTCAAAATGGTGTCCGTCAACCTCAATGCATTTGGCAATACATGTAACGACATTTCTCTCAACATCGAGTAGTTCGCCTTCCGTAATGTTCGCACATGCATTGACAATGCGCTGACGCATGTTGGCAGGCATTGTCGTCGGATCACGATACCAAATATCCTTCAACTTTCCCCACACAAAGAAATCTGGGGACGTCAGGTCCGGTGAATGTGCGGGCCTTGGTATGATGCTTCGATAACCAATCCACTTGCCATGAAATATGCTATTCAATACCGCTTCAACCGCACGCGAGCTATGTGTCGGACATCCATCATGTTGGAAGTATATCGCCATTCTGTCATGCAGTGAAACATCTTGTAGTAACATCGGTAGAACATTACGTAGGAAATCAGCATACATTGCACCATTTAGATTGCCATCGATAAAATGAGGGCCAATTATCCCTTCTCCCATAATGCCACACCATACGTTAACCCGCCAAGGTCGATGTTCCACTTGTCGCTGCCATCCTGGATTTTCCGCTGCCCAATAGTGCATATTATGCCGGTTTACGTTACCGTTGTAGGTGATTGACGCTTCGTCGCTAAATAGAACGCGTATAAAAAAAAATCTGTCATCGTCCCGTAATTTCTCTTGTGCCCAGTGGCAGAACTGTACACGGCGTTCAAAGTCGTCGCCATGCAATTCCTGGTGTATAGAAATATGGTACGGGTGCAATCGATGTTGATGTAGCATTCTCAACACCGACGTTTTTGACATTCTCGATTCTCGCGCAATTTGTCGGCTACTGACGTGCGGGTTAGCCGCGACAGCAGCTAAACACCTACTTGGGTATCATCATTTGTTGCAGGTCGTGGTTGACGTTTCACATGTGGCCGAACACTTCCTGTTTCGTTAAATAACGTAACTATCCGGCGAACGGTCCGACACTAGGATGGTGTCCTCCATACATAGCACAAACCAGTTGGGCATTTTGAGCACAGTGCCATACATCAACACGATACAGATCTTTTCTGCAAATGGTAGACGGTCCATTTTAACACGGGTAAGCAAATACCGTCCGGACTGGCGGAATGTTACGTGATACAACGTACTTAAAACGTCTGTGACTATTATGGCGCCATCTATCACAAAGCGAAGAAAGTGGCCCGACTGAAACATTCATATTTCTTTACGTACAACACGAATATGTAATCAAAAATGTGGGTTCCTATTTTTAAAAATGCAGTTGATATCCGTTTAACTTATGGCAGCGCCACCTAGCAACCAACGCGACATCTGGTTTCCCCCTTCAAGCTAGACAAGTTTCGTTCTTTGTAGTTTTCTCATTTGACGCTTATTTCGTGAGATACTTGGTCCAGTCACGATCAATGGACCACCCCGTATATTGACACATTCCAGACACCGCCTTCACATTTCTCAACCCTGCAGACACAATGACCGTCCAAGTTCTCATCGCTGCTGTCACCCTGTTGGCTGTCTTCCAGGGTGAGTCTGCCGGAGCGCACCAACAGTTGCTACTGTAACATCATGTACGTGCTGAATACGCATTTTCAGGACAGGAGCAGTTCTCTTCACCCACTCTTCACTATCAGGCACCAGTAGACGATTACAGTGCATATATTGTGAACGTGTCAGTTCTTACATGGGGAAGACTACTACCAGAATACTCGAGGAGAGATTCCAGCATCATCATCAGGTACACACCCGACTAACCACCAACCAAATCACCTGTGCCGAATACTAGCGCGAATATAATGATGAAATGAAATATGGCGAGACGTCATGGTGCAAACCCTTTATTTTTAGAAGAGCGTGCTTAAGGGAGTCAACATAAATGATGTCTTCAAAATCTAATCAACTGTGACACACCTTTCAATTTGAGTCAGCCAAGAGGGACAGCCCGTGGTTCACTAATTTCTCGCTCATTATCTCATCCACGAACTAGAAAGCCCTGGGAGAATGAGCATTTCAGGGATCTGAAAAGCAAAAGAGTATCAAAGGGTACAGCGAGAGACAGTAGTCAAACTCAGCTGCAAATAGAGCTGCGACACCGACATCAGCTAAGAGTCTCTATCCTCCACTCTTACTGAGGTTTCTTTGGAAATCCCCTGCCAAATATTTCTAATTTCGAACTCCATGTGCCCCAGTCTCAGCCTATTGGTACATTATCCGGAAAGAAGCAAGTTGTCAAACAGCCCACCCAAATCTCGAGTGAAAGAAACACAATTTTTTTTTTAAATTTCTGGTTAGAGTCCAGCCAGAGAGTTCACACAACAGCAGGGGCCGCTGGGCTTCAGATCACAAATGGCCTGATAATTGAATTATCATACATTTAAAAGTAATCAACAACTAGGATGTTCTCTGGGGAGAACGTCTGAAAAATCAGTATGTAACCGGAATCATGCTCAGTTTAACTTTGTTCCTACTCGTTCAAATGGTTCAAATGGCTCTAAGCACTATTAGACTTAACATCTAAGGTCATCAGTCCCTTAGACTTAAAACTACTTAAATCTAACTAACCTAAGGACATCACACACATCCATGCCCGAGGCAGGATTCGAACCTGAGACCATAGCAGCAACGCAGTTCCGGGCTGAAGCACCTATAACCGCTCGGTCACAACGGCCGGCCCTTACTCGTTCTGTACCTGCTATAATTGGAAGGCGTTGGATACATAATGAGTCTCGTAGATGTCAGAAGAGACTGGACATACCACTCTGAATTTGTTTCCAGGCTCCAGCGCGGCAGCCGCCGTTGATGTCCTGCCCCAGGCTTTCGCCAACGTGACGGCCCCCCTGCCCCTTCCAGAGCACAGCGTCTACTTCTACATCACCAACGCCACCGCCGTCAAACAGCAGGTGCAGAGCGCCTTGCAGGCCTACCTCGCCGACATGGGCATGACCGTGGACATGATGGCCGCCAGGACGCTCAGGCAGCTGTACCAGCAGGAGAGCAACTACTTCAAGCACTTTGAGTACCTCGCACTGCACCCTGAGCAGCTGGTACCCGCTTCGTACGACTCGGCGCTTTCGTACCTGGGCGCCCTCTACCGTCGGATGGTCGCCCTCGTCAAGGTTGGGGTTTCAGCCACCAGCGGAACTAACCCACAGGTAAGCAACAAAGTAGCTATACAATAAATATACACATAGTCTGCTACTAGTAGTCTCTGTATCAGAAATGTCTCTAAAATTGGCTACAGGATTTTCATAGTCAGACGTAACTGGTCGCAGTTGTTGTCACCCACTAAGTATCAGATACTATGTGTATGAGTAAAAGTTCCAATGTGGCAAGGTTCCCGGCGTTATTTATCCACACAAAGCGTAGACTCTAAGCACTATGGGACTTAACATCTGAGGTCATTAGTTCCATAAACTTTGAACTAATTAAACCTAACTAACCTGAGGACATCGCACACATCCATGCCCGAGGCAGGATTCGAACCTGCGATCATAACAGGCACGCGGTTCCGGACTGAAGCGCCTAGAACCGCTCGGCTACATCGGCCAGCACCTTTATATCGTTCACAACCGTGTTGTTTTTCCAGCAACTGGTCCCGAACGTCCAGAGTGCCCAGTTTAACGCGAGAAGGGCCAGCGGCTGGTACGAGGACAAATTCCAGCAGCACTCCAGCCCAGAGGTCTACAAGGAATTTGTCGCTGGACGACAGGAACTCTGGGACCTCGAGCTGGTTGCATAACCATCAAGTCATGGAGTCTCACAATATGGAACGCCACAATAAACACTGCCACATTTTGAATAATGCTCTGTAACATTTTTACTGTCACCTTCCCTACAAACTACATGTCCAAACACCTCCCTGAAATCAATAGTTATGCCCTCATTTATAGTATGTTATACATCATTTCTCTAAATAGGTGTGACTAGAAGAGATTTTAACGCTTTCGTTATTTAAGCACATAGTACATAAACTTCAAAAATAAATACATAACAACATCCATTTGTCTTGATGGTTCAAATGGTTCAAATGGCTCTGAGCACTATGGGACTTAACAGCTATGGTCATCAGTCCTCCAGAACTTAGAACTACTTAAACCTAACTAACCTAAGGACATCACACAACACCCAGTCATCACGAGGCAGAGAAAATCCCTGACCCCGCCGGGAATTTTGTCTTGATCAGTGCCATTCCGTCACTAAGAAATTGTTGTAGTTGGAAATTAACGTGGTGGGAGATTTTCTGGCCTCCTTATGCCCTCCGCCGTGTATATTTGCTCATAAGCAGCTGCACAACAAAAACCAAACATAGGTACGCACTCAGAACAACTGACGACAGATACTACCGTGTTGATGACAGCCTCTGAATTAGTCATATCCTTCCTGAAGAAAGCATACAGGGTTATGACAGTGGCAAATGAAAGTATTTCCAATGAACAATAATTGGTGCTATACAGTGAGTGTTTGAAGTTAGTACATTACGTAAAAATGGTTGCTTGACATAAAAAAATTACCGTACATTTTTCTACGATTTTCGTAAATGGTCAGTCTTCAACTATACCTCTAATTAGTTTATTCAACTCTAGATAAAGAGTTCATCTCCGAAAAGACTGTTCTCAAATCAGGAAATGCATTCGCAGCTCTGAGTACATACAACCTTCTGCTGTATAATGGAATGACGACAATGAAAATCAGTGCCGCACCAGAGCTCGAACAGAGATTCCCTGTTTTACGAGAGCGGTCGCTGTAACCGCTTCGGCTATCCGTGCACTACTCAGTGGCAGATCCGAACGTCCACTTGTCGTCGTTCGTGCGTCATCACCTGAGCTCGTTCACACATTATGCAATTCACGTACAGGGCAGGACACCCACCGACGATGTTTTAGGCGAAGGTTGACCATAATTGCTGGTTGTCTCATGAGGTACTGATACTGTGTGTCACATCTTTTATACCCTACTCGACGTAGGTAGAAAAAGAGTTTATTATAACTCACACTGGTGGTGAGGCAGACACCGGAGGAAAAGAGGCCACTTCTACGATGAATAACAGCTCAGTTCAGATACAGACAGGCAGGAGCAAAAGCCAGAATGTAGCGAGTCATCGTAAATGCGCAAAACAGACTACGGACCGATCTTACTCGACAAACGTACAAGCATGTAATGTCTATATCGCTGACGCCTGTCGAAAGCTTCAGCGTATTGCGAAAACTGACGGACGGCTGCGGGCCCGCACTGTATTGCGTCAGTGGACGGGTCCACGCGACACGCCAGCAGCGGTGATATCCATGCACTCACTGGGAGAAAGGCGCAGCTGTGGTATGAATCACTGTCGGATACTAAACTGCAAAGTCAAAGAAACTGGTACACCTGCCTAATATCGCGTAGGGACCCGCCAGCACGCAGAAGTGCCACAACACGAGGCGGCATGGACTCGACTGTCTGAAGTAGTGCTGGACGGAAGTGGCACCACGAATCCTGCAGCGCTGTCCATGAATCCGTAAGAGTACGAGGGGGTGGAGATCTGTTCTGAACAGCACGTTGCAAGGCATCCCAGAGATGCTCAATAATGCCCATGTCTGGGGAATTTGGTGGCCAGCGGAAGTGTTTAAAGTCAGAAGAGTGCTCCTTTGTAGAAATTCAGGCCGTGTAGGGTGTTCCATTGTCCTGCTGGAATTGCCCAAGTCAGTCAAAATGTACAATGGACCTGAAAGGACGCAGGTGATCAGACAGGCTGTTTACGTACGTTTCACCTGTCAGAGCCGTATCTAGACGTATCAGGGGTCCCGTATCATTCCAACTGCACACGCCCCACACCATTACAGAGCCTCCACCAGCTTGAACAGTCTCCGGCTGACACGCAGGGTCCACGGATTCATGAGGCTGTCTCCACACCCGCTCGATACAATTTGAAACGAGACTCGTCCGACCAGGCAACATGTTTTCATCAACAGTCCAATGTCGGTGTTGACGGGCCCAGGCGAGGCGTAAAGCTTTGTGTCGTGCAGTCATCAGGGGTACACGAGTGGGCCTTCGGCTCCGAAAGTCTATATCCATGATGTTTCGTTGAATAGTCCGCACGCTGACACTTATTGATGGCCCAGCATTGAAATTTGCAGGAATTAGCGGAACGGTTGCAGTTCTTTCACGTTGAACGATTCGCCTTCAGTCGTCGTAGCTGTCCTTCTTTCCGGCCGCATAGATGTCGGAGATTTGATGTTTTACCGGATTCCTGGTATTCACGGTACGCTCGTGAAATAGTCGTACGGGAAAATCCGCACTTCTAGGCTCCCTCGGAGATGCTGTGTCCCATCGCTCGTGCGCCGACTATAATACCACGTTCCAAGTCACTTAAATCTTGATTACCTACCACTGTAGCACCAGACGTTTGTCGTCTTATATAGACGTTGCCGACCGCAGCGCCGTATTCTGCCAGTTTACATATCTCTGTATTTGAATACGCATGCCGATACTAGTTTCTTTGGCGCTTCAGTTTAACTTACAAGGATCGGTATGTGATTTGCCGTGAGATAGGTCATGCCTAGGTGTACTGAAGACTGTGGTCTTTGAGACAAATGTTTATCGATGAAGCAGCCTTGTTCCCATTGGATTCTGCAAAATTTTATCGAAGCTAAATACAGGCCCGTGTCAATTCATCAAAGGAAGTGCTCAAAAAATTCGTCTGAGGAATTGAAAAATCCGCATACCACATTGAAACACGAGACGAATCAAGTGTTTGGGTATTCCAAGGCTAATTAGATCCAGCAATAGTGGCTCATACACGAAGTACTTATGAAAATAAGGTGGACTGGTTCGAAGAACAGTTAATGCTGTGTGCCATACAACAATTTGCCACAAAGAATTTATGACGCCAGGATAACAACGGAAAACTTCGCAACATGGTTCTTCAAGAATGCCAGCTGCAGCATAGAACGGCAAAAAATTAACTAAACTGGGTCACAAAAAACTCAAGCACCCTGGAGATATCTGTGAGTACGTCAGTGATTAGAGCTGTGATTCTTTGTGACAGGTAGAACGTCACCAGAGTACGTTAGTGTTGCTCTCTTTTGGTGCTGTTACTAAGCCTGGTAGGGTATACAGGTACAACATCAATACAACCAACAAAATGCAGGGACGGATTCCTGACTGAATGTAGAAGGAAAACAGATCCTATGAACATGTGTCCGGAAATGGACGGTGTGCTTGCGAAGACAACAGATTGCCCCGGAATACGGTACAGAGCTGCATCGCATCCACATCACAATAGATGTTCAGAGTGTTAGATGTTCAAAGTGTTCTTCATGGGATGTAGTGCACGCGTTCATGCATCATATGATGGGTTGCCGCACTCTTTTGCACGTTCTGGCCTCACTCTGAAAAGCATCACAGGCGTCATGAACAGGCTGCACATCAGGTAGTAGTTCATCGTACACAAAGCTGTTCAGATGCCGCCAGTATTAAAAGGGTGTTTAAGTCCAGTGATCTATCATTCCGTGCTTCAGGGCCTTTGTGACCCATCCAACGTCCGGCGAAGATGATGATGATGTGCCGGCGAACTGTAACGCGAGAATGGGGTCGTGCTCTGTCATGCAGAAACCACATACTCTGTCATCTGCCAAAGGCAAATTCTCAAGCCGCCCAGACAGAGTCTTCTGCGGAAAGTCCAGGTACGTTTCTCCGTCGAGGCGTTGTGAATAACAACTGATGTATCAGCACAGCATGGAATTCAACTTTTACACAACGACACACTGGAACAAGTCACACATCAGTCAATCACCGTCGACAGTTGCACTGAACATTTGTTTGGCACATTTAATCAAGAGAAACAACAAATAAAACCAGAATGAGATTTTCACTCTGCAGCGGAGTGTGCGCTGATATGAAACTTCCTGGCAGATTAAAACTGTGTGCCCGACCGAGACTCGAACTCGGGACCTTTGCCTTTCGCGGGCAAGTGCTCTACCGTCTGAGCTACCGAAGCACGACTCACGGCCGGTACTCACAGCTTTACTTCTGCCAGTATCTCGTCTCTTACCTTCCAAACTTTACAGAAGCTCTCCTGCGAACCTTGCAGTGGTCCCCAGTTCGAGTCTCGGTCGGGCACACAGTTTTAATCTGCCAGGAAGTTTCAACAAAAAATTTAAACACTCATAAGCCACTGCACTTATGGCCTATTACACATCTAGTGAAATGAGTTCAAAATTATTTACTCAAAAACTATGATCAACGTGAAGAACTATTTACTAAAATTTAATGAGGAAATGTAGTCTTTCGTTGCTGCAGTGATTGGTATTACCGAAGTAATTCAGAGTACAGGCAACAACAAATCAGACACCATGGCACACAACCATCTTACTTAAATGGCAGGCATCCTACAATGTAGGACATAAAATTTCATGTCACCAAGCAACCTCGTGGGATTCAACAAACTATGCCCAGAAGCGGATACCCGCCCACTCAGCTGTTTGCAATACAGGCTCGGCAAGGACCCCCAAACGGGGGCAGCAACGGTCACGAATAGGCCCGAAAAATCCCAGAACTAGTGGGTATCTACAACAGACATATCCACATACTGTCATTGATGGGCCGGCCGTTGTGGCCGTGCGGTTCTAGGCGCTTCAGTCTGGAACCGCGTGACCGCTACGGTCGCAGGTTCGAATCCTGCCTCGGGGATGGATGTGTGTGATGTCCTTAGGTTTAAGTAGTTCTAAGTTCTAGGGGACTGATGTCCACAGATGTTAAGTCCCATAGTGCTCAGAACCAATTTTTGCCATTGATGGAAATGTTGTACTTTCATTAACAAATGGCTCTGAGCACTATGGGACTTAACATCTATGGTCATCAGTCCCCTAGAACTCAGAACTACTTAACCCTAAGTAACCTAAGGACATCACACAACACCCAGCCATCACGAGGCAGAGAAAATCCCTGACCCCGCCGGGAATCGAACCCGGGAACCAGGGCGTGGGAAGCGAGAACGCTACCGCACGACCACGAGATGCGGGCTTTCATTAACAGAATCAATTTCAAACTATTTAAACACACAATAACAACTAGCCTCTCAGCAACTTGTAAGAATTTATGAAACTACTCATTTAGAATTAGATACGTGTCTCTCAGACACACTGTCAATTCAGATAGAAACGCAACAGTAATGTTATTGCAATTCGCAGCCAAACATACCCAGGAAAATTTTTATCCATGTACACTCCTGGAAATTGAAATAAGAACACCGTGAATTCATTGTCCCAGGAAGGGGAAACTTTATTGACACATTCCTGGGGTCAGATACATCACATGATCACACTGACAGAACCACAGGCACATAGACACAGGCAACAGAGCATGCACAATGTCGGCACTAGTACAGTGTATATCCACCTTTCGCAGCAATGCAGGCTGCTATTCTCCCATGGAGACGATCGTAGAGATGCTGGATGTAGTCCTGTGGAACGGCTTGCCATGCCATTTCCACCTGGCGCCTCAGTTGGACCAGCGTTCGTGCTGGACGTGCAGACCGCGTGAGACGACGCTTCATCCAGTCCCAAACATGCTCAATGGGGGACAAATCCGGAGATCTTGCTGGCCAGGGTAGTTGACTTACACCTTCTAGAGCACGTTGGGTGGCACGGGATACATGCGGACGTGCATTGTCCTGTTGGAACAGCAAGTTCCCTTGCCGGTCTAGGAATGGTAGAACGATGGGTTCGATGACGGTTTGGATGTACCGTGCACTATTCAGTGTCACCTCGACGATCACCAGTGGTGTACGGCCAGTGTAGGAGATCGCTCCCCACACCATGATGCCGGGTGTTGGCCCTGTGTGCCTCGGTCGTATGCAGTCCTGATTGTGGCGCTCACCTGCACGGCACCAAACACGCATACGACCATCATTGGCACCAAGGCAGAAGCGACTCTCATCGCTGAAGACGACACGTCTCCATTCGTCCCTCCATTCACGCCTGTCGCGACACCACTGGAGGCGGGCTACACGATGTTGGGGCGTGAGCGGAAGACGGCCTAATGGTGTGCGGGACCATAGCCCAGCTTCATGGAGACGGTTGCGAATGGTCCGCGCCGATACCCCAGGAGCAACAGTGTCCCTAATTTGCTGGGAAGTGGCGGTGCGGTCCCCTACGGCACTGCGTAGGATCCTACGGTCTTGGCGTGCATCCGTGCGTCGCTGCGGTCCGGTCCCAGGTCGACGGGCACGTGCACCTTCCGCCGACCACTGGCGACAACATCGATGTACTGTGGAGACCTCACGCCCCACGTGTTGAGCAATTTGGCGGTACGTCCACCCGGCCTCCCGCATGCCCACTATACGCCCACGCTCAAAGTCCGTCAACTGCACATACGGTTCACGTCCACGCTGTCGCGGCATGCTACCAGTGTTAAAGACTGCGATGGAGCTCCGTATGCCACGGCAAACTGGCTGACACTGACGGCGGCGGTGCAAAAATGCTGCGCAGCTAGCGCCATTCGACGGCCAACACCGCGGTTCCTGGTGTGTCCGCTGTGCCGTGCGTGTGATCATTGCTTGTACAGCCCTCTCGCAGTGTCCGGAGCAAGTATGGTGGGTCTGACACACCGGTGTCAATGTGTTCTTTTTTCCATTTCCAGGAGTGTATTATCTATAGCAACTGGCCAGCTTAACCCGGTCGTGTGATATAAATACAATAACCAGGTGGCACTTAGACAAGGACCAGCCAATCTGTCGGCAATCAAAAAACACAATAAATCAGCACTACAGGCACTAGTAATTGTTAATCGTCACATCACACACAGCTCCCACTAGAACCTTACGTGCTAAGCAGGTTGAGATTAACACATCCGAGGACAGACTCAGTCGGTGTAGTCGATTCCGGCCACAATTTACAGCACAAGGAAGGCCCTCAGCCTCTTGCTTCTTCGACGAAGCCAGCCGCCGCAGATCCCGGTGCCAGGAGACTTGCAGGAAGCGAAATACACCAACGGCTTCCCATAACGCGACTGCTTCCACGCCGGCGATATCTGCTACGGCGCCGTCACCCGGGTAAACAGCCCCTTTTAGATGTGCTCTTCCTGCAACCTCGCGCGGCGCCTGTACTGTCCGCCAGACTTCCCTAACGACGTTGCTGCTAGGCGTCCGAAAGCAAAATCCTCGCTACTTGCTAGAGCTCAACCCTCGCTCCCCGATCGGCCCGGTAGGTATCGCCCCCGCGCGCTCTGCGCACACCACCGGAAATATGACCCATACTGGCGGCGGGAATATCGCTGATCAAGCCACACGGCTCAATAACCGGTCCGAGTATGTAGTCGCCAAGAATCCCTGACCTTGAACCAATGCCTCGACCATTCCCCAAGGATGACGAATATGCAGACTGATGATGCCAGTTCTGGTAAAGAATACTGGTGACAGTAATGCCATAATTTTGATGGTCTGGTGCGAACACGGTCGTCAGAATCATCCCTTTAGAGGGAAATCTGCTTCTGATAATCATTGCACCGGTTGCAGGTGATAGGTGTGGTAGTAGTTGTCATACCGGAGACACATAATCGTACTTGGCTTATGCTATGTTGGCCGGCCACTTGCCTGGAGATTGTACAAGGGTTTGTCTCAACATCCTGGAGAACCTAGTCCTTCAGATCTGCTGTACGTGCAATCTCCCTCCACGTTCACCTGTCTGAAAGGACCCAAGATCATACAAAGGCCCAAAAATGGCTTGATATGTTGTATGTTCTTGTTGGTATCTGTGAGGGTCCTTGTTCTTGTATTGCTGGTCTGTCTCTCGACTGTTTTCATTCCTTGGCCGTACAGAAACACCATTTCGGCTTGTTTCCGAGATGAATACAAAACCATTCTGCTGCTTACAGTACGCTTCCTCAGTCTCACATCATGAAACGTATAAGGAACAGACGGAATGTGGTCAGATGAACTTTCAGACGCCAGCGCCATCTACCACAGCAACGAAGCATTTGAGGACACATGTTCATAGGACCTTTCTCCTTCATTTCCAGTCAGTCATTCGTCACTGCAGTTTTTCGGTTATATTAAGTTAACGTGAGATTTTTATTGCGCCCCCGCACGCTCCCCCCCCCCCCTCCCCCACCCAAAAAAAACAGATTTGATGAGATCTTGCCAGACACTTTCAGCTCACTATTTAATAGATGTCTCCTTAGCTCACTCGCAGGTAAGCGCCGCTACTATGGTGCCCATTACTACTCAAAAGAAGAAATTAATGTTTTTCATCTGGTAATATTAAGCTGGATGTTATTGACCCAGAGTGTGTTGTGTCTCTGTTTGTATGTCTGTGAAGTACAATAATCCGTGCAACGTCGACGACCCCCACAACATACGGAGTCTCGTACACGCAGACAACTTACTGTCGTGGTGGAGAAACAGCTGACGATTCGGACGGTAGCTTGTAAAAGGTTTGAAATGTAAGAGAAAGAGAGCTGTAGGTTCTTCTCGAATTGGAACACTGCCATTCACATTTGGTCATTCGAGTTGAAATGAGTTCCTTTAAGCAGAGAAAACTTTCTCTATGCTTTTGACCGTGTTACTGAAGCAGGTTCTACAGCAATGGAGACACGTCTACAGACGTTAAAGTAACTCTGGTGTGCCACAGGGGAGTGTTATGCGACCATTACTTTTCACGATACATATAAATGACCTAGTAGATAGTGTCGGAAGTTCCATGCGGCTTTTCGCGGTTGATGCTGTAGTATACAGCGAAGTTGCAGCATTAGGAAAGTGTAGCGAAATGTAGGAAGATCTGCAGCGGATAGACACTTTGTACAGGGAGTGGCAACTGACCCTTAACATAGACAAATGTAATGAATTGCGAATGCATAGAAAGAAGAATCCTTTATTGTAATATTATATGATAGCGGAACAAACACTGGTAGCAGTTACTTCTGTAAAATATCTGGGAGTGTGCGTGCGGAACGGTTTGAAGTGGAATGATCATATAAAATTAATTGTTGGTAAGGCGGGTACCAGGTTGAGATTCATTGGGAGGGTCCTTAGAAAATGTAGTCCATCAACAAAGGAGGTGGCTTACAAAACACTCGTTCGACCTATACTTGAGTATTGCTCATCAGTGTGGGATCCTTACCAGATCGGGTTGACGGAGGAGATAGAGAAAATCTTGTCACAGGGTTATTTGGTAAGCGTGATAGCGTTACGGAGATGTTTGGCTAATTCAAGTGGCAGACTCTGCAAGAGACGCGCTCTGCATCGCGGTGCAGCTTGCTGTCCAGGCTTAGAGAGGGAGCGTTTCTGGATGAGGTATCGAATATATTGCTTCCCCCTACTTATACCTCCCGAGGAGATCACGAATGTAAAATTAGAGAGATTCGAGCGCACACGGAGGCTTTCCGGTAGTCGTTCTTACCGCGAACCATACGCGACTGGAACAGGAAAGGGAGGTAATGACAGTGGCACGTAAAGTGCCCTCCACCACACACCGTTGGGTGGCTTGCGGAATATAAATGTAGATATAGAGATCGACCACCGAATGTTCTAAGTCCTGTACAAGCTTTTAGTACATAACAGTTCATGACAGAATGCTTTGCTCAAAATTGAATACGCGCAATCAACTTCAAAAAGCAACAGACTGTATTGTGGCCGTTACTGAACTGCACAGTTAACGTTACATATCGCTTGTGAGTCTCAAAAAACACAAATTATACAATACGGCGGCTAATAATGACTGTTTCATTGCACACACTTCCTACACGTCCTTATCTAACAAAGTCCTCTCACATTCCAATTTTCTTACTTTTCTTCGCTCGCCATAGAGTAACGCTAAGTCAATGAATAAACATTTCGCTCGCCCAGGCGAAACGTGCCACCTCGCGATATACGTTCACTATAAAGCAATAATAATGGATACGTCGTGGCACGTACTTATTTCCGCTAGCACGGGCCATTTACACACATTCGGTGCGTCAGATAACCACACTGTCAACCTGGCCCGCGCGCGCGTGGCTGAAACGTGGGAAATTTGAGGCGGGGAGCGGAAAAGTAGCCCAGCCGTATGCTCACATCGGAACGGCGCATATCAGCAGTGGTAGTATTTTTGTAATATTGCCCATAAGATAAATTTTGCCTAACTGTATACTAAATTTCATTGCCTTTGGGTAGTGTTTCGTATTTCGCCATTTAAACACTCCATCTTTCTTCGTTACTACATTATACTTTTCTGTTATTTATATCTGTATTGTTTTGTTTTGTTTTTCTTCTGTCAACAAAAATGCATACTTCAATAACTGATGAGCCATTGGCCGCTGGAATTGTACCATATGCCTCCGCGATGTTTTCAGATCACAAGAAGGGACAGAGGGTAGTGAATAAGGAAGCAAGGAATATTATAAAATCATGTGATTAAGAATCAAGGTAGCAAAGTAAAACAAGGTTATCTTCTCGCTGCCTAGTATCTTGGCGTATCTGTACGATCTGTTACAAAAATTTAGAAAGGGAAAATCTCCACAGGTGTGATCCCATTGTGCTCCTGGTAAAAAGCGTCCAAGATCTGAAGTATACAAGTCTCACTGTGATTACTCTGATGTGGATGTAATGCGACACACTGTACTACATGCATGTCAACAACATATTTCCACAGCAAGCTAGAAACAGTCGAAAAGCAGTCACAAATAACAATGTTTTAATTGGTTCGCCGTGATGAGAAAAAGCATTTAAATTGTTGCATGCACATTACCAGCATTAATAAACTAATTATATAACAGGCTACACAAATGAAGAAAATGGTCGGTATTACTACGAAAGTAGGAATATCGTAAAAGAGTGTTATGATAAGATATATTTAATTTGTTGAAATGTACTGCTGACAAGGGCAGATCTACTTTCATGACCGTTTTTCGAACTCCAACTCACAAGGCACACATGGCTAGCTTGTGCATTCCTGTCGCGCGCATTATCCTCCGCTGCTGACAATACACTGATCATCGTGTTGTGCGACAGATCAGTTGTTTATTTTTCTCAATAACAACTATTTTATTCGCGATCACGCATTGTCAGTTTGGCAATCCGTAGGTGAGTAACCAGTATCTGGCATGTGCTTATCATTCCGCCTGAAGGAACGCTCGTCATTATTTTAATACTGCTCATATCAAGAAAAGGAATAAAATCCTTTGGTAAGTTTCCATTCCAGTCGCTCTGTGTTAAAAATACGATGGGTTACGTGGATTCCACCAAAATTCCAACGGATTTGACAATCTGTTTTTGTGTGAGTTGTTAACCTTTTCTCATTCGAAGAAGCATCACCGTTTGTGAGTAACGGCCACATTTCTCTTGGTGAATGGTTTAATTGTACTTCCTTTGTCACAGTGTAATTTGCCAAACTCATCTCACAGCAGCTATTGAGACAGAATTCCGAAACGGATTGCCTCATTAAACAAGTAATTGGCAATCACAGAGCTCAATAGCTTACAAAAAACCTCCTAGTGTCGGTTTACAGTAACATAAAAGAAGAAATTTCAAGTTTATTTTCATACTAGGACGCTCTTGTTTCGCTAGCTGTCTATAACACTTAAAAAATTAGTCACTGGAGTGAAATAAATAAAAAGGTAAGTATAAGTACAGATATATCGCCATAGATAAGAAAGTTCCGTGTGTTTAAGAATTGACAAAACACTCTCCTCCTTGTGTGCTATCATTCGCCAATCTTTCGTTTCGATGTCTCGAGCGGTTTAGGAGATACGAGAGATGTTGCGAGTATTTCATTCTCGCGGGCGTGAGATCGGAAGTGAGCGCGCTACAAGGGATCCATTTTCTCGAGATCGGAGGCAGATAGAGACCTCCTCCCAAATCTAAACAAAAATTCAGCATGCTAGCTAAATTTCATACGCAGCAACATATGGTGTAATACGCACCAAACGCAAAATCTTAGCGACACCTAATTTTCGTTGCAAACTTTTTGAGTTTTGCGTAGCGTCTTACTAAAATGTGTACATCACAATAAGCATGGTCATTAGCGAGTTGATGGGCACTTCGTCACGAAGCTGACATATAACGCTACAAGTAAGGCAAAAATCATATATTTTCAGTGAGTACTTTCTGTAAAATCGTCTGAGAAATACACTCCTGGAAATTGAAATAAGAACACCGTGAATTCATTGTCCCAGGAAGGGGAAACTTTATTGACACATTCCTGGGGTCAGATACATCACATGATCACACTGACAGAACCACAGGCACATAGACACAGGCAACAGAGCATGCACAATGTCGGCACTAGTACAGTGTATATCCACCTTTCGCAGCAATGCAGGCTGCTATTCTCCCATGGAGACGATCGTAGAGATGCTGGATGTAGTCCTGTGGAACGGCTTGCCATGCCATTTCCACTTGGCGCCTCAGTTGGACCAGCGTTCGTGCTGGACGTGCAGACCGCGTGAGACGACGCTTCATCCAGTCCCAAACATGCTCAGTGGGGGACAGATCCGGAGATCTTGCTGGCCAGGGTAGTTGACTTACACCTTCTAGAGCACGTTGGGTGGCACGGGATACATGCGGACGTGCATTGTCCTGTTGGAACAGCAAGTTCCCTTGCCGGTCTAGGAATGGTAGAACGTTGGGTTCGATGACGGTTTGGATGTACCGTGCACTATTCAGTGTCCCCTCGACGATCACCAGTGGTGTACGGCCAGTGTAGGAGATCGCTCCCCACACCATGATGCCGGGTGTTGGCCCTGTGTGCCTCGGTCGTATGCAGTCCTGATTGTGGCGCTCACCTGCACGGCGCCAAACACGCATACGACCATCATTGGCACCAAGGCAGAAGCGACTCTCATCGCTGAAGACGACACGTCTCCATTCGTCCCTCCATTCACGCCTGTCGCTACACCACTGGAGGCGGGCTGCACGATGTTGGGGCGTGAGCGGGAGACGGCCTAACGGTGTGCGGGACCGTAGCCCAGCTTCATGGAGACGGTTGCGAATGGTCCTCGCCGATACCGCAGGAGCAACAGTGTCCCCAATTTGCTGGGAAGTGGCGGTGCGGTCCCCTACGGCACTGCGTAGGATCCTACGGTCTTGGCGTGCATCCGTGCGTCGCTGCGGTCCGGTCCCAGGTCGACGGGCACGTGCACCTTCCGCCGACCACTGGCGACAACATCGATGTACTGTGGAGACCTCACGCCCCACGTGTTGAGCAATTCGGCGGTACGTCCACCCGGCCTCCCGCATGCCCACTATACGCCCTCGCTCAAAGTCCGTCAACTGCACATACGGTTCACGTCCACGCTGTCGCGGCATGCTACCAGTGTTAAAGACTGCGATGGAGCTCCGTATGCCACGGCAAACTGGCTGACACTGACGGCGGCGGTGCACAAATGCTGCGCAGCTAGCGCCATTCGACGGCCAACACCGCGGTTCCTGGTGTGTCCGCTGTGCCGTGCGTGTGATCATTGCTTGTACAGCCCTCTCGCAGTGTCCGGAGCAAGTATGGTGGGTCTGACACACCGGTGTCAATGTGTTCTTTTTTCCATTTCCAGGAGTGTATAACAGGTTGCTCGTGCTTCGGTTCTGTCAGCGCAGAGCGTCGCCAGTCGGCGCGTGCGAAGTACGGTGTACGCGTCACAATATGCGCTGCACCCGCGCGTCTCGTGCGGCACGTGCGTGTCGCGCTGTAGTGTCGTGTCACGTCACACGCGCTATACGCGTCTCAATTTGCGCCAATCCTTACGCAGGATCCCCCACGGCCGACCGGCCGCCAGTGTGCCAACCCCTTGACAATGCACCTTCGCCTGCGGGCGCCCAGTTGGAACAACCCCCACCACCTCCCGGAAGCGCCCACCCTAGGGCAGTGCGAGTACCAACCGTGGTTGCCAAGGACACCACAGTTGGTACTCGGAGAGATAAACAAAACACGTACTGATACAAGTAAAATTATTGTCCTACATCATCGATCGACAAACGTACCGCCTGCTTGATGTTGAAAAAATGGATTTAGCACATAATCACTGCGTTTATGGGCGATACATCTTCCGAAAGACGAAAACCGAATTTGGGAAACCGTTTTCTGCTGTCGTGTTTATATGTTAAGGTCTGAAGCGGATTTGCTAGTCCAGTTACATATAGCGTCTGGAAAACAAGTCATCTAGTTTCTGATTCAGTCAACACAATGGTTATCTCTCTTCGCTTAAATATTACAGGTAGGGAGCTTCACGATCAGTCTAATATTTCTGCTTCTCCTTCACTGCCTAGTATGTCCATAATAACCGCATGTTCTGAAAACAACACGCAAATTCACAACCCAAGCACGTTACAAAAATGGATCAAATGGTTCTGAGCACTATGGGACTTAACATCTGAGGTCATTTGTCCCCTAGAACTTAGAACTACTTAACCCTAACTAACATAAGGACACCACATACATCCATGCCCGAGGCAGGATTCGAACCTGCGACAGTAGCGGTCGCGCGGCTCCAGACTGAAGCGCCTAGAACCGCTCGACCACAACGGCCGGCTGAGGACATTTCTAGCAATGTGCGTTTGGATCACAGTATCGAATCACGGGCTGTGGGGAAATCGCGGTAGAAGAGGATCCAAATGTTTCACACGTGGTACTGCAGAAGAGCGTTGAAAATTAAGTGGATTGATAAGACAAGTAATGGAGTATTTCGGACAATAGTCGAGGAGGGAAACGTGTGGAGAACATTGATTAGAGGAAGGATGAAGATGGTAGGTCATATGTTGAGACAAGAGAGAATAAACTCGGAAATAGACTTGGTCACTGTTTCTAAGCGTCAATACATTGTATCGATACGTGGAACTGTTTCATTGTTTCGAAACGACTATGTTCCACTGTTTCGAAACAGAGGTGTTTCATTTCGTTCTGTATCGGATAACGGGACCATATTCGATCTCGAGCCAGACGCAGAAACATTATCGTTGTTTCAAAATAACACTGTTTCAGTCCACTTGTGCTTGGAACGGACTAGTCTTATTGAAGCAGTGTGTTTCATTCCGCTCTGTCTCGGACGAGATTCGGGCACGGCACAGATACTGAAACACATTTAACACACCACTTCATAAAACAGTTTCAAGAGTGTCGAAATCTCTTTGACACACAACAGCATTAAGCTTAAAATTTCCGAAAATAAAGCTTCGTTTCTAATTGACTGCCCTATTCCGAAATGGCGTAATATCTGCTTTATAAACTCTAACAAACAATACAATAACGCACACTATTCGCATTCAAAATAATAAAAGTGTGAAAAACATTCAGTGAAATTACACATCTCTTGTAACATACGCTTCTCTGCTCATGCACAATAATCATATTAAAAAACGCAAGTAAACCTACGACATTTTGAACAAAAAAGGTGTAGAGTGGCAGTTTTTAGGCATATACAAGAATTGGAAGTATGTATAATTGCAAGCAATCTGACTGACGGATTATTGAAGGTGTAATGGTGAACGGGAAGGGCTGGGAAGCATGGTAGTTTATAATAACAGTTCGGAACACCTTGCGGGCCAAAAGTTTTTTTTCTTATATTTTGTTATTTGTTCTAATTATGTGGCGATATTTGTGAGTCTATAGTCAATGTGGCTATTCTCCACAAAGACTCCTTTTAGGTGCATGGATATTAGCTGGACGGATATATTATCCATACTAACGGAACGTGAGAATCCCAGTAGCGTGTCCCTTGCTTCTGCAGTTTCTCCCGCCTCCAGTTCCGTTCGTGTTGGTTCTTCTGTCTTCAGCTATGGCTTTACGAAGCCCGGTATGGGATTATTTTATGAAGATCAATCCTGAGAAAATTCAGCTTCCACAGCAACTGTTCAGGAGTCTGCCATTTCTGTGCCTGTGCGTTAAGATGAATAATTTGTGCATGAAGTGCTTAGCACTTCCACTGGTTCAGTGCTGGGTAGGTGTGGTAGAGAAGCAAAGATTACTGGATTTACATCAAGACCAGTACCTTTATCCAAACGAGCCAAAATAGACGAACAGGTCTTAAGACTTGTTGTTAAAGAATATCTTCCATTTAATGCAGTTGAGACTGCAGAGTTCAGAAAAATGACTTATTTATTAAATGAAAACTATGTACCTCCCAGTAGAAAAACACTTTCCAACAGTTTACACTCTCAAGTGTTCGACAACACACTAGTGTTAAGTAAGGTCTGCAGTGCAAGCTGCATCCTACATCTGCATTACGACTGATAGATGGACATCTGTGAAAAATGAGAATTATATTGCATTGACTGCTCACTTCATTGATGAAATCTGGAGACTGTAGTCATAGTTGTTATCTAGTTTTAAATTCCACGACAAGCACACACTGAAAACGTTTCCAGTGAATTACAAAATGTGACTTCAGCTTGGGGTATTACCAATAAAATTGTAGTTTGCATTACAGATAATGCTCCTAATTTGGTGAAGGCAGTGACGATGTGCAAATGGTAGCATGTACCTTGTTTTGCACATACACTGAATTTAATTGTGCAGACAAGCCATGAAACAATTACAGACACAAGGGCAAAAGTGAAGTCAATAGTGAAATTTTTCAGAAGCAGTCCCCAAGCACTTGACAAATTACACAATATTCACAAGCAAAAAGGCTCCCCTATTTTAACATCGAAACAAGATTGTCCTACAAGACGGAATTCCACGTTTGAAATGTCTGACAAGCGTTTGAACATCATTGATCCTTTGCAAAGCACCCTCGCCATCCTTAGTGTGGATTCATGAACAAAATTGTCCAATGAGGACTGGTCAGTTATTGAAAAATCTTGTGAAATACCATCTCCTTTTGAACAAGTCACAACAGTATATTAGCAGCGAAAGAAATGTAACCTTGTCAAAAGTTGTCTTATAAAGTAAAGGATTGCATAGTCACTGTCTGAGACTGAAACACTGAGATTACAACAATGAAGCCATTCTACTGTAACTTTAAACTTGAGGATGGAATCTGTACGTGCCTCGTTCAAAAGTTTGGAGATAAAGCAATTGCTTGTGAAGTAACATTATTGGATCCTCGCTTCAGGGAGAGTGGCTTTCCAAAAACTGGCCATTGATTAAAAGAAACAAAAGATGTCATAATTAACAAGTGCTGTGCAATACGACAGAAATCAGTTCGGTGTTCCACAGATAATCCACTAGCAGCCAACCCAGTTGCGCTGAGCACATTCAGCTCTGGCGGTGGCAACATTTGGCAAGATTTTGACCAAGCTGTAGGAGGCTTGATCCAAAGTGTATACAATCCATGTGCTACAAGTATAGTCGAGCTAGATAAATATACGAAGATGCCACTGATACACAGATCGCAAGATCCTTTGCTGTGGTGGAAAGAAAATCATGTGCTGTTTCGTACGCTGTTTGAAATAATGAAATGGCGTCTTTGCATTATGACCACCTCTGTTCCATGTGAGCACATATTTTTAAAGCAGGGGCAAACAATAACAGACACACGATCCCGCCTTTCAAGCGGAAAAATATAAGAAGTGATATTTCTAAACTATAACTTAGAATAAGTACAACAGACCTACTCAGAAAAGAAACAGTAAAATTTCAGTTGATTTTTTTCTTTTCTGGGCAATGTGCACTGAATTTGTATTTGACTGTAATTTGTTTAGTCCACTAAATCTTACATGTAGCTGCCTTATAAGAACATTTTTCTCATATTTGTTGCACACAGAAGACACTTACATTTTGCTCACCATTCAGTGAGTTTAATTTCTTTGAGTATGCCATTTATTTACGTGTTTGAGTATAATTATCTGATTTATGTATGTATATGTTTGTGTGCTTATTTTTGTAAATTCGCTATGTTTGGTTATTACACTACAGCCACCTTATACTTGCATATCATAAATAATTCTCAGGCAAATCAACAATGGTACTCTGATACTTTTGTTTTTGGCGTTCAGATACTGTGGTAAAAATTGCATTTCAACAGCAACTTGACTTCATCTCTGATTTCCTGGGGATGTTTATAATAGAATGATAATATATCTGCTTGTGAGTACTTGAGGGAACTACGTATACCTGTACATGAAACAAATTTCTTTAGCAAGAATTATAAGTGGCGTAGAGCCAGATCTGTCATGATATCGGTATCACAACGGCACTGTATGAATTGTTTTAAATTTTAGTGTGGATTCTATACTTCAAGGAAACATACCGATCTCTGCATTTCAGTTGCCTTGAAATGTTTTAACATGTTTTCCAGTTCCATCAAGTGTACATATTAGGAGCTGTATCTATCTAATTTGTGAATGTCTGATGAAAAACTGCCATACTTGACCATTGCGCTATACGCTCCAGTCTGTTATGGTAATTTTTTCATCTGTGTGCATCCTGTGTGCATCTGTTTGCATCCTGCTCTGTGTGACAAAGAACGGAAACTTTAACTGTAAGAAAAGTGTGAGTGGCACATGTTCATTCAGTGCCTCGCTTCTCAGAATGCTGTCTCAATAAAATATATCTTATGATATACCTTTTCAAGAGCACACGCACTCACAAGACCTATTAAAATTAGGCACTAGAATACAGGGAAACGAGTTCGACAAAATCTGTTGTGTCAAACATACAAAGTCTGTCATTAGCCAAATGGAAATCATGAAACTCACATGACACGAAAGCAGCGCATTTGCTAAAGGAAATACGAAACTACTAAGACGCGTAAGTGAAAGTTTCATCCTTACTGCGTTATGACTGGCTCTCTCGCACCTTATTCGTGTTTTTATAACAATATTTATACAGTAGACACTCAGAAAGCTACCAGTTTCAGTGTAATTAACGTCTAGCATCTGACTGCAAAACAAAATGATCCGATTAAAACATTGGCCGTAATATTGCTGTCTTTATCTAGGTCTTGTAAAGAATCAGTGTGCCAAAGCTGGTGTTATCATCACAGAGCAAATGAAAATAAAAATTAAGGTTTCTGACTTTCTGATCAAGATGCTTGTAAATCATAACATTTTACTGAAATCTTCTACTGATATTAAGCATCTGAGCTTATACAATATTATTTTCACACACACTGACAATCGCTGTGCCTTACAATGGACATGAACCTCGATGGTAACTAAATTCATTGGCCTCTCTGTGCGAAGGGATTGTTCGTCTGTTCTGCAACCTGTTACTATTAAAATAATGATGAGACTGTCAAAAATCAAATTTCATTTAACGCAATTGCGATGTGCAATGGAAGACAGTATCAACACAACTCGTGATGTTCAATGCGCATTTACAAAAACAGTCAAGAGAGTAAAGAATGAGAAATGAGGAACTAAACGACTGATAAAATGAGAAAAAAGACTCCAAGTATAAAATGCTTCATTAAACCATGACAATACACATTTCCCATGAAGTTCATAGCCCTACACAAGTCAGCAAATTATTTCTTAATAACTCTCCTCTTTACAATTATTTTCGTTGACGTTTCGACTATGAAACAAAACCGTACGTTGCATTATAAAAAAATTCTTCTGCAAACTTCAGCCATACGCAGTGTTCTAACAATAAGAAGCTATATAGCTACAGAAACATAAAAAAAGCTGAATTACCTTAAAAATTGCCTTTTTGACATTGTTTAATTGATACAGTCTCATTTTCTTTCCTCAAAACATAGTAGCAGAAAATCCTGCCTCCACTATAGGAAAACTTTCATCCTTTTCAAACCAAGTACATAACCAAACTCTCAAACATACACACTACTGCTATTCTCTTTAAGAAAAATGGAACCTCTCTCACCAAAGAATATAATATTACAAAGATTGAGTACATTTATCGAATTCACAACTTCGTCCGCATTTATGGCCAGAGCTTTCTGATTATCGTCATGGCAAATAAAACAGTCCCCTCTCTAAATGCTTGGTACTAGAGGAAGCCGATAGGGCAAAAACTCTCGGGGGAGAGAGAGACTACAATATATCCAATAAATAATTGAGGGCGTGAGGTGAAAGTGCTACTTTGAGATGGGGAGGTCGGCACATCATAGAAAGTCAAATGATTCGTAAGTCTGATGATAAGAAAGAAAAAAAAGATGAAGAAAACTACTTCCAACCTTTGCCGTGCGGTATATTTGCGTCAAACCGGGAGTGCATGCGTCAGTGTGCAAGATTGCTAACTGAAAACAGTTCATTACATTGTTTTGGACCTCACGGGTTACAAGCGTTAATCAAAGCGATTAATGTGATAAGTAATGCGATCGATCAAAATTGGCGGAAGAAGCTTCAGTTATCGGCTGGTGCTTGTGGTGCAACAGCGTTTTATCTGGCAGCACTTCAGACTCCGAATCGATAAGAGCGAAGAACGGCGCTAGTGACACAACGGCAGCTGTCTACACAGAAGCCAAATCGACATCCATTTCCTCTTCTAACACGTCAACAGATAACACAGGCCAACGATGGAAAAACTTTTTTGCTGAAAATACCTTGTTCTTGCGCTTTTTAGGGTGTGAAATCCAAATATGATACCTAAAAAACTGTATCGCTCACCATTCCTTCACATTTTACCGTTACATTTATTAAATTAAGCGATTTTTTAAAGAATTTAGCAGCTATTATATAGTTAAAATGATTTAAAAAGGAGGTGTAATGAATGTAGAAGATGTTGGTCGCACTGCTGCAGAACACCTGCTTGCGTAAAATTATGGCAAACATACACGGCTTCTTCTGCCACATATTGCTGCGAATTTCTGAGGCGTTTCAGCCTTAGGTACGAGGGGCGTTTGAAAAGTCCGTGCAAAGTCCGAGTGCGCGTATCGAGGTCGTGTTTATTAATAGCATCTTTGGAAAGAACGCACACCAAGTTTCAGCCCTATTGGTCTATTTCTTTGTGTTTGGCATTCGTGTGAATCAAGCAAGTCGAGTGATTGTCAAAAAATTGACGAAAAAGAACTTCGTGTGGTGATTAAACATTACTTTATGAAAGGCAAAACACCTCAGGAGACTAAAGAGAAACTTGATAAACATTACGGTGACTCTGCACCTTCGATTAGAATAGTTTATAAGTGGTTTCAAAGTGATGCTGTTCGTTCTGGACACCCTGGGGAGGTTAAGACTCCAGAAATCATTGATAAAATCCATGATATGGTGATGGATGACACAAGAGTTAAGGTGCCTGAGATTGCTAGTGCTGTGGGTATCTCGAATGAACGGGTACATAATATTTGGCATAACAACTGGACATGAGAAAGATATCCGCAAGATGGGTTCCGCGATTGCTCACGCTTGACCAAAAACGGAATCCTGCGAAGTGTTGCAGGTATGGTTTGCCGCTGTTCAGGAAGAATCCGCAGGACTTAAAGCGTCGTTTCGTCACTGTGGATGAAACATGGATACATTACTATACTCCTGAGACCAAACAACAATCTAAACCATGGGTTACCAAGGGAGAATCTGCACCAAAAAAGACGAAAACCAGTCTTTCGGCCGCAAAGGTTATGGCGACTGTCTTATGGGATTCGCAAGGGGTAATCCTCATCGACTATCTGGAAAAGGGTAAAAGTATTACAAGTGTGTATTATTATTCATCGTTATTGGACCGTTTGAAAACCGAGCTGCAAGAAAAACGCCGGCGATTGGACCGTTGGACAGTTGTGGTCGCAAAATTAATGGAAATAGGATTCCAACTCGTTTCACATCCCCCCTATTCTCCAGACTTGGCTCCCACGGACTACTATTTGTTCCCCAATTTGAATAAATGGCTGGCGGGACAAAGATTTTATTCAAACGAGGAGGTGATTGCAGTAGCTAATAGCTATTTTGCAGACTTGGACAATTCCTATTATTCGGAAGGGATCAACAAATCAGAACAGCGGTGGACGAAATGTATAAGTCTAAAAGGATACTATGTCGAAAAATTAAAAAGGTTTACTCCAAACACGCAAGTAGTTTTTGTTTTTGCACGGACTTTTCAAACGCCCCTCGTATTGTACATTTAAATGTAAGGCCGAGTCTGGGTTTTGTGTTTTCGGACGTGGCAACCCTGCTTGGGATAGACCCGCACTCAATGGCAGCTGCAATTTCTGCTAGTTTCGAAACCGACTGTCGTTAATAAAGCGTGACACTTGTCGCCGGTCACTGTCGAGTAGCGCACCCTTCCGTGTAGACACGCAGGGCAAACCACGTTGACCCATCCAGCAAACTTGAGATCCTCATTCACGATATGGTCACAGGCACTGCCAATTCCGTAGCTCCCACTTTTTTTGTTTTTGTTTTTGAAATTACGTGATGTCTGCAGATCTACCCATCTCAATTGAACCTATCCCATGGAACCGCCTGGCGCGTACCAGTTTACTGACAAAGTAGGGTCACCTCTGGAGGATCAGGTTGTAGCATCCTCTACGGCACTACAAAGCGACCAGTGCTGTTTACAGGGGTATGGCAAAAATGTCGTAACTCAATAAAAACAATACCAATCGCCGTTATATAGTTTTATTTCTCGGCAGCCAGTTTCGACGTTACACTACGTCATCTTCAGGCCAAAACAGTTTTGTCGTGAAGATGACGTAGTGTAACGTCGAAACGAGTGATGTCGGCACGGGTTTACGGTGCCTCGTCGGGTCCGCCATAAGAGCTATTTGCAACGTATGATGGACAGACGAGAGATGGATAGTCGTGAGTTGGCGTGTTGTGAGCTCGCTCCGCGGGCAGGATGTGCCGTACGCGACGACGGAGCCAGTCCAGATTGCGGCAACGGGAAGCTGCCCGCCTGCCAGTCGGTCGCAGACGGCGGGGAAGTACCGGCGTCTACACTCCTGGAAATGGAAAAAAGAACACATTGACACCGGTGTGTCAGACCCACCATACTTGCTCCGGACACTGCGAGAGGGCTGTACAAGCAATGATCACACGCACGGCACAGCGGACACACCAGGAACCGCGGTGTTGGCCGTCGAATGGCGCTAGCTGCGCAGCATTTGTGCACCGCCGCCGTCAGTGTCAGCCAGTTTGCCGTGGCATACGGAGCTCCATCGCAGTCTTTAACACTGGTAGCATGCCGCGACAGCGTGGACGTGAACCGTATGTGCAGTTGACGGACTTTGAGCGAGGGCGTATAGTGGGCATGCGGGAGGCCGGGTGGACGTACCGCCGAATTGCTCAACACGTGGGGCGTGAGGTCTCCACAGTACATCGATGTTGTCGCCAGTGGTCGGCGGAAGGTGCACGTGCCCGTCGACCTGGGACCGGACCGCAGCGACGCACGGATGCACGCCAAGACCGTAGGATCCTACGCAGTGCCGTAGGGGACCGCACTGCCACTTCCCAGCAAATTAGGGACACTGTTGCTCCTGGGGTATCGGCGAGGACCATTCGCAACCGTCTCCATGAAGCTGGGCTACGGTCCCGCACACCGTTAGGCCGTCTTCCGCTCACGCCCCAAAATCGTGCAGCCCGCCTCCAGTGGTGTCGCGACAGGCGTGAATGGAGGGACGAATGGAGACGTGTCGTCTTCAGCGACGAGAGTCGCTTCTGCCTTGGTGCCAATGATGGTCGTATGCGTGTTTGGCGCCGTGCAGGTGAGCGCCACAATCAGGACTGCATACGACCGAGGCACACAGGGCCAACACCCGGCATCATGGTGTGGGGAGCGATCTCCTACACTGGCCGTACACCACTGGTGATCGTCGAGGGGACACTGAATAGTGCACGGTACATCCAAACCGTCATCGAACCCATCGTTCTACCATTCCTAGACCGGCAAGGGAACTTGCTGTTCCAACAGGACAATGCACGTCCGCATGTATCCCGTGCCACCCAACGTGCTCTAGAAGGTGTAAGTCAACTACCCTGGCCAGCAAGATCTCCGGATCTGTCCCCCATTGAGCATGTTTGGGACTGGATGAAGCGTCGTCTCACGCGGTCTGCACGTCCAGCACGAACGCTGGTCCAACTGAGGCGCCAGGTGGAAATGGCATGGCAAGCCGTTCCACAGGACTACATCCAGCATCTCTACGATCGTCTCCATGGGAGAATAGCAGCCTGCATTGCTGCGAAAGGTGGATATACACTGTACTAGTGCCGACATTGTGCATGCTCTGTTGCCTGTGTCTATGTGCCTGTGGTTCTGTCAGTGTGATCATGTGATGTATCTGACTCCAGGAATGTGTCAATAAAGTTTCCCCTTCCTGGGACAATGAATTCACAGTGTTCTTATTTCAATTTCCAGGAGTGTATCACGGGGGAATCCCCCACCAGAGGCCAGCTGCTCACTGTAGGAGTAGGCTAATCTGCTAAGGGGACGTCAATTAATCACATGAGCTCAACATGGAGGGTGGGGAGTACGGTCTGAAAAAATCTCATTGATGGGGGGGAGGCGCCGAAAGCCTTAAGTGAACTTATTCATTCAGAGTCTATAAATTATTATAAGGGTCAACATTTTGTTTTATAGAAGTAATCCCTAGCACAGACAACATTAAAGTGCCCCCAGTCTTTATGAACTCAGTGCCTTACACGTATGCATGCCTCGGTTTCCGATTTGAAACAAGTGCCGGTCGAGTGGTAGAGTTCATTCTCGAATTCTCCGCTGCACCGGAACTGCTAATCAGTCAGTGAAAAAATGGTTCAAATGGCTCTGAGCACTATGCGACTTAACTTCTGAGGTCGTGAGTCGCCTAGAACTTAGACCTAATTAAACCTAACTAACCTAAGGACATCACACACATCCATGCCCGAGGCAGGTTTCGAACCTGCGTCCGTAGCGGTCGCTCGGCTCCAGACTGTAGCGCCTAGAACCGCACGGCCACTCCGGCCGACAATCAATCAGTGAGTCAATCTTAATATTCTGCAACTCACATAAGGCCGATCATAAAGTGTTCATCATGAATTTGTATCAAAACTTTTACAATGGCTATATTCAGTGGCATGCGGACAAGTCGAAACACACGTGCGAACAGGAAGTTAATGGTATGTCCAAAGAGGCTAAGCTGAAGTTCACTCAGGAGAATTCTCTTAGTCATGGTACAAATCAAGGGACTGAAAAACTGTGTAATCATACGGTTGAAAGTAAGGGGCAAACAACGTCGTCTTTCATCTGCAAAATATGTAAATTTTAAGTGAAATTTTAAGTATATAGTACACTAACAAAAGGTCAGCTTTTTAGGGAACCGTTAAAACGGGGAATAATACACACATCAAGAAGAGTTTGCATCACATCGCTTCCGAGACTTCCGGAACCTGTACAGAAAATTGGAATAGAGATCAATATAAACATCATTTCCGTCCTTTTCATTGCGCATGAAATCCACATTTTGCATGTTGTACCACCATACAGAGAGACCTTCAGAGGTTATGGTCCAGATTGCTGTACACACTGGTACCTCTAATACACAGTAGCACGTCAGGTTGTATGTATTCGTAATGGTATACTACTCACAAGTTCATCAGGGCAATGGTCCAAATTGTCCCACTCCCCACGGCGATTCGGCATAGATCCCTCAGAGGGATTGGTGGGTCACGTCGTCCAGGCATAGACATTTTCAATCTGTATAAGGCATGTTGGATTGGGGAGAACGTGCTGGCCACACTAGTCGAGCGATATCGTCATCCTGAAGGGAGTCATTCCCAAGATGTGCATGATGGGAGCGCGAATTATCGTCGATGAAGACGAATGCCTCACCAATATGCTGCCGATATGGTTGCACTATTGGAGGATGGCATTCATATACCGTACAGCCGTTACGACGCCTTCCATGACCACCAGCGTCGTACGTCTGCCCCACATAATGCCACCTCAAAACAGCAGGGAACCTCCACCTTGCTGCATTCGCTGGACAGTGTGTTTAAGGTGTTCAGCCTGACCGAGTTGCCTCCAAAAACGTCTCTGACGATTATCTGGTTGAAGGCATATGCGACACTCATCGGTGAAGAGAACGTGATGCCAATCCTGAGCGGTCCATTCGGCGTGTTGTGGCCCATCTGTACCGCGCTGCATGGTGTCGTGGTTGCGAAGATGGACCTCGCCATGCACGTCGGGAGTGTAGATGCGCATCATGCAGCCTATTGCGCACAGTTTGAGTCGTAACACGACGTCCTGTGGCTGCACAAAAAGCATTATTCAACATGGTGGCGTTGCTGTCAGTGTCCTTCCGAGCGATAATTAACAAGTAGCGGTCATCCACTTTTCTCCTCCATGTCCGAACAACATCGCTTTGGTTCACAGCGAGACGCCTGGACACTTCCCTTGTTGAGATCCCTTCCTGGCACAAAGTAACAATGCGGACGCGATCGAACCGCAGTATTGACCGTCTAGGCATGGTTGAACTACAGACAACACGAGCCGTGTACCTCCTTCCTGGTGGAATGACTGGAACTGATCAGCTGCTCATGCGTGGTTGTTTACATCTTTGGGCGGGTTTAGTGACATCTCTGAACAGTCAAAGGGACAATATCTCCAGTCAGCGCCTACCTTCAGGAGTTCTGGGAACCGGGGGTGATGCAAAACTGCTATTGATGTGTGTATTTTCGTCGAAGCTTTTTGTGCCTCTGTCTCTGTCTGTCTGTTCATCTAAATACTGCTTATAGTTGGCATGTTTAAAGTAACGTATTTTTAATCACCAGTCCTCATCTTCATCGACAAGCAGATCGACTAGTGTGGCGTCATCTGAAGTAAGCTTTGCACCCGGTAGCCGAACCCCGACAGGAGCGTCCCGGCCATCAATGCCACACGACCATCTCCCTTTTTAAAAATCACCTGTTAAAAACACTGTTTAATACACTTTCTAAACAGAACACGGTTTTATTAAAGTATTGTAATCAGCGTATAAAACAAATGAAAACATTATGGCTCTGAGCACTATGGGACTTAACATCTATGGTCATCAGTCCCCTAGAACTTAGAACTACTTAAACCTAACTAACCTAAGGACAGCACACAACACCCAGCCATCACGAGGCAGAGAAAATCCCTGACCCCGCCGGGAATCGAACCCGGGAACCCGGGCGTGGGAAGCGAGAACGCTACCGCACGACCACGAGATGCGGGCTGAAAACATTATTTAAAGTGTTGTAATCAATGTTTGAAACAAATGAAAAAAATATTTTTACGAATTTTATCCCACTACGGGGTAAACTTGACCGAGGATGAGGGCGTCAGTGCGTCCCACCACACTTCACGACATGTCACCAAGGGGGCAGTGGAGGTCCAAATTTTAAAGAAAACCACTCGTGGGCGTTAGAGTATTAGACGACGATCCGCCAGGAACGGTACGTGTCAATCACTGGCTGCAGAAATGGCATAACTAAGAGAATTACACTGAAGAGCAAAAGAAACTGGTACACTGCCTAATATCGTGTAGGGCCTCCGCGAGTACGCAGTAATGGTGCAAAAAGACGTGGTGTGGACTCGACTAATGTCTAAAGTAGTGCTGGAGGGAACTGACACCACGAATCCTGCGGGACTATCCATAAATCCTAAGAGTATGAGGGGATGAGATCTCTTCTGAACAGGACGTTGCAAGACATCCCAGGGATGCTCCATAATGTTCAAGTCCGGGGAATTTGGTGGCCAGTGAAGTGTTTAAACTCAGAACAGTGCTCCTGGAGCCACACTGTAGCAATCCCGGACGTGTGGGGTGTCGCATTGTCCTGCTGGAATTGCCTAAGTCCGTCGAAACGCACAATGGACATGAATGGGTGCTGGTGATGAGACAGGATGCTTACGTACGTGTCATGAGGCAGTGTCGTATCTAGACGTAACAGGGATTCAATACCACTCCAACTGCACACGCCCCACAGCATTACAGAACTTCCACCAGCTTCGGAGGCTGTCTCCACACCCGTACACGTCCATATGCTGGATACAATTTGAAACGAGATTCGTCCGACCAGGCAACATGTTTTCAGCCATCAGTAGTCCAATGTAGGTGCTGACGGGCCCAGGGCAGATGTAAAGCTTTGTGTCGTGCAGTCATCAAGGGTACACGAGTGGGCCTTCGGCTCCGAAAGCACATATCGATGATGTTTCGTTGAATGGTTCGCACGTTGACACTTGTTGGTGGCGCAGCATTGAAATCTGCAGATATTTGTGAAAGGGTTGCACTTCTGTCACGTTGAACGATTCTCTTCAGTCGTCGTTGGACCAATTCTTGAAGGATCTTTTTCCGTTGCAGCGCTGTCGGAGATTTGCTGTTTTATCCGATTCCTGATATTCACGGTACACTCGTGAAATGGTCGTACGGGAAAATTCCCACTCCATCGCTATCTCGGAAACACTGTGTCCCATTGCATCTTGACAGACTATAGCACCACGTTCAAATTCACTTGTAGCAGCAGTAACCGATCTAACAATTGCACCAGACACTTGTTGTGTTACACAGACGTTGCCGATGGCAGCGCCGTATTCTGCCTGTTTACATATATCTGTATTTGAATACTCATTACTATACCAGTTTCTTTGTCGTTTCAGTGTAGATCATAGATTAGTCGCGCTCGGAAACAGAAAGCAAGTCGAAACTCATGAATCCGCGCTTGTACATTAGACGGAGATAACTCACGCACGAGCAGGAGGGGGTACTTCGAGTATGCTTTCTGTTTATTATCGTTTATAAGTTACACCAGCTGTTGACATATGGCGAGCAGCTAACTTCAGGTTTCATATCGGAGCATTTGCACACGCAATGATTAAATTTTCGTAAGTGTAGTAACGAAACAAAAGCAATATTTTTTAGCCAACAAACTGTCTTTTATATACGCTGTTTGCTAAAAGAATTCTTTGTTCTTATTTCTTCGTGTTCTTGAAATGGAGACGACGAAGCAAGCATTAAGCGTCTTAGTCTGCCGTTTAATGATGGACGGTTTCTCTACTGTCATCATGTCCCACTGTATCACAATAATGTACGTCGACAACCGTTTATTTCTGAGTAAACATGCATATAACTTGACATCTGTCATTTTCGACTTGGGTACGTAGCGTCATAACTGACGAAAGGTGACATTTGATTTGATTGCACCAGGAAGGAGAAACTGGCAAAAGTTGGTGAGAGAGTCCGATCACAATATTAATAAACAAATGGGTTAATTCGTACCTTCGAGTAGCTGAAACTGCCCGCTACATCACTGTGTTGAGCAAATTCCTTCCGTGTCATCGACAGCAGCTTGTTGAAATAAGCCACGTCTATTCTCACGAAGTTCCGAAATTCCTGCGGATCTTCGGGCAGACTTGAACCAGTCTGCATTTACATACATATACGCCTGGGACGCTGCTGCATAGGTGTAGACCTTTTACGTAAATCGTTAAACAGGGGCTGTAATTTTCTAGGTGCACAGTATAATATGGGCTAGGTGCGCATTGTAATAGGCGGTTCAGTTTCTCCTATCAGTTCTCGTCGTTATTTTTCGCTAACGGTTATTTATAACGGTTATAAATAACTATCAATAATAAGTTATTGCTAGAGCCAAATGCACCAACAGTGTCGCTCCGCGTCTGTATAAAATACTGCAGATGCGGTTTTTTAACAGTTTAGTAGTCACAGAAAACTTACTGCAGTTGTTAGTAACTGACAGTAATATCTACTGAACTGCACCATAAGGTCAAGTTAAGCTGACTATATACATGTAACATCTTGAGCTGACTGAGTTTTCCTAGGCGCGCAGTCCGGAACCGCGCGACTGCTACGGTCGCAGGTTCGAATCCTGCCTCGGGCATAGATGTGTGTGATGTCCTTAGGTTAGTTAGGTTTAAGTAGTTCTAAGTTCTAGGGGACTGATGACCACAGATGTTAAGTCCCATAGTGCTCAGAGCCATTTGACTGAGTTTTCAGAACCTGTCAGTTAATGATGTTTCAGAGGTCGTCGGTGTTTAATATGGGGTGGGGATCGTGACGTTCCGGCTGTGCATTAGCGATCTTCAGAATCTCCCATGGTGCTGCACCGGCACAAGTCACAACATTGTAAAAATGACTTAAGTCACAACTTTTTACGTGGTTATGACTCGTTGCAGTGGAGCAGAGTGGGACATGTTGAAGGTAGCTATCGCACAGCCGAAATTGATAATTCTGTTCGAAAAAATTATCTATCAAGACAATTAAATAAAAATTATGTAGGTCACGATCACTGTCCGTATTGTCATTTTATGTCAAATTCTATTATATAGATCATTTGAAAGATTCTTTCATGGAAGTGATGTGGAACGAAGCTGTTTATAGGTATACATGACAAATTATTCGTGTTAACATTAATGAAGGCATTATTTTTTAATCCTGATAAAGCCACTATACTCAGAAACTAGCTTTTTTTTCATTTTCTACAGACTACGAATTTTTAAACAGAAATTCAGTTACAGATTAAAAGGATCTGTGCAGGGAAATGATTTCGTGTTGGATTTAAAACTTGCTTCGCTACCTGTCAGACATTTTATGGCACCGAGCAAATAAAAAAACTTTGTTGCTGCATATTGAACCCCTTCCGAGCTTCTGAGAGCTCTAATGAGAGGTAATTAAGGTTATTTTTTGCTGCAGTGTTGCAGGTATGAATACCACAATGCCTCTCAAATTGTGAAGGATTATTTATGGCGAATTTCGTTAGGAAAGGTATGTATTGTGCTGGAGCAAACTGTGTCGTTCTTTGGAACTCTATTTCAGAAACTATGCGTTGCGTTTTATCCACCTTGGCCTACGCTCTGAAATCTCTTTCACTTGGATGACCTGCAGACGAGATAGTCAGTAAAATAACTTCCGTGTAAACTATGTTTCCCTATTTAGGGCTCAGATTGGAATTTCGTATTATGATGTGGAAGATTGTAACAGGTTTTAGGCAGACATCATACAGGGAATTTTTAATTCACAGATATTAAAAAACGAACTAAAATAACACCACGCTAGCCTCTGCTTCTACAGTTCATCAGACACATGGATATAGATTCTGCGTAGCTGTAATGTTTGTACTAAGGTGTTTTTGACTTTTACAGTATGTAGACAACTGATAGTGGTCTGTGTAAACATTACATAAATGCTTTCTTCGAAATGTGAGGTAACAATAGCAGCCGACTATTGTAAGGGAAGGAAAAGTAGCTCTTCTTTTCTTCAAATCAGCTGGCTCTTATAATGTAAGTATATCAAGAAATCTAGAAGTAATTTTCACCGTAATCGGTGTGGATAGATTAGCAGTACTATACATTTGTTGTACCAGTGCGTCTGCCGTGTCCTTCCATATACACTCCTGGAAATGGAAAAAAGAACACATTGACACCGGTGTGTCAGACCCACCATACTTGCTCCGGACACTGCGAGAGGACTGTACTAGCAATGATCACACGCACGGCACAGCGGACACACCAGGAACCGCGGTGTTGGCCGTCGAATGGCGCTAGCTGCGCAGCATTTGTGCACCGCCGCCGTCAGTGTCAGCCAGTTTGCCGTGGCATACGGAGCTCCATCGCAGTCTTTAACACTGGTAGCATGCCGCGACAGCGTGGACGTGAACCGTATGTGCAGTTGACGGACTTTGAGCGAGGGCGTTTAGTGGGCATGCGGGAGGCCGGGTGGACGTACCGCCGAATTGCTCAACACGTGGGGCGTGAGGTCTCCACAGTACATCGATGTTGTCGCCAGTGGTCGGCGGAAGGTGCACGTGCCCGTCGACCTGGGACCGGACCGCAGCGACGCACGCATGCACGCCAAGACCGTAGGATCCTACGCAGTGCCGTACGGGACCGCACCGCCACTTCCCAGCAAATTAGGGACACTGTTGCTCCTGGGGTATCGGCGAGGACCATTCGCAACCGTCTCCATGAAGCTGGGCTACGGTCCCGCACACCGTCAGGCCGTCTTCCGCTCACGCCCCAACATCGTGCAGCCCGCCTCCAGTGGTGTCGCGACTGGCGTGAATGGAGGGACGAATGGAGACGTGTCGTCTTCAGCGATGAGAGTCGCTTCTGCCTTGGTGCCAATGATGGTCGTATGCGTGTTTGGCGCCGTGCAGGTGAGCGCCACAATCAGGACTGCATACGACCGAGGCACACAGGGCCAACACCCGGCATCATGGTGTGGGGAGCGATCTCCTACACTGGCCGTACACCACTGGTGATCGTCGAGGGGACACTGAATAGTGCACGGTACATCCAAACCGTCATCGAACCCATCGTTCTACCATTCCTAGACCGGCAAGGGAACTTGCTGTTCCAACAGGACAATGCACGTCCGCATGTATCCCGTGCCACCCAACGTGCTCTAGAAGGTGTAAGTCAACTACCCTGGCCAGCAAGATCTCCGGATCTGTCCCCCATTGAGCATGTTTGGGACTGGATGAAGCGTCGTCTCACGCGGTCTGCACGTCCAGCACGAACGCTGGTCCAACTTTGGCGCCAGGTGGAAATGGCATGGCAAGCCGTTCCACAGGACTACATCCAGCATCTCTACGATCGTCTCCATGGGAGAATAGCAGCCTGCATTGCTGCGAAAGGTGGATATACACTGTACTAGTGCCGACATTGTGCATGCTCTGTTGCCTGTGTCTATGTGCCTGTGGTTCTGTCAGTGTGATCATGTGATGTATCTGACCCCAGGAATGTGTCAATAAAGTTTCCCCTTCCTGGGACAACGAATTCACGGTGTTCTTATTTCAATTTCCAGGAGTGTACATACATGTTGTCCTCCGTTATGGGGTTTAAGAACACGATAGCTGAATGATTGGATGTTACAGATAAGCGAAAATGTGTTGGCCGTAAGCCAACACTTGATATTGTCTGATATGCTACCATATTTGCTAATTTTTTTCATTGCTGTTCAAGGCTTTGAGAATGAGACTTGTATCAACTACTAATAGAAAAATAGTTTAAATTTTTCGTCAGATCATTGATATACCTGCAGAAAAAGCAGTGGACCAAAATGGAATCTTGTGGTAAAGCGTAATTTATAACCACCTACCTAGATTCGAATCTGAACAGACTGAACTTGCTGACACTGTCTCATCCATCCGCCAGCTTCTCTCGTAATTACGCAGCGATCCAACTTAATTCAAAGTATTGTGTAATCCACAAAGTCGAACGATTTTCGAAATCGAAGAAGATACCTGCTGTTGCAAATATTTTCTACTCTGTAAACAATAAAATGGTTATAAAGTAAAGCAATTAATTGAATAGATGGAAGACTTACGATAGTGCAGCGCCACAGAATGAATGACACTCACCTGTAACAAAAAATAAAAATAAATTAGATTAGTTTTGGTTATGTTAAAGATCGGGGAGCATTATAGGACAGGGGGAGGGGGGGGGGAATTGGCGACGGAAAGTGTCGGGATGAGGAGGCGAACAGCGACTGTGGTGAAGATAAATTTTCACAATAACATAAATATTGCAGGATGAATGAGGAAGATTCATAATGTATAATCGCATTGCAAAAGTCAAACAGTAAATGCTGTTGTGAACAGTTGCAAAGCATCTGGCGTATGTGTACAAACATTATTCATTTCCACGATGAAAACCAATGTTCACAGACGCCTACGAACTGAAATAAATAGGCAGTGGAAAAGTGGGTCGAGAAGTAAGAACAGAGTGTAACGTCCCGCCGACAGCAAGGTCTTTAGTGTCGCAACATCAGCTCAGCATTACAGGGTGGGGAGTTACATCGACCGTGCAGTTATCCGTACATTCTCCTAGCTGTTGCTTGGTTAGACCATAGTTTACTGAGATCGGGATGACCAAAGAGGAATCCCTGCGTCCCATACATCGGTCACAGACCTTAACAAAAGCCTCACCTCGCTCAGCGCTTGTAGTAACGTTTATATTACATTTAACGAGTTTGTTTGCGTGGCAAGCACAGAAAAAAACGGCCTTCATTGCAGAACTGTATTTTTCTCTTCAAGACATCACCAGTAGGATCTAGAATGTTACAGCTTAGTTTTGATATGTGTTATTTGTAGGTTATGAAACAGTTCGCCTCTCGTTTTCTATTTAAATAAGTGATTACTTACAGTTCTTCACGTGTTTGGTTGGCGTCTGTGTTTCCTCTCAACTGGTCATATGCCTGAGGTCACACTACATCTCTATTTACTAAACATAAGCAACGTTATATACTTCGAACTTTTTTCTTCCCACCTTTCATCTTGTTTGCCCTTTTGCGATGCACTATCAGTCTCCTGTATGTAATTATAGATATTTGATCAAAAACTGTGATTCCAAGCCGTAACTACCGTGAATTCAATGTGTGTCTCATCCTGTTTGGTTTGTTTACGTACATGTTGCCAACATAACGAAATATACTCTGAAAATAACATCTATTCATTTCTGTTATCTTTATCTTTACGTGTGTGCATGGCTCTGAGCACTATGGGACTCAACTTCTGAGGTCATTAGTCCCCTAGAACTTAGAACTAGTTAAACCTAACTAACCTAAGGACATCACACACATCCATGCCCGAGGCAGGATTCGAACCTGCGGCCATAGCGGTCACGCGGTTCCAGACTGCAGCGCCCAGAGCCGCACGGCCACTTCGGCCGGCCATGTGTGCATGTACGTGAGAAAGAGAGAGAGAGAGAGAGAGAGAAAGAGAGAGAGGAAGTACATACATCGATTTCTATTATATTATAATTATTATTTGGTGGGGGTGTTGGTAGTTATTCAGTGTGAGTTGTAGAATGTCGAATATGAATGTAATACCTGTCAGAGTTTTGGTGTTCTACTGATTTGAGTTTTGGCTTGAACCAAAGCAGAAAAAAACTCTGTTGAATGATCAATCACGCATGCCAAACAACTCGTTGTTCATACTAACAGAAAAAAATAGAGTAACGCTACAACAGAGGACTACTATCATAATAATATTATAATAATACACCCAACGCCTTTCCACTGACTTGTCCATGAATCCCTCTGCTAAACTCAAATTAACTGGACACCACATCTTTCAGTCATTCTCTGACAGCTATTAAATTGAATTCAACATTCTACAACTCGCACTGAATAACTACCAACACCCCCATCAAATAATAATAATAAAGATATCCATATACTCTCATTCTCTCTCTCTCTCTCTCTCTCTCTCTCTCTCTCTCTCACACACACACACACACACACACACATACATACAAACACAAACAAACATAACACAAATGGATAGACGTTCTTGACTTCATTAGGTTGGCAACATGTAGCCTACGTAAAAAAACCAAATAGAATGAGACTCACAGTGAACTCACATTAGTTACGTCTTGAAGTCACAGTTTTCGATCTAATATCTATGATTAGTGGCAGAAGACTAATAGTGCAGCACAACAATAAGGGCAAACAATATGAAAAGTGGGAAGATAAAAGTTCACAACATAAATGCATGCTTATGCTTCGTAAATTACGTTGTAGTGCGCTCTCCAGCAGGTGACCAGATGAGTAGAGACGCAGATGCCAACCAAAAACGCGAGGAACTGGAAGTAATCACTTATTTACATAAAAAACCAGAGGTGAACTGTTTTATAATCTACAAATAACACATATCAAAACAAAATTGTATAAATGTAGGTCCCACTGACCATGCCGTACAGTGAAAAAAGCGAAACGCGTTTACACGTAAGTACTTAAGGAATCATTATTCTGACAGAAGTTGCGAGACAGATGGAATTATATGTGATACGGCTGCTTTATTAAGGGAAACAGTTTTTTGTAGAAGTTGTTTGTTTTTTAAAACATAGAGTTTAAAAACCATACTATTTTGCATGGTCTTGAGGTGATGAATATCGCTATTCACGCAATTTTTGTTCGGGAAGAAAGCCTTTACACTAAACATCAGGCGAATACGGGGAACCAGCCATTAATTAACTGTTTGACAGCTGGCATTATCATGATGATCGGATTTTACAGTTGCTTTTCCTGATTTCGACGATAACTTTTTCAAAATAAAAATGTTGTAAAGCACGCAGCATTCTTCGATCGTGTAAGTCAGTGGTTGCGACATGTAAAGTGTGACCAAAAAAGTAAACGACTATTTCCTTGGAAATGCTTGGCGAAAGACCCGCTTTTGTTGGTTTCGGTTAGCCTTGGAACATCCCGAGAGCTGATTGCTGTTGAATTTTCGAATTTTGCTACTACACCCAAGTTTCGTCTCGCGTTTCAGTGCTGTAAATGGATTTTGCATTTCCTCGTCGAATTTCTTTAGCATTTCTTCGCATCAACTAACAAGTGCCTGGTCTATTTTGAGCTGCGGTCACAATATCGGAAATGTATCTGGAAGAGACCTTTTTCCGCAGTTAACCGTTCATGCAGCCTTCGATACGTCTGAGAGTACCTCTATGACACATTAAGTCACATGTCATTTATCTTCAATCAGATCGTGGGCAGTGATGTTTTCTCGGAACATCTGCAATTGTGGTCGACCTCCATGAAATTCTTCGCCAATTCAGACGTGTCCACTGCGTAATTTTGCCAATCATTTGCGATGAATGCCCTCTGAAGGTGATCGACTGTCGAAAGTTGTACGAAGCGATTCGAGGACAGTTGTTAAGTTTCGCCTATACAAAAGGTCGTAAAAAAGTAATGCCACTAAAACTTTGATGACAAATTTCCATTTTTTCACAACACTGTTTCTTTAGCCACTCATCGTGAACCAACTACTCTGCTAATCTGTGAGCTGCCATTGCTTTAACACAACAACCAAGAGATTTTAAGAGAGGAGTAATGACGTAGCATCTGGCGACCATTTTTGAAAACTTTTTAGCTGACCTACGTAATAGCTATATTTTTAATCGGTCATCATCCGGTCACCTGGTCCAAGAAGCTGAATGCCTATGCAACGACTTCCAGGCAACACAAAAATTTGATTTTCATCATATTCGATGTAATTATTGACCAAATTTAAAAATTTAATATTCTGTCATAGTCTACGCACTAAGAGGTATTATCTTATGGAAAAACAATCAGTTTTGCGTCTTCAACTGTAAATGTTTTACGTGCTTAACGTTAAATATACACACAGGGTACTTTTGAAAACTTTTTTATTACTTTATTAAATTTTATAGTCTTTCCTGATTCCACTGGTATGTGCTTTGATGGTATTAGAATGAATCAATTGACTGCTGTACGCTAACTTTTACAGACACGATCGTGCAAGCTGCCACCCACCCATTATTTAAATGATAGAAAACCACTACTATTTCGCAAAACAAATGGAAAATTTTTGCTTCCGGGGATTCTGCTCATCTTTGCTATCGTTTATTTCCGCTTTGTTGAAGTATTTCGTTTGCGTCATAGTGAAACTTTGTTGCCTAAGTGGTACAGATATTTTTTTATTTTAAATGTTCACTAGTGTGCAATAGCATGGAGAGCTGCATCAAACCAGTCTCATGACTGAAGACCACAACGACAACAACAGTGTGCAATACACTTTAAACAAGGCCACACATAAAGAAATTTGATAGAAGAAAATTAAGGGGAAACTAGGTCACAAAAAAAGGTGTCCATACTAATGAGAAAATGTGATTCACATGTTGGTGTTCACGTTCATGCTTCCTGTAATGGTTCCTAAACCATTTCTACTAGATGGCTGTTCAGTTACTTTCAGGCAGTCTATACCGTCACATAGTTTACAATCCGCCATTTGCATTATCAAAGAAGCAGTTTCGATAATTAATAACTGACGATGAAATTATATCACAATACCCCCAGAATTTTTCCCGTAAACTTGAATTAAATGTAGAATTCTATTGCTAGATAGATATATTTTAAGCAATTACATATTCATCTGTATAAAATCCATTTATCTCCTAATAACCTTAAACAGCAAATATAATTGAATAGCTATTTTTACTGAAGTATGCCAACAGAAATATAGTTAATATGCAATCACCGATGAATCAATACGAACTAAAAGGAATGCCAAGAAGAAGCTTGAGGACGAGGAAGTGCAGCAGGATGAAGTTTAAGCTTCGGTAGCGTTCTGAGGCAGATTACAATATGCCTCACAACTTAATTCTCAATTTCCCACAAGTAGTGCTTTTCAGAATCTTAGTACACATATTTCCTCAAGTTTATAAAGCTATGCACTAATTTTTATGTAACTTTCGATTGCCCATGCCGATCTAGCAAATCTAAACTTTATTGCAGGTTCTAGATCTGTATCTATATGATTGTTCTGCAATTCGCAATTAAATATCTGGCAGAGGATTCATCGACCCAACTTCAAGCTGTTTCTCTGTCCTTCCACTTCCGAACAGCGCGGGAAAAACGAACACTTCAATCTTTGTGAGCGAGCTCTGATTTTTCTTATTTTGTTACGTTATCATTCCTCCATATGTTGGTGGGCACCAACAAAATATTTTCATACGCTGAGGAGAAAGCTGGTGACTGAAATTGCATGAGACGATTCTGCCGCAGCCGAAAACGCCTTTGTTTTAATGATTGCCACCCCAATTCTCCCATCATACCCGTGGCGCTCTCACCTATTTCGCTATAGTACAGAACGAACTGCCCTTCTTTGAACTTTTGCAGAGTCCTCCATCGATCCTATCTGATGTGGATCCCACACAGTACAACAGTACTACAGAAAAGGGCGTACAAGCGTAGTGTAGGAGTCTCTTTAGTAGACCTGTTGCATTTTCTCAATTTTATGCCAGTAAATTGAAATCTTTCGTTTGCTATAACCACACCATTATTTATACGGTCGTCCCAGTTTAAGCTATTCGTAATTGCAATCCCTAAGTATTTAGTTGAATTTACAGCCCTTGGATTTGTGAGATTTATCGTGTAACCGAAATTTAGCGGATTCCTTTCGGCACTCATGTGGATGAGTTCACACATATCATTATTTAGTGTCAACTATGTTATAGAGAAATAATATTTTTAAATTGGAAAAGTATTGTAAAAATTAAAATATAAGATACAGTAATTTTAATATGGTTGATATGCTTAAGGAGATGATTTAAAAAGGTCTAGTATCTCAATCAACTTGACATACATATGTGGTAAAAATTTGGTTTCCCTTCATACGTGCATTATTGGATTAACTGGTACCTGAATTTTAAGCAGCATTTGAGACAATCAATTTTTAATTATTGTTGTAACAAACATCAATAGGTCTCAAATTATTCAAAATACTTGTAAACTGTTTAGAAAGTATTCTGCAGAAACTGTGTTGAACTACAATACTACAAAAGTGCATTACAGAAATAGGACCCGATTTTCGCGAAATATAGAGTCGAAAAAGTACCCTGTGCCTCTGACAGATTACTTCATTCGTATAGTAATCAGTTTTGTGCATGGCAGTTCGAATGAAAGAATCTGGGGTGCGGTAACTGGTGAGTTACTACGACAAGTAGTTGTTCCCTGTCAGTTGTCCAGCTCTTTCAGTCTACAGGCACCGTAGACACAACGCATACTGACAACTGCAAAGGCGATATCGTTAGCACGTCGATGAACCAAATACTTGTCCTTTCATTGCTGTGGTGAACTGGTTTGATGTTACGGCAAGCATACACATATTGTTGCTAATTTCCGTTGCATTTCTCTCTTAGGTGTTCTCAGTGGTGATTCCGTGGGTTCGAGGAATATGATAGTACTTCTGGCTCAACAAGGCTCCGTGTAGTACCCATCATAAAGTGCACTTGCAGAGAGTAGCATTATAATTCCAGGTGAAGCAGATGAGATTACTGTGGCGCTCTAATTAGAAATGTCTGTTGCTCTTTGTGCATTACCTCCCCCCCCATTCTCTCTCTCTCTTTCTCTCTCTCTGTGTGTGTGTGTGTGTGTGTGTGTGTGTGTGTGTGTGGTAGTGGGTGGGTGGGTTGGCGTTTGCGTATATCGAGCAGAGAAGGTGCACTAAAAGTAGAGTGGAATAAAAAATGATGGGATTACCAAAACAAGAGGTCGCACACAAAAGAAGAAAAGACAAAGAAGAGAGGAAAAAGGAATATGACGAAACGTAAATCACTTTCAGAGCAGAGAGATCTTCCGTGTAGTCTGATCCTATAAGGGACTCTAAAATGAAAATGAGGGAGGCGGAAAAAAGTAAGCAAACTGTTTATTATTTGAAAAGTAATCGCCATACCCGTTATACATTTATGCCCCTGGGAGGCAAGACAATCTCTGCCGTAATGGAAAAATGTTTCCCGTTGCCTGCGGAACCGTGCCACGGCCACGAACGTCTTCCTGAAGGGCTTCAAAAATATGGAAATCGCGTGGAGTGAGATCGGGCCTGTATGAAGCAAGTTTTAGGGCCTTCCACCGAAACTTTTGCAGCGTACTCGAAACGTCTTGCGCGCCGCCTGCCGATGTGGCCGAGCGAGCGGTTCTAGCCGTTTCAGTTTGGAACCACGCTGCTGCTACGGTCGCAGGTTCGAATCCTGCCTCGGGCATGGATGTGTGTGACGTCCTTAGGTCAGTTAGGTTTACGTAGATCTAAGTCTAGGGGACTGATGACCTCAGATGTAAGTCCCTTAGTGCTCAGAGCCATTTGAACCTCAGATTTTAAGCCCCATAGTGCTCAGAGCCATTTGAACCACTTTATTGCGTGCCCACACGTTGCCAACGTTGTATCGAGTATGCTGCAGAAGTTTTGCTGGGAAGCCCTAGCACATCCTTCTTATAATCCTGACCTCTCTCCATGCGATTTCCATATTTTTGAAGCCATTCAGGCAGACGTCGATGTCGATTTGCTTTGTACGAAGAGATGCCTGCCTGGGTACAATCATGGTTCTCTAGGCAACCAGAAATATTTTTTCATGAAGGCGCAGACTGACTTCTGTCACTGTTAGGGCTATTTGGAAAGTAAGAAACAATCGGTCGTGAAATGGAAACCACAGTGAAAATCAAAACTGTTAAATAAAAGAGCTACTTCCCCACATAGTCGCTGCCCGGACTTAGACATCTGTCGTAGTACTGTACCAACATCCAAGTACCCTTGCTATGGAAGGTGACCTGCTGTGCTTTCCAACAGTTGTTTATGCTGGACTGAAGCTGGTTATCCGTACTAAAATCTCACGTTAATAGCCAGCAGTTCATGTAAGCATAGATGAAAAATACAGCGGGCCAAGTCCGGTGGGTGGGTGATGAAACACTTTAAACTGGGAACGTGGCAAAAGCGTCGTCATTGCCCCTGCAGCGTGCGGCCGAGAACTGTCATAAAGAAGGAAGTGCATGACAGTTACGTTATGTGGGGTTGCATGAAATCAGGCGAAATCTCCCAGCGGGCACTCATACCTGGCGGGAAACATATTTCCCAGCCGGCCGGAATGGCCGTGCGGTTCTAGGCGCTACAGTCTGGAACCGAGCGACCGCTACAGTCGCAGGTTCGAATCATGCCTCGGCATGGGTGTGTGTGATGTCCTTAGGTTAGTTAGGTTTAATTAATTCTAAGTTCTAGGCGACTGATGACCTCAGAAGTTAAGTCGCATAGATCTCAGAGTCATTTTGAACGATCACTGCATTGAACAGGCCCTAAAATTCGTCTTCACGTTCACTGAGGATAGAAATGTCACCAGTGAGTCTTAACATTGATATGTCTTCACCTCAAAGTTTAATCCCACTCTTCAAATTTTCTTTTATTTTTGTCATTGCTTCTTCAAGGTACAGTCTGTACAGTAAGGAGAAATACTACATCCCAGCCTTACACACTTTTTAATCTGAGCACTTCCAGTCTTACCGCTTTCCTCTTAGTTCTTGCATATTAACCGTCTTTCTTTGCAGCTGGCCCCTATTTTTATCATAATTTCGAATACCTTGCACCATTTTATACTGACAAATGTTTTCTTCTGGGTCGACACATTCTATGAACATTCTTGATTTTTCTTCAGTAGTGCTTCGATTATCAACCGCAACGCCATAACTTCCCGTCTGAACCCATTACTTTTCCTCAAGTCAACCTGATCGTCATCTACTACATCCTCAATTTCGTTTTACGCTCTTCTCTATATTATTCATCTCAGCGGCTTGGATGCATAAACTGTTAAGCTGACTGCGTAATAATTAAAACACCTATATCCCCTTGTAGTCATCGAAATTGTGTAGATGATGTTTTTCCGAAAGTCAAATGGTATATCGCCAGTCTCATACACTATATACCCCAACGAAAATAGTCTTTTGCAACTTCCGCCAATGATTTTAAAAATATTGCTGGAATGTTATCTATCCCTTCTGCCTTATTCGATCTTAAGTCTTCCAAAGCACTTTTAAATCAATTAATTCAAATACTGGGTCTCCTTTTTTTCTCATATCGAGTCCAGTTTCTTGTTCTGTCATGTTATCAGACAAGTCTTCCCCCTCATAGAATTGTTCAAAGTACTGTTCCGACCTATCTGATCTCTCTCCACTACGTTTAACCGTGTAATTTCCATTGCACTCTTAATGTTATTGATCTTGCTTTTAATTTCACCGAAGGCTGTTGAGTCATTCCTTTTAACATTTCTTTTTCGACTTCTCCACATTTTTCCTGCAACCATTTCGACTTAGCTTCCCTGCACTTCTTATTTATTTCATTCCTAAGTGACTTGTATTCCTGTGTTCCTGAATCAGCTTGTACATTATTGTACATCCCTCTTCGTCGGTCAACAGAAACACCATTTCTGTTATCCATGGGTTCTTATGAAACTCAGTTTTGTCCAGCAGTCGACACTGAGCATTTTGGTAAGTTGCTCCTCGTAAGGAGCTTAACGTTATCGTCTTAAGGCGTAAACTTTCACAGCAGCACACTACCGATACCTCCTCCTCACAAGTTTACAGGTGGCTGTCAAGACGAACTGCCGCGCGAAGCTGTCGGAGGGTGTTTTTGCCCGACGACAACGCCCAAGCTCATCCTGCTCAGGACGCAACTACGCTTGCCGCTTCTTTGTGCTGCCAAATTTTGTCTCGTCCCTTGCGTTATCTTTGCTTGTCACTCAGTAACTTCCTCGACCTTCTCCGGCTGAAGAAACCACTGCATGACAAGTATTCCTACAAAAAAGGTGATTTCCGAGGTGGGACCTTTTTTGAACAGCCAAAATGTAGACTTACTACCACGGTCTCTGCCAAGTCAACCGTAGTTCGGAAAAATGAATCGCATTGATGGGTAAATATGTAGAGAAGGAGGAAGAACATTCCCAATTTCGTGGTCGTAGCTAGTTTCTCGAGGGGATAATTAAAACTGATAACCCTTGAAAGGCAGTGTTGCTTTTAATTAACTAACTTACTTCCTACAAACCAAAAACCTTCAAACAGGGAAACCTGTGGAGCTACAATCCACGGAATACACGACGGAACAGAAAAGTTTTCCTCAGATATAGTGCAATAATTCAGGTATATACGTTGACGTTGCAGACAGACTATGAAGATATAGTGTATGATGATACTGAGTAGGAAATTCAATAAGCAAAGGAAGATGACAATCGAATAGTCATGGGTGGGTGCTAATGCAGTTGCTACAGAGGAATTAGAAGAATGGGTTATGACAGATTATATACTTGGTAGCAGGTATGAGAGAAGGGAAAGACTAAATGAGCTATGCAATAAATTTCGACTAGTAATACCCCGTCGAAGAATCACAAGAGGAGGAGATGAAAAAGGCCAGGAGATACGGAATCATTTCAGTTAGAATAAATCATAGTCAGGAAGAGATTGCGAAATCAGATATTGGATTGTGAGGCATTTCCAGTAGCAGACATAGAGTCAGATCACAATGTTATTGTGATGAAGAGTGGGCTGAATTTTAAGAGACTACTCAGGAAGAATCCATGTGCGAAGATGTCGGATACGCAAATGCTAAGAAATGAAGGGATACGCTTGAATTTTTTTGCGTCCACATACACATGTGCAATAATGAATAGCTCAATAGTCAGATTAGTTAAAGAGGAATAGACAACTCTAAAAAGCGCAGTCGAGGAAGTTGGAAAGTAAAACGTATGATTTAGGAAGGTAACTTCGAAGAAACCGTAGGTAACAGAGGAACAGTTGATCGGATATTTAGGGATACGGGAATAGATGTCACTTAGAAACGAAATAAATAAAAAGTGCAGGGAAACGTAATGGCTGCATGAAAAATGTAAATAAATCGAAAAGAAATGATTTTCGGAAGAACTCAAACAGTATAACGAAAAGTCAAAGAAACTTTTGGTGAAATGAAAACTGAGGGTGATAACATTAAGAGTGCAATGCGAATTACACTGTAAAACGCAGAGGAAAGGGCGGATGGGTGGAAAGGGTACAGTGGAGTCGTCTACTAGGCGGAGGTCTGATGATGTCAAAGAACAAGAAACAAAAATCGATATAGAAGAGATAGGTGATCCAGTATTAGAATCAGAATTTAAAAGTGCTCTGGAAGGCTTAGGTTGAAGTAAGAAAGAAGGAAGAGGTAACTTTCTATCGTAATTTCTAAAATCATTGGGGGAAATGGCAGCAAAACAACTATTTACGTTGGTGTGTACAGTGTACAAGACTGGCGATATAAAGGCAGGCGCCCGGGAGAAACGTTCATGCACACTATTATCGTTATTTATTAAGAGTAAATCAAAGAAAGACGAAAGTAGTGAGAATTAGAAGAAAAGAGATCAGTGAGAAACTTAAAATCAAAATTGATCACTAAATAGACGAAGTTAAGAAAATCTGTTACATATGGAGCAAAACAACCCCTAACTGACGGGGCTAGGAGGACATCAAAAACAGACTAGCGCTGGCAGAAAGAGCATTCCTGGCCCAGACAACTCATATCAAACATACGCGTTAATATGAGGACGAAATTTCTGAGAATGTACGTTTGGAGCACGGCATAGTATGATAGTGAGATGTGGATTGTGGGAAAGCCGGCACCGAAGGGAATCGAAGCATTTGCGATGTGGTGCTACAGAATAATGTTTCAAATTAAGTGGGCTGGTAAGATAAGGAATAAGGAGGTTCTCCGCAGAATCGGAGAGGAAAATAAAATATGGAAAACACTGACAGGAGGAAGGGACGGGATGACAGGACGTCTGTTAAGACATCACAGAATAACTTCCATGGTAGTAGAGGGAGGATGTAGAGGTTAAACTGTAGGGGAAGACAGAGACTGGAATACATCCAGCAAGTAAGTGCTACTCTGAGATGAAGAGGTTGTCACAGGAGAGAAATTCGTGGCGTGCCGCATCAGTCAGGAGATTGATGACCTGAAAAACAATCGTGCTGAAGACAGCAATGAGCTTGTTGAATTTACCGGACATGTAGGGTGTTTATGAAAGCATCATATATTCCTGCACGACACAGTATTAGGCAAAACTACAAGAACATACCTTACAATTACTTCTGACGAAAAACGTGTTGTATGATGTAGGATTCACTAGAGATGCCATCATAGTAAGTTATCACAATACACACGAATGAGCAGGTGCAAATCCTCGAACAATCATGGACGTCATGCATCTATAGACTGTGTAACAAATGCAAAATTTCTAAAAATGAATATTGATTCTCAGTTGAAGAAGTGTGAACACACAAAGGTACTTCCAAACAGAATGTCATCGGCATGTTATGCCCTTAGAATCCTATCATCAGTGTGTAACATGCAGTGTCTTTGTGGTTACATGTTATTCATATGTACACTCAGTTCTTAGCTATGGAATTCTTTTTTGGGGAACAAATACAAAAAATGTGCACACGGTTTTCAAACTCCAGAAAAGAGCCATAAGAGTAATAACCAAAAATACTAGTCGAGCTCATTGCAAAGATCTTTTCAGAACACTGGGGTTTTTAACTGCTCCGTGTGAATACATTTAGCAGTCAGTTGTACACATAAAAAATAACATCGGTAATTACTGCACAAACAGCTCTGTCCACGACCTTGCAACAAGAGATAGACTCAACTTACATTTACCAAGAGAAAATAAACATAAAACTCAAAACAGCATTTTCTACCACGGAATAAAACTGTACAATAAATTACCAAAAGAGATTAAAGAAATTGCCAAAATACACTTATTTAAAAAGGCAGCTAAAAGGTACTTGTTATGCAATACATTTTATACAATGAAGGATTACTTAGCTAAAACAGAGTAGGGGTTTGATAAAATATGTTATACAAATAAATTATTATAATAATGATTATAAAATATCCAACATTCCATATAACACCTTCACTTTATGTTTTTTTCCTTCTTCTTTTTCCTTTCTAGAAATACTTACCCCAAGCTATGCATAACACAATACTAACACCTCTTCCTCTTTCTGAGCTTAACATCTCACTCATTATGGAGGTATGCTGACTCAGCTTTTCAGGATAGCAGAGGGAAGTTGCGGTACATAAAATGGCCCAGAGATCACCAGAGTGCGTACGTGTGTGTGTGTGTGTGTGTGTGTGTGTGTGTGTGTGTGTGTGTGTGTCTAGTGAGTGACGTGATGTGAAACAATGTGTGTACAGTGTGTGCAATGATCGATAGTGAGATATGAGTGAACAATGTGGTATTACATTATTTAATAAGTTATTTGTAAAAAAAAAGTATTGTCTCTAACTAGAAGTCTGTAAATATATGTGTATATGAATTAGCTTATTTTAAATTGATCTAAATTTGTAATTACTTTGACAAGTCCTATATCCTTGTAAAAAGAGATCTACGGATGAATAAAGCTATTACTACCACTGCTGCACCAGGACCGCTTCAGTATCAACGTATAGCCAGAAATCAGGCGACTAGACTACACTAGAGTCAAAAGCCATACGCTTTACCAAATTAATTAACAATTGCTATGTATTATCTATTTGTGAACGATTAATTTACCATCAAATTGGAGAACGTTTTCCTTGCAAAATGAAGAGGACTGTATCTTACGCACGAACGGGCACCATCCCATTTTCTACAGATGTGTGAAAGTGCGTGACTGCAGCGTTTCATGGGCGATGGACTGATCGAAGGAGTACGGTAGCATGGCCTTACCCGTTCACCAGACGTGAATCCGTAGGGTTTCTGGGTATGGGGACACTGAAAGGCTTTGTTGTATGCACAACCAATCGACAATGTGCTGACGTTACAAGAGGGTGCAACTAATGCATATGACCCAGTGAGAATGGAGCCAGGTGTATTTAAAAGAGTGTACGATTCACAACGGAGGGGTATCTGTCGAGAGGCCAGACAAACATGTGGTTCCTGAAGAGGGGCAGCAGCCTTTTCAGTAGTTGCAGGGGCAACAGTCTGGATGATTGACTGATCTGGCCTTGTAACATTAACCAAAACGGCCTTGCTGTGCTGGTACTGCGAACGGCTGAAAGCAAGGGGAAACTACAGCCGTAATTTTTCCCGAGGACATGCAGCTTTACTGTATGATTAAATGATGATGGCGTCCTCTTGGGTAAAATATTCCGGAGGTAAAATACTCCCCCATTCGGATCTCCGGGCGGGGACTACTCAAGAGGACGTCGTTATCAGGAGAAAGAAAACTGGCGTTCTACGGATCGGAGCGTGGAATGTCAGATCCCTTAACCGGGCAGGTAGGTTAGAAAATTTAAAACGACTTATCTTAGAAGAAAGATTAAGAAAAGGCAAACCTACGTTTCTAGCATTTGTAGACTTAGAGAAAGCTTTTGACAACGTTAACTGGAATACTCTCTTTCAAATTCTGAAGGTGGCAGGGGTAAAATACAGGGAGCGAAAGGCTATTTACAATTTGTACAGAAACCAGATGGCAGTTATAAGAGTCGAGGGGCATGAAAGAGAAGCAGTGGTTGGGAAAGGAGTGAGACAGGGTTGTAGCTTCTCCCCGATGTTATTCAATCTGTATATTGAGCAAGCAGTAAAGGAAAAAAAAGAAAAATTCGGAGTAAGAATTAAAATCCATGGAGAAAAAATAAAAACTTTTAGGTTCGCCGATGACGTTGTAATTCTGTCAGTGACAGCAAAGGACTTGGAAGAGCAGTTGAACGGAATGGACAATGTCTTGAAAGGAGGATATAAAATGAACATCAACAAAAGCAGAACGAGGATAATGCAATGTAGTCGAATTAAATTGGGTGATGCTGCGGGAATTAGATTAGGAAATGAGATGCTTAAAGTAGTAAAGGAGTTTTGCTATTTGGGGAGCGAAATAACTGATGATGGTCGAAGTAGAGAGGACATAAAATGTAGGCTGGCAATGGCAAGGAAATCGTTTCTGAAGAAGACAAATTTGTTAACATCGAGTATAGATTTAAGTGTCAGGAAGTCGTTTCTGAAAGTATTTGTATGGAGTGTAGCCATGTATGGAAGTGAAACATGGACGATAATCAGTTTGGACAAGAAGAGAATAGAAGCTTTCGAAATGTGGTGCTACAGAAGAATGCTGAAGATAAGGTGGGTAGATCACGTAACTAATGAGGAGGTATTAAATAGGATTGGGGAGAAGAGAATTTTGTGGCACAACTTGACTAGAAGAAGGGATCGGTTGGTAGGACATGTTTTGGGGCATCAAGTGATCACAAATTTAGCATTGGAGGGCAGCGTGGAGGGTAAAAATCGTAGAGGGAGACCAAGACATCAATACACTAAGCAGATTCAGAAGGATGTAGGATGCAGTAGGTACTGGGAGATGAAGAACTTGCACAGGATAGAGTAGCATGGAGAGCTGCATCAAACCAGTCTCAGGACTGAAGACCACAACAACAACAACAAATGATTCACTGCGAAGAAGACCTGAAGGGTTTACAGGATGGGTGGTATCCGCATTCAGCACTGCCTATAGCGCCCACTTCTAAATAATAGATAGTAATCAGAGGAAAGATTGGCTAATATCTCGACAGGTATTGGTTCCCTGACATATGTATACGAAGTCTGTTAAAAAATTCCGGGACTTCGCCCACAAAATTTTTCTACTCTTACCTTTTCACTTATTGTGCTTGGTCTCCTTCGAAATGCTCTCCTCTGCAATTGATACACCGCTCCCAACCCATTTTACACTTCCAAAAACAGCCTTGGTACGCTTCTTGCTGGATCGTGCGAAGCGGCGTCTGCGAAGTTTCTTTTATGTCGGTTATCTTTGCAAGTCTTTCGAGGGGATTTTCAACTTTGTAAATAAAAAGAAGTCCCCAGGGGTCAGGTCTGGAGAATACAGAGGATGAGGCAGCACAGTGATTTCGTTTTTTGTGCAATAGTCACGTACCAACAATGACGAATGTGTGGGTGCATTATCGTGATGCATGTGCCACAAATCGTCTCGGCATATTTCAGTCCGTTTGCTTCTCACATTTTCTCTTAGGCTTCGCAGCACGTTCCGATAGCATCATCGATTAACAGTTTGTCCCTGTCACACAAATCCGTGATGAACTAATCCCTTATATACAAAGTCTTTGACATTTGATCTGACCTGACGAGTTTTTTTAGCCCTTGACAACCTTTTCCGACTCACTGTGAATATTTATCCATGGTGTCGACATCATAACCGTAGCCCCACACCTCATCACTTAAGGAGCATCTCATTTTCATTTGCGAGTTCCAAAGGCTCTTCACACATAGGGAGATGAAAGTCTTTATGATCTAGACTCATGAGCCGTGGGACGAACTTGGCGGCAACACGATGTAATCCAAGATGCTCTGTCAGGATTTCATGACAAGATCCAACTGAAATGTTACATTCTCTCTGACAGTCATTCTTCAATTGACACGCACAATTTCATTGACGTTCTGCCACGAGCGTCGCTGGAAGACGTCGAAGGCCGTCCTGCACGAGGACCCCCTGTAAGTTGTATCCGGTCATTTTTAAACCGTGTAAACCATTCGCAACATCAAGTACGGCTTAAGCACTTATCGCCAGACGCTTACTGCATCAGTTGGTGTGTCTCTTTAATGCAGACGCGTTGCTCCTCTAACACTGCCATCTCGAAATTCGCAAATTGTGCGACAAAACGTTCTACTCAATACAAAATTGAACAATAACAGACCTACAACAGCGAAACTTCCGGCAGTTGCACATTAAACACAGGCGTGTGCAGGGATACCAACCGCATTTCTCTCCAATACATCACTGGTGCAAAATTTTTTGAACAGACCTTGGATAGCAAATTTACCTCTAGGTTTCATAATCTGGGGCAATATGTGACACTACTTTTTAAACCTCCTGCGTTTCAAAGTGTCCCTAAAACATTCAGAGCTGTTTTAGAAATTGAGAAAGTAGCTCTCACACTGTAATGATATCAACATCTGACTACGTACTGAGGTCACATTTACGTTCAGTTTAGGCCAGCCAAATGTCTCGGTTCTACAAGAGGAAGAGGTGTTTGTATAACCTGCTTCTCTGTCGGTCTGCTGAGAGCGGCAACGAAAGTGATGTATGCGAGTTGAGGATCAATACAGGATGCGGGGCTGTTGCAAATAATAAAAGAGCAATATATGGCAGTTTTTCACGAGTTCTTTTATTTTGTTGTTGTAAAGCCCATCACAATGAAAAATTAAACCGACAGAGGGGCAGAAGAACAGAAAATTTGTAATTTCACTGACGTTACTTGATACCGGCCCCCTCAATTCGTCTGTACACCTTTTAGGATGAAGTGTTTCTGTTGAAGCCAGATGAGAAAACACTACAGTGGCAGCACATACAATCCAAGACGGCACATGGAGTGAGAGTTCTAGACGGTTAGAACTTATAATGAACGCTCGTGTGCCTCACATGTGCGACATCCGTCTTTTTGAACTGATGAGTACCTCATACTAACAATTAAGAATGGTTGTTGTGATGGGACAACACAAGTGCTTTAACAACCGACTAGTCAATCGATAGTTTTCTCACTCAGTCGATTTTTTTCCGTCGAATGAAACAACGGCTAGTCATAGAAACAAACCACATGAAAATAATCTACTTACTCGCTTGTTGCAAAATAATCAGCGTATTATATTGAATTATTATGTGTCGATGAATGATTCATTCATTCTTTTGAGTGAAACCAGTCTCTCGGAAAAATCGATTGAAAACAATTGATTCAGTCGACTGTAGTTTTACGTATGGCGTGGATTATTATTCGATTATATCTTTCGAATGAAACCTGTCTGTGGGAGCAACCAAATAGGAGAAGTCGGTACAGCCCGTTGTAGTACTGCATGATCATTGAATCATTCAGAGTATCTTTTGAACTAAAACCAGTCTGTAGTCTCTCTGCCAATTCTGCCAGACAGTCAGACTGTGGTTTTTAAGCGACTTCCCCACACTTATCTGAGTGAACAATGAGACCGGTTAACCATTCAAAGATAATCAACGAGTTATAATCGAAATTTTTTGCGAAAAAATACTTACGTCAAGGGGCAATATATGGAGAAAAAGTAAGAGATTTAGTCATCGAAGAATTAAAAAATTGATTCCAATATGTTTTCTGTTAACAATAACACAGCATTTACCGAAAAAGAATTATCAGTGATCGGTGCAAATTACAACGAAGAAGTAATCATTCACTTATCTAAAAATAAATTTACAATGTAGAATCAGCTATTAAAGTTTTAAAACCGACCAAAACTCGATAATTGGTGACGGAACCACGAAAAATTCGAATTTAAGGAAATAAATTCACTTTTGAAAGTACTTCGTTTTCAGAGACATACTTTTGTTTGCCTTTCGTTTAAATGCGATACTTTAATCGTCTCTAAAAAAAGTCTTGGCAACCCTAGTCATATATAACCGGAATGGCTGAACAAGTATGTAAGTGAAAACACTTCAACCCGGAGACTAGGGTGAACGTTCATATTGCAAGTTTTCTTCCGTAAGTTTTCTTATCTGAGTGACTGTCTACGAGGGTAATCTTAAAGTATGGTCTCCTATTTTTTTTATAAGAAGTACATAGACCTGTTTATTTCTACAATGGTTTACATCAGTTTACAGCTTGAACATTTAGCTATTTTTCGACATAATCACCATTTCTGTCGATGCACTTTTGTAGACACTGTGGCAGTTTTTGTATGCCCTTGTCATACCAGCTCGCCGCCATGCTGTTCAGAAAGTTATGAACCTCTTCTTTCACCTCGTCGTCAGAGCTGAATCGCTTTCCGACCAAATCTTTTAACTTAGGGAACAAGTGATAGTCACTGGGGGCCAAGTCAGGACTATAGGATAGGGGGGGGGGGGGGGTGACTATGTTCCACTGAAACTGTTGCAGGAGAGCAACGGTTTGCCGAGCGATGTGTGGGTGAGCGTTGTCATGGAGAATATGTGCGTCCTTGCTCAACATCCTTCTTCTCCGGTTCTGAATTGCCGGTTTGAGTTTTTTCAGTCTCACAGTATCTGTCAGCGTTAATTGTGGTCCCAGTGGGCATAAAGTCGACCAACACTACCCTTTTACGATCCCAAAGCACGGTTGTCATGACTTTACCGGCAGACTGTATTTGTTTCAATTTCCGCGGCTTTGGAGAAGAAAAATGCCGCCAAACACGAGCTTGTTGCTTGGTCTCAGGTGTAAAGCGGTATCCCCACGTTTCGTAACCCGTGACAACTGAGTCCAGAAACAGCATGACGGCGAGCTGGTACGACATGGGCATACAAAAACTGCCACAGCGTCTACAAAAATGCATCGACAGAAATGGTGATTATGTTGAAAAATAGCTAAATGTTCAAGCTGTAAACTGATGTAAACCCTTGTAGAAATAAACAGGTCTATGTACTTATAAAAAAATAGGAGTCCTTACTTTTGGGATTACCCTCGTACGTGTGAAACACTACGCTCGTTAGTGACTGTGTGTAATCGTTAGTTGTAAGCCCATTTTCTAGAAGTGCCACGACTGTAACACTTTCTAACATAAAAATTAACTATAAATTTCATTAATGTAATTACTCTAAACAGAATTCAACAATCTCTAAACGAGTAATAACTGAATGTAAACAGTAATTATCCGTGATATACCAAATAACTTCCTCAGCAAGAATCAAAAACTACAATGCTCAACTGTTGCATATTAATGCTGTTCGAAAATGCAAGTTGTGGGTTATATTAAAAAATATACGTATGATCACTGTGTCCTGATTCTTTGTCACAGAGTTGACCTAGGCCCTACAACGTAAAATACTGCTCTGATTCGCTTTAATGACTGAACTAAAATTATGAGCTGCTCGCCAACAATGAAGCTAGCTTATCACGCAATACTGCAAGGCGTGACAGCAGAGTTAAGTTTTACTTTCAGTCGGTGAGACAAAGATTATAAGAGAAAAAGTTGTTTAAAACTTAAATTATATTGCGAATTCTAAACGCACAGAATGTTAATTACATTAACATATGAACTAAAGTCTTGCTTAGGCACTGTCACGAACATTGAAACGAATTCACGCAGAAACTAAAGAACATTGCATACATAAAATTTTCTTCTTACATTCCTTTTTAAAAGCTTTCAATCCTTTGAATGCCAACACTGTGAGTAAACTATAATTTTAAAATTTTTCACATAACTCACCTCTGTTACACACAGTAACTGGCAAAAAGTAAATAACCACTTGTTTTAAGGAAGTGGTTCCACTTTGGAATACAAAAACAGAATTTTACACAAAATTATTCTTCATTATTATAGTAAGCAACGAATATATGATGAAATTGGCAAAAGTAAGCAATCAGACGTTTTAAAAAAGGCGGTTTCACTTTGGACCCACTGGGACATACAGTTTTCAAGCACTGATCATTTCATGTGATGTATTTGAAAGCAAATTAGCATTTTTCTTTGACAAACTCCCACATTTCCAGACTTCCACGAAAGCATAACGCCTAAAGCAAATTATAGTCCTAAATAACAAGCAAAAAACGAGCCTAACATTTAAAAACTTTTATATCACAACTGCATGCTGTTTCATTGGCTTCATTTCGGTACTGCTCATAAAATAGTAGTACAAAATCCAATTTATGTACAATAAGTTAAATATATAGTGACCATATCGAGGAGGTCATTGACAGTGCATATATCTGGTTCGACATTGCGAAGACAATAAAATACATCGCAACAATGCATCCCACACGAGTCGTAATAAATCAGATAACATATGAAAAAATGTACTAAGTAGACAGGAAAATACGCTATATACAGTGCAAATAGCCCATCTGAACTGAAAATCACAAAACATCATGAATCTAAAAGTATTATTAAAAAGTCTATTCATGAGGTATGATATACGCTATACAGACTACAGTCAAACACTGAAGATTACTCACGTCAGCAACTAGTGGGCTTTTCCGCAGACATCGTGGATTTCTTTAATTTCTTCTCCTTTGAAATCATAAATTATACATCGCTGTCAGATTTCTGGATACAGTCAAAGAGACTTTTCCTAAATATGGCATTGTGTACCATTTACTGTGTTCTTGAGATGATGGATCGAGAACAGCGTAAAGAAGACAGAACACCAAGGTAGCAGGGTAGCCTTTGTTTGAAGCTATTTGTCTGATTGTATTTTATTCCACTTGGAAGTTGTCTTAAATCCAGGGACGTCAAATTGTCATTTTATGTGCACAACACAATTCGACACTTTTTGCCCAATGGTAAACACAGTACTCCATCATTGGAAACGAGTGGAATATAGCAAATTCTGTGTTTGTCAGTTCGGCAGGGCTATATGCACCCGCTTGAATGAACACCACTGAAGGTTTTACTTTTGTAGACAATCTGCTTAAAGAGGGCCATAGTTACGAGGTGAAACATGAAGTATTACGTCAGATCCAAAGAAGATGAACGGAAATTAAAAAATATATTTTCACCAGCCAATGCTCAGTACTGAATAAACAGACACAATTCCCTTACTCTTCACTTCTCACTGCAAATACTCCCAATAACCACATGCAGGACATGTCGATAATTACCTCTCTTACTAGCATGCCCCATTTTACTTTGTTTCAGTTACTGTGGTTTCTCTTGATGTGTTAAAAAAATGTACGTTGTATACTTGCTTCAATTACTGGCTTAATCTCACTAGTATAACTTACCTGTTTGTAGTTTAGTACGTATTAAAGCAAGAGTATTTTGTTCAACCTTACCTTTGTAACATGTCACAAAAAATTACTGTTTAATTTATTTTCTTCTGTGAACTACTTTTGTAAGTTGTATATAGTGCATTAGTTAATGTGCATCGCATTTACACTGAAATAGCCCTGTTTATTAGATTCCTAAGTCTAACATCAACATTTTTCATCTGTGTTGATGCACTAGTTTAAAATCTTTCATGCAACAAAATTTCACTGCATTGCATACTTATCTTTGTACCTGATGATGGCGTAACAGCCAAAAGCCTATTTGTGAAATAAGTAATAAATACTGTAAAATAATATACTAGTGTTTTGTGTGTTTCCATCCATAACAGATAATACAATTTAAAAACGAAATTATACAATCTACGAAAAAAAAAAGCATTTCAATCAACATCATTTTATACTAAGCACATCGCCACTGACAAGTACACAATCTCGAAACTCAAGAAGCTGAGTAAAACTCTGATGTGATTAAATAATTGTTTGACTTATTGGCAAACGCTTTTCACACGTACAAAGAAACCATTATATAAGGCAAGTCAAACTACACGGAAGAATTAAAGTCGTCGCAAAAGACTACTCACTAAAGATAAACGTATCATGAAAGATACTTAAATATCTTCTCTTCCGTAACTTACATGCCGCTGTTGGTGGGTATGTCTCTATACCAATCCGGCAGTGAATAAATAAATATAGGTTAAAGCATTGGCGGAGCTGTCATTTTTGTTCAGGTGATTCATGTGGAAAGGTGTCCGACGTGATTATGCCCCACGACGGGAATTACGAGACTTTGAACGCGGAATGGTAGTTGGAGCTAGACACATGAGACATTCCATTTCGGAAATCGTTATGGGAATTCAATATATCATCATCCACGGTGTCAAGAGTGTGCCGAAACTATCAAATGTCAGGCATTACCTCTCACCACGGACAACGCAGTTGCCGATGGCCTTCCCTTAACGACCGAGAGCAGTGACGTTTGAGTAGAGTTGTCAGTGCTAACAGACAAGCAACACTGCGTGAAATAACCACACAAATCAATGTGGGACGTACGACGAATGTATAACATCACGACGTCGCCTGCGGCGGGTCTCCTGAGCTCGTGACCACATCGATGGGAACCAAAGACGACTAGAAAATCGTGGCCTGATCAGATGAGACCCGATTTCACTTGGTAAGGGTTGATGGTAGAGTTCGAGCGTGGCACAGACCCCAGGAAGTCATGGATCCAGGTGGTCAACAAGGCACTGTGCAAGCTAGTGATGGCTTCATTATGGTGTGCGCCGTGTTTACGTGGAATGGATTGAGTCCTCTGGTTCAACAGAACCGATCATTGACTGTAAATGGTTTTTTTTGCAGACCAATTGCAGCCAGTCATGGACTTCATGTTCCCAAACAACGATGCGCTATGTCACCGGGGCCCAATTGTTCACAACTGGTTTAAAGACCTCTGTGGACAATGCGAGGAGGTTGGGGACCAAGGTCCTCCACTGGCAAGATCTTTGAAATTATGGCCGGCTATAGACGCAGCATGGATCAGTATTTCTGCAGCGGACTCTCACGTCAGCCGGCCGCAGTGACCGAGGGGTTCTAGGCGCTTCAGTCCGAAACCGCGCGACTGCTATGGTCGCAGTTTCGAATCCTGCTTCGGGCATGGATGTGTGTGATGTCCTTAGGTTAGTTAGGTTTAATTAATTCAAAGTCTAGGGGACTGATGATCTCAGATGTTAAGTTCCATAGTGCTCAGAGCCATTTATTTTTGAAGTCTCACGTCACATCGAGTTGCTGCACTCTGCAGTGAAAAGAAGGTCCAACACGTCATCAGGATGCTTCCCATGACTTTTATCACCTCGGAATATATATCACAGTCATTTAATGTGTTTGCTTTTGGGCTAGAGACGCGAACGTGTATGTCTTGCCGACTCCACGTTTTCGACGTTTTATTCTAGGCCAAAATACCTCTTTGCTTTCAGCCTTTTTATTCAGGATGTCCTTCAGCCATTAAACTAGCCCTTTGAGCGCGCTGCTGTCCATGGTGTGTTGTGTGTGAAGTAATGTGAGGGACTGAGAGGGTATTAGAGAGAAACATTGGTTAAATACGTTCGTGCACGCGCTGGCTAAAATGCCACACATTTGCACCAACGATGAATATGCAGACATGGTGTATGATTCCAGATTTCTGCGTTGGTAGTGCTCTTGCTGTTGTCTAAGAACACCTTCTGTGCTTTCCCGCACATCCAATTCCTGATCGTTTAACAGAGTTTTCAGTATATTTTTCAGTTGATACTTTATAAAACGCATTTTCAAATGTTTGCTAACTGCTCTACATGCATACTTGTCTAAACATGACAACTTATTGAATAATACAGAAAATAAAGTACCAATATACAATAGTGCCTTGTCTGCTACCTTTCAAACTTCACACAATTTCTCCTGCGTAATTTGCAGAACTAGCACTCCTGGAAGAAAGGATATTGTGAAGACTTGGCTTAGCCACAGCGTGGGGGATGTTTCCAGAATGAAATTTTCACTCTGCACCTGAGTGAGCGCTGATACGAAATTTCCTGGCAGATTAAAACTGTGTGCCGGACCGAGACTCGAACTCAGGACCTTTGCCTTTCTCGGCCAAGTTTCGCAGGATGGTTATGTTTCCTTCGGGCGCTCAACTGCGCGGTCATCAGCGTCCGTACAAAGTCCCAATTTTTACACAGTCCAATTTTTTTATCCAATCCAATCTAGCGACTGTCACGAATTATGATGATGATGATGATAACGACACTAGTGCTCAAAGCGGTGAGAAAGCAGACGGCCAAACGCATCTTGAGGATAATGTTTTTCTTTTTTAAATTTTTACTTAATTAACGAAACAGTTGTTATATTCTGGCGTTCCATACGTTAGTAAATTGTCAAGAGATATTAATTATCATGGAACACGTTTAAAAACAGCCAAATCACACTTATTCAATGACATAAAATATGTGTATATCTGAAGCTAATTTCCCTGTAAGGAAGATAATATAATCATCTATTTCAAGCATGAGAAACACATATTTCTGCTGTTGTCTGCTGTTATTATCATAGGCACTTTCCCTGTCACTTAAAAAATTTTTATGGAGTCCAATGATTCATCCATTCTTACTCTTCACTTGACTTTCTAATGCACGATCTTTTTTTGTAAATGGAATTAGTTTTGCATCGAAAGTGAATGTGTCCAAGATTCTTGCTGTTTGTGGCTCAGATTCAGAAACAATTGTGGAATTGACGTCTTCTGTACTGGTTAACAATTTTACTGTTTTTGCCGAATTGTTATCACGTCTTTGTGGTTTTCCCTTGAGTTACAGGTCTGGTGGCTTACATAGTACGTGAAATCATATAGACATCACATTCCTTATAGGTTTCCTATGTTTCATATTCACTGATTTGGCTGAAAGTGTGGCGAACAAAACTTCGCTTTGTTGGGTAGATGTAAGACTTCTTTCTGTGAAAGATCAGGTCTTCGAATGTTTACTGGCAATTTTTTGGTTTTAAAGGAAAACGACATTATTCAGTAACTATCTCCACGTTACAGGAGACTCGCAAATAAACTGTCCTGTAATGTACCATTTCGTTTCTCACAGAGTTCCTTAGGAAACCAAAGAATGGCAAACGTGGGGTAATTTTTTATTATTATCGATTTCTTATGGAGCTACATGCACTCACTATCGTAAAAACTATGAATATAAGTATTCGTAGACATCCGATATCGTATTCCGAAATGTCGCTAGCTGGCCACTTGGGGCTTTGGGTAACTAAATCAAGACGAAGTGACGGGACTTTTATGTTACAATATGATTACAGTCACTTATTTCATGCAGTCAGCTGATGTCTGCGATCCGCCATTTCAAGTGCTTCCTTATATCTTCTCTATTTTACAAAATCACCCTGTATTGATGTATGTAATGTTCGTCTCTCATTTAAATACTGTATACATCATTCAGGATGACAGTAAAATTGTGGGGATATGAGTAAGTGCTTGTAAACGACACATCACTAAGATCAGCCGATCGCTTGAAACAAATGACTCTGATCATGATATAGCTAAGGTGGAAAACGAAATTGTATTTTAATAAATTCGTGACTGTGATACCCAACAAGGAAAATGTTACAGCTACAATTATTTCTTTCAAAAATGAAGCTAAAGAATGAAAGCTATGCAATATCGAATCAAAACTATCCAGACAGCCCTATTTAATACGGAACTGGTCACGAGCTCATGAACCCGTGGTCTAGGGGTAATGCCGGCACGGTAGCTCAGCGTGTTCGGTCAGAGGACTGGTTGCCCTCTCTAATAAAAAACTGAATAAAGGAATTAATGATTAATTTGAATGGATGTCCTGTGACGTCAGCCCAGACCAAACGCAACGAACAGTACCGAACAAGATGAACAGACGTAAGTGAAAGGGTTAGTATCTTTGTTTGCTGATCAAAACATCCTCGGTCCCGAATTCGAAGCCCGCCACAGCTTTTGATTAATATTCAGCATTTGCAACCGAAGGCTTCCGGTATAAGAAGAAAAATAGGGTTACTTTATAGGGGAAGACGGGCAAAGTAAAATATGTACAAGAACCATAAGGAAACAATAAGACTGGAAGACCGAGAGCGAAGTACACGGACTAAAAAGAGTGTAAGGCAGCGATGCAGTTTTTTCACCCTTAGGAAGCAATGAGGAAAAGAAAAGAAAGGTTCAAGAATGTGATCAAAATTCAAGGTGAAAGGATATCGATGGTTAAATTTTCTGGAGAAAAAAGTAAAGATAAGTAGGAGAAATGAGAACAGCGATAAATTTATCATCATAATTTATGATCATGTAGTAGCCAAAGTAAGGAATTCCGCTATCTAGGCAGCAAAGTAGCCCATGATGGATGGAGCAAAGAGGACATAAAAAGCAAACTAGCACTGGAAACAGGCATTCCTTGCCAACGGAAGTCTAATAGTATCACAATAGGCCTTAATTTGAATAAGAAATTTCTGAGAATTTACGACTGGAGCAAGTGTACGGTAGTGAATCATGGACTGTGGGAAAACCGGAACAGAAGGGAATCCTAGCAGTTGATATGTGGTGCTTCAGAAGAGTGTTGAAAATTTGATAGGCTGATAAGGAATGAAGAGATTATCCGCAGTATCGGAGAGGAAAAAAATATATGGGCAATACTGACAAGAAGAAGGGATAGGATGATAGGATATCTGTTAAGACATCGTGGAATAACTTCCACGGTACTTCTTGAAGGTGCTGTAGAGGGTAGTAACGGTAGAGGACAGAGATTGGAATACGACCAGCAAATAATTGAGGACGTAGACTGCAAGTCAGAAAACTGATCACTTAAGAAAAAAAAAGTGGCGCATTTAGGGGAAGGCAATTTGGGCAACCCATAGAAGGTACGGCTCGTATGTTCCTGCGAAAGGTAAAGGTAACACTTTCAATTCTCGGTCTGATACACAATTTTAATCTGCCAGAAAGTTTCAAATCAGAGTAGTGTCCGCTGCAGACTGAAAATTCATTCTGGAATTTATGTAGATGAAAGGAGAGTTGGCAATGAAATGGTAAGCTGGCTACGGACCTGCTGCAGGCTGCCTTCAAAACCTCCTTTCCTTACATCTGGTCGAAATTTGCACCGAGCGCCTCATGGGTCGGGGATGTGAGAGCAACACAAAGCGGACTGTACCTCTGTATATATATACAACAAAAGGCAATGTCCTGACTGACTCATAATCGCCCAGCCCAAACCGCTCAGGGTAGAAACTTGAAGATTGGAGAGGGTATGAATCTTATACTGTAGGCATCGTTTAAGAATGGGTTGTCCGAAATTCCAATCCTAAGGGAGTGAAATAGGGGATGAATGGCTTTTCAAAAGTATGTCACCATTAAGGAAAAACTAGCATTTGGTTTCTCAGTCAGAAGAAAATTACGTATTTCAGCATTTTTTAATTTAACCACTATAAGAGGGTAAAATAAATAATTGCTAAGGAACTACTAAAAAATTTTTAAGGTTATGTCTACGAGAACTGGATTTGACTTTACTGTTAAAACTAAACTCCGTCCGAACAGACCTTGGAAGGCCCAACGGTACAGACCGGACGCCGTGTCATCCTCAGCCCTATGGCGTCACCGGACGCGGATATAGCGGGACATGTGGTCAGCACACCGCTGTCCCGGCCGTATGTCAGTTTACGAGACCGGAGCCGCTGCTTCTTAATCAAGTAGCTCCTCAGTTGGCCTCACAAGGGCTGAGTGCACCCCACTTGCCAACAGCGCTCGGCAAACCGGTTGGTCAGCCATCCATTTGCTAGCCCAGCTCGACAGCGCTTAACTTCGGTGATCTGACGCGAACCAGTGTTACTAACTTAACGGTTAGAAATGAAAAAAAAAGTGTTTCACTGTTTCTGGAAATTCAAGCCCTAAGGGAGTGCAATAGGGGACGAAAATTTTTAAGAAAATGTTTTGATACGTTAAAAAAAATTTATAGTTAAATTTATGAAAATTGCTATTTCAGTTCTCGGTTATACACAAAGAAATATTTGTTGGGACATGAAAGCTTATATGGAAATATCTCCACAGGAATGAAAATAGAATAACTAACAAAAAAATTTGGACTCCAGCTTCCAGTAACGCTTTTGGTCAGGAACACATTCGGAAAAGACCATGCTTACATTGCCTTAATTAGCGTGTAAAGCTTAGAAGGTATTGCAATTTGTGAACAACATGAAAGTTCGACTAAATAAAAACAAAAAAAAAAATATCTCTGCAGGTCATACAGTCTACGCGAGCGAAGCAGCGGACGCTAAGCTAGTCTGTATATAAAAAGCTTATGCGTGTACGTACCGAAAGCCATTTCTCCAACACCACCTAATACCACCCACTCGAGGTTGTGGTAGATAGCTCTTGGTCTTGGGAGTTTGGTCTTGAAATGTGACGAACAAAAATCAGCGAAATACGGATCGATAAATTCTCTTGGGGAAAAGCTATGTACTCCGTGACTTATGAACTTTACCATATATGTGAAAATGCGTTCATTGTTTTATTTGTCCGACAATAATACGATGCTTACTCAGTTTCGTCATTCAGGCTCTAATAATGCTGCGTAATATCAAACAGATCAGTTTTTAATCTCTCAGCGAGTTTTCGTCAGTCATACACTATCGACGACATAAAGAAAAAAATTCAGACAGACTGAAAGATAAAAATACTCGTGACTAACAAATGAATAATCGAACGGTACCCTACAGTCATAGTCTAACATAACAGTCGATATACTCCGTCTCGTTTTTGTTGCTTCCAGCGATAGCAGCGACCCAAGCGGTCAGAAAGAGGCACTTACAAAATCGGATGAGTGCGAATACTAACGTTTATATTGATTTGCAACATAGTTGTCACAATAGGCAGCATATGTAGTGCCGTAAAAATCGACAATAACTAAAAAATTACATTTTTTTAATTATTTAATTTCCTAAGGGACCCTGGGAGATAGGAGACGGTGGATTACAGGACCGAGTATTTTCGATTATGTCGCAACGTAGATACATTTACTAAATAACCTCGTTTATCTTTAATTACAAAAAATTGCCAGTCAACGCCAGACGACGATAGAAAGAAAGAAGTCGTATATCTACCCAACAAGCGAAGTTTTGTTTGCTACGCGTTCAGCCAAATCAGTGAACATCCAACGTAGGAAACCTATCGAGAATGTAATGTCTACATGATTTAAAGTACCAAATGAGCCACCACACCTGTAGCTTAAGGGGAAACCTCACAGACGTGAGAACAATTCGTCAAAAGCAATAAAACTGTTTCCCAGCACAGGAGAAATCAGGTTCACAATCGATGCTAAATATGAATCACAAACGGAAAGAATCTTAAACACATTCCCTTTTGTGGGAAAGGTAATTACACTTAAAAAAATATTCGTTTATTATAAAGTCGAGTGAAGTTTGAGGACCGGCGAATCATTAGACTCCAAAAATTGTTTTTAAGTGTCGAAGAAAGTATCTATGATAATAACGAAAGACAACAGCAGGAATATATGCTTTTCACGCATAAAATACGTTTTTATAGTCGCTTCCTTTCAGAGGAGTATGCTGTAGATATTGTCATCTTGAAAAGTATTTCTTCATAAATGAGTTGTAGCTTATGTCATTGAATCAGTGTGATTAGGCTGTTTTTACAAGCATTTCATAATTTACGACTCTTGCTAACTTACTAACACATGTTACGCAAAAATGTAACAACTATTCCATTAATTAAATGGAAAATAATTAAAAACGAACATTATCCGTAAGACACACGTATCTGCTTTCTGACTGCTTGGAGCGCTATTGTCGCTCCAGTTGTCAAACGGTAACAACTTTCACATCAGTGTCGTCACTGTATTTATTGGACTGCGCTACAGTGATTTCGGATTAACATTTCGTTAATTCTTCGCGAGTATAATCCTTTTTGATAGTGTAGCGCGTTTTCGTCAGTCACATCACTTATTCTTCTTTTACATTACTCTTCGTGAGTATAATCCTCATCATACTTTCATTTAGTTATTGTGGTTGATTTAATATTACTCATTACATAATTTCGTTTTAATGCCAAAGCGTGAAACTCTCTTCACACAATATGATAAATTTCAAAAGTCATAGACAATATAGCTTTTTCTAAGACAGCTAATTGTACCACAATGATATATCTGCCAACCGCAATCACTCACTTCCACCGATCACAGTATGGATGAAACACGTTGAGGACTCTATCATCATTACCTTACATCGTAAATGAAACAATAATAACATTTTTAGATGCGCTGCTAAGTTCATACGTCATACATTATTTAGCTTTACCTATGCATTCTCTCATGCCACATATTATGACTCGGGCAACGTCGATTTTCTCAGCTAGTTGATGCAAAAAGGGAAACAGAATCGCTCGAACTGGAGTATGTTTTATATGAATATGGAATTGAGTGCGAAGAGGTGGCCGATTAGGACTTCAGCTCAGATTTTGTTGTGCGCCTACCTGGACATCATTCTACTCAATTGTCAATGGCTATCAATTATTTAACTAATCCCCCCCCCCCCCCTCTCTCTCTCTCTCTCTCTCTCTCTCTCTCTCTCTCTCTCTCTCTCTCTCTCTCTCTCTGTGTGTGTGTGTGTGTGTGTGTGTGTGTGTGCGTGTGTGTGTGAGAGAGAGAGAGATCAGGGGATGGACGAGTTATCAAAACGGTCGCTTATGTTGCAGTTACTTGTCGCTTTTATGTTGGTCTACAGCAAGATTTTTCAGACTAGATTGATCGCTGCGAGGAATGACAACGTGGTTTGAGGCGCTATGTCACGGATTGCGCGGACCCGCCGGCGGCACGTTCGATTCCTCCCTCGGGCATATATATATTTGTGTCTGTGTGGGTGTTGTTCATAGCATAAGTTAGTTCAAGTGGTGTGTAAGTCTAGGGACCGATGACCTCAGCAGTTTGGTCCCTTAGGAATTCACAAACATTTGAACATTTCGACTAGATTGATCAGCTGTGTATGGGTAAGTCCTAATTACCTTGTAACAAGCTACCTAGCCTTTCCTTTTTTTAACAATACGTGCAAGTTTCATCAGTTCTGTTAGACTTCTAGCCTGTTGAAACTCCGTGTTGCCAGATACAACTACACTCATGCTCATAAAAAATGGTTCAAATGGCTCTGAGCACTATGGGACTTAACTTCTCAGGTCATCAGTCCCCTAGAACTTAGAACTACGTAAACCTAACTAACCTAAGGACACCACACACATCCACGCCCGAGGCAGGATTCGAACCTGCGACCGTAGCGGTCGCGCGGTTCCAGACTGTAGCGCCTAGAACCCCTTGGCCACTCCGGCCGGCCTCATGCTCATAAATTAAGGATAATGCTGATACATGGTGAAACAGCGCTCTGGTGGGCGGTTTGCGGGCTTAAATCACCTCGGGGTATGACCATGCGGTGCATTTGACCTGAGGTCGTCGCACGGTGGCGCTGGCAGCAGTACACATACGCAGAGGTTGTGTTGGTGCATGTCAGAGTACAGTGCAGCGAGTAAGTGTTCAGACGTTTTCAGACGTGCTAATGGTGATTGTATGTTGAAAATGGCTCAAAGAACACATATTGAGGACGTTATGATGGATAGAATACTAGGGCGACTGGAGACTGGTCAAACACAGCAGGTCGTAGCATGGGCCCTCCGTGTGCCACAAAGTGTGATCTCAAGATTATGGCAACGATTCCAGCAGACAGGAAACGTGTCCAGGCACTACAGTACGGGACGTCCACAGTGTAAAACACCACAAGGAGACCGATATCTCACCATCAGTGCCCGCGGACGGCCACGGAGTACTGCAGGTAGCCTTGCTCAGGACCTTAGCGCAGCCACTGGAACAGTTGTCTCCAGACACACAGTCTACAGACGACTGAACGGACACGGTTTATTCGCCCGGAGACCTGCAAGGTGCGTTCCACTGATCCCTGGTCACAGGAGAGCCCGTAAAGCCTGGTGTCAACAACACAGTACACGGTCATTGGAACAGTGGTCCCAGGTTATGTTCACAGACGAGTCTAGGTATAGTCTGAACAGTGATTCTCGCCGGGTTTTCATTTGGCGTGAACCAGGAACCACATAACAACCCCTCAATGTCCTTGAAAGGGACCTGTATGGAGGTCGTGGTTTGATGGTGTGGGGTGGGGCTATGACTGGTGCATTTACACCCCTGCATGTCTTTGACAGAGGAACTGTAACAGGTCAGGTGTATCGGGACGCCATTTTGCACCAGTATGTCCGCCTTTTCAGGGGTGCAGTGGGTCTCACCTTCTTCCTGATGGATGATAACGCACGGCCCCACCGAGCAGCCATCGTGGAGGAGTACCTTGAAACAGAAGATATCAGGTTAATGGAGTGGCCTGTTTGTTCTCCAGACCTAAACACCATCGAGCACGCCTTCAAACCCCTAGGACACTTCAGGAGCTCCGACAGGCACTGGTGCAACAATGGGAGGCTACACCCCAGAAGCGGCTCGACCACCTGACCCAGAGTATGCCAACCCGTTGTGCGGCCTGTATACGTGTGCATGGCGACCATATCCCCTATTGACGTCGGGGTACATGGGCAAGAAACAGTGGCGTTTTGTAGCACGTGTGTTTCGGAACGGTTTTCTCAACTTATCACCAATGCCGTGGACTTACAGATCTGTGTCGTGTGTGTTCGCTATGTGCGTATGCTATTAGCGTCAGTTTTGTGTAGTGCCACGTTGTGTCGCTCCATATTCCGCAATTAGCCTTAATTTATGAGCATGAGTGTATTATATTTAACGATCAGAAACCCCTGCAAGACTAGATGGGATCTGAAGCTGGCCACGGTCGAGACAGCGGCAGATTAGCAAGTAAGACTATACGTACCTGTTAACTGCGAATTGGAGTCAGGCAGTTTTCATCAAACCTACTGTCAGTAGCGCCACCTTCTTCTAACAGAACACAACGGCAGCAGTAATATGAAAGTGAGCGTCAAAAGCGATCCTGGTAAATTCAGGGCGTCGCACTTAAAAGTAACCCACCTCCCTTTTCAAAGCGAATGCAATATTTCGACATCTAAAATAAACAGCAACAACAATGGACAGTTTTCTGCAATAGTAGACTGTTATCATTTTCCTGTCAGCATTTCAGTTTATTTCATCAGTGAAGCTAGAGGTTTCCTTTGCGGTCTGCCAAATGAATTTCTCGATAGAAGAAAGGATTGAAATTGTGGAAGTATATGTGAAAACGGATTCTATTAAGGTCAAATATCCAGACAGAGGACTACCAGCAAAGAGAGCAATACAGAGCCTGTACAAAAACTGGCGCACCTAAAGATCTGTGGAAAATGTAAAAAGACAAAGAATTCCTTGAGTTCGTACATCAGAAGTTATTGCAGACATTCGCCGAAGAATAGTTCAGGGCCCAAAGATGTCTACACATGAATTCGCCCAATGTGCGCATGTAAGTAGAAGGATTTCCCAGAGGATATTGAAAAGACATTTCGGAGCCATATCGTGCGACAGTTATGCAGAAATTACGGGAGAATGACAGTCAGAAACGTACAGATTATTGCACATTGTTCCCGAATCAACGATGGTTTGTTAGACCTTTTCCATTACATCATGAGTGGTGAAACATGATTTCATCTTTCCAAGCACGTGAAATCACAGTACACGAGGTAATGGGCAACGAAGAACCGTAACACTGTGTGTCATTAACCACTCCATGACAAAAAATTAGCGTTTGGTGTAGTGTAAAAGGAACGCCCATCATTGGACCGATATTTTTTGACACTACTCTCAACATATATGTGGAATGTTTTGATACATTTTGTGCTAAAAAAAAAACGGTTCAAATGACTCTGAGCACTATGGGACTTAACATCTGAGGTCATCAGTCCCCTTAACCCTAACTAACCTAAGGACATCACACACATCCATGCCCGAGGCAGGATTCGAACCTGCGACTCCAGTGGTCGCGCGGTTCCAGACTGAAGCGCCTAGAACCGCTCTGCCACACCGGCCGGCATTTTGTGCTCAGTTCACTGGATTATGAAAGACAGGACTCCTCCTTCCACCAGAGTGGAGACACTTGCCATACTTCTAAGCATCCCTGGAACGAGCCGATGATGTCTTCACTGAGGAACGAACTGTCAGCAAACATCTGTGGCCACCACGTTCGCCGGATATAACAACATGCCGTCGATTTCCTCTTTGCTATACAGTGCTTCCGATACGGATTATGGTGGTAAAAAAGATCTCCACGTGCAGGTTAACACTAGAAAGTTTTCAAAATCCGCACTCGGTTATGATGCGAATTAAGGCTGGACATATTTCAGTGACAGTTATTTCAAATTTAAATTCTTTTACTTTGCATGTAACTTATCGTAAATGATATAAGAGTGGCACAAAACGATGAATTTTGGATTGTTGTTGAAAGGGGGCTGCAAACGCGGTAATATACAAGTGAAAGCGTGTTTTTCGAGCATATTTTGGCGGTGTCAACTTTGAAGAGCCACAGACGGCAAACCACAATTATGTTAAAAATTTACTTTGTGCAGTTTAAAGATAACCCGCAAATATTCGCAACAGACACAGTTATTACTGGGGATATCCGCACTCGCGCAGACCTGTTACTATAAGTAATGTTGTTTTCAAGTGAAAGCTGTGAGAGGATTATTAGCGCAGAGATTAAAAAATATTAAAATAGGCAGCGTCTATAGTTTGCGTGTTATGCTCGTTCTCTTCTATTCTCCTCCCTTCATTCCAGTACAAACGCTTGTTCACAAGTATAAACTAATGGCAGTGAACATTGGCGAATTATCTATGAATACTCGTTTGCAGCAGTGTAAACGATGTCTTACACTCGTTCGCTCTAGTATATACCAGGATTTAGAGGGACCAATGATCTAGCAGTTAGATGACGGCTGTTATTCATTTATTTCACTGTTGCGATTTCAGCTCTAGAGTCATTTTTAAGTACCAAGGGAAAGGTCTTCTAAGGTAATGCTTCTTAAATTGTTTACCAAATGTTACCACACTATGCTTTGCATTTCGTTATCCATATGTTATATTGGTTTCAGTTTTCACATTGCACACAAAAATGCCTCTACACCCAAAATTACGATAGTGAAGTGAATAAACAGTTTTAAAAAGTCCAAATCGCAGCCAAGATTTCATTTAAAAATTATATAATATGATTCTTGTACAGGAAGGGCTGCCACGTTATATCGAATATAGCATCGACAAAATTTAAATAGGATCAAATGCTTATGGCTCTTTATTAATTCTTACTCGTAACTGATTTATTGATTTACCTGAATTTAAAATCCACTCGCATAACCTTTCTTTATCTTTGACGGGAAATCTGAACATTTTTAGTTGAGGATTTGTTCGTCTACTCCTTCCACAGTTGATATACTCGTAGGTCCTCGGTATGACGACTCGATCCACTACCACTGGTATGTCAGAAACAGCTGTACTTCACAGACGCGAAATAGTGGAAAGCTCCACACATTTGGCCTATGTTGCCACATATTTCACAGAACGGAGTGCCATCTAGTGGTTGATTCCAGAAGTAAGGGTGTGACGCTGTTGCCGCCTGGTGGCCGATCCCTGACAAGGGTTGCCTGCTAGACCAAGCGATCGGGCAGTCTGTTTCTTACGTGATCTGGGGTATACTGAACAAAATACTAACGTCAAAGCTTATAAAGTGTGTGGTGTTTGTTTACTAGAGTGGGATTTGTAAAATATGGATTGATGGGAGACGTTGATAATCGTTAATACTATTGAAACAGATCTATTGGGAATTTGTTATTCACATTTCTGGAATTTGTACATACTCTGGATGCCTCAAATGCTAAGCGACAATTTTGAACCTCTTATTATTCGCGCGCAGTCTTTGGTCAGAGTAGCTGCGAGGAAACGTTAGCGAGAGCCCCGGACATTTGCACACGCCCCGCCCATTTACCTCGCTCCACACCTACCCCTCGCCACACCAACCAAGAGCGCATCAATATGATCTTTGGTAGTCCTCGTCGCTGTCGTGTTTTTGTTCGTCGTTTTTTGTTTTACCGCGGTTGTTCATACTAGCAGTGTTGTGCTGTTAGTACTTCTTAGCAGTTTGTGTAATACTGTCAAAATGAAACATAGACATGCACTCTTAATAAAGTTATCATACACACGGTACCTAATCTGGACTGTTGTCGCCAACTGCTGTCAAAACTGATATCTAACATACATTAAAGTACGATAAGATGTGTTGGAATGACACTGACGAAATTATGTACATATGTTTAACAATAGGCAGCTCTAAAGCTCTCAAACACTGAAGAACTGAAAGTAATCTCGTGTCTGCTATAAGCAAGCAGTCATAAGAGTTCACAAGTAAAAATTCACCCATTACACAGGGAAATATTAATTAAGAATGTCACTGTACAAATATCTGACTGCTTGCATTACGCATTTTTACATTATCCCACTCTTGTATTCTTTAGTCTTAATGAGGTAATCAGAAACAAACCAAGACGTCGACTTTGCCTTGTTTATGCACAACACTGACTTCAGACAATCGAGGTAATGGACAGCATCCTTGGCGATACTACCAATTAATATTTCCCAACAGAATTTCTTGCACTACGCGAGGTGACAGAAATTTGTGCACACTGCAGTTAACAAATGTCAGATTTTTTGATGTAGTGCAGACGAAAAGCTCATGAAATTAAAAAGACAGTGTGGATACCATTTTTATTTTTCATTCTCATTGATGCTTTTTCAACTCGCATATTCAATGAACATATTTCTAATACTTTTCACAATGCTACCGGAAAAACTATATTTCGTACTAACTACTGATTTTCTCCCTTGTTATGACTGGCATATCTGTGATACGAACAACTTTGATGTTGGAACATGCGGCAGACCATGGGCGGAGCTTAGGATATGGGTTGGTGTGGAGGGAAGTGATTGGGCGGAACTTGTGCACCGTCCTGGGCTGTCGCTAACGTTACTTGTGGCTGCGTCGCAGGAGGATGTGTTTTCTTTTGTCATCTCTGCTTTGCAGCGAGGAGCGCGGAAGTTCCATCGTTTGAGTAGCAGTGAGAAAGACTCATGGCAATGAAGATGTAAAGTTAAGTGCATCTGTGTTTAAGTAACATGGTTTGTGTTTGAATATTGTGAAATAGAGGGGTCGGATTTGATAGGTGATTTAGAATGAAAAGAATATGAAGAGGAATGAAGGTAATATTTTTATTTATTGGCACTGCAGTTGCGAGTAGCTAGAGTCATTGTTGAATGAGGCATCCATACCTGGGACGTTTGATTTTTCATTAAAGACAGAGTACCGTATGTTTTAGTTTTAGTAATGATTTGACTAACATTTGTGACAGTATTTGGTACCAATAATGCCCTTTGTCAATGTTAATGAGAGTTTTAACATGAGTATCGGACAAGTAATAATATATCAGGTAATTTAAAAACAGTTCGTTAAAATAATATTTCACCTACGACCAGTGTCTACATCCTCGATTCAAGTCAGTTTTATTTAATGCGTGTCTCACTCAGTGATGGGTATTAAATAGTTTTACTTGTTGCCTGGAGCGTTGCGCAAAGTTCTCAACACCTGTAGTTACAAAGTTGCAGCTGGGACACAGAGAGTGTGGTGTTTGTTTGCTAGAGTGTAATTTGTTCTGTTACTACCACAACAGATAACTGGCCAAACTTGAGTATTATACATCTACATCGATACTCTACAAATCACATTTAAGTGCCTGGCAGAGGTTTCATCGAACTACCTTCACAATTCTCTACTATTCCAATCTCGTATAGCGCGCGGAGAGAATGAACACCTGTATCTTTCCGTACGAGCACAGATTTCCCGTATTTTATCTTGGTGATAGTTTCTCCCTATGTAGGTCTGTGTCAAAAAAATATTTTCGCATTCGGAGGAGATAGTTGGTGATTGGAATTTCGTGAGAAGATTCCGTCGCGACGAAAAACGCCTGTTTTTTAATTACGTCCAGCCGAAATCCTGTATCATTTCTGTAACACTCTCTCCCATAAATGTGCTGCCTTTCTTTGAACTTTTTCGTCAGTCCTATCTGGTAAGGATCCCACACCGCGCAGCAGTATTCTAAAAGAGGACGGACAAGCGTAGTGTGGGCAGTCTCCTTAGTAGGTCTGTTAAATTTTCTTAGCGTCCCGCCAATAAAACGCAGCCTTTGGTTAGCCTTCCTCCACGACATTTTCTATGTGTTCATTCCAATTAAAGTTGTTCGTAATTGTAATCCCTAGGTATTTAGTTGAATTTACGGCTTTTAGATTAGACTGATTTATCGTGTAACCGATGTTTAACGAGTTCCTTTTAGCACTCATGTGGATGACCTCACACTTTTCGTTATTTAGGGTCAACTGCCACTTTTCGTACCATTCAGATATTTCATCTAAATCGTTCTGCAGTTTGATTTGATCTTCTGATGACTTTATTAGTCGGTAAACGACAGCGTCATCAAATACCTTGCAATATTCTTCACAGCAACGCGATTTTGACCCGACCTATCCTCTCCTACGCCAATACTGCATCTATATCAGGCCCAACAAAGTTCTGTCTCTCCCTCCAAATCCTTGTATCTGACACATTCCTCATTTTTCGCAACCACTTGGTTCCCCACCAAGTGGATCATTCACCATCTCGTCAAATACGCAACTCTCCGCATTCACATTTAACAGCTCTGAAAATGCTACACTATCCGCAAACTCGACTTCAGCAACCTTTTTAACTTCCCCCTAATTTCACTTCCTGCTACGCAGTTTTCCCAAGCATTACATTATGAGCTAAGATATATTCATTTCAGAATGAGTTTGCTACGAAAATTTCATGAACAGCACTATTTTATCGACGAAAGATCCGTACCCAAAGACTGTAAAGCAACACAGATCACACCAATATTCAAGAAAGGTAATAGGAGTAATCCACTGAATTACAGGCCCATATCATTAACGTTGATATGTAGCAAGATTTTGGAAGATATATTGTGTTCGAAGAAAACAATTTACTGACACACAGTCAACATGGATTTAGAAAACATTGTTCTTGTGAAACAGAACAAGCTCTTTACTCGCATGAATTGTTGAATGCTATTATCAAGGGATTTCAAATTGATTCCGTATATCTGGATTTCCGGAACGCATTTAACACTGTACCACACAAACGGCTTGTAGTGAAATTGCATACTTATGGAATATCGTTTCAATTATGTGACTGGATTCGTTATTTCCAGTCATAGAGGTGACCGTTCGTAATAACTGATGGAAAGTCATCGAGTAAAACAGAAGTCATTTCAGGTGTTCCCCAAGGTAGTGTTATAGGCCCTTTCCTGTTCCTTATCTATATGAATGATGTTGGAAACAATCTGAATAGCCGTCTTAGGTTGTTGCAGATGACGCTGTCGTTTGACGCCTAAGAAAGTCATCAGAAGATCAAAAACAAATTGCAAAACGGTTTAGAATGAATATCTGTATGGTGCTAAAATTTGCCATTGACCCTAAATAACGAAAAGTGTGAGGTCATCCGCATGAGTGCTAAGAGAAATCCGTTAAACTTCGGTTACGCGATAAATCAGTCAAATCAATAGGCCGTAAATTCAACTTAATACCTAGGAATTGCAATTATGAACAACTTAAACAGAAAGGAACACGTATAAAATGTTGTGGGGAAGGCTATCAAAACAGTGCGTTTTATTGGTAGGACACTTAGAAAATGTAATGGGTCTACTGAGGAGACTGCCTACACTACGCTTGTCCGCCCTCTTTTAGAATACTCCTGCGGGGTGTGGTATTCATACCAGATAGGATTGACAGAGTACATCGAAAAAGTTCAAGTAAGGGCAGCACGATTTGTATGATCGCGAAATAGGAAGAGTCACAGAAATGATACAGGATTTGGGATGGACATCATTACAACAAAGGCGTTTTTCGTTGCAGCGGAATCTTCTCACGAAATTCCAATCACCAACTTTCTTCTCCGAATGCGAAAATATTTTGTTGATACCGATGTACCATGATAAAATAAGGGGCCACGCGGGATTAGCGAAGCGGTGTTAGGCGCTGCAGTCATGGACTGTCCGGCTGGTCCCGGCGGAGGTTCGAGTCCTCGCTCGGGCATGGGTGTGTGTGTTTCTCCTTACGATAATTTAGGTTAGGTAGTGTGTCAGCTTTGGGACTGATGACCTTCGCAGTTAAGTCCCGTAAGATTTCACACACATTTGAACATTGAAACATAAAATAAGGAAAATCAGAGCTCTTACGGAAAGATACAGGTGTTCTATCTTTCCACGCGCTATACGAGATTGGAACAGTAGAGAATTGTGAAGGTGGTTCGATGAACCCTCTGCCAGGCACTTAAATGTGATTTGCAGAGTATCGATGTAGATGTAGATGCAGATTAGTTAGATCATTAATGGGCAGGGACCAATTTGTTTAATTAGAGAAATTAATCATAGAGTTCAGTATTTAATCAGTCTGCACATGTTTAGAAAGATTGTAAATCGTAAAACAGGACCAAATTCATGTTTTAGTCTAGCAGGGAATCATATTTGGTTTCTCTAACAGTTGGAAAGGTACAAAGTCACGCATAGCTAAACAACAGCAAAGTTACAACCAACCATACCGGTATGAGGCCAGGCTGGCCGGTGTGGCCTTGCAGTTCTAGGAGCTTCAGTCTGGAACCGTGTGACCACTACGGTCGCAGGTTCTAACCCTGCCTCGGGCATGGATGTGTGTGATGTCCTTAGGTTAGTTAGGATTAAGTAGTTCTACGTTCTAGGGGACTGATGACCACCGATGGTAAGTCCCATAGGGCTCAGAGCCATTTGAACCATTTGGTACGAGGTCAAAACCAATCGAAAAGAATTAGTAGAGGAAACTTTCAATGTGAGTGGTGGCTAATACATCAGCTTTATGTTAGTTGGAGGATAAAAGTGGATGAGCGGCTTAGCCTAGCTGCTGCACAGTGCGCCAGACAGACCTGCGTCGTCGACGGGCGGGTGGCGGAAGGAGTGGTGCGTCAGTGTGACGACGACGACGAGCACGCTGCAGGCGAGCAGGAACATGAAGGTGGCGCCCACGATCATGACGATGGTGCGCCGGCGCCGCTCCTTGGGCGGCAGCTCCTCCGGGGGCGTCCTCACGCCGACGCCGACGCCGCCCCCGGGCCCCGCTCCTGGCAGCATGAGGCTGCCGCGCTGGCTCCGCCTCACACTGCCCGCGCGGTTTCGCTGGGCCGGGGTCACGTCGCTGGCGTGCCTGCTCAGCTTCGTGGCGTAGCGCCGGGCCCCGCCGGGGTCCCTCATGGAGGTCGCGCGCCGACCGTGGCGAGCCCCGGCCGGCCGGGGCTGCGGCAGCGCCTCCGGGGGCGCGTCGTCGATGACGCAGTCGTCGACGTAGAAGCAGACGCGGGAGGCGAGCGGGTCGAGCCCCGCCGCGACGGCCGACCGCGGGCTGCCGGAGCGCTTCCCGGACCCGTGGCGCGGGCTCGGCGTCCGGGACAGCCCGCGTCCCTCGTCGGACCGCCTCGAGTTCTTCCTGCGGACCTCCCCGACCTCTTCGTTGAAGGACCTGACGCTCCTGCGGGAGTCCCTCCTCGAGGCGTCGAAGGCGGCGTCGGCGCCTCCGCAGTGCTGCGGGCTGGGGCTCTGCTCGGGGCACAGCAGGTGTCCGTCGGCGTCTGTTCGGAACGAGGAGCTGTCGCTGCTCTTGCGCGAGGAGTTCCTCCGGCTGCGCCGGCCAGCCTCGTCCACTCCGTCGCTGAAGGAGAGGGCGTCGTTGGGGCTGAGGTAACCGCCGTACAGCGACGACTTCCTGCGGTCCCTGCGGGTGGGCTCTTCCTCGCCGCCGCGCCTCGCCTCCCCGTCGCTCTTGAGCGAACTGCTCCGCCTGCGGTTACCCGAGCCCGCGGGAGCCACGCTCAACTTGCCTTCGGTCTCGATCCTGAGGGAGCTGCTGCGACGCCGGCTGGACACTGCTCCGAATTCGTCCTCGAGCCCGGCACCGCCGACCGCTCTCGGACTGGGCGTTCTCGCCAACCTCCGCTCGATCGCAGCTCCGTCGGGGAGCTTCAGGGACTCGCTGCCCCTCCTGACGCTCTTCCTCTTGTTTGCCAGGGAACCCCGCCTGGACCCCGAAGACCTGCCCTTCTCCTTGGAGCTCCCGGGCTCTTCCCGGTTCCTGCAGCAGCACTGGTCGCCCTCGGGGCAGCAGGAGTGGCATTCTTCGCAGTTCTGTTCCCGGCACCTCTCGTGTCCCGAAGGACTCCTGGAGGAGGGGCTCTTGGAGCTGCCGCGTCTCTGTCTGGATGGAGATGGCTGTTGCTCCTTTCTTCTGTGTTGTTCCTCTTCGTCCTCCACTTCTTGGGCGTGCACATTGGTGAACATTGTAACAGTGGTAAATCTGGAGCACTGAACTTTGATGTCCTGCAACTACTCTGCACCAGAACGATTCATGTCCTTTGACTTTGGAATATATTTCACTCGGCACAAGCTTCTTCTCTTTCAACTCCACTGAATGTTATTAAACAGGATGCTCAGAACTCCCAAACAGATAACCTCAGTACTATAACTTTTATCCACTCATCTGTTTAACAAAAATATCAACGAACTGGTATCATCCCAACATGAAGCTATCACTATAAATAATGAAATAACTGTTGTAATCCCTACTATCACTATAATACTGTCACCACAGCCGTTTTCAGCTCGTTTCGATGTATGGCCCAAATGAATAAAATTTTGTTTTAAAACTTTCATACGAAAACCTCATATAAATTGACAAGTGTTACACATACAGTATGAGACGGCGACGTATCTGTTTCACTATAGCGAAATCTCTACTTGTTTACAGTTTCAGCCAAGATCGATAGTACTGTTTTTATTCTCCACTGTAACGACCCATCTATCTCCGAAGTGTACGACCTGATTTCGTCTGGTACGCGATTTATTTACTTAACTCTAGCCATAAATCCATCTTCTCGTCGATCGCCAGTAAATGTTGCTAACGTCCAGAGAGCTCGTAACTTCACACAAATAGCATCGTGACAATACACATTACCCACTCAGCTTTTTAACAGCATTCCACAACCTATTCTCTCTCTGATGGGGCTATGAAAATGGATGACAGAAGTTTGCGAATTCCTCCTGGCACTATAGTAGCCTCATCATAGTACTTTTCAGCTGACCTTGTGTGCTCCGTATGAATGAAATTCTTTTTCGAACATTTCAGCCTATGAATTCACGGCTATGACCCACACAAACTGACTATTATTACACAAGTAGAATGAAATGGGAGCATATCGGTTTTTGGTGTAATCGCATCTGGATTCTTTCCTGTTTCAGCCGACGCACAAGAATAGCTTATCCCAGTTCATCCAACAGATTTAAATATACGTTATCCAGCCACTTCCAGCTCAGTCCCTACAATACTATATGTTCGTTTCAGTAGTGGCGGAACGAGCAAACTTGAACATCTATTGCACTTGCTTTTCAATGAACGATACATCTGTCACCCATCCGCAGTGTAGCGTCCACGGTTCGACAATCGTAAAAGCTAGGAGCCAAAAATCATTTAACAGTTAAGAATCAAGTTTATACACCACTGTAGCTTTTATATCGTTTTGGTGAAACGCTGAGATGCTGTTCCTGCAGAATCGCCAATTTGAATCACGTTTCACAGAGACGCACAGCAGTTTTTTTCCCTAGAAACAAGTGTGTTGCATGTTTTGTTTCTAGATGCCGCAACTTCTTCAAAGTTTCCTGCTTTCTGGTCAAGCGCTGGTAAAATTTTTTCCCCCAATGGCACGTGGCACGTTGATCTATAACGGAGAGAAAATTTTGCATTAACAAGTTATTTCCTTTCAGGTAAGGGAAGAAAATCAGATGAGAACCACATTTTCCTGCCTATTCACATAAATGTGTTCTTTCCGCTTTCGTGGCATCATTTATGAAGACAGCAGCGGGAAATGAAAATGTTCACTAAAGAACTTTGGTGTTCCGCAAATTACAAACTTGGGTGATGGTGAATATGGACAAACAAAGAAAGAATTTAGTTGGAAACTTAGAATTCTGAAGAAACGTCATTTACCCTAATTCATAGACTGGTCTTCACATGAAACTGTAGTAAATAAGAATCAGGCATCATGATCCTACAATAGATTTTCAGGAAAACACCTGGAATTAATAGTACAATGCTCAACTAACAGTAGCAATGGCAGAATATTCCACAATAGGAGGCCTACGCATTCTGCATCTTCTGGATGCTGTCAGGAACGTGAAAGGATAGAAGAACACGGGAGTATACAATGAAGGGGAATGTTCAATAACGTGGCGTTAAAATTCTGTTCGATTGCTGAGAGTCGATGAGCCACCTGGAAGTCATTTTGCTGTACTTACATGCATATAGCTAAGAAATTTTCATAACAGTAACTTCAGATAGAAACGAATACCACAATGTTGTGTGTGTTCTACACTATTTATTTTGCTAGCCGGTTTTCGTCCTAGAAGGCCAGCATCAGATTTTAACTGAAAATCGTCGTCAAAGATGTCACCTTTGACAGTACAGAGGTAATGAAATTAAAATGTTAAACATTAAATAAATATAAATGAAACAAATATTGACACTAAAACAGGAAAAGCAGTGCCTATGTAGCATTGTAAATGCAATTAACGATGCCAACAAAATAATATTACACTAGTTGCCATTAAAATTGCTTCACCAAGAAGAAATGCAGATGATAAACGGGTATTTATTGGACAAATATATTGTACTAGAACTGACATGTGATTACATTTTCACGCAACCTGGGTGCATAGATCCTGAGAAATCAGTACCCAGAACAACCACCTCTGGCCGTAATAACGGCCTTGAAACGCCTGGGCATTGAGTCAAACAGAGCTTGGATGGCGTGCACAGGTACAGCTGCCCGTGCAGCTTCAACACCATACCACAGTTCATCAAAAGTAGTGACTGGCCTATTGTGACGAGCCAGTTGCTCGGCTATCAATGATCAGACGTTTTCAATTGGTGAGAGATATGGAGAATGTGCTGGCCAAGGCAGCAGTCGATCATTTTCTGTATCCAGAAAGGCCCGTACAGGACCTGGAACATGTGGTCGTGCATTATCCTCCTGAAATGTAGGGTTTCGCAGGGATCGAATGAAGGGTAGAGCCACGGATCGTAACACATCTGAAATGTAACGTCCACTGTTCAAAGTGCCGTCAATGCGAACAAGAATTGACCGAGACGTGTAACCAGTGGCACCCCATACCATCACGCCGGGTGATACGCCAGTATGGTGATGACGAATACGCGCTTCCAATGTGCGTTCCCCGCGATGTCGCCAAACACGGACGCGACTATCATGATGCTGTAAACAGAACCTGGATTCATCCGAAAAAACGACGTTTTGCCATTCGTGCACCGAGGATCGTCGTTGAGTACGCCATCGCAGGCGCTCCTGTCTGTGATGCAGCGTCAAGGGTAACCGCAGCCATGGTCTCCGAGCTGATAGTCCATGCTGCTGCAAACGTCGTCGAACTGTTTGTCCAGATGGTTGTTGTCTTGCAAACGTCCCCATCTGTTGCCTCAGGGATCGTGACGTGGCTGCACGATCCGTGACAGCCATGCGGATAAGATGCCTGTCATTTCGACTGCTAGTGACACGAGGCCATTGGGATCCAACACGGCGTTCCGTATTACCCTCCTGAACCCACCGATTCCATATTCTGCTAACAATCATTGGATCTCGACCAACGCGAGGAGCAATGTCGCGATACGATAAGCCGCAATGTGCGATAAGCTACATTGCGACCTTTATCTAAGTCAGAAACGTGATGGTATGCATTTCTCCTCCTTACACGAGGCATCAGAACAACGTTCCACCAGGCAACGCCGGCCAACTGCTTTTTGTGTATGAGAAATCGGTTGGAAACTCTCCTCATGTCAGCACGTTGTAGGTGTCGCCACCGGCGCCAACCTTGTGTGAATGCTGTGAAAAGCTAATCATTTGCATATGACAACATCTTCTTCCTGTCTATTAAATTTCGGGTCTGTAGCACGTCATCTTCGTGTTGTACAAATTTTAATGGTCAGTAGTGTATATTTTATTTGTGTTTGGGATTTAAATCCCATGAAGCAAAAGCTCACACATGGAATCTTTTTTATTTGGATGGATTACTGGTTTCTGTCAATAAGGAAGTGATCGTCAGATCTAAGATATAAAACAGTTATTTCCTCACGTTGGCAACGTACAAAATATTACAGAACTGCACATAATTTTGTGGCAGGTTTCAAGAGTAGATACACGAATTAAATACACAATACATATCATAAAACTTTCTTGATTAGTGTTGGCTTCACACATCATTAAAAATCTTTCTTAAAATGTATGAGAATGATCGAAGCAAAATAAATGAATTAAAATGTGTGCTGCGGGCAGCACTGAAACCCGGGTCGTGCACAGTGTAACTGAACGTTGGTCAGAAAACTGAAAACATACATTAATATAGAGATGAGACAGAGAAAATAGAATAACAGTGTTTTCATAAGGAACCATCCACTAAAATGACGAAATGTGAAATCGTTGTGCGGTTAAAATTTCGTAACTGACACAATCAGTAATTTCATCATCTCATAACACAGGTCGTTGTATATATGCTGCTGCAATACGGTACGTGTGAACAGTATGGCATCTGATGTCTATTACAAAGTTCAAGAAACGCAACATTCGCCACGCACGTTGTATGCAAATGTGTGGCCGTTATTGTGGCGACACTAGGTTCTGACAAGTTGCTTGAGGCGAAGACCTCTTGGCGTTAGCAACTGCTGGGCGTGTAATTTACACAAAGTTTACTTGTGTAACATTGTAAGAAACAGGACGTAAATGTATTTAAAATTAAATAGTCGACATCAATACGACTCGTGTGTTCTAATAACATTCTAAGGAATAAGGCATGAATGTATTTAAAATTAAATAGCTAACATCAATATAGAGCGTCTTACAGTTAAACAAACAATACTTTAATAACTAATACGATTGGAATCTGCTGATGTTACAGACTGAAGAGCCAAAGAAACTAGTACACCTGCCTAACATCATATCGGGCCCCCGCGAGCAAGCAGAAGTGCTGCAACACACATGGCATAGACTCGACTAACGTCTCAAGTAGTGCTGTAGGACACAGACACCATGAATCCTGCAGCGCTGTCCTTAGATCCGTCACAGTACGAGAGGGTGGAGATCTCTCCTGAACAGCACGTTGCAAGGCATCCCAAATATGCTCAATGACGTTCATGTCTGGGGAGTTTTGTGGCCAGCGGAAGTGTCTAAGCTCATAAGAGTGTTCCTGGAACCATTCTGTAGGAATTCTGGACGTGTGAGGTGCCGCATTGTCCTGCTGGAATGGCAGAAGTCCCTCGGAATGCACAATGGACACGAATGGATGCAGATGATGAGACAGGATGCTTACGTATGCGTGTCACCTGTCAGAGTCGCATCTAGACGTAACAAGGGTCCCATATCACTTCAAATGCACACGCCCCACACCATTACAGAGCCTCCACCAGCTTGAACATCTACATCTACATCTACATCTACATTTATACTCCGCAAGCCACCCAACGGTGTGTGGCGGAGGGCACTTTACGTGCCACTGTCATTACCTCCCTTTCCTGTTCCAGTCGCGTATGGTTCGCGGGAAGAACGACTGTCTGAAAGCCTCCGTGCGCGCTCTAATCTCTCTAATTTTACATTCGTGATCTCCTCGGGAGGTATAAGTAGGGGAAGCAATATATTCGATACCTCATCCAGAAACGCACCCTCTCGAAACCTGGCGAGCAAGCTACACCGCGATGCAGAGCGCCTCTCTTGCAGAGTCTGCCACTTGAGTTTATTAAACATCTCCGTAACGCTATCACGGTTACCAAATAACCCTGTGACGAAACGCGCCGCTCTTCTTTGGATCTTCTCTATCTCCTCCATCAAACCGATCTGGTACGGATCCCACACTGATGAGCAATACTAAAGTATAGGTCGAACGAGTGTTTTGTAAGCCACCTCCTTTGTTGATGGACTACATTTTCTAAGCACTCTCCCAATGAATCTCAACCTGGTACCCGCCTTACCAACAATTAATTTTATATGATCATTCCACTTCAAATCGTTCCGCACGCATACTCCCAGATATTTTACAGAAGTAACTGCTACCAGTGTTTGTTCCGCTATCATATAATCATACAATAAAGGATCCTTCTTTCTATGTATTCGCAATACATTACATTTGTCTATGTTAAGGGTCAGTTGCCACTCTCTGCACCAAGTGCCTATCCGCTGCAGATCTTCCTGCATTTCGCTACAATTTTCTAATGCTGCAACTTCTCTGTATACTACAGCATCATCCGCGAAAAGCCGCATGGAACTTCCGACGCTATCTACTAGGTCATTTATATATATTGTGAAAAGCAATGGTCCCATAACACTCCCCTGTGGCATGCCAGAGGTTACTTTAACGTCTGTAGACGTCTCTCCATTGATAACAATATGCTGTGTTCTGTTTGCTAAAAACTCTTCAATCGAGCCCCACAGCTGGTCTGATATTCCGTAGGCTCTTACTTTGTTTGTCAGGCGACAGTGTGGAACTGTATCGAACGCCTTCCGGAAGTCAAGAAAAATAGCATCTACCTGGGAGCCTGTATCTAATATTTTCTGGGTCTCATGAACAAATAAATATGGAGTTCCCACAGATTCATCAGGTTTTCTCGATCCGTTCTATACAATTTGAAACGAGACTCGTCCGACCAGGCAACATGTTTCCAGTCATAAACAGTCCAGTGTCGCTGTTGACGGGGCCACGCGAGGCGCAAAGCTTTGTGTCGTCCAGTCATCAAGGGTACACGAGTGGGTCTTCGGCTCTGAAAGCCAATACTGATGATGCTTCGTTGAATGGTTCGCACGGTGACACTTTTTGATGGCCCAGCATTGAAATCTCCAACAATCTGCGGAAGGCTTGCACTTCTGTCTCGTTCAACGATTCTCTCCAGTCGTCGTTGGTCCCGTTCTTGCAGGGTCTTTTTGCCGCCGCAGCCATGTCGGAGATTTCATGTTTTACTGGATGCCTGATATTCACGGTACAATAGTGAGATGTTCGTACGGGAAAATCCCCACTTCGCCACTATCTCGGAGCTGCTGTGTCCCATCGCTCGTGCGCCGACTATAACACCAGGTTCAAACTCACTTAAATCTGGATAACCTGCCATTGTAGCAGCAGTAACTGATCTAACAATTGCGCCAGACACTTGTTCTTTTAAATAGGCGTTGCCGACCGCAGCGCCGTTTTCTGCATGTTTACATATATCTGTATTTGAATACGCATGTCTATGCCAGTGTATAAACCGAGCGAACTAATTTTATGTAATACTTTATCGCATTGATACATTACAATGTTAAAAAATTTCCGTTCTTTTATCAAGTGTATTGTCACGCATTTTAATCCTTTTGAGTTTAATAATTGTATAGATTGTTGCTAATATCTATTACCGTCACCGTGGCGGCCAAATTGACTGTCATGCGTTCTACCTCAATTATGACCCTTAGTGTTGCAGGTTGGCGATGTTCCTTATAGTTTCGTTCGTTGTGTAGACATGTAATAAAAGTAAAAATATGTTGAGACAGTGGCTAAGACCGTCACATCATTATAAAGTAACTACACGATAAAGTATTACATAAAATTATACCGTTAGGTTTGTATAACGCCAGCAGAATCCCGTATTATCGTTGAAGTCCTGTTGGTTTAACTATAAGACGCTTTGTACTTATGTCAATTATTTAATATTAAATTCATTTATATCTTGTACTTTTCAAACGTTATAAGAACACGTAGATTTTACGTAAATGATGTGGCCAGCCAGCTGTTAACACCACGTAGCTGTCTTAGCCTCATGCAGCATCTCAAACCTAGTGGTCGCCATTTCCCATTTCGCCACAGTACCGGCAAGACGTGTGTATACTACGTGTATGGCGAACGTTGCGATTCTTGAACCTTGTATTGGGTATCAGCTACTGTTCACATGTACCATGCTACAGCAAAATATAATATGATGATCTGTGTTGCGAGATGATGTAAATACTTACTGTGTTAGTTACTATGGTGTAATGGCACAACGCGGTGGTAAGACGATACCGCTTACACGTATTCATTTTAGTGAATCGTCCCTTATGCCAATATTTCTCTTTTATTTTCATTGCCTCTTCTCTATATTAACTTTTCAAATTTATGACAGCCGGCCGGTGTGGCCGAGCGGTTCTAGGCGCTTCAGTCTGGAACCGCGCGACCGCTACGGTCGCAGGTTCGAATCCTGCCTCGGGCATGGATGTGTGTGATGTCCTTAGGTTAGTTAGGTTTAAGTAATTCTAAGTTCTAGGGGACTGATGACCTCAGATGTTAAGTCCCGTAGTGCTCAGAGCCATTTGAACCAAATTTATGACAGTCGCTCAGGTACACTGGCCACGAACGAGCAAAAACTATTTGTAAGTATGCCAGGTATGGATGTCGTCGTTATAAGAAGATTTGTAATGATGGACGGAACTATAGTGGTAACAGTGCTAATCAAGAGTGTTTTATGGTACGTATTCTGTAATTAATTCGTGTATATACTCGTGAACCCTGCTACAATATTATGTGCAGTTCTGTAGGCTATTATACGTTGCTAACTGTTTTACAGCGCCAACGGCGTTGCCGCAGTGTAACACCGGTTCCCGTCAGATCACCGAAGTTAAGCGCTGTCGGGCTGGGCTAGCACTTGGATGGATGACCATCCGGTCTGCCTAGCGCTGTTGGCAAGCGGGGTTCACTCAGCCCTTGTGAGGCAAACTGAGGAGCTACTTGCTTGAGAAGTAGCGGCTCCGGTCTCGGAAACTGACATACGGCCGGGAGAGCGGTGTGCTGACCACATGTCCCTCCATATCCGCATCCAGTGACGCCTATGAGCTGAGGGCGACACGACGGTCGGTCAGTACCGTTGGGCCTTCATGGCCTGTTCGAGAGGAGTTTACTTTTAACTGTTTTACACCTGAAGATGGCTTTACTGTTAGCCGAAATTAGTAATCCATTGAAATAAAGAAGGTTTCATGCGTGACCTTGACTTTATGGGTCTTCAGTCCTTAACATAAATAGAAATACAGGTCGGGTATATCCTGGTTGACAATGTCAACTAACTTGAAATTGGTGTGCGACAAGAATGAAGAAGAATATCTTAAGGTGGTATTACGTATATATGATGGTATAAAGTGAGAGACAGAACTGACAACTGTAACAACAGAATATATGAAACACACAGTCAACACAATAGAATAAACAAAAAAAGGTGGAATATACGGGAACAGATAGTATGGGAAGCACTCGAAAACTATGAATATCTACTGAAGTTTAGAGAAGGTACAACACTGAAGTATGTTTAGTCATTAAATATCATATGAAAACTGTGTGGCATATGTATAAAATCCATATTTGAACCATAAGCTGTATTTATTTTAAAGCCAAGTTCTAATGGTTTCGGTCTTGGACCATCTTCATCCATGAAGACGGTCCAAGACCGAAATCGGTAGAATTTGGGTTTAAAGCAAAGACAGCTGATGGTTCAAGTATGCATTTTATACGTTACTTAACAGCTGTTGGCAGTCCAAAAATGCGTGACATAAGTTTTTTGATTACCATGGCTTCCAACAAGCTGAGTTTTGGGCCTCTATTTACTGAGTGACAAGTAGCTGTCACCCTAACTCAGAAAATACGGTGTGATGATTCCGCGACCCAAGGCTCGATTCATGTTTGGGCAAGCTAGTTGCTACGTCTCATCCTGATTGACCAATACAAAATTTATCACGCTCAGTAATTTCATATACTCCACTGTTGGCTTGTCTGTAGTACTGAAAATACTCTGGATTGTGGTGTTCCTCATGTAATAAGAAATTCTACAATAGCTGGGTTGTTTCTGCTGCATTGTGTGACACCTGTACTAGGTACGGGATTGAAAATAAAGTTCTTGGGTTTCCAACTGCAGCAAGTAATGAAAATTGCACGAGCTTCCGCCAAGTACTCCTTCGCCATTATCAAGTGGTGTGGCTCCTGGTACGCTCCTTATATACACTAGCTGCCGGCTGTGACGTCACTGCCGCCTGTGGCACTGTACATTGACTCGGCATTCGATGCGCCCGCTTCAACTGCCCGATGGCTGGATCCCACACTGGGCTGAGCTGCAGGCCACGGTCGCTGTTTCTGGTGTTATCGGTGATTTTTATTTCAATGGGTTTTTATTAATACAATCCCAGAAGATGTTGTGCGAGCCGCGTCAGATGTTCCGTTAAATTTTTTTCCGGTGGCCGTTTTCTAAAGCATGATCAGCTCAAGCAGATTTCTCGGAGTAGGGTAGGCGATAAAACCTCATGCTCCTTCCAGCGTTGTTCCACAGTGTGTACTGTTTGTCGGACACAAGACTGCCCCAACTCGCGAAGTATCTTGTAGACCCCAGGTGTTGTGAGACCCGCTGCGTCTTTGACTGGTCTCAGTAACTGACGGGTTTTCGTCGGAGGCCTGAAGATCGATTTGATCTTGTGCAGTTTCAGCAGGCGGCTCATCTTGCCACAGGAAAGCAAATTCCTTTTCCTGCTCCTCGTCGGTGATTTTGTTGTGAGTCTTGCATTAAGTCACTTCAGAATTAAATTTTCACTCTGCAGCGGAGTATGCGCTGATAAGACTCTTCCTGACAGATTAAAACTGTGTGCCGGGCCGAAACTCGAACTCGGGACCTTTGCCTTTCGCGGGCAAGTGCTCTATCAACTGAGCTACCCAAGCACGACTCACGCCCCGTCCTCACTGCTTTTCGTCTGCCAGTACCTCGTCTCCTACCTTCCAAACTTTACAGAAGCTCTCCTGCGAACCTTGTAGAACTAGCACTCCTGAAAGAAAGAATATTGTGGAGACATGGCTTAGCCACAGCCTGGGGGATGTTTCCGGAATTAGATTTTCACTCTGCAGCGGAGTGTGCGCTGGTATGAAACTTCCTGGCAGATTAAAACTGTGTGCCGGGCCGAGACTCGAACAGTTGGTAGAACACTTGCACGCGAAAGGCAAAGGTCCCGAGTTCCAGTCTCGGCCCGGTCCACAGTTTTAATCTTCCAGGAAGTTTCATACCAGCGCACACTCCGCTGAAGAGTGAAAATCGCATTATGGATACTAGTATTACTTAAACACGTGCTTACTAGAACGTACTTCTTATTTCATGACCAATATTTTGAACAAGTGGACGGTGTCGCCAAGGGAAGCCCTCTGACTCCTGTGGTGGCCAATTATTTTATGGAGGACTTTGAAGAAAAAGCACTACAGTCAGCCACTCTCAAGCCCTCTTGTTTTCTACGTTATGTGGATGATACATTTGTGGTGTAACCAAAAAAATGGCTCTGAGCACTATGGGACTTAACTGCTACGGTCATCAGTCCCCTAGAACTTAGAACTACTTAAACCGAACTAACCTAAGGACAGCACACAACACCCAGCCATCACGAGGCAGAGAAAATCCCTGACCCCGCCGGGAATCGAACCCGGGAACCCGGGCGTGGGAAGCGAGAACGCTACCGCACGACCACGAGATGCGGGCTGTGGTGTAACCACATGGACTTGATACTCTATCTACGTTTCTTCAGCATCTGAATTCGCTGCATCCGAATATAAACTTCACAATGGAAGTGGAAAAAGATGGTACTTTACCTTTTCTTGATGTTTTGCTACGAAGAAAAGCAAATGGAACCTTGGGATACAGCGTCTACCAGAAGCCAACACGTACAGATCTATATCTACAGGCCACAAGCTGCCATCATCCTGCAGAATGCGGTAGTGCATTACGTACGTCAGTTCATAGAGCACATGTGGTATCTGATCCTGAAAGCCTGTCGAGTGAAATACAACATCTGAAGACAGTGTTATTCCGAGAGACAGACACGTAACGCATTGAGGACCAGGCGAGTTCAATCTATGGAGCAGAATGAAGATCCATGTCGTCAAGAATAGGAAAACAGTCCTCGGAAGATATGGAATTAAGTGTGTTTTTCAACCATCTGCAAGCCGGCCGCTGTAGTCGAGCGGTTCAAGGCGCTTTAGTCCGGAACAGCGCTGCTTCTATGGTCACAGGTTCGAATTCTGCCTCGGGAATGGATGTGTGTGATGTCCTTAAGTTAGTTAGGTTCAAGTAGTTCTAGGGGCTGATGGCCTCAGATGTTAATTCTCATAGCGCTTAGAGCCATTTGAAGCAACCATCTGCAAAAGTGAGAAACATGTTGGGTTCGGTTAAGGATGATCTTGGCCTGAGGAAAGGTGGTGTTTACAAGATTCCTTGTCAGTGTGGGGCAACGTATATAGGCCATACATGCACATCCGCCGGGAAAGGTTGAAGAGTCCTGTATCATGTTCGTAAAGCAGTGCGCTTCTGTGCCGGTTGATGAGGGAAGATGGCGTGCAAGTACAGATCGGTGGGGAGCGGTTTATCTATAGAAGCTGTGACGAAATCATAATTTTTTTCTGTGGCAGATGATGGCGTCGAGGAAGGGCATTACTTTTTCGTCTTTTATCTCCACAGTAAACTGGATGTTATAAATTGAAGGGGATCACTACCACCAGCTGAAACGGGACTTTAAACGGGATTCGAACACAGGATTTCCTGCCTAGTAGGTAGGTACGACAACCACTGCCCCATCCGGGACAAAGCGTCATCTCAATTTGCACGGACCATTTTGGTACGCCTCACAGCCGATCCACACACTCACGGAGCGCCAGCTAGCTGCAGTCATGTCCATTACACCCCTGTTCGCTACTTAGAGATTCCCCGTATTTGTGTATTCGTACTGAAGAAAGTGGCTCAATTGCCCAACCAGTCTTGTGAATTATTTGAATGCATGGTGTCTGTTCCTTCGAAAGAGCAGACACCACACAGATCCTGCACCTGTGGAATACTATATATAAACAATCAAAAAACAGGTTTCATCGCCCTGCTTCCCAGAACTCCTGAAGACAGACGTTGACTGTGTATCACAGACACAGTCTCTTTGACTGTTCAGAGATGTCACTGAAATCGCCCAAAAATGTAAACAATGATACTTGAGCAGCGCCTATTAGATGGAAGGGTTCCGGCAGCTGGTACGTTCCAGTCTTTCCACCAGAAAAGAGGTACACGGCTCGTGTTGTCTGTAGTTCAACCATACCTAAACAGTCAATACCGCGGTTCGATCACGTCTGCATTGCTACTTTGTGCCAGGAAGGCTCCCGACAAGGGAAGTGTCAAGGCATCTCGGAGTGAACCAAAGCAATGTTGTTCTGACATGGAGGAGATAGTTAGAGACAGGAACTGTCAATGACATGCCTCGTTCAGCCCGCCCAAGGGCTACTACTGCTGTGGATGACCGCTACCTGCGGATTATGGCTCGGAGGAACCATGACAGCAACACCATCACGTCGTATAGTGCTTTTCGTGCAGCCAAACTGTACGCAATCGGCTGCATAATGCGCAAGTTCACTCCCGACGTCCATGGCGAGGTCCATATTTGCAACCACGACACCATGCAGCGCGGTACAGATGGGCCCAACAACATGCCGAATGGAGCGCTAAGGATTGGCATCACGTTCTCTTCACCGATGAGTGTCGCATATGCCTTCAACCAGACAATCGTCGGAGATGAGTTTGGAGACAGCCCCGTCGGGCTGAACAGCTTAGACACACTGTCCAGCGAGTGCAGCAAGGTGGAGGTTCGCTGCTGTTTTGGAGTGGCATGCTTTGGGGCCGACGCACGCCGCTGGTGGTCGTGGAAGGTGCCGTAACGGCTGCACGATACGTGAATGCCATCCTCCGACCGACAGTGCAACCATATCGACAGCATATTGGCGAGGCATTCGTCTTCATGGACGACAATTCGCGGCGCCATCGTGCACATCTTGTGAATGACTTCCTTTGGGATAACGACTAGAGTGGCCGGCATGTTCTCCAGACATGAACCCTATCGAACATGCCTGGGATAGATTGGGAAGGGCTGTCTATGGACGACGTGATCCACCTACGACTCTGAGGGATCCACGCAGAATCGCCGTTGAGGAGTGGGACAACCTGGACCAACAGTGCCTTGATGAACTTGTGGATAGTATGTCACGACGAATACAGGCATGTATCAATGAAAGAGGACGTGCTACTGGGATTAGAGGTACCGGTGTGTACAGGAATATGGACCACCACCTCTGAAGGTCTCGCAGTATGGTGGTACAACATGCAAAAGGGCGGAAATGATGTTTATGTTGATCTCTTTTCCAATTTTCTGAACAGGTTCCGGAACTCTAGAAACCGAGGCGATGCAAACCTTTTTTTGATGTGTGTATAAATTGGAAGCGGATCACTGCTATCATTTGCAGCTGTCGGGTCTTTCGAAGGAACAGACACAATGCATTGAAATAATTGATAAACCTAGCCGGGAAAATCATCCACTTTCTTGAGTACGAATGCACAAATATGTCCAATCTCCTGCGGGAATCTTTCAGTAGCGAACGGGAGTGTAATGGACAGCTTCTACGGATATGTGGTGCTCGGAAAGAGTGTGGGTCGGCCGTGAGGCCTACCAAAATATTTCGTGCAGTTGTGATGACGCTGTGTCCCGGATGGAGCAGTGGTTACCGCACCTGCCTAGTAAGCAGGAGATCCCGGGTTCGCATCCCGGTCCGGCACACATTTCCACCCGTCGCCGCTGATTGCGCTTAATGTCCCACTGCAGCTGATAGCCAGTGATCCCCGTTCAATTTATATGCTAGTGTTTCACTGCTGCGGGATCTTCTTAGTGTCTGTTTTTTCGAAGGAACGGATATCATGCATCGAAATAAACTGGATATTACTTTTAATGCAGTTGAGGTATTCTAAGAACTCGTCAAGTTTCTCAAGTCTGTGGGGCGAAATAACGTACGTGTCTCAACGTACCGAAATAAACAAGTAGACTTTAATGGCGCTTTGTCTAAGGCAATATCCTCAAAGTACTCCGTGAAGCGGTTTGCGACAGCTGGTGGTAACGGGCTATTCTTTGCAGCGCCGTTCGTCTGATCGTAAAACTGGTTGTTGTACAGAAAGTAAGAAGACGTCAGAGCGTGCGTAAATAGCTCGATCATTTCGCTTACAAAGAACTGTGATACTACATCCTGGAGGCATCAGTGACATCATAGCTGGCAGCCAGTGTATACACGGTGGTCCATTGATAGCGACCGGGCCAAATTTCTCACGAAATAAGCGTCAAACGAAAAAACTACAAAGAACGAAACTTGTCTAACTTGAAGGGGGAAACCAGATGGCGCTATGGTTGACCCGCTAGATGGCGCTGCCATAGGTCAAACTAATATAAACTGCGTTTTTTTTAAAATAGGAACCCTAATTTTTATTACATATTCGTGTAGTACGTAAAGAAATACGAATGTTTTAGTTGGATCACATTTTTCGCTTTGTGGCAGATGTCGCTGTAATAGTCACAAACGTATGGCTCACAATTTTAGACGAACAGTTGGTAACAGTTAGGTTTTTTAAATTAAAATACACAACGTATGTACGTTTGAACATTTTATTTCGGTTGTTCCAATATGATACACGATCCTTTGTGAACTTATCATTTCTGAGAACGCATGCTGTTACAGCGTGATTACCTGTAAATACCGCATTAATGCGATAAATGCTCAAAATGATGTCCGTCAACCTCAAACCATTTGGCAATACGTGTAACGACATTCCTGTCAACAGCGAGTAGTTCGCATTCCGTAATATTCGCATACGCTTTGACAATGCGCTGACGCATGTTGTAAGGCGTTGTCGGTGAATCACTATAGCAAATATCCTTCAACTTTCCCCACACAAAGAAATCCAGGGATGTCAGATCTGGTGAACGTGCGGGCCACGGTATGGTGCTTCGATGAACAATCCACCTGTCATGAAATATGCTATTCAATACCGCTTCAACCGCACGCGAGCTATGTGCCGGACATCCATCATGTTGGAAGTACATCGCCATTCTGTCATGCAGTGAAACATCTTGTAGTAACATTGGTAGAACATTACATAGGAAATCAGCATACATTGCACCATTTAGATTGCCATCGATAAAATGGGGACCAATCATCCTTCCTCCCATAATGCCGCACCGTACATTATCCCGCCATGGTCGCTGATGTTCCACTTGTCGCAGCCATCGTGGATTTTCCGTTGCCCAATAGTGCATATTATGCCGGTTTACGTTACCGCTGTTGGGGAATGACGCTTCGTCGCTAAATAGAAAGCGTGCAAAAAATCTATCACCGTCCCGTAATTTCTCTTTCGCCCTGTGGCAGAACTGTACACGACGTTCAGAGTCGTCGCCATGCAATTCCTGGTGCATAGAAATATGGTACGGGTGCAATCGATATTGATGTAGCATTTTCAACACCGACGTTTATGAGACTCCCGATTCTCGCGCAATTTGTCTGCTACTGATGAGCGGATTAGGCGCGACTGCAGCTAAAACACCTACTTGGGCATCATCATTTGTTGCAGGTCGTGGTTGACGTTTCACATGTGGCTGAACACTTCCTGTTTCCTTAAATATCGTAACTATCTGGCGAACGGTCCGAACACTTGGATGATGTCGTCCAGGATACCGAGAAGCCCGTTGGGCATTTTGATCACAATAGCCATACATCAACACGATATCGACCTTTTCTGCAATTGGTGAACGGTCCATTTTAACACGGGTAATGTATCACGAAGCAAATACCGTCCGCACTGGCGGAATGTTACGTGATACTACGTACTTATACGTTTGTGACTATTACAGCGCACTCTATCACAAAGCGAAAAAGGTGGTCCAACTAAAACATTCATATTTCTTTACGTACTACACGAATGTGTAATAAAAATGGGGGTTCCTAATATAAAAAAAAAGAAAAACGCAGTTGATATCCGTTTGAGATATGGCAGCGCCATCTAGCGGGCCAACCATGGCGCCATCTGGTTTCCCCCTTTAAGCTAGACGAGCTTCGTTCTTTTTAGTTTTTTAGTTTGATGCTTATTTCGTGAGATATCTGGCCCGGTCACCATCAATGGAACACCCTGTATAAGGGGCGTACCAGCAGCCATGTGGCTGTCATACCAATTGACAACGACCAGGGACTACTTGGCCGAAAGCTCGTGCAATTTTAACTACTTGACGCGGTTGGAAACCCGACAACTTTTTATTAAATGTTACTGTCGCAAGACTCTGCACTCTTACGTTAGGTATGGGATTGTACGTCATTTACTAGAAGCAGCAGAGGGAGAACAGATGAGGGGTATAATTTTCAATTTTGTTGTTTCTGGAAGACATGGTAAATCAGGACAGAGTACAGCCATAAATTTTATTATCGCTACCTCTGCTTTGTCCGCCCCTCGTGGTCTCGCGGTAGCGTTCTAGCTTCCCGAGCACTGGGTCCCGGGTTCGATTCCCGGCGGGGTCAGGGATTTTTCCTGCCTCGAGATGACTGGGTGCTGTGTCGTCTTCATCATCATCATTCATCCCCATAACGGCAAACCACCTCCATTAGGACCTTGCCTAGTAAGGCGGTGCGGGTCTCCCGCATCGTTCGCCTACGCTCTGTAAAGAAGCATGGGACTTCATTTCCATTTTTCCAACTCTGCTTTGAAACCTTCTTTGGTCATGCGAACTACAGCGTTGAGATGGCTCCAACAGAAAATTGTTAATCAATTATTGATGACAACCACAAAAGCTGTAGTGATACACATTTATTAAGCCAGGATCAGTTTAGTTCGTTAGGACATTATCAGGCTGCCGAGTTGTTACGATTTGAGAGCTCTGGTAAATCGCGATATTGGGACTACTCGGCAGCCTGATAATGTTCTAACGAACTAAACCGATCGTCGCGCAATACATGTGAATCAATCAGCTGTACTGGTCTTTATTAATCATTATCCTTAGTATCGGTCAGCTACGGAGCTCAGAATGATCGAAACTCTAGTGTTACAAAAACAATGAAAGAAATTTCATTGCTACAAATTGTGTTATTGTTTCTAAACATATTTGTCATTACGAGTCGTACGCCATAGCAAGCTATCGGAACAAATCTGCAAACAGTTTTTGCAGTCTGACGTTAGTGCCTCAACAACATTATTGTAGCAATGATTCAGCAGCTTCCTGAGGTGATTAAAATCTCTGTCCACCCGTTTCTTTTAACATAAAGGAACAAAGAGGAGTTGTTATACGATTCATCACAAGAATACGTGCAATAAGACATTAATTTAGTGTTTTATGTCCGTCAGATAATCCATTGTTTGACGTTCTCTTTTCACAGTTGCCACATTAGTGCAGAAGAATATTGCGATATTTTCGGTTGTTTTTTGGTGATATTATGAATGACCTGCAGGAGTCAAACTGTTGAGCACAGTTCAGTGCTATCTGTTTTCGAATACTCTAAAGCAGGGTGTCCCATACTGTGTTCTGCTGAGTACTAATGTTCTGCGGTAGATGAGTAAGTGCTCCGCGAATAACTATTAAGAACATGTCGTTTTTTCTACGTTTTGAAGACATTAATTATTTTATAAAAATTATTATGATCTAAAATTGAAGTAATCACTGAATAAAAGTAGTTTTCATCATTTCTTAAAATTTTATCAATCTTCAAAGTAAACAACGTGTTCTAACAAAGTAGTTTGATTCCCAAAAAGTGCTCCATCAGAGGAAATGAGTGGGAATCCCTACCCTAAAGTAAGGTAATAACATGTTCAAGCACAAGCAAAGAAGGAAGCGATCTTTATATTGGATGTACTTCGTGAGCGAATCACTTTATTTTTTAGATTCAGCTCAAAACAGCCAAAAAGGATGACTGCTTCTCGGTTTTCGGGTCGTGCGAACATCTCCTAGATTCCTTTTCTTTTATGATGGTGTATGCTGGTTCTGCATTTCTTCAGCCGAAGTTTTTAAGTATTTGCATACAACTGATAAGAGCCTGTTTCTGAGCTTTCGTCGAATTGTGCGGAATTAATCGGCAACAGACCATTTACAAGGATAAATATTCGTCAAAAATCGAATATAGCGCAGTCTTGAATATGTATAAGGATATCATCAGGAAATTGATCGTTGACTGAATCACTAACAAGACCGAATTCTGAAAATCGATTGTAAACAAACTTTATTGAACTTGAATGGCTGTCTAAGGGTAAAGAAAGCGATTACACTCGTTGTGGTGTTAGGCGTTTTCGAAAATCGCGAAGATACCGTAGATCCAAAATGTTAACATCAAAGTTCCACTTTTCACAACACAGATCCCCTAAACGCTTGCTGTAAACAGAGTACTCAGCCAATTTCTGAACTATCATTATTTGTATGGCTAACATACGAGAATTATTAGGAGAGTAATACACTGCCCGACAAAAAAGCGAAGAACGTAGAAAACAAGGTCGGTTGTCAGCGTAATGTCGGTACAAGAACACAGAGGCAGGTGTTTTAATGTTGGTTACGTTTACAGGATCGAGTAGGGTATACAAGCGACGAGAAAAGGTTCAGATATTGGTCACTCTGAAGGACACGAAGGTGTCGTATACTCGTGTGAGATCGCATTATCAGCACCTGAGAGAGTTTGAAAGTGGCCTCGTTTTGAGTATCCATTTGGCCGGCTGGTCGAATCGAGCAATATCCAGATTCGTGGAGCATTCAGGTATGAGAGTGGCCCGATGCATCTGAACGTGAGGGGAAGTATGCATGACATCAAGGTTGCGGTCGACCACCTTTGTTCTTCCTTCCTAGAAAGAGTGCTGATGTCCTGATTTCTTTCACTTTTTGACTCAAAATTCTTGCAATTTTCTGATAAGGACGCCTGCGTTTATTTTGAAAGATCCTCACATATAAATTTTTCGCTTGAAATCCTGTCTCTCAGAAAGAGAGGTCCTCGGCTCTGTGCGATCGAGTTTCTGGAACTACCTATACGGTGATGTAGGTTAAGATCCCAGGTATGTCACACTGCAGCCATTCACCCTGATGGGGAGCTCGTTTCCGAGTAAATGACGAAAAAAAATTCGGAACTTTGTGTGGCAATCAGCAGCGTTAAAAAAGGTGGAATGTACAGTCTGGTTGCATGGTATAATGGATACGATACCAGCCTCACATGCAGGAGTTTGTGCGTTCGAATCTCGTCAGGTACGCAAAATTCCGATATTTTTTTTTTTAGCAATTTCTTGCAAATGAGGACCCACCTGGGTGAATGGCTACAGTGTGATTTAGCTGGGATCTTAACCTACATCACAGTATTGATGACACCACTGGGGACCTCTCCTTTCTAGAAATCTCGCTTTGCCCTTAAAAGAAAAAAATCAAATTGGCTGACAACTGGTGACAATATAGCCACAAGCTGCGGCCTTATATTTCTTGCGGTCTGACAGGATTCCAGAGAACGCTCACAGCCTCCTGTACTATTACGGGAGACCTCTTTTTTGTGGAGCGCTTCTCGTACTCGCTAATGCAGTCAGATGCCTCCTGGTGACCCATGTCGCAGCCACAGAATCGTAGCCGCCTGCTGCGGTATCGACTCGCCCCACCGTGGTCGCCTCGTTACGTCTCACTTCTACCCCACCCCCTCTCTAGCGCGACCAGCCACTCAAGGAAGGCTCACCCCCTTGCTGGAGCTGGACAAAGCCCCCTGCCCCTTCCCTCCAGCATCGCAGTCATCCAGCGGCGCAGCCTCTGGACCCAGTCTGACCACATCTCCCTCCCCTCCACGGCCTATTTTCCTTCCCTCTCCCTCTCTCTCTCTCTCTCTCTCTCTTCCTCTCGCTTCCCTCCATTCTCCAGTAGAAAGATACTCTGTGCCTCCCCCCCCCCCCCCCCTCTACCTTACGACTGCCAAGAATAGGTCGCGCTCCTCTGCCTCGGTCGTCTTCCCGACTCACTCTGCGCGGATTTTCCGCCACTGGAGCAAGAAAGACCGCTACCAACACGAGATGTGACAGAGAGAGGGGGCACCATTTCCCCTCGGCCCCCTCACCAAACCACAACCCTCACGTGACCTCGTCGACCGAGTGACGTTTGTCCGCCTAGCACCACTGCCGTCCTAGATCTAGAAATCCCTAGAAATAGAAGACAAAACACAACTGCGAAACTTGAGGCATATTCGTTGCCTCTGAAGAACAAGTAAGCACACGTTAACTGCCCTCAACCTGCTGTCTCACACAGACGCCGGGTCTTTGTTGCTATATCGGTTTACCCACGTCCTAAGTACAATGGGGAGCCCCCTGTGACGGAAAAAGATGCAGGTTCCTCCTCAAGAAGAATGATCGCGAGTGTGATATGCATTACACATTCTTTTGGAGAAGCTTAAAGTATATGACTTTCTGTGTATAAAATGTAAGAGGAACAGCTCAAACTTAACTTAATGGAAGAAAACGGTTGTTTGAGACAGCTCGCGCAGCTCTGAAAATGAATTTCCTCCTCAATGAGGACAAAATACTATTTGTGTTCCACAGGGTTCAATTCTAGGTCCACTCCTGCTCTAGAAAATATAGCCTTCTACCTCACTCGGATAAAGCACAAATTGCATTCTTTGCTTGTAATCATTCACAAAATATCATCACAAATGGAAGAAACTATAAATGAAATATTCAGCAGTATTATTCCTCAGTCCTCAGTAAATGGCTTGTCACTTAGAGAAAAACAGAGGTATTTCAATTGTATACAAGGCAAGATACATCACCAATAACCTCATACTACGGAAGCAGCGAACAAGTGAAACTGACTGTTCAAAATTACCGCCCGTGAATACCGATCAGAACTTCAACTGGAAACCACATATTACAGATTTTCTCAAGTATCCAAGTTCTGCAACACCTGCTCTGCGTATAACGCTGATTTGTGCCATTAAAGCATCAGTATATTGGATTACTTTGCATAGTTCTATTCTTTGTTGTCATATAGAATAATTTTCTCGGGCAATTTCATGTACAGGCACAGTGTATTCATCGCACAGAAACGCACTGTAAGGATAATACGTAATGTCTCAGATTCTATCATCGCGTAGGCAAATGTTAAAAAAAAATTTGCTGACACCAGCTTTAGAATACACTTTCGCTTTGAGGAAGTTTTATTATGAAGAATCAGGGCTTATTCTAAAGCAATAAGTAAAATAATAACACGAGCGCCAAAGATATCCTCTAATGTCCACAACATAACTTTACTGTTGCACAGAGGGAAACTAAGTATGCAGCAGTAGCAGTATTTTACCACCTCCCTTGCGAATTAAAGGTCGTGGGTGGCAGATAAGGAAATACTTCCCACTTCACAGCTCCTCCTACTACACAGATGAGTGCCTGACTAGACAAAAAAATATGTACGTGGTTTACTTGCATTTATCAACTTTTCTTAGATTAAAGCAATAAATACAGGTCTGAAAATGGACAGCATTTATTTGGAAACCAACTAACACATTGTGGATCATGGCGAGGTATCGTGAACATGATCCACGGAAAATGAAAGAAAAACTAAACTAAACAGGAGATCTCTCTTACATCAGTGTTTCATACAGTTAGTATGTAAAAATCTCTTCTAAACGCAATTCTGCTCTGGCCAAAGGAAAGGATTTTAATTATTTTTTTAAGAAAACGACCAGTAGTTCATATTACCCATGACGAGAACACAAGCACCATAACCCGATTTCCCAGAAACACGACTGCCTCAAAAATCTCGGCAGAGAAAACAAAATTTATGAGAGGTGTAAAAAGTGCACGAAAATGTTTCAGAGCAGATACTGGGCAACCAGAAAAGGTGAAAGATTTCAAATATATCGGAGGTGAATATTCAAGGAAACGGGTTTCAAAAACCTGCTTTAGAGGAAAGGCTACACAAGATGGAAAAAGCGTATGGTATTATACGAACATGTATAACAAGAAGTTCTTTTCTAAAACGCTTAGAGTTATGCACTACAGCATAGTGAAACTAGAAAAATGCAGCGCTTGGGAAATTAAGAACTATCGATCAAATTTTTCAGAACATACAAAATATTTTAGAATAATAAAGAAGGAAAGATTACTAATTTTTCGGCATATTTACACAATAGATGACAATCGATTCACCACGCAGATCTCCCAATACCTCAGCGAAAACAAATTAACAAACCCCTGGTTTCAAGAGATTTGGAAAGGAATAACGTAAGACAAAGCTATTGGAAGAGAGATATTAGGGATAAAGGTACAGAAATGGGCGTATTCCGAGGCAAGAGGCTAAAGAAAACTGGCTCAAAGTGGTCTGAAGACAGGAAAAAGGAACCATGAAGGAATCCTGGAGTGAAAGAATGGAATGGCAGATGATTAAGGATATAGCCAACACATTCGTCACAAGAGAACAGCAGGTGTTTTGATATTTCAGACAACTGTAATATACCGTTTACTTCGCAGGCCCTCCTGCACATTTATTACGAAATTAAAAAAATATACAGCTGTGGATAAAAAATCAATGATATATTACAACTGTTTAAATGATTAAGAATGAATTTTACAATGTGGTCTCTAGAAATCTTTAACGAAACGAGGCTTCGCTGTATGCACTGTAACTGCTCATTTTCACATCATAATACATATATATTTTTGACATGGTTTTGTATTTTTGCAAATACCATTTTGACTATCTGGATGATTTGAAAAGGCGTCACAGCCTGAAATTAGACATCAGGTAAAAGAACAAACTTAAGTTTGCAACTTTGGCTGGTCTTCCGTTATACTGAGTAGGTGAAGTTGCTAACCTGTCATTATTCCATCATGTTGGAAGTTCATAACGAAGAAAGCAGCCTGGAACACGTAGTATTTAACTTCATTAGCTTGCCCAACCCGTGCATGTAACAACAAAATTTATGGCAAAGTACACAAATAACGCCATTAACTAATGTTCTACTACCTGACGAAATCTACACTGACAAGCCAAAAAACTTGACCGCTGGCCATCTCGAGATTCAGTACCACCTGGTGTCGTTAAGGTCTCGTGAGGCGGTAAAGAGGCTCTGTAACTGGAACAGAAACCAATGCGAACTCATTCCAGCGACGATATGGGTGCAAATGAGAAAATCTATAGATGTTAGAGCATTTATTAACATACACGCTAACCGTAGCCTGCGAAATATATCTAGAATTTGGAAGAAATCTTAAAGGAATATGATGGGGCTCCACCTCACTACCACAGAGATGTCAGAACCAACTTAAATGAACATCTACCTGGACGATGGACAGGTCGAAGAGGAGCTGTTGAGTACCCACCACGTTCTCCAGATCTCACACCTCTTGACTTCTACCTACGGGAGACCTAGGGAAATGTTGATCAGGAGAATCTATCAATACAGAACGAGCTAACCATCCCGTCGTGCTAGGATTGTAAGAGTTTGTCATTTTGTTCCATTTATACTGCCCGTCAGAGAGTGTCTTCATTTTTCTGGACCTCTCTGTCTGCCTCAGCTGTGCTGTAACGAACACTAGAATGGTTTTACGCAGTAGAAACGAGGAAAGTGTAGCATTCCCACACTGTTGTTGGCTCTAGCTCTCTCGACTGCGGAACTGAGACAAACAACGCACTGTGTCAGCCGGAGAATGATCCCCGGCCATTAGCGCCATGTCGTAGGGCAAACAGGGCCGCTCGCCGCCATTAACGCGGCCGACATTTGCACAATCGATCGCTCGCCACTTTTCATCCTGAGCCCGTCCGCCTGAAAGCTTCTTGATCCCATCCCGGGGACGGCGGTGGATGCCCCGGGCACTCGAACACTTCCCTGAGGCCGCCGTTCAGTGACTCAGTCTGGCGAAGAGCTGCCGCGTTCTCAAAATTATAGGTGGTCCTGTGGTCCTGTCAGAATAATCGCCGAGTGAAACAGTTGTAAGGTGGCAGAATAAAAGGTCACATTCGCACCTTACATGGGACCTTTACAAATCTTAATGCGAAGATGATGACACCTAATGTAAATCGACAGTTATGAGAACATTTGCCTACCAATATGTAATGCAAAAAGGGATGGCAGTCAATCGACAGTAATACACCATTCCTATACAATGCATGTCTTTGAGCGGAAGGTAGAACAGGGAACACATGTCGCTTTTAGTTTTGAAAAGCTAGCTCCACAACGGCGTAGCGAAACCGCGCTGCGGGAGTTAACGCTGGAAACAACTTAAAGGGGTGGCAGGAAGGAGGACAGCGACCCCAGGCCAGGTGATTCAAGCTGGAGGGCCACCTGTAGCGAGGGCATCGCTACAAGGCCAGAGAAGAAGCTTTAGAAAACTGCGTTTCGAAATTCCAATGGGATACGAACAAAAACAAGTGACACATTTTCGTCCAGCCAGTGCGACACACAGAAAGGTTAATGTACTTTAGGCACAAAACGTCCGATTGGCGGAAACTCACTAGGAAGGAGAAAACTACTGAGGTTTCGATGCAGTTTGATAGAAGGGACGTTGCGATTGGAAGAGGGTGTTTCTACAAAATAAGAGGAACTCTCTTATTGGTCGAAAAAAGCCGTGACGTGAAAAAGGAACACAAGTGGAGGGAGGTACTTCTGCCACTAGGACAAGAGAGACTCTTCTCTGAACTGGCGTCAAGTGCAGAACGGAGCGCTCCACCCTCCGTACGACGCGTAAGTAATTTATGTGGACACTGCGTTCACAGCGGCGGCACCCCAGGTAAAATTAGCTGGAGCAACGTTTAGCTCCAACTGTGGAGGAACGAACCAGCCAAATTAGTTAATCGTTCTTGCGAGAACTGAGAGGGCCCTTTAATATTCACACTGCTCCAACCATGCGCGTGTATATCGCCACATAAGACTAGCGCTGAGTACATGTTTTCTTGCATAACGAGAAACATAGGGGAAGTTTCTGCTGGAAATTTCAGCAAAGGCCAGATTAGTTTTGTAGGATTTTCAGTGGGAGAGAGCGGCCTTGCATACAGCAGCACGCCGCACCTTAAGGTCAATACCGCATGCAGAGGTGTAAACTTTGTTGGTTCACCAGCTTGCGTCCATTGTAAACTCGAGCAGCCTTGGGTAATCTTGCGCTCAGATTTGTCACTTGACTAACCATCCACCGTAGATTTGATTGTCATCCTAAATAATACCAAACTTTGAACCGCAATCGGAAGATTTTTGTCGTGCTGACCAACATATAACGTATGTGTAGGAGCAATTTTGTAAAGAAACGTCCAATTAAACTTTCATATTATTGTGCTCAGGATTAATGTAAAGAAACTTCCAATTAAACTTTCATAATACTGTGTATAAGATTAAAGTTCTTTTAGAGACTTAATATTTAACATTATTTAGTATAAACTTATTTCACTTTTTGATGTTGGCAAGATGCGTAATCCATTGCGCTGTTTTTATGTTGACGAGTTGAAAACTGTGTGAAAAGCCGTAATGTGGTGAGAAATATTGCGACATTAAACTTGTCATTTCACCTCACACAGTTGTTCTCAAATCAAGAATAAGCAAGCAAACACAAACCCCCGCAACCTTTAGACAGTGATACGTCACACATTATCCCTCTGGAGTATTGCGTTAGCTAGCGACAGAATTGTTGATTTTCTGTAAGATAGGTCCGTAGGCTGGTTCAAATGGCTCTGAGCACTATGGGACTCAACTGCTGAGGTCATTAGTCCCCTAGAACTTAGAACTAGTTAAACCTAACTAACCTAAGGACATCACAAACATCCATGCCCGAGGCAGGATTCGAACCTGCGACCGTAGCGGCCTTGCGGTTCCAGACTGCAGCGCCTTTAACCGCACGGCCACTTCGGCCGGCTAGGTCCGTAGTAAATGACGATAAGCCACATAGTGAAAGCGAAGTTACATGTTGGGTTCCTCAAGGATGCGCTGTAGGCCCTGTCCTCTTCTTGAGCTGTATAAACGATTTAGAAGGCAAGCAGTTACCCCTACACCAATACTTTAAAGAGTGGAATTCCAATGCATAAAACAGCTTCAGATAGCTAATTACTTAACAAATGAATTGGCGTGTTAAATATTTCGTATTAAGGATCTATATTTCCAGTAATTTGAGATCTGTTTTAAGAGAATCTACTTCTTTAGGTTTTTAAATGTTTATGACGTCATATTTCCTGAATTCTGAGTCGTAAAATGATACAATTTTGCAGAGAAATTCATTAGTATAGGGTGTAGCAAATAATAGTGGCCCAGACGAGTGCATGTGATTGGATTCCCATCTGTGGCAGCCTTATTTTTCTAGAGCTGAGATTTTTACGACGAAGTGACGAAGTCTTAGGATGCTCGCGTCGGACATGCGAGGATACTCAAATGCATTACGTAATACGCAACCTGTGGTGGTTTAGACGTATATTAACAAAGTACACATCCACATACCATAATCCAGTCAGTTGTATAATATTCAATATATTATACAACTGACTTCTTATTTGTCATGTCTCAACAAACAATGGTCACTTTGACAACTATACACGCATAGTCAACCTCATTATCGACTACAAGAAAAGTCCGAGTAAACTTGGAAAAGGAAATGGAAGGAGAAGATCCAGTAGGAAGACACAGAAACTGTCGGCTTGGAATGATCAAGGAAGACCTCGGTGCCAGAGGAAGGACAATTGATGATGATCTCAGTGACAGGTTGTACATGGATAGAAGATAGTACAAGAAGCTCATGAATAGTACCTGGAAAATTGGAAGTATATGATGCTGAAGTTGGAGACCTACAGCAGTCGTTAAGGGCATTTTCTCTTCCTGTGATTGTATATCGGTCTTTAAAAGCACGGACTTGACTAAATGATGTATTATGAGAGATCGTGAGCGCAATTTCGCTACATGCAGAGTTTCAGGGCTGTTAATAAGATACCTATTATGCCTACTAAATACATATCTACGATGAACACCTTCTGTCTAATTGGTTATTCAAACATGAATAGTGTGTAATAAGTAATTAATGAACAGAAGTGAAAAATTCACACTCATGAAAGGTCAGTTGTCATAATGAGCAAACATGTTCTACGTAAAGGATCAAAATTGTGTGTGTGTGAAATCTTATGGGACTTAACTGCTAAGTTCATCAGTCCCTAAGCTTACACACTACTTAACCTAAATTATCCTAAGGACAAACACACACACCCATGCCCGAGGGAGGACTCGAACCTCCGTCGGGACCAACCGCACAGTCCATGACTGCAGCGCCTGAGACCGCTCGGCTAATCCCGCGCGTTGTAAAAGATGAAACGAGAATATCCAACGGAAGAAATGTCTTCTGAAATGTCACTGTCACACTGTTAATTGATGCAGCAAGAAGCCTTTTGCATTTACACATGCTAATAATTTCATTTCCAAATAGGTACTCGTTAGCTCCGTTTCTATAAATATTCGTCACAGAGGAACTAAACCATTGACCAAATTGACTGTTTTAGAAATACTTCCTCCAACGGCCCAAAACAATATTTTTGTTCCTTTTTACAGATAGGATAAATAGTCATCCTAATTGGAATGACATGGTTGAGAGGTTAGCGAAATAAGAGATTACCATGGGCAGTCAAGAGTGTGATGAGAACCAGTACACATCAACTATAATGGAAATAAAACGAAGCGATAAGACACAAATTGATAACACTACCGCTACCAGAGGACATTGCAGTAGTGGAGTACAAAGATGCACTGTCTGACTAAAAAAGAGAAGTACTCAGACAACGAGGAGGTAACGAATAGAAATTTCACGAGTTGAGAGGATATGTGATGTTATTTCAGTGATTAACTGAATGAGTCAAATGTACTTCATTTATCAGCAAGACGCTACAATCCCTCAGGCCTGCATTCATGATCTAATTTGCTTAGCCGGCCGCAGTGGCCGAGCGGTTCTATGCGCTACAGTCCGGAATCGCGCGACTGCTACGGTCGCAGGTTCGAATCCTGCCTCGGGCATGGATGTGTGTGATGTCCTTAGTTTAGTTAGATTTAAGTAGTTCTAAGTTGTGGGAGACTGATGACCTCAGATGTTAAGTCCCATAGTGCTCAGAGCCAATAATTTGCTTAGAAAGGGTATCATAAAGGCGTTCTTTCTTCTCCTGAGCTATCCTGTCTCATAACCATTGTAATGGTACTTGATATTCTGGATACAAGAATGATGACGTAGTTGATGTCCAAACTGGTCTAAATCAGGCTCCGTCAGGGATGGATCCAGGAGTCTTGCTGGCCATAATAGGACCTCAACATCACGCAGATAGTTCATAGATATACATCCATGTGCTGATCGGCATTGTCCTGTTAAAAAAATGTACCATAATACTGACGCATGAGAGATAACTCATGAAGTCGCATTACGCCCATTTCAAATCAGTGTGCTATCACAGTTCAGTCAATCTCTACTAACTGTGACCTGAAGTCATATCTGATAGCTCCTCTCAATATGACGCCTGGAGCAACTGCCCATACAACCAGCCGAACACTGAAGCACATTTACACAATCTTCAGGACTGACAGAGTTGTTTGCAGAGGTGAGTCCGGTCGCACTCCAGCTGGCCACCTGGGTCGCCTGATCAGTCAGTGGGCGATTACTTTGCGTGCGGGGAGCCTTCTAGTTTAAGGTGTATCTGAACAACCCTCATTATCTTCAAGATCCGCAGCAGAAAATTTCTGATAAGGCTGCAGCAATTCCAGCAGTCCAACTTGGATCCGCCTTCAGCAACTTGCTGACCAGGACCCAAAAGTGTCAAGACAAGAATGGTGGTCACTTTCAACATCTGCTATAGTCAGCTGAGTACTGTATTTCCTTTCTTCTGCTGTGTTTCTCTGTGAGCCACTTTTATTTGTCCAACCCTTTATAGGTGCAAAATGTGTTGTGAATAGAGTTAGTAATAAGGAAGTTATAAATTAGAACGTTGTGCATGACTCTGAAGTTTTACTCGTTGTCCAACGAAAACGTAGTAAGCGATAAACTTTATCCATGCCATCATGCTATGGGGGCTGGTAAAATGTGCTGCATCGAAACATATACTTGATTTAAATAAAATGATAATTAAATTGACACCCTAGCTGCAAGCAGGCGTTGATACACTTCATTGGGGACATGTTGAAAATGTGTGCCCCGACCGGGACTCGAACCCGGGATCTGCTGCTTACATGGCAGACGCTCTATCCATCTGAGCCACCGCGGGCACAGAGGATAGTGCGTCTGCAGGGACTTATCCCTTGCACGCCCCCCCGTGAGATCCACATTCCCAACATGTCCACAACACTGCATTCGTAGTGCACCTAATAGATGTTTGCCCATCATACTCGTTACTCGTGGCAGATTAATCTACCAAGTCCCGTACGAGTTCGGGCATAGCGTGTGCGTTCGCACAAGAAGGTCAAAGGCCGGGAACCCATATTTTTTTAACGATATATGACGGTAGTATCTGTTCCCGAAAGAACAGTTACCGTCGATGACCATGCAGCTTTGCTAGAAATGAAATGATAATTAAATTGACACCCTAGCTGCAAGCAGGCGTTGATACACTTCATTGGGGACATGTTGAAAATGTGTGCCCCGACCGGGACTCGAACCCGGGATCTCCTGCTTACATGGCAGACGCCCGCGGTGGCTCAGATGGATAGAGCGTCTGCCATGTAAGCAGCAGATCCCGGGTTCGAGTCCCGGTCGGGGCACACATTTTCAACACGTCCCCAATGAAGTGTATCAACGCCTGCTTGCAGCTAGGGTGTCAATTTAATTATCATTTCATTTCTAGCAAAGCTGCATGGTCATCGAGGGTAACTGTTCTTTCGGGAACAGATACTACCGTCATATATCGTTAAAAAAATACTTGATTTACTCTTTTAAACCATAGCAGTAAGATTATGCTTCTTAATGAGTAGTTTCTGACAGGATTTTGAATTTTGAATTTCGATCAATAATTATATGAAGTAACGGAAATCTGATTTTTGTTGCTCATTACATGTTTCATATACGAATTTGATTACTATTAACCAGTAACCCTGTCTCCTGCGATTCTTTAAAGAATCGAATTTAGATACACAGGATGGATTTTTTTTTACAGAGCTCAGTGTTCATCTACTATATGTCTTGCAATGATATAATTCTGCATGTGCATTTAGTTTTATATGTTGCAGCGTATCGACCGTCAAAAAATACGCCAGAGTGGAAGTGAGCTGCAATGGAGTCAGCCGCTGGCAGGTGAGTGTGTTATGCACTGCAAAGCAAAACACGGCTGGCTGGCACTGCGCAACATGGTTCTAATGGCTCTGAGCACTATGGGACTCAACTGCCGAGGTCATTAGTCCCCTAGAACTTAGAACTAGTTAAACCTAACTAACCTAAGGACATCACAAACATCCATACCCGAGGCAGGATTCGAACCTGCGACCGTAGCGATCTTGCGGTTCCAGACTGCAGCGCCTTTAACCGCACGGCCACTTCGGCCGGCCTGCGCAACATGCTCAGTATAGCGATAGCCAATACTGCAGTATGCTGGCAGAAGGACGGAAGGTGTTCCTCACTTGCCGTTGTGGAGGTATTCACAGTATGTGCCACAAGCACTCTGCGAACATAGTCGGGAGTTTATACGCTGCTGGCCAGCAAAATTGCTACACCACGAAGATGACGTGCTACAGGCGCGAAATTTAATCGACAGGAAGAAGATGCTGTGATATGCAAATGATTAGCTTTTCAGAGCATTCACACAAGATTGGCGCCGGTGGGGACACCTACAACGTGCTGACATGAGGAAAGTTTCCAACCGATTCCTCATACACAAACAGCAGTTGACCGGCGTTGCCTGGAGAAACGTTGTTGTGATGCCTCGTGTACGGAGGAGAAATGCGTACCATCACGTTTCCGACTTTGATAAAGGTCGGATTGTAGCCTATCGCGATTTCGTTTTATCGTATCGCGACGCTGCTACTCGCGTTGGTCGAGATGCAATGACTGTTAGCAGAATATGGAATCGGTGGGTTCAGGAGGGTAATACGGAACGCCGTGCTGGATCCCACCAGCCTCGTATGGCGAGCAGTCGAGATGACAGGCGTCTTATCCGCATGGCTGTAACGGATCAGCAGCCACGTCTCGATCCCTGAGTCAACAGATGGGGACGTTTGCGAGACAACAACCATCTGCACGAACAGTTCGACGACGTTTGCAGTCGCTTGGACTATCAGCTCGGATACCGTGGCTGCGGTTACTCTTGACGCTGCATCACAGACAGGAGCGCCTGCGATGGTGCACTCATCGACGAACCTGGGTGCACGAATGGCAAAACGTCACTTTTTCGGATGAATCCAGGTTCTGTTTACAACATCATCATGGTCGCGTCCGTGTTTGGTGACATTGCGGTGAACGCACATTGGAAGCGTGTATTCGTCATCGCCATACTGGCGTATCACCCGGCGTGATGGTATGGGGTGCCATTGGTTACATGTCTCGGTCACCGCATTGACGGCACTTTGAACAGTGGTCGTTACTTTTCACATGTGTCACGACCCGTGGCTCTATCCTTCATTCGATCTCTGCAAAACCCCACATTTCAGCAGGATAATGCACGACCGCATGTTGCAGGTCCTGTACGGGCCTTTCTGAATACAGAAAATGTTTGACTACTGCCCTGGCCAGCACTTTTACCAGATCTCTCACCAATTTAAAACGTCTGGTCAATGGGGGCCGAGCAACTGGCTCGTCACAGTACGCTAGTCACTGATCTTGATGAACTGTGGTATCGTGTTGAAGCTGCGTGGACAGCTGCACCTCTACGTGCCATCCAAGCCCTGTTTGACTCAATGCCCAGGGTATCAAGGCCGTTATTACGGCCAGAGGTGGTTGTTCTGGGTACTGATTTCTAAGGATCTATGAACCCAGATTGCGTGAAAATATAATCACATGTCATTTCTAGTATATTTGTCCAATGAATACCCGTTTATCATCGGCATTTCTTCTTGGTGTAGCAATCTTAATGGCCAGTAGTGTACTTAAGTGCTCACCCAGTCAGGTAGTGAATGATTGTTGTCTCAGTATCACAGCCTATACCACGAGCCTGTGACACCCAGAAGGTCATCCCGGAATGCAGTTGGGGTCTGCTGTTCGACCACGAGACAGGGCAGCCTGCCCTGAATAACGAGGGAGCCGCCCACTAGCTGGAGGAAGTTCACGGTCATCGTCAGCTGTGCTGCCGCGCTGACAGCGTGCTCGCAGCCGGAGACGTCGCTGACAGTGGCTTGGAGTGCCACCACGTCCAGCCCCTCTCCTCCTGGCAGCAATGCTGGGCGTATATTGTTTCACAAGAGAGGCAACTGGACACTTCCACCAAGTTGTTCCTGATATATCGTGGCTGAAGATATTAACTGAGCCGTTCTGCTCGTCCTAACCTCTTATATCACTCTCCACGGGAGACAATCTTGAGTGTCCTTTCGCAATGTGGACACCAACTGCAAAATTTGTTGTGAACAGATTTAGTAGTAAGAAATTAGTAAATTGAAACGTCATGACTGGCACTGAACTTTCACAGCATGGCCACCAAAAACATGGAATGAAAACATATCTCTCGAACCAGCTGTAAACCGATAAGAAAATAATAAAAGGCACACACATTATTCAGACTGTTTTGTGTCAATTACTCTACACCACCCCAGTTCCTGAAACATGCAATCAGACAAAAAAGTGAAGCATGCAGCAGGGATGGAGGAAATGAAATGAAATTTGTGATAATTGTTATGGGACCAAACTGCTGAGGTCATCGGTCCCGAGGCTTACACACTATATAACATAACTTAAACTACGGACAACACACACACACACATGCCCGAGAGAGGACTGGAGCCTCCAACAGGGGGAGGCGCGCGAACTGTGACAAGGCGCCTCAGACCATGTGGCTACCCCATGCAGCTGCAGTGAAAGTTCACCGTTTGGTAGGGTATGTGGTATTACTACAGTGATTAGAAAAGCGAGTCAAATGGTTCAATTGGCTCTGAGCACTATGGGACTTAACTTCTGAGGTCATCAGTCCCCTAGAACTACTTAAACCTAACTAACCTAAGGACATCACACACGTCCTTGCCCGAGTCAGGATTCGAACCTGCGACCGTAGCGGTCGCGCTGCTCCAGACTGTAGCGCCTAGAACCGCTAGGCTACTCCGGCCGGCAAAAGCGAGTCAGATGAACAAACAACTTGCCACTATGAGCACACTTATCAGTGTGATGTTACGCCCCGTCTGGCTTGGATCCATTCACTGATTTGGTTGGGGAACGTATCAAAATGGTTGAATCATCTAACGAGGTAAAATGGCCCACAACTGTTGTAACTGGTCCTTGGGATCCTACAGGCTGGCACTGGGATGGCGTTGGTGTACAATGATGATTGCAATATCTGCTTTGTGTGGTCCTCAACCGCTTGGTTGTGACCGCCCATACCAAATCCCAATATTCTCAATGTCCAGTCTCTTCACTTTCTCGAGAGATAATGAAATGATGAGGACAACACAAACACCCAGTTCCCAGAAGGAGAAAATCCCCAACCCGGTCAGGAACCGAACATGGAATCCCATGATTCAGAGGCACTCACTCTAGCCACGAGCAGCAGACGCAACGTACGAGATGGTTCCACGCCTATTCTGCCAGGCACAGATCTGGCAGTCTTGGTGTCCTCAGTAATATCTCAACTTCATGCAGACAGAGACACATCCATGTGTTGACAAGCACTGCCCTGTAGAAAAGTGGCACCACAATACTGTGGCTGCACAGGTGACATATGAAGATGCACGATACCCATGATGTACCATTGTGCTGCGAGGGATCCCCAATCACTATCAGACATGGCCTGCAAGTCATATACGGTGGCTCCCAACACCACAACACTGCTGTGTCTGTCGAAGGTATTGGAAGATTGGGACTACTTCCCAGCTCGCGGCAATAGCTGATGACGGTGTCTGCAGCCATTTGCGTTGTTGTCTTAACGATAGCCTCTCACTGGATACCAGTTTCGTAGTCCGACTACTGCCACTATCTGACCAATGGTGTACGGTGACGTAGAATGTTGTTGGGGTCCGTTACTTGTCCTGTGACAGCAGACATGTATGTGAAAGGGGCTACAGTGGGCTTGGTGCACACTATAGCGATCCTCCATTGTCGTGGTTGTACGTGGTCGACCAGCGTGTGTGTGTGCCCACATGTTCTCATGACATGGGGCCACTGTCCGGATATTGCACGATTCGACCAGCCAGCGAAATGGAGACCTTCGATGAGGCTCCTTTCAAAGTCTGTCAGGTGCTGATAATGCTGCCCTACACAAGTACGAGGCAACTCTGTCTCCTTTACAGCGACCACCCACCTAACGCCGTTTACACGCCTCTTGTACGGGATGTCTCTCCTAAGAGTCGTCAGGCGCATATTCTTTGGTGTTTCGGTAGATATCCACCATTTCGTTCTTGCAACATGTAGCTGGCGTCAGTCCAAACAAATACTGCTCATCGTGTCTTTCATGCGATGCCCATTATCGACGGAAATCGTCGATTTGTTTCCTGTTACAAACAAAATGTTACGTGCACATTCGATAGAGAGGTCTCAGATCAGTTAATGGCTCTGAGCACTATGGGACTCAACTGCTGTGGTCATTAGTCCCCTAGAACTTAGAACTACTTAAACCTAACTAACCTAAGGACATCACACACGTCCATGCCCGAGGCAGGATTCGAACCTGCGACCGTAGCAGTCGCACGGTTCCGGACTGCGCGCCTAGAACCGCGAGACCACCGCGGCCGGCCCAGACTGTATACCAATTAGGTTTCTTTCGGAGTATGCTGATGCATTAGCTCCATACTTAACAATCATTTACAACCGTTTGCGGCCATCCTGATTTAGGTTTTCCGTGATTTCCCTTAATCGCTCTAGGCAAATGCCGGGATGGTACCTTTGAAAGGGCACCGCCGACTTTCTTCCCCGTCCTTCCATAATCCGATGAGACCGATGACCTCGCTGTCTGGTCTCCTTCTCCAAAAACAACAACAACAATGACAACAACAAACGTTCGCTCGACGAAAGACCCGTACCCAAAGACTGTAAAGTTGCACACGTCACACCAATATTCAAGAAAGGTAGTAGGAGTAATCCACTAAATTACCGGCCCATATCGTTAACGTCGATATGCAGCAGGATTTTAGAACATACATTGTGTTCGAACATTATGGATTACCTCGAAGAAAACCGTCTATTGACACACAGTCGACATGGGTTTAGAAAACATCGTTCCTGTGAAACACAACTATCTCTTTATTCACATGAAGTGTTGAGTCGACATGGGTTTAGAAAACATCGTTCCTGTGAAACACAACAATCTCTTTATTCACATGAAGTGTTGAGTGCCGTTGACAAGGGACTTGAGATCGATTCCGTATTTCTGGATTTCCGGAAGGCTTTTGACACTGTACCACACAAACGGCTCGTAGTGAAATCGTGTGCTTATGGAATATCGTCTCAGTTATGTGACTGGGTTAGTGATTTCCTGTCAGAGAGGCCACAGTTCGTAGTAACTGACGGACAGTCATCGAGTAAAACAGAAGTGATTTCTGGTGTTTTCCAATGCAGTGTTATAGGCACTTTGCTGTTCCTTATCTATATAAACGATTTTGCAGACAATCTGAGCAGCCGTCTTCGAATCTTTGCAGATAAAGCTGTCGTTTATCGACTAATAAAGTCATCAGAAGACCAAAACAAACTGCAGAACGATTTAGAAAAGATATGTGAATGGTGCGAAAACTCGCAGTTGACTCTAAATAACGAAAATTGTGAGGTCATCCACATGATTGCTGAAAGGAACTCGTTAAACTTCAGCTACATGATAAATCTGTCTAATCTAAAAGCCGTAAATTCAACTAAATACCTAGGAGTTACAATTACGAACAACTTAAATTGGAAGGAACACACAGAAAATGGTGTTGAGAAGACTAACCAAAGACTGTGTTTTATTGGCAGGACGCTTAGAAAATGTAACAGACCTACTAAGGAGACTGCCTACACTACGCTTGTCCGTCTTCTTTTAGAATACTGCTGCGCGGTGTGGGATCCTTAGCAGATAGCACTGACTGAGTACATCGAAAAAGTTCAAAGAAAGGCAGCACTTTTTGTATTATCGCGAAATATGGGAGAGAGTGTCACAGACATGATACAGGATTTGGGCTGGACAGCATTAAAAGAAAGGCGTTTTTCGTTGCGACGGAATCTTCTCAAGAAATTCCGATCAACAACTTTCACCTCCGAATGCGAAAATATTTTGTTGACACCGACCTACATAGGGAGGTGATCATTCTTCCCGTGCGCTATACGAGGTTGGAATAATAGAGAATTGTGAAGGTGGTTCGATGAACCCTCTGCCAGGCACTTAAATGTGATTTGCAGAGTATCCATGTACATGTAGAGTATCCATGTAGATGTAGTGCGATCATTCCTTTATCCGTATGTATTAACAGGAGCAGCAAAACACGAAGAGTAATCAGTACCCCAATAGCCACTGAGCAGCGCTGCTGCATGGCGATAGCAGTCAGTGCGGGCTGGGGCGGTGATGTCGCTGCTAGAGTATTTATTATTCTTCGTGTTTTACTGTCTCTATAGATACATGTCCACAAAACAAATGTCGAACTAGACTAATTTTAGATAGCTCTATCGAAAGGACAAATAAAAGTCAGCCTTAAAAATCATTTTGTTTGTAACCTGGAAAACAACCAACCCCTTCTTTCGACACGGCGTATTACACTAAAGACGTGATGAGCAATATTTGTTTGTTCTGATCCCAGCTACACAAAAGTAAACTTAAATTTCAAATATCTGCCGAAATAGAGAGAAAATGCACCTGACGACTGTTAGAAAAGACAACAGGTATGCCCTACCAGTCCCAGTAACACCAATAGTTACAAAGAACAGTAACGCACACCGGTGGCCGTTCTGCCTGTCAAAGAGAATTGGAACTCCAATCACTTAGAAACTCGTGACTGGTGTGTACTTGTGCGAAGTTAGATTGACATCCGGCCATGCCATCCGGGTGCTTTACGTTTGCCTGTCAATAGAGTGTGCTGCACAGAGGGTAAGGTTTGCTAATGAGCAATTAGCGTGCAGATAGCACAGCCGTAAATACACGCTCCAGACGGTGCCTTTACATCAGTGAATGGCACTAGAAGGCAGTTGACGATCGGGCAAACCACAGCAACTGCCTGCTGCTCCTTTCCTTCCCGTCAACAGTTTTATTTCATTTAATTTTTTTCCCTAGAGCCAGTTTTAACCCGAGTGTGCGCACATAGCTGCAGCCTGTGGTTTAGAAACTGGGGCACACAGTCACTGTGTGTGTGTGTGTGTGTGTGTGTGTGTGTTTACTCGGTGGCTGCTGCAACGTGTCCAGGCCCTCCACACGGGAAAGTGGACCTACTTAAAAAAAAAGAAATAAAGAACTAGATCTATTTTACATGTTTTTATGGCGGATGGATTACATCTCCAATTGCTTTTCCATTCATTTTACATAGCTTAATGACGGATGGGTTAAATATCCACCTACTATTACGTAAGCCTCTGTTACTTTTAGGTCATTTTACCTGCGTAACTATACAACATAGGAGCTTGTCCGATGCTCCATTTGTTTCTCGTTGATTGGTTTCTTGTTTTTGCAGACAACTACCTTAGCGCTCGCTGCATCGCTCACGTAGACTGTACGGCCTCCAGAGATTTTTTTCTTTTTATTTAATCGAATTTTTATAATGTTCGGAAACTGCAACACCTTCTAAGCTTTTCACGCTAATTAAGGCCGTACAGGCACGGCCTTTTCCAAATTTACTTCTGACCAAAAAGCGATTCTGTTAGCTGGAGTCCACAATTTTGTTAATCATGCATTTTAGGTTCTTCTTTATATCTAACCGAGAATGAAACAAAAATTTTCGTAAATCTAGCTTTAAAATTTTTTTATGTAACGAAATATTTTCTTAAAAATTTTCATCTCGTATTACACTCCCTTAGGGGTTGAATTTCCAGAAACATGTATTTTTTTTATAACACAGAAGTCAAATACCAATTGTAATAGATGTAGCCTAATAAATCCCCTAAGTATTTCTTGAGCAATTATTTTCAAAAAGCATTCACTCTTAGTGGTTGAATTTCCAAAAATGCCGAAACCCTTAATTTTTTATTTTTTGACTGAGAAACCAAATACCAGTTTTCGCAGTTCTACCTTCAAAATTCCCTTAATAGTAACACACTTGCAAAAAGCCTTCCATCCCCTATTTCACCCCCTTGCGAGTGGAATCACGGACAATCCCTTCTTAATCCATCCGCACCCTCTCGAAACTTCAAGTTTCTATCCTCAACGGTTTGGGCTGGGCGACGAAGAGTCAGTGAACCTGTCTGACCTTGTTTCACCCCCTTACCGATTAAATTTCCAAAAACAGTGGCACACACAGTTCCTCATATCTGACTGATCCAAATATCAGTTTTCAAAGATTTAGTTTTAAATTGCTTTAGCAATGAAATACTTCCACAAAACGTTTCACCGCCAATTTGGCCTCCTAAGGGGTTGAATTTTCAAAGACAGTGTAGCCCGTGTATTTTTTATTTCTAACTGAGAAGCTTTAAAACGCTTTTATAATAAAATGTTTCCATAAAAAAGTCTCCTCCCTTATTGCGTCCCCGTAGGGTTTCAAGTTCCAAAAACACCGAAACATGCATTCTTTTATTTGTGACAGCGAAGTCAAACACCACAAATGTCCATTTTCCTAGGCCTAGCTTCAAAACTGCCTTAACAGTGACATTTTTTTTTTAAAAAAAACCCTATCATCTCCTGTTTCACCTTCTTATGACCAGTCAGCCATTTATTCAGGACACTGCCTTTTATCCATTGAAGAGCCAAAGAAACTGGTACACCTGCCTAATATCGTGTAGAGCACCGGCGAGCACGAAGTAGTGGTATCACGACGTGGCAGGGACTCGACTAATGTCTGAAGCACTGCTGGAGGGAATTGTCACCATCTATCCTGCAGGGCTGTCCATAGATCCGTAAGAGTACGAGGGCTTCGAGATCTCTTCTGAACAGCACGTTGCAACGCATCCCGGATATGCTCAATAATGTTCATGTCTGGGGAGATTGGTGGCTAGCGGAAGTGTTTAAACTCATAATAGTGTTCCTGGAACCACTCTAGCAATTATGGACATGTGGGGTGTCGCATTGTCCTGCTGGAATTGCCCGTCCGTCGTAATGCACGAGGGACATGAATTGATGCAGGACATCAGACAGGATGCTTACGTACGTGTCACCAGTCAGAGTCATATCTACACTCCTGGAAATGGAAAAAAGAACACATTGACACCGGTGTGTCAGACCCACCATACTTGCTCCGGACACTGCGAGAGGGCTGTACAAGCAATGATCACACGCACGGCACAGCGGACACACCAGGAACCGCGCTGTTGGCCGTCGAATGGCGCTAGCTGCGCAGCATTTGTGCACCGCCGCCGTCAGTGTCAGCCAGTTTGCCGTGGCATACGGAGCTCCATCGCAGTCTTTAACACTGGTAGCATGCCGCGACAGCGTGGACGTGAACCGTATGTGCAGTTGACGGACTTTGAGCGAGGGCGTATAGTGGGCATGCGGGAGGCCGGGTGGACGTACCGCCGAATTGCTCAACACGTGGGGCGTGAGGTCTCCACAGTACATCGATGTTGTCGCCAGTGGTCGGCGGAAGGTGCACGTGCCCGTCGACCTGGGACCGGACCGCAGCGACGCACGGATGCACGCCAAGACCGTAGGATCCTACGCAGTGCCGTAGGGGACCGCACCGCCACTTCCCAGCAAATTAGGGACACTGTTGCTCCTGGGGTATCGGCGAGGACCATTCGCAACCGTCTCCATGAAGCTGGGCTACGGTCCCGCACACCGTTAGGCCGTCTTCCGCTCACGCCCCAACATCGTGCAGCCCGCCTCCAGTGGTGTCGCGACAGGCGTGAATGGAGGGACGAATGGAGACGTGTCGTCTTCAGCGATGAGAGTCGCTTCTGCCTTGGTGCCAATGATGGTCGTATGCGTGTTTGGCGCCGTGCAGGTGAGCGCCACAATCAGGACTGCATACGACCGAGGCACACAGGGCCAACACCCGGCATCATGGTGTGGGGAGCGATCTCCTACACTGGCCGTACACCACTGGTGATCGTCGAGGGGACACTGAATAGTGCACGGTACATCCAAACCGTCATCGAACCCATCGTTCTACCATTCCTAGACCGGCAAGGGAACTTGCTGTTCCAACAGGACAATGCACGTCCGCATGTATCCCGTGCCACCCAACGTGCTCTAGAAGGTGTAAGTCAACTACCCTGGCCAGCAAGATCTCCGGATCTGTCCCCCATTGAGCATGTTTGGGACTGGATGAAGCGTCGTCTCACGCGGTCTGCACGTCCAGCACGAACGCTGGTCCAACTGAGGCGCCAGGTGGAAATGGCATGGCAAGCCGTTCCACAGGACTACATCCAGCATCTCTACGATCGTCTCCATGGAAGAATAGCAGCCTGCATTGCTGCGAAAGGTGGATATACACTGTACTAGTGCCGACATTGTGCATGCTCTGTTGCCTGTGTCTATGTGCCTGTGGTTCTGTCAGTGTGATCATGTGATGTATCTGACCCCAGGAATGTGTCAATAAAGTTTCCCCTTCCTGGGACAATGAATTCACGGTGTTCTTATTTCAATTTCCAGGAGTGTAGATGTATCAGGGGTTCCACATCATTCCAACGGCACACGGCCCGCACAATTACAGAGCCTCCAACAGCTTGAACAGTCCCCTGCTGACATGCACGATCCATGGATTCATGAGGTTGTCTCCATACCCGTACACGTCCATCCGCTCGATACAGTTTGAAACGAGACTCGGCCGACCAGGCAACATGTTTCCAGTCATCAACAGTCCAATGTCGGCGTTGACGGGCCCTGGCGAAGCGTAAAGCTTTGTGTCATGCAGTCATCAAGGGTACAAGAGTGGCCTTTGGGCTCCGAAAGCCCACATCGATGATGTTTCGCTGAATGGTTAACACGCTGACGTTGGTGGGCCAGCACTGAAATCTGCAGCAATTTGCGGAAGTACTGAACTGTCACGTTGAACGATTCTCTTCAGTCGTTGTTGGTCCGGTCCTTGCAGGATTTTTTTCGGCCGCAGCGATGTCGGAGATTTGATGTTTTACCGGATTCCCGACATTCAAGGTGCACTCGTGAAATGGCCACTCATTGCTACCTCGGAGATGCTGTGTCCTATCTCTCGTTCACAGACTATAACATCAGATTCAAACTCACTTAAATATTGACAACCTGCCATTGTAGCAGCAGTAACCGATCTAACAACTGCGCCAGACACTTGTTGTCTTGTGTAGGAGTTGCCGACCGAAGCGCCGTATTCTGCCTGTTTACATATTTCTGTATTTGAACACGCATGCCTATACCAGTTTCTTCGGCGCTTCAGTGTATATACATGTGATCACGCCCCTACAGGCTCGCTACGGTCGCAGGTTCGAATCCTGCCTCGGGCATGGATGTTTGTGATGTCCTTAGGTTAGTTAGGTTTAACTAGTTCTAAGTTCTAGGGGACTAATGACCTCAGCAGTTGAGTCCCATAGTGCTCAGAGCCATTTGAACCATTTGAACCCTACAGGCTGAAACGCGTTACTGAGATTGAACTCCGCAACCAAGACTGTTTTTATTCTGAAATAACCCGAAACATGTTGCAGTGGCATCCAGCTGCAATGGAATATATCATTCCGCCACACTGACAGTCAATGATAGGATTTTGTGTGCGAAACAAAGGGATAATTTAACGCGAGCCAGTCTGGCTGCAAGTTAGTATTGGGAAAATTTGTGATCGATGTGAACACTGCTGTGATTCAAACAGACGGTAGAAGAGGAGCATAGATCAAAGGAATAGAGCAGACGTAACAGCAAGATTTGCAGTTAATCCGTTTGAGAACAGAGGGCTATTCTGTGGGGTTTTTGGTGTTAATACAACGTCTGCAAAAATTCAGGGTGTTCCACATGCAATGATAAGTGCTGTGTGTGGCGTTTCTCGTGAAACAATCTACGCAGGCAATTTCTGATCGCCACATACGCTGCGGCCGTTGCTCGGACTATGTCAGATGGATATCGCTTACAGCTGAACTACGAGCGGCTTCGCAAATTTTTTGTCACCAAAAACTCGATACAGAACACGAATAAAATAGAAGTTGTGAAAGCTGGACTGTTATAACCATCCACTGTTACAACGATTTCAAAAAAAATTTAAAAGGTCTTTTTACTCGCAATATCACCTTCTACTTTGTTTCAAGTTGTTGCTACTTATCTAGGTTTACCTATATGATTCCGTTGTATGTCATTTGTTACATGTTCGACTATCGTAATACGACTACATTTGGACATCCTCACGAAACATTTTAGCTTATTCTTGCACAGCTTATACACTCCTGGAAATTGAAATAAGAACACCGTGAATTCATTGTCCCAGGAAGGGGAAACTTTATTGACACATTCCTGGGGTCAGATACATCACATGATCACACTGACAGAACCACAGGCACATAGACACAGGCAACAGAGCATGCACAATGTCGGCACTAGTACAGTGTATATCCACCTTTCGCAGCAATGCAGGCTGCTATTCTCCCATGGAGACGATCGTAGAGATGCTGGATGTAGTCCTGTGGAACGACTTGCCATGCCATTTCCACCTGGGGCCTCATTTGGACCAGCGTTCGTGCTGGACGTGCAGACCGCGTGAGACGACGCTTCATCCAGTCCCAAACATGCTCAATGGGGGACAGATCCGGAGATCTTGCTGGCCAGGGTAGTTGACTTACACCTTCTAGAGCACGTTGGGTGGCACGGGATACATGCGGACGTGCATTGTCCTGTTGGAACAGCAAGTTCCCTTGCCGGTCTAGGAATGGTAGAACGATGGGTTCGATGACGGTTTGGATGTACCGTGCACTATTCAGTGTCCCCTCGACGATCACCAGTGGTGTACGGCCAGTGTAGGAGATCGCTCCCCACACCATGATGCCGGGTGTTGGCCCTGTGTGCCTCGGTCGTATGCAGTCCTGATTGTGGCGCTCACCTGCACGGCGCCAAACACGCATACGACCATCATTGGCACCAAGGCAGAAGCGACTCTCATCGCTGAAGACGACACGTCTCCATTCGTCCCTCCATTCACGCCTGTCGCGACACCACTGGAGGCGGGCTGCACGATGTTGGGGCGTGAGCGGAAGACGGCCTAACGGTGTGCGGGACCGTAGCCCAGCTTCATGGAGACGGTTGCGAATGGTCCTCGCCGATACCCCAGGAGCAACAGCGTCCCTAATTTGCTGGGAAGTGGCGGTGCGGTCCCCTACGGCACTGCGTAGGATCCTACGGTCTTGGCGTGCATCCGTGCGTCGCTGCGGTCCGGTCCCAGGTCGACGGGCACGTGCACCTTCCGCCGAGCACTGGCAACAACATCGATGTACTGTGGAGACCTCACGCCCCACGTGTTGAGCAATTCGGCGGTACGTCCACCCGGCCTCCCGCATGCCCACTATACGCCCTCGCTCAAAGTCCGTCAACTGCACATACGGTTCACGTCCACGCTGTCGCGGCATGCTACCAGTGTTAAAGACTGCTATGGAGCTCCGTATGCCACGGCAAACTGGCTGACACTGACGGCGGCGGTGCACAAATGCTGCGCAGCTAGCGCCATTCGACGGCCAACACCGCGGTTCCTGGTGTGTCAGCTGTGCCGTGCGTGTGATCATTGCTTGTACAGCCCTCTCGCAGTGTCCGGAGCAAGTATGGTGGGTCTGACACACCGGTGTCAATGTGTTCTTTTTTCCATTTCCAGGAGTGTATTTTAGGTTATTTGTGATCTATACAGACTTTATGTTTATATTGTACCACGCCAGTAAATGTTTGGAAATATCTCTTTTGTTTTGATTACTGACAAACGAGTATTTCTTTTATGTCATTCACGATGTTACCTTAGGTCACACATTTCATGCTTTGAGTTTCTTTTCTATATAGGCAGCATAAATGCATCTTTTCAAGTTGTCCACGATGTTCTGACATGTGATTCGTATTTGTGTGTCGTCTCTTTGTAAAGATGAGCATTGATTTTATTTCTATTGACATTGCTACAGCCACCTACCAGCCTTCATTTACTTCTTAGATAGCTTAATCGCCACAGCCAGATTGGCACTGGTTGTCTTTGGTCTGGCCTTATAACACTAACCAAAACGGCCTTGCTGTGCTGGTACTGCGAACGGCTGAAAGCGAGGGGAACTACAGCCGGAATTTTTCCCGAGGGCATGCAGCTTTACTGTATGGTTAAATGACAGATGTGAAAATTACCGAACAATCAGTTTACTAAGCCACGGCTGCAAAATACTAACACGAATTCTTTACCGACGAATGGAAAAACTGTAATCAATTTGGATTCCGTAGAAATGTTGGAACACGTGAGGCAATACTGACCCTACGACTTATCTTAGAAAATAGATTAAGGAAAGGCAAACCTACGTTTCTAGCATTTGTAGACTTAGAGAAAGCTTTTGACAATGTTGACTGGAATACTCTCTTTCATATTCTGAAGGTGGCAGAGGTAAAATACATGGAGCGAAAGGCTATTTACAATTTGTACAGAAACCTGATGGAAGTTATAAGAGTCGAGGGGCATGGAAGGGAAGCAGTGGTTGGGAAGGGAGTGAGACAGGGTTGTAGCCTATCCCCGATGTTATTCAATCTGTATATTGAGCAAGCTGTAAAGGAAACAAAAGAAAATTTCGGAGTAGGAATGAAAATCCATGGAGAACTTTGAAGTTCGCCGATGACGTAATTCGGTCAGAGAGCAGCTGAACGGAATGGACAGTGGCTTGAAAGGAGCATATAAGATGAATATCAACAAAATCAAAACGAGGATTACGGAATGTAGTCGAATTAAATCGCGTGATGCTGCGGGAATCAGATTAGGAAATAAGACGCTTAAAGTAGTAAATGAGTTTTGCTATTTTGGGAGCAAAAATGATAGTCGAAGTAGAGAGGATATAAAATGTAGACTGGCAATGGCAAGGAATACGTTTCTGAAGAAGAGAAGTTTGTTAACATCGTCTCTGAAAGCATTCGTATGGAGTGTAGGCATGTATGGAAGTGAATTGTGGATAAATAGTTTAGAGAAGAAGTCAGTAGAAGCTTTCGAAATGTGGTGCTATAGAAAAATACTGAGGATTAGATGTGTAGATCACATAACTAATGAGTAGGTATTGAATAGAACTGGAGAGAAGAGGAGTTTGTGGCACAACTTGACGAGAAGAAGGGACAGGTTGGTAGGGCATGTTCTGAGGCATCAAGGGATCACCAATTTAGTATTGAAGGGCAGCGTGGAGGGCAAAAATCGTAGAGGGAGACCAAGAGATGAATACACTAAACACATTCAGAGGGATGTAGGTTGCAGTAGGTACTGGGAGATGAAGAAAGTTGCACAGGATGGAGTAGCATGGAGAGCTGCATCAAGCCAGACTCTGGACTGAAGACCAACATGATATGTATGTAGTGCCTGTGTTCTCAAGAATAACGAAGAAATGTTCCTCCTGTCATGCTTGCATATCCAAAGGAACAGGTAATGCGGTGCCTCCCCCCTCCCTCCCACCTCCATCTACTGTCCACATTAAACAATGCCCAGTCAAAGTAATTACTAAGCAAAGTCTTTTATGAAGATTTGAGAGGAGCGAAGATTACAGTAAACTGTCTAGTTTACTTAGCTCGTCATGTTGAGTTGGTTCCAGTTCTTCTTCTCTAGGGGTCTGAAGCTGAAAATGTTACACCATATCCTCACGGTTCCTCTGAACTAAATAAGTCTGAAGATTGTTGTTGGAGCATTTTTTCTACGTAAATATATTTTCTCACATTTCAGTATATATTGATTTTTCACATTAACTAAGCCGAAATTGCATGGTTCGCACAAAAATACGTCCGAGTACATCAGATCTAATCTTCAGCATTCCTCTGTAGCACCACAATTCGAAAGCTTCTATTCTCTTCTTGTCCAAACTATTTATCGTCCATGTTTCACTTCCATACATGGCTACACTCCATACAAGTACTTTCAGAAACGACTTCCTGACACTTAAATCTATACTCGATGTTAACAAATTTCTCTTCTTCAGAAACGCTTTCCTTGCCATTGCCAGCCCACATTTTATGTCCTCTCTACTTCGACCATCATCAGTTATTTTGCTCCCCAAATAGCAAAACTCCTTTACTACTTTAAGCATCTCATTTCCTAACCTAATTCCCGCAGCATCACCCGATTTAATTCGACTACATTGCATTATCCTCGTTCTGCTTTTGTTGATGTTCATTTTATATCCTCCTTTCAAGACATTGTCCATTCCGTTCAACTCCTCTTCCAAGTCCTTTGCTGTCTCTGACAGAATTACAACGTCATCGGCGAACCTAAAAGTTTTTATTTCTTCTCCATGGATTTTAATTCCTACTCCGAATTTTTCTTTTGTTTCCTTTACTGCTTGCTCAAGATACAGATCGAATAACATCGGGGATAGTGTACAACCCTGTCTCACTCCCTTCCCAACCACTGCTTCCCTTCCATGCCCCTCGACTCTTATAACTGCCATCTGGTTTCTATACAAATTGTAAATAGCCTTTCGCTCCCTGTATTTTACCCCTGCTACCTTCAGAATTTGAAAGAGAGTATTCCAGTCAACATTGTCAAAAGCTTTCTCTAAGTCTACAAATGCTAGAAACGTACGTTTGCCTTTCCTTAATCTATTTTCTAAGATAAGTCGTAGGGTCAGTATTCCCTCACGTGTTCCAACATTTCTGCGGAATCCAAACTGATCTTCCCCGCGGTCGGCTTCTACCAGTTTCTGCGTTCGTCTGTAAAGAATTCGCGTTAGTATTTTGCAACCGTGGCTTATTAAACTGATAGTTCGGTAATTTTCACATCTGTCAACACCTGATTTCTTAGGGATTGGAATTATTATATTCTTTTTGAAGTCTGAGGGTATTTCTCCTGTGTCATACAACTTGCTCACCAGATGAGTTTTGTCAGGGCTGGCTCTCCCAAGGCTATCCGTTGTTCTAATGGAATGTTGTCATATCATAAAATTATTTCCAATAAACCAAAAACCTCCGTTATTTTTTGAACGCAACTAGTGGATTTATACGAGTGTTCGATCTTTGCAGTAGCGAGCCCGTGCAGAGATAAGAATTTGCCGCTCATGTTGTGCGTACCGCCTCGGTTGTGGCAAGTTACAGGAATCCCGCCCGCACCTCGCCGTGGGACGGCGGCCCGTGTTTACACGCTGTTGCTGGGAGGCGCGGCGCGCTGCCCGAGTTACGCGCCGCTAGCTGGCCCCACTCTATTTCCGTCCCGCTTCCCGCGGCTTTTTTTACCCGCTTCGACTCGAGCCGAGCCGAACCTCCGTGAACTTGGAACCAACCGAGAGGGGACAGGCCGCTCCTGTCCCGTTTCGGAGCCTCCAGAGTTGGAAGCGGCTGTGCATCTATACCGCAGGCAGCCCTGTCAACCGACGCACGCGGTTCAGGAGGCCGCAGGTACGATTCCTGCTAGCGTTGAGTTCATCAAAAGTAGTCACACACCTTCACGCCCGCTCACGCTAGATCCTCCCATCCAGTGCTGTGTACTACCTGCGCTCACGCTTGGCCCTATCATTTATGCTACCAGTAATACACTTGCGTATGATGTATTACATAACGGCTAGGCGCAGTGAACACCTGTGCATATAATTTTTTGTGGCACGTCAACGAGAGAGCTTTCTGAACAAATGAGATACCACATAATTTGTGATAGATGTACACTAAAACTATTTTATGTGATCTCTTGTTTCTCTTTTAGAAGATTGTCAAATACATCTGGAAAAAGAAGAGAACAACGAGTTGCATTCAAAAGGGCGAAATAAAATTACGACGAAAAACGGCTAAAACACCAATCCACAGTTGCCTATTGCGTATGTAAAGACATCCAGGAGCAACAAAAATTTTATTTCCTATATTTCACATAATTATTCACCAAATTTTAAATACTGTCGTAATTTAGCCATTAAGAGGTATAACCTGATTTTAACGGCCTAACACAGTAAGTAAAGTATTTAAGTTAGAAACTCTATATTTGTCTTGAGGCAGCGTAATTCATAGCGTGCAGTTTACCAGGACTCTATTCACCCAGTATTTCATAATGAGATCATTTAGCGACTTTCAACAAACTTTACACATCATTTCAAATCTTTTCGAAACTTTTTCTCAGTTACATCGCCCTAAGAAAAATCCAAATGTTGTCAGCTACTACATACCCACTGTTCATGCAGTACAACTTCTGCACCATTCGCGACTTTTTAGTTTATTCGTTATTTAATAGTATATCTATTGGCAATACATTCTGCAGTCAGTATCCAAATATACCAATGAATGTACCTGCTGAGTTGTATAATTGTAATTCTTCAAAGAATGATTGAAAGAGAGGAAAAAGTTACACAGTGAAGAAGGAGTACTGCAAGTGAACGAAGAGAAAACATAAGAGAGTATGAAGAACTGAAATACACATGTAGTCCTTGAAGTGCTGGATGAGAGGGTGAAACGGAATAATGATAACGACGCAGCTATGCACTCTACACACATATAGGAAAGATCACGGATGCAATTATTATAAGGGATATGGTTTTATGTGGCCACGTGGTTCTTGAGAGTCCTACAAGGTTGAGTAATCGGAATTCCCACTAATTTCTCAACGAGAAAACGAAGGTGCCATTGTTCCTCAAGATAGAAAAAGTCGTGCAAATACTGAGGACAACACATTCAAATCAAGATGAAACTCCAAGACCACCTTTGTTTCTAAGAAAGTTGAAAACTAAAAAAAACTAGAAACTGGCCAAAGTGGAATGATACGAAGAAGGAACAGAATAGGAAATGAATGTGGGAATACTGCGCTAAAGTTAAGGCCCAGACGGAAGGGGAAAGTAAAGCACAAGTGAACTATTGTGGTCTGTAGATTGCCAAGATGCCTCAATTTTATGTTGATAATTCTTATTTCAGAACCGTTTAATCGTAACTGAATAAAACAGTTTCTTCCTGCCATATGCGCTTTGCATTTATTATTTGCAAGCAGTTTTCAGTCGCCTGAAAAATATACATATTTGTGATTAAACTATTTCGCTTCACATTCTGCACATCGTGTACTGAGGTTGCTTATCTGCGATGTAGTGATAGTATAAATTTCTACTTATAAATTTCGTAGATGCTGGTCTACATTTTTTCCTATTCTTCTTCTGCTTTCTGTCATACGGAATTTCGTTTTCACAGCAGTAGAAAATGAACATTTGTTTACTTTAAGATAAGTTTTGGATGCAGTTGCCAACTGTTGGCTGTTATTACCAACTGTTGAATGTGTCTTTCTGATCTCTGTGTGTCTTACAGTATGTTTGGGGGGATTACGCAAGCTTAGAATAAGATATGAAAATAATTAGGACAAGCAACCACAACAATGCTTTATTCCTATGGAAGACCACTATCATATCCAGAAAGCCATAACAGGGGCAAAACATATGATAAACTACCAGAAAGACATCAACACAAATCCTCTGCTAAACTTAATAAAAGAACACACACACACACACACACACACACACACACACACACACAGAGAGAGACAGAGACAGGGACCACAAACGCATGTCCAACAGATGGTAATAACACCACACACACACACACACACACACACACACACACACACACACACACACACACACACACACACACACACAAAAAAAATGGTTCAAATGGCTCTGAGCACTACGGGACTCAACATCTGATATCTACAGTCTCCTAGAGCATTGAACTACTGGCGATAACATTTATAACATTTGATAATCGGCAACAGCATCCAAAACTATACTTGAAGTAAATAATTGTTCATTTCCTACTGAAACGAAAACGAAATTTTTTATGGCAGCAAGAAGAAGAAAAATTGTTGTAAACCAGCATGAAGATCAGAATTAGGCCAGCATCTATGAAATATTTAAGTAGAAATTTTTATTACCACTACGTCATACATAAGCAAAAAGTGCAAGTACTGTTTATAAGCGCAATATACGATGTTCAAAATGTAAGAAAAAGTAGTATACGAACAAAAATATATAAATTCCAGGCGAGTGGATATCTCTTGCAAAAAATGAATGTAAAAGGCGTGTAATAAGAAAAAATTATTTTGTTTAGTTGTGATTAGACGATGTTCTTGGCGTGTCGCCAATCTACGAATCACGCTATTTCAGGACAGGACAAGAAACAATTAACGATGACACCAACATTTATTCGTATGTGAGAAACACAGCTAAAACCAACCAAGTTAACTAAACAAAAGGTGGAATTCTGTGAAACTCGTAGTAAAGCTAAAATTGAAACAATAAAGTGGTTGGAGCAGTGATAACGAAATATAACTCCATAGTTAGCCATAACTCCATAGTTACCCATGACGAAAAACGCATAACAACCGAAAACAGGTGGTATGAATATAAGAAAAGCGCTAATTCCGAGAGAATAAAAATAATATGGTCACAAAGAAAGCCTAAAAGAAAATCTGAAATGGTCGTTGCCGTACATCACGTGTTTTAGTAAAACCGAAAGGGAATACTATTAAAAATCACTAGCAAAGTACATAGAAAGAAAATGTCACAAACTGAAGCCAGTTTAGGAATTTCAGTACGTGATAAAATAATTCAAGGAAATCGAAATGAGATAAAGCTAATTAAGTTATTTGTAAATAAGTAAGTACAGAAATGGCCTACTGACTCACCCAAATTATCTACAACTATAAACGCATCGCCAAACACATTGACTGAAACAGTATAATTGCATTATTAGAACAAATGTCTCTTTGCGTCAGAAGCAGATTTCGAGAACACAGATTTAATAAAAACCAACGGACAAGAATGTGTTGGCGTTCACTTCTAGATAAGGAGCGACCGAGTAATCAAACAATACATACAAATGCGCGTCTAGTTGTAAATTAGAAATTAATATTACAATTTTATAGCTACATCAAGAAAAACAGGGCGGAGTTACAAGACAAATTGTGCGATTTTATGAAACCCGGTATAAAGCAAAAAGACAAGCAATGACATGGATCGGAGGTATAAAAAGTGATCTAAATTTGGCAGAGATGGCACAAGAAGGTATCAAGAACAGGGAAATTTCGACCAGGATGAAAAACCAAAGCAGCTTGGTACGACACGAGAATACGAAATTACATCATAAGGAATAGAATAAATATGGACACCTGGGAAAACCAATCAAGTTTTGTACATACTTTGCCAAGTCTTAAATGGCCTTTTCTCATAATGTTTATTATGATGTTAGACGTACAACAGTAAAAGATTCTGAAACAGCAGCAGAACAAATCAACGGAGTAAAAGAAATAAAGGGAAAAATTGAATTGTAAAGTACACATTGCAAAAAGCGAAGGACAAAGTCACCGATATAAACGACAGATGCAGAAACACACAACGCTTCAAATATCTGGGCAAAAGGATTACATTCAATGGCCTAGAAAGCGAGGGCCATAAAAATGGAAATTGCTTTACGAGTAACCCGAAACACGTAAATCAAACTGCGCTTTTCCATGAAAATAAAAATTCGTTAACCTTTTAAAGCTGAAAAGTAGATAGTTGAAATGAATGGAAATGATGGAAATGGAAATGAAAATAAAAATTCGTTAACCTTTAAAACTGAAAAGTAGATAGTTGAAATGAATGGAAATCGTGGTTTGAGTGCCGACTTGCCGTTTGCTCTTCTGCTTGATGTATTCACTTGTATAACGTTGTTTGCAAGCCTTTCTTTGTGTGGGCATACAGGCAATCTAAGCGGTTTAGGAATCTTGTTGGCAAGTTTCCGCTTTCGGTTTGGTGCATCATTGTTTTCATTGATTTAAATGTTTATTCCACCCCTGGTATCAGAAATAAAAACCCATAAACGGCACCACCACGCGTAATATATTCGCTGATTTGTTTGCTGAACACCATAGTTTCTTGTTAAAATCATCCGCTTACACAATTACTCTCTGTTAACGCAGTTTCTATCTATAAGCGGTTATACTACTTCGATATGTCTACTACGTTGTACAAACCACTGGCTAAGGCGATTTTGCCGAAGTACGGATCAATGCGATATGTTCCGTTAGATAACGATGTTTGGTTCGTGGAGCGCTCAACCGCGCGGTCATCAGCTCGCGTCCAAGTTCGAATTTTCACACAGTCCAATTTTTTTCACATTCCAATCTAACCACTGTCACGAAAGATGATGAAGAAATGCTGACATCACAAACACCCAGTCCCCAGGCACAGAAAATGTTCCGTTAGCAAATTGTATTCTAGAGCAATGACGAATCTTTGAAAACAATCGAAAACCTTCGTTAACCATCGAGAATACTTGTATACACGTTGCTTGTTCGCAAAACTTATCCGTCCATGCAAAAAGCAAAACACCAAATGTACTTTATGAGTATATACTTTGAAGAACGTAGATGCTACGCAAATGAGATGATTCATTGCACATTTTTCACATTTTTTTTCCAATTCAGAGGACAAATATAGTGGATGACGAACCGAAACGGGTCCTCTTTGTTACAGTGCGGAAGCGCTCTCTGAAAGAAATATGTCTGAAAAGGCCGCTCGCGTGATTTTGGGGGTAGGGATTGGTTCTATGTTCCTATCTGAGCTATAAACATGAAGTAAAAAGTTTTTGGTGTAGCCCGGACTAGCGGCCATTTATACAGCTATTCGAACACCTGTCTTATTGTAGCTATGTTACAGCTTATTAAGCACGGTTTGAAGGACGAACCGGAGCTGGGGCCCAGGCTAATTGTGCGAATCGATTAGTTTCGCTCGCGAAACTTGTTAATTGGGCTGAAATTAATGCTCACCTAATGGCACCGCTTGTATATGCACCGTTCGCATTTTACGTGCTAAACAATCAGCCTTACACATTATACCGGTCTGGAGCGAGACTGATGGTTCAAATTTGGTCCAGAAGTTTATCGAGCCATGATTTACTATAAGTGTCAACGGTGTGAAAAACTCTTGCTTCGTTTCGATTTTGCGTGCAAAAAACACATTTTTCTGGGCGGTTTTTGAAGCGCGCCACTTCTGTACTTGATACGACTCGGTTCAGGCTTTGCACGAAGATAGATAAATGAATAAAGTAAATTTTTTATCCAATAGTATCCATCCGGTGTCGAGGTACGCTGGTTTAAAATGGAGCAAAATATGTCACATGAAATTTGTCCTTACATTAAGCGAATGCTCAGAAACGGTTTAAAGGGAACCAAATTAACAAAAAACGCAATTTTCACAATAAAACTGGAAACTCGCTTTCGGCTTCATTCGGATTTTACGTGCAAAAAACAAGACTTGTGTGAATTCTTTCACGCGTGCCGCTTTTATGTTTCAAACCTGTGCGAATCAGTTAAAATTTTGTGAGATGGTAGAAAAGTACACGTGATTGACGGGCGACCTGTTGTTTTGTGAAAGCTTTATCGGTTGCCACAATACAAGAAAAATGTTTCGAAAGACAATACAGAGACCTACGTCAGATCACTCATCTCCCGTGGTAACGAAAATCTAAATCGGTTGCCAAGCTATGGCCGTCTAACGTCAAAAGTATCGTGGACTAAAAGTTGGGAGCCAGAATGAAAAATTATCCTATCATACACAAAATGGCGAATATCTTCTATATAGAATTAGGAATGTGAAGGAAGGGAATTAGCTTTTCTGTTTAACTGACAGCTTCAAGGACTTTAATTCGAAACATCTTCATATATTCGTTCTTTACTATTTAACACAACTTCCCCAGTACAGTGATCTCTCTTAGCTGCAAGGTGTTGGAATACCTGAACATTGCAATTCATAGGCTAAAGCCTGATTTTGTGCCTAGAACCCAGAAGATCGACCATCCAGTTACTATACTTGACAAACAAATTGCACTGCATGACACAGGTGCTAGCACTAACTAGTAAATATGCGGGAATATGTCAAGATGTTTTGATTTAAAATGTCTTTGAAGCCGCTAGGCCGCCAGGTAAGTGGAAAAGTTAGTTCCATAGATTTAAAACCGTAACTCTGCGCAGGACGTATTCGACTTCATTATGCCATGGCCGGAGCTAATATAGTCTAAAATTACGGACACAGTGCGAAAACATAGCGTCCAATTTCATGGCAACAGTGAAAATAATTAAAGATTGGAACTGGACGAAACACATCACGACATCTTTGTCTAGAAGCCACGGTCGCAGGTTCGAATCCTGCCTGGGGCATGGATGTGTGTGATGTCCTTAGGTTAGTTAGGTTTAAGTAGTTCTAAGTTCTAGGGGACTGATGACCTCAGAAGTTAAGTCCCATAGTGCTCAGAGCCATTAGAAGCCATTGGTCTAGATGCCGGAAACAAGCGTATGCCTGCTCTGATGTATTGCTTCAGAGGACTTTCAGGATGTTGATATACAAATTGAGACGCGCAAAACTGGTGCATCTCCGGTACAGCTGTAGTGACGTTTGGGAATTTGAAAACGAGAAGCAAATGGTGCCAATGATAGGTTGGTAGCTGTGCTACTGTCAGGTAATTGATAGAAAACACACGGATTAAGCGATAAAAAAAAAACAACAGATGAGAACAAATGTCATAATGGTTGTGGTAAGTTTATCGCCATCTCTAGACGACTGACTCACGAAATATGAGGCGTGTTTTTTAAGTATGTACTGTTTTAAAATTAAAAAAAAAGACGTGCTAAGACATCTCAATAATTTTATTTTACATGAAAGCCTGTACTTTAATATACGCACTGACGCCATTACAGTCTGATTCTTCCTTGTTCACGTTGTGTATTGAGTGTTTAAGATGCCTCCGATAATCATGAATCCCGCCGACTGTGAAGTACGGGCTGTTATAAGATTTCTTAGTGCTAAAGGCCTAAAACCGATCGATATTGATCGTTAGATCTGTGCAATTTACGGTGAAAACATTATGAGTGATGGAGTGGTAAGAAAGTGGGTGAGAGCATTTAAAGATGGCCGCACAAATGTGCATGATTAACAACGGAGTGGGCGTCCTTCGGTCGTTAATGGAAGTTTGGTGCAGGAAGTGGACAATAAGGTTAGAGAAAACAGACGCTTTACGATTTCCTCCTGGCGGGATGACTTTCCTAATGTTTCTCGTAGTGTTGTGTATGCCATTGTGACCGAGCACCTGAATTACCGAAAATTGTGGGCGCGTTGGGTACCGAAAATGTTGACGGATGTGGACAAAACCAAACGTTTAGACAAGCGCATTGACTTTCCTTGAGCGGTACCACAACGACGGTGATGATTTCTTAAGCCAAACTGTTACGGGAGATGAAACATGGGTAGACTACGTCACACAAGAATCAAAGCAACAGTCCTTGGAATGGCGGCATTCAGATTCACCCAGAAAAGTGAAGTTTAAGCAAACAATTTCTGCCCGGAAAATCATGTGCACAGTTTTTGGGGCCGAAAAGGAGTATTGCTTGTGGAATTTCTGCCTCGTAATGAGACAATCAATGCAGCAGCTTACTGTAAGAGCCGGCCGATGGGGCCGAGCGTTACCAGGCGCTTCCGACTGGGACCGCGCGACCGCTACGGTCGCAGGTTCGAATCCTGCCTCGGGTATGGATGTGTGTGATGTCCTTAGGTTAGTTAGGTTTCAGTGGTTCTAAGTTCTAGGGGACTGATGACCTCAGCTGTTAAGTCCCATAGTGCTAAGAGCCATTTGAACCTTTTTTTTTTTTTTTACTGTAAGACATTGCACAATCTGCGCCGTTCCATCCAGAACAAAAGACGTGGCAAGTTGAGCAAGGGCATCGTTTTGCTGCAAGACAATGCCCGTCCGCATGTGGCGAATCAGACCAAAGATCTCATCACATCTTTTCGATGGGAAACTCTATATCATCCTCCGTACAGCCCCGATCTTGCGCCCAGTGACTACCATCTGTTCCTGCACTTGAAGAAACACCTGGGCGGTCAACGTCTTCAAAACGATGACGAAGTCAAAACAGTGGTGATGCAGTGGTTAACAAGTCTGGTGGCAGACATCTATGAAAATGGCTCTGAGCACTATGGGACTTAACATCTATGGTCATCAGTCCCCTAGAACTTAGAACTACTTAAACCTAACTAACCTAAGGACAGCACACAACACCCAGCCATCACGAGGCAGAGAAAATCCCTGACCCCGCCGGGAATCGAACCCGGGAAACCGGGCGTGGGAAGCGAGAACGCTACCGCACGACCACGAGATGCGGGCAGACTTCTATGAGGAGGGTATTCAAAAACTGGTACAACGTTATGACAAGTGTCTCAGTATTGACGGAAATTGTGTAGAAAAGTAGAGTAAGGTATAGGCTTTCATGAAAAAAATAAAATTATTGAGATATCTTGGCACGTCTTTCAAAACGGTACTTACTTAAAAAAACACGCCTCGTAAGTAGCGGGTGGTTATAATTGAAGCGCAGCTATTCACGGAGTCCCAGTGTGGACTGTAATTGTCGCATGGCACCGAAACTTGGTAGATATGCTAACGCGTTAATGCGGAACCGATTTATGCTGGAAAAATATTAGTTCTAATTTTGGCCACCAGAAGCAAATCTGGCGCTCTAAAGCATCTCGTACAGGTCTCCGTTGCTGATACTGAACACATTGTGTAAGTGATGGTCAATAATAACACCAACATTACGCCCTTCTCACTTATTTGACCTTTTCAACTCACGTTCTTGTCATAATTCTTTACAAATGGCAACATTTCCATATCTCGTTTTTGCAGTCATAGGCAAATATTTACGCCTGGTGGCCAGCGCTGGAACGAGATTTTTCCCCATCGTAAATCGGTTCCGCATCAACACATTAGGATATCTACCAAGTTTCGCTGTCATACGATAATTACAGTCCGCACTGGGACTCTGTGAGTTGTTGCACTCTAATTATAACCACCCAGCCATAATAACAACAACTTGCCCCTGTTTAATTATTCAGCGTGTGTTCCAGTTTGTTCCCGGAGGCTAACTGATCCCAGTTCGAGACTTTCTAAAATAGGACAACATGTACTGTAAAGGGAATTCGGACCTCGGCACCGTGAATGGAAACGACTGGGCAACAGAAGAAGTCATAAATATAAGAGTAAACCATTAAAATTAAGTATCTCCTTATGCACTTGTCATTCCACAACCGTGTGTGTGTGTGTGTGTGTGTGTGTGTGTGTGTGTGTGTGTGTGTGTGTGTGTGAGCAATGTTCTGGTGTCGAAATGTGATGCTTTAGAACGATCTCGAATGTTGCTGATGACCCACAACGTTTTGAAAGTGCAAATACTCAGTGCTATGCCCAACGACTTTCGATCTTTCAAAGCATATAAGGCAACGCTTTGCTCGATTATATTAAAAATAAGTGAAAAAAAAACCATACAGAAACCATTTAAAAGAGAGTTTGATAGAGAATTATAAAAGTAAGTTTTGTTGATTTAGTAACTTTCATTAATCCCTCGCAGACTGACAGCGTGTGTTATGCAGCCTCGTGTGAAATGACAGGGACGTGAGACGGCACGATAAAACTGAGACAATAGAGTAACGAGAAAAAATTGACTAGCCTCAGAATGGAAATATTATCAATGATTCACTGCAAGTCAAAATGACATAGACCGTGAATAAGTCGTACAGTTCCTCTTTTCATCATTTTCAGGTATTGTGCCGGAAAAAACACACTGAAAGAGGTTGTGCTGCAGTTGCGGCCGTTTGAATGGAGAGCAAATCCTAAAGCTCGGAATATTATATATGCTCCGTGAAGTGTAGCTAAAATATCACATATCGATGGCACTAGTGTCCATGCACAGTAAGCTCTACATTCGATGTATTCATTTTCCGTAATTGTTAGTCAAACCTTCAAAAGACTCGTGTCACTGAACATGCTTCATTGTGGTGCAATAATACACAAGGAGCTCGAAAATGATTTCATATTATCAACTGAAACACACACACACAATCTCTCTCTCTTCATTGCCATGGTTTCTTAAGTCAACTCTCAATACCCTCATTCGACGAATATTTGAATATTGCTCGCCTGTCTGAGATCCATACCAGAGAGCAATGATATAAGAAATAAAGGAAGTCCAAAGAAGAGCAACACGTTTTCTTACGGATTCATTTACTAAGAGTGCAGCTAACTCCAGTGGCAGACTCTGCAAGAGAGGCGTTTTGCATCAATGTATCATTTACTGTTGAAGTTGCGGGAGCGTACGTTCGCAGAAAAGTCAATGAATTTCTAACTTGCTCCTGCGCATATGTCGCAAAAAGATGACGAAGATAAAAAATAGAATTTTAAGGTCACATGGAGACTTACCAACGTAGTTCTTCCTGCGATCTATTCACGACAGGAAAAGTAAAGGGGGTAAGTGAAAGTAACGCACAAATTATTACCCTCCGCCACACACCATCAGGTGACTTGTGGAATATAGATATGCAGATTGTAATGATGCAGGGCTTTTCACAGTATAAATTATCGCAGCAACAGAATATTGCAAGTGTCTGCCTGAACTTGTGCTAAGTATAGCATAACACAGAAAATGTTTGTATAAATTAGGTTAATTTCTGTTTTGAAACCTACAAATGTGTGTGTTTGTTGTTTCTTATGTTTTATTAGCGGCACAGCAGGTAAGCGGTAGAGGAAGGAATCTTCCACCTTGGCCGGAATGTTGAAGTCACCGGACGCAGACGACAGAGAGTCGGTGGCCTTCGCGGGAATGAGATGCTTTTAACAATGAAATTACGTTTTATAAACGAAAATGTAATTTTGTAACTTCAGTTCTATGTCAAAGTTCATCGTTAGCTGTTCAGAAAGAGCCACGCGTGATAACAGATGTACACTGGAATACTTACGTAGCAGTCGTATGTTTATGGTGTTAGGAAATAAAACGTTTTGCGTCTTCTAAAAAGAAAAGTGTTACATAATCAATTATTTAGGAAACTAATGACTCCAGTTTATTTACATTGTGATGTCTGTGAAGATCAGGAATTGCGGTGATTCTTATTCAGTGAAAATGTATGTACCTTACGACGCTAAAAGCAAGTGATGATTAATCTCTGGCTTTATCGAGTTTACGAGAAGTGATACACACTGTGAATCTAGGAATGATTTTCAAACCATAGTGATCTGATATTGTTTATCAATGAAACCTTATCAGTTTTTTTATTCAAGATGTATCTAAACCGAACACGAATTACATAATTAATAATTTCTTGCATTTGAGAATTTTAATACTTAACAGAGATAATTCTGCTTAAGGATCTTGGTGTTAACAGTGATAGTTGGTTCGTATAGTATGTGATAAACGAATAGAAGATCTTTGGTTTCAAAGCACGTAATTACGCCAAAACATATTATTTCTGAAGTATTTATACTCTTCAGTGTCCACAGTTGGACCATTAAGAGCCGAGTGAACCTGTCTAAATAATAATTTTACTAATCGTCGGATATACAGAAGTGTGGTTAGGCGCGATCTCTGTGAAGAAGGCAGAAGATCTTACTTGGTCTACGAGCTGCGTGAGATACGTTCGGCCAGAAGAGTCTTTAAGCTTCTGATTACTAATGAATCTATAGAGAGATTGCAACGTTACCCACCCTGAGATAGTAACATCTCAAGCTGTAGATGAAGGGCCACATGGCTCCAGTTTTATAGCCATTTATAGCTCTCAGAAGAGACCATTGTTCTTTTTTCAAGGCAGTGACCTATATTTCGTCCACTTAAGACAGAGTACACTTCTTTAAACAGTGCATCAGAACTGTGTTAATTTTCTTCACACAGGGAAATAGTAGATAATATTGAATTTTTTAACATGTCAAAATGTGCTGTTTGTTGTTCTACAACTACACATATTCAGTCACAAATAATTAGTTCTCTGATTCTGCCTACTGTTTATAGTACTAATTCCTCATTAATAAATATTCTGAGAAATGAAGAATAACTGATTATTTAAATAATAAGTGACAGTTGCAGACTTTCCTAGAACATCGATTATCTTAAACGAAAAATAAACAATAATTGGACAGAATTTTGTATGAGAAATAAAGTACTGAGCATAGCATGAATTACCTCAGCGTGATGGCCAGTTTTTCTTATGTCTACTTGTCTGTTGGCTGCTGTTATGTCTTATTTTACACAACCGATCACATACATTGTCAGCGTGTAATGTATAATTCTAGTCATTCATTCAAGTATTTGAATTTTTGTATCCCCTTCAACTCTGCTTTTTCAGCACACCCGCAAGGACAGAAAACTCCGAATAGGACGCCATACTCTCATACTTCCTGTTGAGATACAAGAAATATTCAGAAATCATGTCGGGAGCTTACAAGTTCCTGAACCGCCCGGCACCTATCGTCCACATCTACATTCACACGATTATTTTGCAGTTCACAATTAAATGCATGGCAGAAGGTTCATCGAACAACATTCAAGCTATTTCTCTACCATTCCACAATAAAACAGCTCGAAGCCTTTCCGAGCGAGCACTGATTTCTCTTATTTTATTGTGATGATCATCCCTCCCTATGTAGGTGGGTGTCAACAACATATTTTCACACTCTGTGGCCGAGCGGTTCTAGGCGCTTCAGTCCAGAACTGCGCTGCTTCTACGCTCGCAGGTTCGCATCCTGCCTCGAGCATCGATGTGTGTGATGTCCTTAGGTTAGTTAGGTTTAGGTAGTTCTAAGTCTATGGGACTGATGACCTCAGATGTTAAATCCCATAGTGCTTAGAGCCATTTTTATTTTCACACTCTGAGGAGAAAGTTGGTTCAAAAATGGCTCTGAGCACTATGGGACTTAACATCTGAGGTCATCAGTCCCCTAGAACTTAGTATTACTTAAACCTAACCAACCCAAGGTCATCACACACATCCATGCCCGAGGCAGGATTCGAACCTGCGACCGTAGCGGTCGCGCGGTTCCAGACTGAAGCGCCTAGAACCGCTCGGCCAGACGGGCCGGCGAGAAAGTTGGTGATTCGAACTTCACGGAAAGATCCTGCCACAACGAAAAACGCCTTTGTTTTAATGATTGCCGTGCCAGTTCACGTATCATATCCATGGCGCTCTCCCCCCTGTTTCAAGATAGTACAGAACGAGCTGACCATCTGTGAACTTCTTCGATGTCATCCGTCAGTCCCACCTGATACGGATCCCACAACGCACAGCAATATTCCATAGTAGGACAGACAAGTGTGGTGTAAGCAGTCTCTTTAGTACACCTGTTGCACCTTCTAAGTGTTCTGCCAATGAATCACAGTCTTTAGTTTGCTCTACCCACAACATAGTTCCAGTTGAAGTAATTCGTGATTTTAATTCCTAAGTATTTAGTTGATTTTACAGCCTTTAGATTTGGAGTTAACAACATTCCGTTAGAGCTACTGATCGCATTAGGAGACAAAACTCTTCCATCTGGTAAGCAGGTTGCATGAGACGGGTGAAATACCCTCAGACTTCGAGACGAGTATAATATTACCAGTTCCAAAGAACGCAGGTGTTGACAGCTGTGAAAATTCCAACTATCAGTTTAATAATTCACGATTGCAATAGACTAACACGAATTCCTTGCACAAGAAAGGAAAAACTGGTAGAAGGCGATCTCGGGGAAGACCAGATTGGATTCAAGAGAAATGTAGGAACACGAGAGGCTATCTACAATTTGTACGGCAGCCAGATAGCAGTTATAAAAGTCGAAGGGCACGAAAGTTAAGCACAGTTGAAAGGGAGTGAAACACGGTTGTATCCTATCCCCGATGTTACTCAATCAGTATGATGAGCAAGCATAAAGAAAACAAAAAAAGTTTGGAGTAGGAATTAAAGTTTAGAGAGGAGAAACAAGAACTATTCAGATTTGCCGATGACATTATAATTCTGTCACAGACAGCAAAGTACTTGCAAGAGTTTGTAGATGAGCGGACACTTAACAGTCACTATTTGAACCATTTGCTGAAAAAGAACAATGCCTTCATTTGGACGAAGGAATGTGTGGCATCCTTTAATAATCTGAAACACAGTTTGGCGAAGGATATCCAGCTACACTATGTGATCAGAAGTATCCGGCCACCCACAAGCCGACTGGGATTAGCCGAGCGGTCTGGGGCGCTGCAGTCATGGACTGTGCGGCTGGTCCCGGCGGAGGTTCGAGTCCTCTCTTGGGCATGGGTATGTGTATTTGTCCTTAGGATTAGGTTAAGTTGTGTGTAAGCTTGGGGACTGATGACCTTAGCAGTTAAGTCCCATAAGATTTCACACACATTTGAATATTTTTGAAACTCACAAAAACATACGGTTTTCACATTAGGTGCACTGTTCTGACACCTACTGCCAGGTACTCCATATCAGCGACGTCATTAGTCATTAGACATCGTGAGGGAGCAGAATGGGGTGCTCCGCGGAACTCACGGACTTCGAGTGCTCTACCATCTGAGCTACCAAAGCACGACTCACGCCCGGTCCTCACAGCTTTACTTCTGCCAGTATCTCGTCTCCTATCTTCCAAACTTTACAGAAGCTCTCCTGCACACTCCACTGCAGAGTGAAAATCTCATTCTGGAAACATCCCCACGCTGTGGCTAAGCCATGTCTCCGCAGTATCCTTTCTTTCAGGAGTGCTAGTCCTGCAAGGTTCGCAGGAGAGCTTCTGTAAAGTTTGGAAGGTAGGAGACGAGATACTGGCAGAAGCAAAGCTGTGAGGTCGGGGCGTGAGTCGTGAGTCTAAGCTTGGGGACTGATGACCTTACCGAGCGAGGTGGCGCAGTGGTTAGCACACTGGACTCGCATTCGGGAGGACGACGGTTCAATCCCGCGTCCGGCCATCCTGATTTAGGTTTTCCGTGATTTTCCTAAATCGATCCAAGCAAATGCTGGGATGGTACCTTTGAAAGGGCACGGCCGACTTCCTTCCCCATCCTTCCCTCATCCGATGAGACCGATGACCTCGCTGTTTGGTCTCTTCCCTCCCAACAAACAACAACAACAACTGATGACCTTAGCAGTTAAGTCCCATAAGATTTCACACACATTTGAATATTTTTGAAACCCACAAAAACATACGGTTTTCACATTAGGTGCACTGTTCTGACACCTACTGCCAGGTACTCCATATCAGCGACGTCAGTAGTCATTAGACATCGTGAGAGAGCAGAATGGGGTGCTCCGCGGAACTCACGGACTTCGAACGTGGTCAAGTGATCGGATGTCACTTGTGTCATACGTCTGTTCGGGAGATTTCAAGACTCCTAAACATCCCTAGGTCTATTGCTTCCGATGTGATAGTGAAGTAGAAACGTGAAGGGACACGTAAAGCACAAAAGCGGACAGGAAGACTCGTCTGTTGACTGGCAGAGAGCGCCGTTAGTTGAAGAGGGCCGTAATGTGTGATAGGCAGACATCTGTCCAGACCTTCACACAGGAGTTACGAACTGCGTCAGGACCCACTGCAAGTACTACGACAGTTAGGCGGGAGGTGAGAAAACATGGATTTCATGGTCGAGCGGCTGCCACACATCACACCGGTAAATGCCACACAACGCTTCGCTTGGTGTAGGAGCGTAGACTTTGGACGATTGTACAGCGGAAAAACGTTGTGTGGAGTGACGAATCACGGTACACAACGCTGCGATCCGATGGCAGTGTGTGGGTATGGCGAATGGCCGGTGAACGTCATCTGCCAGCGTGTGTAGTGGCAACAGTAAAATTCCGTGGCGGTGGCGTTATGGTGCGGTCGGGTTTTTTATGGAGGGGGCTTGCATCCCTTGTTGTTTAGCGTGACACTATCACAGCACAGGCTTACAATGATACCTTAAACACCTTCGTGCTTCCCACTGTTGAAAAGCAATTCCGAGATGGAGATTGCATCTTTTAACACGATCGAGCGGTCTAAGGCGCTGCAGTCATGGGACTGTGCGGCTGGTCCCGGCGGAGGTTCGAGTCCTCCCTCGGGCAGGGGTGTGAGTGTTTGTCCTTAGGATAATTTAGGTTAAATAGTAAGTAAGCTTAGGGACTGATGACCTTAGCAGTCCCATAAGATTTCACACACATTTGAATATTTTTTTGAACTTCTTCATAATGCACCGCCTGTGGCGGAGTGGTTACGTGAGAATAATATCCCTGTAATGGACTGTCCTCCACAGAGTCCTGACCTGAATCCTATAAAACACCTTTGGGGTGTTTTGGAACGCCTACTTGGTGCCAGGCCTCACCGACCGACATCGATACGTCTCCTCAGCGCAGCACTCCGTGAAGAATTGGCTGCCATTCCCCAAGAAACCTTCCAGCACCTGGTTGAACGTATGCCTGCGAGAGAGGAAGCTGTCATCAAGGCTAAGGGTGGTTCAGAATGGCTCTGAGCACTATGGGACTTAACTTCTAAGGTCATCAGTCCCATAGAACTACTTAAACCTAACTAACCTAAGGACATCACACACTTCCATGCCCGAGGCAGGGTTCGAACCTGCGACCAAAGCGGTCGCGCGGTTCCAGACTGTAGCGCCTAGAACCGCTCGGCCACCCTGGCTGGCGCTAAGGGTGGGCCAACACCATGTTGAATTCCACCATTAGCGATGGAGGGCGCCAAGAACTTGTAAGTCATTTTCAGCCAGGTGTCCGGATACTTTTGATCACATACTGTGTGTCATCCAAGCGTGGCGGACAGCGACTAGTGTGACGTCAGGCCCGTGTGTCTCGTTGGCCCTGAGCAGGCTATAGTGGTCTAAAGGAAAAGTGCCGTACATCAAAGCTGTTTCACATTGAGGTGGGACGCGAGAGTTGTAACGGACGGTGCTGGGGCCCAGCCGTCCTTTGGACCCTTTGTAGCTACCGGAGCGAAGACACTCTGCTGGCCGGCGGCACTTTGCCTCTCAGGAGCGCCACTAATCGTCTCTAACAGCGGGTGGGGCACGGGGCACAGGCAAAGCACAATAAACAGCGTTCGGAGGACCCGAGGTAAACACGGCGGCCCGCACCCATGCGTATCTGCGGGGCGTGGCGGCCGCTGAGGGAACGCACAAACGGGGGCTCAGAAGGCGGGAGGGGCAGCCGCCGGCAGCGACTCAAAGGCGGACCTCCGCTCCCGACGCTTCCAGCTGGCCAGCGCGCCTACGGGGCTCTGCCAAACGGCCAATAAAATCTCCGTCTGGCACTGGCTACGGGCCCAACACACGTCTCACTGGGAGACGAGCGTATTCTGCCAGTCCGGAATACATACATCCACAAATAAAGTGTACCAACCCAACTACCCTGCCCCCTCATCTAACACCGTTTCATATCCTGGTGTCATCATAGTATTGGGTTGGTTGATTGGTTTGTGGGATTAAAGTGACCAGACTGCTACGGTCATCGGTCCCTTGTTCCAAAACTTAAAAACACCCACACAGAGTAAAGAAAAAACGGATAAAGGAGACAACAGACGATACAGGACGAGAAAGACTCAGACAAAGAACAGACAAAACAAATTAAAATCACACAGAGTGTGACAGTGGTTGGCCGACCATAGAGACAAAAATGGAAAAATCCAACCACCGAGAATATATTAAAAATTCAGACTAAAACCGTAGGCCGAAGGCCAGACTCAACACAAAATATAGACAAACAGATCATGTGATAAAAGCTCCCTGCCTGAATACAATGCAAAACTAAGTCCGCCATGCAGAGTCATCTGTTAAAAGGGCAGGGAGCGTATCAGGCAGCGCAAACGTCTGCCTGAGCACGGCTAAAAGGCGACACTCCAACAAAATGTGGACCACAGACAAAACGGAGCCGCAGCGACACAGAGGTGGGTCCTCTCGGCGCAAAAAGTGGCCGTGCGTCAGCCGAGTGTGCCCAATGCGCAGCCGGCAGAGGACAACAGACTCCTGGCGGGAGACCCGCGTGGATGACCGCCACACAGTCGTCGTCTCCTTGATATCTACATCTACATCTACACCCATACTCCGCAAGCCACCTGACGGTGTGTGGCGGAGGGTACCTTGAGTACCTCTATCGCTTCTCCATTCTATTCCAGTCTCGTATTGTTCGTGGAAAGAAGGATTGTCGGTATGCTTCTGTGTGGGCTCTAATCTCTCTGATTTTATCCTCCTGGTCTCTTCGCGAGATATACGTAGGAGGGAGCGATATACTGCTTGACTCTTCGGTGAAGGTATGTTCTCGAAACCTCAACAAAAGCCCGTACCGAGCTACTGAGCGTCTCTCCTGCAGAGTCTTCCACTGCAGTTTATCTATCATCTCCATAACGATTTCGCGATTACTAAATGATCCTGTAACGAAGCGCGCTGCTCTCCGTTGGATCTTCTCTATCTCTTCTATCAACCCTATCTGGTACGGATCCCACACTGCTGAGCAGTATTCAAGCAGCGGGCGAACAAGCAGATAGGACGGAGTTTGTTTGGCATGGGCAGGTTGCGCCATTCAGTGTCCCATAGTTCGAAAATTTTGCGGCGTAAGAGTGCCCGCAAATCAGTCGCTGGGAGGCCAATGTCCAGAGATGGTTTACTGGTGGCCTCTTTGGCCCGGCGGTCTACGTGTTCATTGCCCGGGATGCCCAGATGACCAGGGGTCCACACAAAGACCACAGAGCGGCCGCAGCAGCAAGAGTATGGAGGGACTCCTGGACAGCCATCACCAGACGAAAGTGAGGGAAGCACTGGTCGATAGCTCGTAAACTGCTCAGGGAGTCGCTACAGATAACGAAGGACTCTCCTGAGCAGGAACGGATATACTCTAGGGCACGAAAGATGGCGACTTGCTCTGCAGTGAAAACGCTGCAGCCAGCCGGCAAGGAATGTTGTTCGTAGTGGTCCCCTAGAGTCAGAGCATAACCGACACGACGAGCAACCATCGAAACGTCAGTATAAACAACGCCACAGTCCCGATGCGTGGCAAGGATTGATAGAAAGCGGCGGCGGAATGCCTCCGGAGGGACTGAGTCCTTCGCGCCCTGTGACAATCCGAGCCGAAGACAAGGGTGGGGCACGCACCACGGAGGTGTTCGGAGAGGGGCCCGGAAATGGAGGTGCAAGAGGGAAAACCTCAAACCCTGAGAGGAGCTCTCTGAGTCGGACCGCGATAGGACAACCTGACCGGGGCCGACGTTCTGGGAGATGGACGACTGTGGGAAGACGATAATTTGGATGCCCGGGCAAGCTAAAGACATGGGCAGCATAAGCGGCCAATAAACGTTGGCGCCGTAACTGCAGTGGAGGGACACCTGCCTCCACAAGTAAGCAGTTCACAGGGCTGGTCCGGAAAGCACCAGTGGCAAGTCGTATCCCACTGTGAAGGATTGGGTCCAGCACCTGCAACACAGAAGGGCATGCTGAACCATAAGCCAGGCTCCCATAATCCTGACGGGACTGGATTAACGCCTGGTAAAGCCGTAAGAGGGTAGATCGGTCGGCGCCCCAGCTGGTGTGGCTCGAGCATCGCAGGGCATTTAGATGCCGCCAACCCATCTGTTTAAGCTGCCGAATATGAGGCAGCCAAGTCAACTGGGCATCAAAAACCACAACCAAAAACCTATGTGTCTGCACCACAGCAAGAAGTTCGCCGTCAAGATAAAGCCGCGACGCCGGGTGAACAGTGCGTCGCCGGCAGAAATGCATAACGCAGGTCTTTGGCAGCCGAAAACTGGAAGCCATGCGCTACAGCCCAAGACTGCGCCTTGCGGGTAGCGCCCTGCAGCTGACGCTCAGCAGCGGCAATGCCAATGGAGCTATAGTAGAGGCAGATGTCGTCAGCATACGACGAAGCGGAGACAGACGTTCCCACCGCCGCAGAGAGCCCGTGAATTGCAATTAAAAACATGCAGACAAGACTGGTAGTAGTGGGGGTTGGGTTGTTTGGGGGAGAGACCAAACAGCGAAGTCATTGGTCTCATTGGGTTTAGGGAAGGATAGGGAAGGAAGTCGCCCGTGCCCTTTCAAAGGTACCATCCCAGCATTTACCTGAAGCGATTTAGGGAAATCACGGAAAACCTAAATCAGGATGGCCGGACGCGGGATTGAACCGTCGTCCTCCCGAATGCGCATCATAGTATTCTTTGCAGTTTACTGCGTCTCTAAGTTCATAGATTGGGAGGAAATATTCAAGTGGTCAATATTGGACTCAGTTAAGTAAGAAATGGAGCACATTTTCTTCTGAAAGGAGGTTCTTTTTATTCAGGAGTCCAGTACATCGTATTATTCCTCACTCTTTCGTTTCCAAAACTCTACTTTTCAACATAATCTCGACGTCAGAGCCAACGTCTTGCTGCATCAGTAACAAATGGTTCAAATGGCTCTGAGCACTATGGGACTTAACTTCTGAGGTCATCAGTCCCCTAGAACTTAGAACTACTTAAACCTAACTAACCTAAGGACATCACACACATCCATGCCCGAGGCAGGATTCGAACCTGCGACCGTAGCAGTCGCGCAGTTCCAAACTGAAGCGCCTAGAACCGCCCGGCAACCACGGCCGGCGCATCAGTAACATCCACATCACCCACGCACTACTTCTGCGGAGTACATCTTGCTCTGGGCCAAATACATGGAACTCCGAAGGCGCGAGATCCGTGCTGTACGGTGAATGAGGGAGACCAGTCCAATAATCTTGTGATGTGCTCTCGGGAGCGAAGAGTTGTTTGAGGCCTTGCGTTGTCATCAAGAAGGAGAAGACAAGTTAGTTTGCATTTTTGTGGCGACGAACATGCTGAAGTCATTTCTTCAGTTTCAGCTAAAACTGCTGAGCGCTGATCATTGCACCACGAGGACGGGCATGAAGCAGAATAGCTACTTCAGAGTCCCAGAACGCCATCACAGTGACTTTACTGGCTGAACGTATTCTCCTGAGGGCAATGGTGTGATGCCACGCTATGGATTACCGCTATGTTTCGGGTTCTAAGTGATGAGCCCACGTTTCATCACATGTGTCGAAGTTCGAGAAAAAATTGTCATGATCAGCCTCGTAACCCACGAGCAATTCCACACAGATGGTCCTTCGTTGCTCTTTATGGTCTCAGGAAATTCTCGTCTTACGTTAAATCAGTAAGTGGATTGAAACAGCATATCCAGACACACTGGGACGATAATGGCATTGAAACAGAGGATGACACGCGTAAAGCTGAAATACTAAACACCGTTTTCCGAAGCTGTTTCACAGAGGGAGACCGCACTGCAGTTCCTTCTCTAAATCCTCGCACGAACGAAAAATGGCTGACATCGAAATAAGGGTCCAAGGAATAGAAAAGCATCTGAAATCAATCAACTGAGGAAAGTCCACTGGACCTGACGGGATACCAATTCGATTCTACAACTACGTCTACATCTACATCCATACTCCGCAAGCCACCTGACGGTGTGTGGCGGAGGGTACCCTGAGTACCTCTATCGGTTCTCCCTTCTATTCCAGTCTCGTATTGTTCGTGGAAGGAGGATTGTCGGTATGCTTCTGTGTGGGCTCTAATCTCTCTGATTTTACCTTCATGGTCTCTTCGCGAGATATACGTAGGAGCAATATACTGCTTGACTCTTCGGTGAAGGTATGTTCTCGAAACTTTAACAAAAGCCCGTACCGAGCTGCTGAGCGTCTCTCCTGCAGAGTCTTCCACTGGGGTTTATCTATCATCTCCGTAACGCTTTCGCGATTACTAAATGATCCTGTAACGAAGCGCGCTGCTCTCCGTGGGATCTTCTCTATCTCTTCTATCAACCCTATCTGGTACGGATCCCACACTGCTGAGCAGGATTCAAGCACTGGGCGAACAAGCGTACTGTAACCTACTTCCTTTGTTTTCGGATTGCATTTCCTTAGGACTCTTCCAATGAATCTCAGTCTGGCATCTGCTTTACCGACGATCAACTTTATATGATCATTCCATTTTAAATCACTCCTAATGCGTACTCCCACATAATTTATGGAATTAACTGCTTCCAGTTGCTGACCTGCTATTTTGTAGCTAAATGATAAGGGATCTATCTTTCTATGTATTCTACACAGAGTACGCGAAAGAACTTGCCCCCATTCTAACAGCCGTGTACCGCAAGTCTCTAGAGGAACGGAGGGTTCCAAATGATTGGAAAAGAGCACAGGTGGTCCCAGTCTTCAAGAAGGGTCGTCGAGCAGATGCGCAAAACTATAGACCTATATCTCTGACAGCGATCTGTTGTAGAATTTTAGAACATGTTTTTTGCTCGCGTATCATGTCGTTTCTGGAAACCCAGAATCTACTCTGTAGAAATCAACATGGATTCCGGAAACAGCGATCATGTGAGACCCAACTCGCTTTATTTGTTCATGAGACCCAGAAAATATTAGATACAGGCTCCCAGGTAGATGCTATTTTTCTTGACTTCCGGAAGGCGTTCGATACAGTTCCGCACTGTCGCCTGGTAAGCAAAGTAAGAGCCTACGGAATATCAGACCAGCTGTGTGGCTGGATTGAAGAGTTTTTAGCAAACAGAACACAGCATGTTGTTCTCAATGGAGAGACGTCTACAGACGTTAAAGTAACCTCTGGCGTGCCACAGGGGAGTGTTATGGGACTATTGCTTTTCACAATATGTATAAATGACCTAGTAGATAGTGTGGGAAGTTCCATGCGGCTTTTCGCGGATGATGCTGTAGAATACAGAAAAGTTGCAGCATTAGAAAATTGCAGCGAAATGCAGGAAGTTCTGCAGCAGATAGGCACTTGGTGCAGGTAGTGGCAACTGATCCTTAACATAGACAAATGTAATGTGTTGCGAATACATAGAAAGAAGGATCCTTTATTGTATGATTATATGATAGCGGAAGAAACACTGGTATCAGCTACTTCAGTAAAACATCTGGGAGTATGCGTACGAAACGATTTGAAGTGGAATGATCATATAAAATTAATTGTTGTTAAGGCGGATGCCAGGTTGAGATTCATTGGGAGAGTCCTTAGAAAATGTAGTCCATCAACAAAGGAGGTGGCTTACAAAACACTCGTTCGACCTATACTTGAGTATTGCTCATCAGTGTGGGATCCGTACCACGTCGGGTTGACAGAGGAGATAGAGAAGATACAAAGATGAGCGGCATGTTTCGTCACAGGGTTAATTGGTAAGCGTGATAGCGTTAGGGAGATGTTCGGCAAAATCAGGTGGCAGGCTCTGCAAGAGAGGCGCTCTGCATCGCGGATTGGCTTGCTGTCCCGGTTTCGAGAGGGTGCCTTTCTGGATGAGGTATCGAATTTATTGCTTCCCCCTACTTATACCTCCCGAGGAGATCACGAATGTAAAATTAGAGAGATTCGAGCGCGTACGGAGGCTTTCCGGCAGTCGTTCTTCCCGCGAACCATACGGGTCTGGAACAGGAAAGGGAGGTAATGACAGTGGCACGTAAAGTGCCCTCCGCCACACACCGTAGGATGGCTTGCGATGTAGATGTGTCAGGTGCCGAGGAACCTATCAGACACACACCTTTGAGTATTCCATCTGGTGTCAGCGCTACAAACTGCGCTGTCAAATTGTGCAGCGGGGCGTCTGACTGCGATCACCGCGAATGAGAGTGTCCGCACGTTCCAACACTGCAGGAATCACAGCTGTGTGCTGCTGGCCAGCACGTTGGAGATCGAACAGCTCTGCGCGACCTTTGACATGATGACCGACACCTCGCCCAACTACTCGGCGTGCTTTTGTTGACTCTCTCTCTCTCTCTCTCTCTCTCTCTCTCTCTCTCTCTCTCTCTCTCTCTCTCTATCTATTTATATCTCTGTCTCTCTCTCTCCCTCCCTCCATCTGTCTCTGTCTCTCCCTCTCCCTCTCCCTCCCTGTAGACATTCTGCAAGCACCTATCGATATCTACAATGCTCTGATTTCCGCCAAAAGAATCTCAATGACAACGTTATGCTTCGTACGCACCTCAGTTAGAGACGTCATTTTGAAGGATACACACAGTACCGCCACCAATCGGAACTTCATGAAACTATAGAGGCTGAAGCGTGAATATTCCACGATATTCCACAGCAAATTAACCATTCAACTGAAACTATCCGAGAAAAGAAATGTGTTGCATTATTTATTGAATGCCCCTCGTACTATGTGCTACTATCGATAATGGTATGACGCAGCCACTAGTACTCATTTAGCATCACTGGTTCTCTGTAACATTCAGAGCTGAGCGTTCCTTTACGGGCAGGAGGTGCTGTCCTGCTACTTTGTTCAACAATGCCCAAATGCTACCGCTCATATTCCTTTATTTGAGGTGTGACTCACTGTTCAGCTCTGAACTTGAACAGGGTTGTATGCAGTCTAATCGCACCAAAAATATATGAACAGTTTCGAGGTGTTGACGAAACATGAATGTGGAAGTTTTCCATCGACTAATAGGGTAACTGTGCGTGATTAATTGGGTTATTCACGGGCAGTGCACATAAAAAACAGTGTACAAGTCAGTATCGTCATTCTTAGTCATCAGCATTTACTGACGGTCTATACTGGTGTAAGTGATAAATGTACCACCGTAATGTAGGAGAAGTCGAGACGAACAATTTAATACAAGACCCTTGTGGTCTATCAAGTCAGGAAACAACATCAAACTGGCCTACGTAAGTCACTTACGCTGCAATGCAAACGCGTAATGTGAGATTTCAAAAATATCGTTTCAGGCTTTTACAACGCCGGCTCAGAATTTAATTTTTTATTTTTTTAGTATTGTTAATTTATTGTTTTTCCTAAGGGTAGTGAAAGACATAAGACTTTCGAAAAACGCTATTCACAAACTAGTAGCATTTCCAATTCGATCGAAACTTAACCCTTACAAATATAGCTGTTTCGTAATAGGAGGGCCAGAAGAACAAAACAATTTAACTTCCTCGTAAATGCTGTTCAAATTCAGAAAATTTTGAAGTAAGGAGTACATAAGTGTGGATTATAAATTTAGGAAATGCAAGAACCAGAGATTTTTAATACTGAAGGACGATTTTAGTGAGAAAGGGAACTGAACTTGAAACGTTGAAGAACAACTACGCTAATGGCATAAATGGATGAGAGAGTATTCAAAATTTCACGCAGTATGCATTTGCTCTAGCTTAGTTGGTTTTTGTAGACCAATTTGAGGCTTCCTGCCGGCTTGATGGACCGTAAGAGATTTATATCAATTTTTTTCATCTCGGCCGCGTCTACACTACTGTGGTACATTGTAAATACACTACTGGCCATTAAAATTGCTACATCACGAAGATGACGTGCTACAGACGTGAAATTTAACCGACAGGAAGAAAATGCTGTGATATGCAAATGATGAGCTTTTCAGAGCATTCACACAAGGTTGGCGCCGGTGGCGACACCTACAACGTGTTGACATGAGGAAAGTTTCCAACCGATTTCTCATACACAAACAGCAGTTGACGGCGTTGCCTGGTGAAACGTCGTTGTGATGCCTCGTGTAAGGAGGAGAAATGCGTACCATCACGTTTCCGACTTTGATAGCCTATCGCGATTGTGGTTTATCGTATCGCGACATTGCTCCTCGCGTTGGTCGCGATCCAATGACTGTTAGCAGAATATGGAATCAGTGGGTTCAGGAGGGTAATACGGAACACCGTGCTGGATCCCAACGGCCTCCTATCACTAGCAGTCGAGATGACAGGAATCTTATCCGTATGGTTGTAACGGATCCTGCAGCCACGTCTCGATCCCTGAGTCAACTACCATCCGCACGAACAGTTCGACGACGTTTGCAGCAGCATGGACTATCAGCTCGGAGACCATGGCTGCGGTTACCCTTGGCGCTGTATCAGAGACAGGAGCGCATGTGATTGTGTACTCAACGACGAACCTGGGTGCACGAATGGCAAAATGTCATTTTTTCGGATGAATCCAGGTTCTGTTTACAACATCATGATGGTCGCATTCGTGTTGGCGACATAGCGGTGAACGCACATTGGAAGCGTGTATTCGTCATCGCCATACTGGCGTATCACCCGGCGTGATGGTATGGGGTGCCATTGGTTACACGTCCCAGTCATCTCTTGTTCGCATTGACGGCACTCTGAACAGTGGACGTTACATTTCAGATGTGTTACGACCTGTCGCTCTACCCTTCATTCGATCTCTGCGAAACCCTACATTTCAGCAGGATAAAGCACGACCGCATGTTGCAGGTCCTGTACGGGCCTTTCTGGATACAGGAAATTCGACTGTTGCCCTGGCCAGCACGTTCTCCAGATCTCTCACCTATTGAAAACGTCTGGTCAATGGTGGCCGATCAACTGGCTCGTGACAACACACCAGTCACTACTCTTGATGAACAGTGGTATCGTGTTGAAGCTGCATGGGCAGCCGTACCTGTACACGCCATCCAAGCTCTGTCTGACTCAATGCCCAGGCGTATCAAGGCCGTTATTACGGCCAGAGGTGGTTGTTCTGGGTACTGATTTATCAGGATTGGTGCACGCAAATTGCATGAAAATGTAATCACATGTCAGTTCTAGCATAATATATTTTTCCAATGAATAGCCGTTTATGATCTGCATTTCTTCTTGGTGTTGTAATTTTAATGGCCAGTAGTGTAATTATCGCCTACACCCAATATTATTATTTGGATAATTATTAAGTGTATGATGAATAATTATAGAATGATAGTTTAATTTGGAAAAAGCAATAAAGAAATAGTAAACTACGAGTGTCGTTCATTAAGTAATCCAACACATATTTTTACCTGGCTGATTTCGGTTGAAAAAATGCAGAATTTGTTGTAGATCATATTGGAATATTCCCAATCCAGCGCCTACAGTTTTACGCAGTTCCGATCGGTAGCGGCGCTGTCAGTCGGTTTCAAAATGGGGCACCGAGCGAGGTGGCGCAGTGGTTAGCGCACTGGACTCGCATTCGGGAGGGCGACGGTTCAATCCCGCGTCCGGCCATCCTGATTTAAGTTTTCTGTGATTTCCCTAAATCGCTCCAGGCAAATGCCGGGATGGTTCCTTTGAAAGGGCACGGCCGACTTCCTTCCCCATCCTTCCCTAATCCGACGAGACAGATGACCTCGCTGTTTGGTCTCCTCCCCCAAACATCCCCACCCAACCCTCAAAATGGCGTGTCTGACGGAGGTGCAGTTCAACCAGAGAGCTGTCACTGAGTTTCTTTTGGTCAGGACATCGCGCATATTCACAGGAGCTTGCAGAATGTTTACGAGGAGCTGGCAGTGAACAAAAGCACGGTGAATCGTTGCGCCTTGCGACTGTCACCATCACAACAAGGTCGCGCGAACCTGTGCGATCTCCCACGTGTTGGCCAGCCGCACCCAGCTGTGACTCCTGCACTGCTGGAACGTGCGGACACTCTCATTCGTGGTGATGGACGGATCGCAGTCAGGCACCTCGCTGCTCAGCTGAGCGTCTCTATTGGTAATGCTGAAACGCTCGACCACCAGTTGGTGTAGACAAAGGTGTGGCCCCCTGGGTTCCTCGCTGCCTAGCAGAACACAATAAACTTCAACGAAGGACCATCTATGCGGAATTGGTTGTGCGTTACGAGGCAGATCGTAGTAATTTGTAGCCGAACATCGTAACAGGCAGTGAAATATGGGTTCATCACTTCCAACCGGAAACAAGACGGCAATGCATATAATGGCGCCACGCTTCTTCTCCGAAGAAGTAGTTCAGATTGAAACGGCACAGTCGTTTCCGCTCCATAAGCAGCAGGTTTCGCTGCTCGCTCGCAACGGGAAATACAAAGAGAGGCGGCTCCGCCGCCAATTTTATTGCACGACGCGGCCGTCGGCGGGTGCAACAGAACCCATGTGGGCGGATGGAAAGGAATGTGTCAGGCTTCACAATACGTATTTATATGTGTCGTGTATTATGTGTATATGTGAATCTGCACTTGATCTTTCCTAGTCCTCCTCACACCTTTCCATAAAGCGTGGCCAAATCTTAGTTGGGAAGTAGTTCTGTATTATAGTACTGCCAACCTTACTCCTGGGTAGGGGATCAGAGAGACAGCACAGGCAGGTAAAAGTCAAAGACTTTCCAGTGTCACAAGATTTGGGTTGGAGAGGTTGGTCACGGCCAAGTGGTTCGAACACCCCCTCCACCGGGGCCCAGGAAGACCTCCGGGTGCCCGCCATATTCTAGGAGGGTTACAGAAGACGGGTAAGTGAGCAGACGTGCCCTCAGTGCGTCTGTCTCAACGTTCACGCATGGAAGAGAGGTATTTGAATATTTGTACTAATTCTTTTATTTCCAGCTTCGGATTGTGTAAGGATATGAACGTTCTCGTTTAATTTCAGAAATTTGACCCCCCCTGTGTTAATGTATCTGGTCCCCAGTTTGCCCATTATCCTCCTCACATAGTGGATGCCCCATGTAAAATATTGGGAGACTTTGGTGGTATACATTTGACCGTTGAAATGTGTGTGCAGATTAGTATATAATACACCCGAGCTATAAGTTGTAAATTTGTAATATCTGTAAACTGTAACAATTGGTGCAATTGCTGTAAAGTCGAGTGATAATGTTTAAAAGAAATAGATAATCAATTGCCATCAATCTTTAACATACCCCAATAATCACAAAGGAGTCAAGTAAATGGAATTCATTTAAAATAAAAGATATAGAATGCAGGGACCAACACATCAGCGTGTGAGCCCTCCAGCCCCTTGCCTAGTGTCGTACAGAAAGGACACGCTCTCTAGGTAGCGCTCTCAAGCTCCCCTCCCCAGTTATCCGTTGCGCAATTTTCATTCAGTGCTTGACGACGTCAGCTTTAATCTGGCGTCCCTAGGCAAGGAGGTTTGACGGTAATCTTTCAAGATCATCACCCCCAGCCGATAAATTTATGGCGAGGATCTTCTGATACTCTGAAGGGGCTATTCTGTTTGATGTCCTTCCTAATGGTGAAACGATCAAGTCTGAAGTGTACTGTGCCACCTTCAGGAAACTGAAGAAACGACGTCAGCGTGTTCGTCGCCAAAATAATACGAACTTCTTCTTCTTCTTCTTCTCCATAGGAATGTAAGACCTCATACGAGTCTGCGTACCCGAGAGGAGCTTATAGAACTTCATTGTACTGATCATCTTCATCCACAGTACAGCCCGAATCTCGCGCTTTCCGACTTTCATCGTTTGGCACAATGGAGGATGTATTTCACAGCAAGCAGTACGTGGATCATGGGGAGCGTATTGCTGCAGCAAAACGTTCGTTCCGACTTCGACCAGCAGAGTGGCACCATGCGGGCATACACGCTCTCCCAGGAAGGTGGCGTAACCTTCGCACCGAACGAAGCTAACGCTGAAAAATAGGATTTTCTAGCCAGAAGAGTCGAGAACAATATGGCATATTGGAATCCTGAACAAAACCAACTTGAATCAGATTTTCACTCTGCAGCGGAGTGTGCGCTGATACGGAACTCCCTGTCAGATTAAAACTGTGTGCCGGAACGAGACTCGAACTCGGGACCTTTGCCTTTCGAGGGCAAGTGCTCTACCATCTGAGCTACCCAATCACGAGTCACGCCCAGTCCTGACAGCTTTACTTCTGCCAGTACCTCGTCTCCTACCTTCTAAACTTTACAGAAGCTCTCCTTGCAGAACTAGCACTCCTGAAATAAAGGATATTGTGGAGACATGGCTTAGCCACAGCATAGGGGATGTTTCTAGAATGAGATTTTCACTCTTCAGCCGAGTGTGCACTGATATGAAACTTCCTGGCAGATTCCTGGCAGATTCTAGGCCATGTCTCCGCAATATCCTTTCTTTCAGGAGTGCTAGTTCTGCAAGGTTCGCAGAAGAGCTTCTGTGAAGTTTGGAAGGTAGGAGACGAGGTACTGGCAGAAGTAAAGCTGTGAGGACGGGTCGTGAGTCGTGCATGGGTAGCTCAGTTGGTAGAGCACTTGCCCGCGAAAGGCAAAGGTCCCGAGTTCCAGTCTCAGCCCGGCACACAGTTTTAATCTGTCACGTAGTTTCATTCTGTAAGCTTTGGATTTATTTAGTGGGGGAGACGTTGGATGTTTCTACTGTTGCACCTTAACACCCGCCACCACACTGTCAAATGGACGAAGGCTATTCTTCAGCAGTTTGGTTGGGAAACAATGCAGTATCTTTCGCACAGTCTGTGCTCTTCATCGTGTTATTTTCACGTCTTTGGCAACCTCATCAAGGACGTGCGTAGGCGTCGGTTTCAGTCGGACGAGCAAGTGGAAGAGTGGGTGCGCTTGTCGATCCGTCAGCGCACGGCCGCGTTCTACGAAACAGGAATTGATCACCGCGTCAACCCATCGGAGATAAATGTTGTACCGCGTGTGGTGATTACTTTTGAATGGAACCGGGACGTGTACAGTTTTAATTTGCTTGCCCCCGTAGATATAGATGTGCTGTCCGTGGGGGGAGAGAGGAGGGGAGAGAGAGAGAGAGAGAGAGAGAGAGAGAGAGAGAGAGAGAGAGAGATAGGTACTCTGAGTTATTATGGACTATAACTTCTGAAAAACATCGTCCCTGCTGCACTACAGCGAGCTATATCCGCCCATAAATTATTTAAGAGCCCCGCTTTAATGTTCACGTCACTTTGTAGCTGTGCTTGCGTGAATAAGATCGTTATAAGATCGTTAAAAGAGCTAAAAACCTCGATAAAAAAGTTTCTGGGTCGTCGAAGTAGATTCAGAGCAACTCTTGCGATAAGGGAGCTGCGGCAAATCTGAAATGTACCGAGAGAAAGGCGTTAGCAGTTATTTTTGCCCGACGTCATCCTGTGTCGTATTCGCAGCTATCCTAATGTGCTAAATGGACGCAGTACACGTCGAAATACGTTCGCTAAATTATGAGAAACGGTCCATATGAGAATACGCGAAAATAAATGTGAAACATGGGTTCTGCTCTCGCACTATATCTTAGAAATATGAACGACACTGTAATTTATGTTTCACGTGAATGAGAAAAAGAAGTGAAGCATGTCACAACTTGTATCACTGCGTGGGATGCACGAAATGTCCTCCGTGTAGACGTGGTCATGACATGAGACACACTTCGCTTTCATGGGTAAAGGAAACAAAATTTAGAAAGTTTAGGCGGCAGAATACTGAAATATCTAATTTTTCACACAGATTCGAAATCCAAGACAGTCGTTATCAAAAATGGTTCAAATGGCTCTGAGCACAATGGGACTTAACATCTATGGTCATCAGTCCCCTAGAACTTAGAACTACTTAAACCTAACTAACCTAAGGACATCACACAACACCCATGCCCGAGGCAGGATTCGAACCTGCGACCGTAGCAGTCACGCGGTTGCGGACTGAGCGCCTAGAACCGCGAGACCACCGCGGCCGACTCTTTAAGTTGTAGAACCCAGGGTGTTGTTCCCGACGGCGAGTGTTTATCGGAGACAAGGATATCGTCAGGCGTGACCCAGGGAAGTGTGATAGGACCGCTTTTGTTCTCTGTACACCTAAATGACATGTCAGACAGGGAGGACAGTTGAAAAATAAACACATAAAGAAAGTTTTACATCACCTCGATTCCGAGAGTTCCCTATACAGAAAATTGGGAAAGAGCTCAACGTAAACATTCTTTCCACCCATTTTATTGCTCATGAAAGCACGCATTGCGTGTTCTACCACCATACTGCGAGACCAGAGGTGGTGGTCCTGATTTCTGTACACACTGGTACCTCTAATACCCCGTAGCATGCCTGTATTCGTCGTGGCAACTATCCACAAGTTCATCAAGTCCCCGTTGGTCCAGATTGTCGCACTCCTCAATGGCGATTCGGGGTGGATCCCTCAGAATGGTTGGTGGGTCACGTCGTCCATAAATAGCCCTTTTTAATCTATCCCAGGCATGTTCGATAGGGCTCATATCTGGAGAACATGCTGGCCACTCTAGTTGAGCAACGTCGTTATCTTGAATGTGCACGATGGGGGCGCGAATTGTCGTCCATGAAGACGAACGCCTCGCCAGTATGCTGCCGATATGGTTGCACTATCGGTCCGAGGATGGCATTCACGTATCGCCCAACAGTTACGGCGCCTTCCGTGACCACCACCGGCGTACGTCGGCCCCACATAATGACACCCCAAAACAGCAGGGATCCTCCACCTTGCTGCACTCGCTGGACAGTGTGTCTAAGGCGTTCAGCCTCACCGGGTTGCCTCCAAAGAAGTCTCTGACGGTTATCTGGTTGAAGGCATATGCTACACTCATCAGTGAAGAGAACGCCACGCCAATCCTGAGCGGTCCATTCGGTATGTTGTTGGGCCCATCTGTTCGGCGCTGCATGGTGTCGTGGTTGCAAAGATGGACCTCGCCATGCACGTCGGGAGTGAAGTTGCGCATCATGCAGCCTACGGCAGACAGTTTGAGTCGTAACACGACGTCCTGTGGCTACACGAAAAGCAATATTTAACACGGTGGCGTTGCAGTCAGAGTTCCTTCGAGCCATAATCCGTAGGTAGCGGTCATCCACTGCAGTAGTAGCCCTTGGGCGACCTTAGCGAAGCATGCCATCGACAGTTCCTGTCTCTCTGTATCTCCTCCACGTCCGAACAACAGCGCTTTGGTTCACTCCAAGACTCCCGGACACTTCCCTTCTTGAGAGCCCTTCCCTGCACAAAGTAACAATGCGGACGCGATTGAACCGCGGTATTGACCGTCTAGACATGATTGAACTACAGACAACATGAGCCGTTTACTTTCTTCCTGGTGGAATGTCTGGAACTGATTGGCTGTCGGATCCCTCTGTCTAACAGGTGCTGGTCATGCATGGTTTGTTACGGCTTTGAGCGGGTTTAGTGACATCTCTGAACAGTCAAAGGGACTGTGTTTCTGATACAATATCCATAGTCAACGTCTGTCTTCAGGAGTTCTGGGAAGCGGGGTGATGCAGAACTTTTTTTGATGAGTGTATAAGTTAATGCGGATGAGTAAGAAGATAAAACCTGCAATGTTCGGTTACAGTGTTACTAGTCTCCTGGCTGTCATAGTCAAGCCGTCTAAGGATCTGGGCGTAACGTTGTAGAGCGATATACAATGGAATGAACATGTGAGAACGGTGGTAGGGAAGACGATCGTGGACTTTGTTTTAATTAGGCAATTTTAGGTTTAAATGACTCTGAGCACCATGCGACTTAACATCTGAGGTCATCAGTCTCCTAGAACTCAGAACTACTTAAAACTAAGGACATCACACACATCCATGCCCGAGGCAGGAATGGAACCTGCGACCGTAGCGGTCGCGCGGTTCCAGACTGAAGCGCCTAGAACCGCTCTGCCACAACGGCCGGCCGCAGTTTTAGGTAAGAGGGATCACCTGTACAGGAGACTGCATATAGGACGCTAGTGCGACCTATTCTTGAGTACTGCTTAATTGTCTGGGATCTGTATCAGGTCGGATTGAAGGAATGCAAGGAAGCAATTTGGAGGCGGGCAGCTAGATTTGTTACCGGTTAGTTCGAACAACATCTAAGTCATACGGAGATGCTTGGGGAAGCCTAATGGCAATATCTGGAGGCAGGCGACTTTCTTTTCGAGAAAAGCTATGGAGAAAATTTAGGCATTTGAAGCTGACTGCCAAACGATTCTACTGCCACAGACACACATTGCGTTTAACGATCACGAATGTAAGATTCGAGAAATTAGGGTTCATACGGAAGCATATGAACTGACGGTTTTCCCTCGCTTTATTTGCGAGGGGGACTAGTAGTGGTACAAGGTACCCTCCGCCACGCAGCGTACTGTGGCTTTCGCACTATCTATGTAGATCCTTTGAGAATTCTATAGCGCTAATAACGGCTAACAGCGGAACAATAAACAATTTAGTCGTTTCCACGAATAGGATGTCACCTATAACACGTGACCTGAAGACGTTAAGAAGATATAGTTTTCTAAAATTGGATTAATCTTTCGGAGAAAAGCCTGTATCTTCTGATTTTAAATATAATGTTGTTTTCCGATGACTGAATGTGCGTATCACTAACGGTGGTCCCTTTATCTTAGACATTCTTAATTAGTATTTCTAAGCAAAGGTCGTGTATTTTGCACGTTACAATGTTAATTTTGTAAGGATGTCCGGTCAGAAGTAAGATACGGCTTAAAAACACTAATTTAGGCGGATTTTTAAAATGCTTATGGCTCAGTGGAACGTAAGTCTCTTTTCCAGGTTCAAGGTTCGGACATAAAAACAACTGTAAAGATTAGTGAAACACTAAATGCTGCAATACGTAAGATGAAATTCAGGAGAGAAATTTCGGAACATTTCGAAATTAAACAGGAGTGCGACAAGGTGATGGGTTCTCTCCAATGCATTTCAGCTGGTCCGAGGAAAAGAAATCCACCAGTGGCAAAAAGTAAAATCGGAGCTTAGGTTGACGAACCAACCAAATTAGGAACAACCAACACTAGCACAGAATGGTTAGGTTTCGCAGACGACATGCCGATTCTACGTCGGAAGCTCCAAACAGCATAAAAACCAATAGAAATTATTAAACAAACAGCGAAAACAGTATGTTTACAAATATCATTTCAAACAACCAAAAGAAAATTTAGTAACAACATTTGTCCCAAAAGTCTAAAATTTAAGTACTGTACAGTAGAGCGAGTGACCCCGTTCAAGTATTGAGGCGAATCTTTTGAGGAGACTGGCTTGGAAAAAAGTGGCTAAAAAATCCGTTGACACAAAATGTAAACATCCTTCAGACTGTGACAAAAAATGCTTCTGAAAATGGACAAACTGAGGCAGTACAACACACGCATAAAGCTAAGCTGTCTTTCTAGAGTAAGCACTCATTTTAAACGGAAAGTGAGACACTGAGGAAACAAAAAACAGAGAACTAAAAATAATAAGTAAAATTTTAGATCCAAATTTCTCTGAAGAAGGAACATAAAGAATAAGAACTAACAAAGAAATTGAAAAAAAAGTTATTCAAAGAACTTGAACGCTTGGTGCTCCGCAACTTGAAAATGTTTGTTAAAGGATGTCTTGTAAACACCATGAGCTGCATTTAAAACGTTCAATAGCCAGATCGGTACTAGGGTGCAGACCACACCGGCAGCGGCTTGTACTATGTATCTGTATATCAATGACATGCGTGTAGGTTATAAATTCTTTGTGATGTTCCATTTTACACTATACGACAGCTGTGTCCAGTGACACCAAGAAATGTCACCGTGTAAGACTTGATAGCAGTAACACACACCGTCAGCTGTATACTGTGAGATGATCACCGATTTGAACATCACAAAGAAATTTGCACACACGTCGTTCTAATAAAGATACATAATACACGATCCAGTCGTATTAATGTGACCACCTCCTATGTTCGAAATCAACGTCCAATAAATACTCACAGGTAGCGGCACTAGCAGTGGAAGATATACAAAGCGTGTCGAGGAATAAAGTGCACTCTTTGTCGTATTGCGGAAACGGAGCGATTTTTCTGACGTTCAAAAGAACATGATCTTTGGGTTTTGGACTCATTGTGGAAGCATTACCAAAACGGCTAAGTCTGTAAACTGTTTGTATGCCGCAGTGGTTAAGGTACAGTTTGCTTGGCAAAATGGCGCAATCCAAAATTGGCGCCGAGGCATCACGGGCCATACACATTAATGTGTATGCTGCGGAGATGTGTACTGGCGAACAGACGTGCAGCTGTTGAGCAACTGATGGCTCAGATGAGCCTAGGGGCTGCCTCAAAGACCGTTCAGCGAACGCTGCTGCGTATGGGCCTCCACAGCAGGCGGCTTCTTCGTGCACCCATGGCGACTGCTGTTCATTGGCAACGGAGGCAAGAATTTGTACGCCAGTACGACAATTGGACGTCCACTGAGAGGTGACAGGTGGCCTTTTCAGGTGAATCACGTTTTATGCTCCATCAGACACACGGCCGTTGGTATGTACGGCGTGAAATGCCTGAAAGGTAACACCCTGCAACAGTCGTGTAAAGGGTCCAAGCTGGAAGAGCCAGTGTTGTGATCTGGGCAACGTTTTCGTGGCATCCCCTAGGTAACCACGTTATTCTGCAAGGCACAGTGGATCAACACAAGTATGTATCTGTCCTTGGGGACAATGTCCACCCCAATATACAGTTTGTTTTTCCTCGACGCGATGGCATCTACCAGCAGGACAATGCGACGTGTCACACAGCTAGCAGTGTACTCGTGCGTGCGTGGTTAATCCTGCAGCCAGCAAAGTCCTCAGATTTGAACTAAATCGAGAATCAGTGAGACCCCTCCAGCGGCGTGTTCACGGCATGGATCCTCAACCGGGAAACCTAACCAGCTAGCCACTGACTGGAGTCGGCATGGCCCTACATCCCTGTTGGTACCTTTCCAGAACTTCAGTGGCTCTCTTCCTGCGCGTGTAGTAGCGGCCCGTGCTGCAAAATATCATATGCAAAGACCAACCCATCAGAAGGATAGTGAAATCATCCAGACTGAGGTGGGCGGGACATGTGGCTCGCATGAATGATACGGAAGTACCAAAAAGAATATTACCAGGAAAGCCAGGAGGGCAGAGAGGACGTGGCCGACCAAGAGCCAGATGGGAAGATGGAGTAATCGAATATCTTACGAAGAAGGGCTATAGCAACTGGAGAGTATAGCCAAAGGACCGAGAGAACTAGAAGGAAATTGTGGAAGAGGCCAAGGCTCATCATGAGCTGTAGAGCCAAGAAAGAAGAAGAATAAGAAGAAAAAAAGTACAGATTGTGGGTCCAATGAATCGAAATACGTTATAACAACTATTTACAATGTTTAAACAAGATTGTAAACAAATTCTGCCTTCAGTGTATCAGAACTTGTTCTTAAGCCTTCTCTGGAGATTAAACGATCAAATGGCTGTAAGTGAAGATCCTAAATGCTGTTGGTTGCAAGGCTTATATCTTCGGAGGAACAAATTGTGTCCTGGTAATCTTGGTGAAGTCGTGTAGAACGAAGAAAATATCCTGACATCTCTTGATGGGGAATTCGTACAAGAACAAGAATGATTTTCTTTTGTAAAAATCACAATACTGCTCATCACAGAGCATATTGTTGGTTGTTGTCTGATTCTACCTCTCCTTCCAGACCCATTTTCCATTTCGCAGTAGGAGTTGCGGAATGCTTTCTGAATTCAACAATGATGGTTCATTGAGTGTTATCTCCTTATTGCTCCGTAGTTTTGAGGATTATACTGTTTCGGATCATATTATTTTTTATTGGGGTTTGATGAAATCTTCTTCCAAAATTATTTAATTTCGTGATGTGTTTCATTCATAAAATAGAATTTCCATTGAAAGATATAATTTTATTGCATTGTTATTAATACACCTGTTATCATGTAGCACTTTCTTACACAGAACATACAGATACAAGGTACGTTTCCCTTTTTACAGATGATAAACATGACTGGACAGTGTACATGCCGCTGACAATGGGTTCTGCACCCGAATACCGGTTTGGCTATTAGTCGTTTTAAACGCAGCCCATGGTGTTTACAAGACGTCCTTTAACAATCATTTATTCAGAAAAAAAATATTCACGCCGAAATTTGATGAGGTTATTAAAAGGATGAAACCAACCAGACTAACTAGACTGGTTGTGGAATTCTACGACAGTTGGAGAAGAAGTAATACTTGAACAAAAATATGGGCTGGTGCAGTGACAAAAGACCTGGAGGGAACTGAAACAACACACCTTGATGTAATTCACATTTGGACAGTCGGCCTGACAGGATAACCCAGCTTGACTGGAACAAGTTAGTTTGACGAATGGAAAAGCGATCATTCTGACAGAATGAAAACAATATGGGCAAAAAGAAATGCTAAAACGAAGGTCTGAAAATGATCCTTGCTGTGCTTTACGTGGTCTATTAGGGTCCAAACATGGGTAATCATAACGTTAATAATAATTGTAGTTACAATAAAAAGTAACAAAATAAACTGAAATTAAAACGTGACCGACGTACATTGAATGACAGTCGTTTTTAAGCCCCCTGCATTCATTTTTGCTAATTACTGCCGTTATTCATTTATGGCCAATTTTTGCTTTATACCCGGTTCTTTGTTATTAACAGGTGTAAATAAATAAATAACGCGAAATGAAATTTCGTGTTTGCTGACAGATGTGCCAGGAAGTCGACAATTAATTACTTTACACTGGCTGAGCGCTCGCTGCAGCAAATTTCCAACCACGAACGTTGAACGGACTGTGGTTCATACTCAACGTCCAGTTCTTATACAGCTACTATTTCTCTTTATTAGAGTCAACAGTCTTTTGACTACTTTGATAACGCCCGTGCCGATGTTTTCTTCCCAGAGTAGCAGTTGAAACCTACGTTCTCAATAATTATTTGCTAGACGTATTCCAATCTCTGTCTTCCTATACAGCTTTTAGCCTCTACAGCTCGCTCTGGTACCGTGGAACTTATTCCCTGATGTCTTAACACATGCCCTATCATCCTATCCCTTCTCCTTGTCAGCGTTTTCCATATATTTCTTCCCTCGACAGATTCTGTAGAGTACTTCCTCACTCCTTCTCTTACTAGTCCACCTAATTTTCAACATTCTTCTGCAGCACCACATCTCAGATGCTTCGATTCTCGTCTGTTCCCCTTTCCCCACAGTCCATGTTTCACTACCATACAATACTGTGTTCCAGACTTACACTCTCAGAAATTTGTTGCCGGCCGGTGTGGCCGTGCGGTTAAAGGCGCTTCAGTCTGGAACCGCGTGACCGCTATGGTCGCAGGTTCGAATCCTGCCTCGGGCATGGATGTGTGTGATGTCCTTAGGTTAGTTAGGTTTAATTAGTTCTAAGTTCTAGGCGACTGATAATCTCAGAAGTTAAGTCGCATAGTGCTCAGAACCATTTGAACCATTCAGAAATTTGTTCCTCAAGTTGAGGCCTATGTTTGGTACTAGTAGACTTCTCTTGGCCACGAATGCTATTTTCCCAGTGATAGTCTGCTTTTTATGTCCTACCTTGCAACGTCCGCCATACTTTATTTTGCTATCTAGGTAGCAGAAATCCAGGTTCATCTATTTCGTATCACTAATCATGATATTAAGTTCCTCGCTGTTCTCTTTTCTCTTACTTCTCTCTACTTTCGTCTTTCTTCGAGTTACTCTCACTCCATATTCTGTATTCATTAGACTGTTCATCCCAGTCAGCAGGTCCTGTAATTCTTCTCCACTTTCACTGAAGATAGCAACGTCATCAGCGAATCTCATCATTGATATTCTCTCACCTTGAATTTTAAAACCACTCATGAACCTTTTTTTTTTTTTTTTTTTTTTTATTGAGAGCTATAGAGCTGTACATCCATAAGATAATGAGGAACCACCAGCAGTTAACATTCGAGTCAGTGATTAATAATCAGTTCTCTGAGGCCTTCAAACGGTGTCTGTTTATGTCAGTGCATTTTGTCATGCTTAGAGCAAAAGCAAAAAACGATAGTGCTCGGAAGACATAATCCAGATAAAAGATGGCGCTGTAGATACGTACTACCAGCCTTGCTCGCAAGAGGGTAAGTAGCCGTCTTGTGAATCTTATGACATGGCTGCACGTACAGAGACCGTGAATAGTTACAATTGAAAGAAAATCAGCCCTCGGCTACTATTTTTAACAAATTAACCTGGTTTCGACACTGCTAGGAGTGTCTTCCTCAGAATTTAAAACAAAGAATGTTCTATATTCTATAACTGACCATGTTATAGAATATGGATCATTCTTTGTTTTAATTTATGAGGAAGACACTCCTAGCAGTGTCGAAACCAGGTTAATTTGTTAAAAATAGTAGCCGAGGGCCGATTTGCTTTCAATTGCGTCTTGTGAATGATTGCCGAAGTTGAAATCCTCAAATGCTCACAGTACTTCAGCGTGGATTCTGTTCTGGCAGAGGCTGTTTAGTCTGTTTCCCCTTTACTGTTTTGGGAGGGTGCATCAGTGTGAGCGGTAAGTAATATTTAGTACCCCAGCGTTTGCCCGACGTTGCTTGGGAGACATGTCCCGGATCAGTGTTTGGGTGATTTCGCTGGGCAGACATTGAGCTTGATTACACGTGGGCGACGTTGTTTCGGGGTATCGTTGTGATCAGGCACGGCGTTGTGGTTCTAATTGTGTCTCTTACGTCATGTCTGTGTCATTCGTTGGGTTGAGTTAATGTTGCCTCCTAGTGTGAACCTGTGTCCTCGTTAAACTGTGTATGTTAGTGCGTTGGACTCTAGTATACAAGTGAGGTGCTTGTTTGAACGCCAAGAGTCTTTTTCTTTCGGCGTCCGTATTAAAATTAGTGTTATGTTCGACTTGTCTTTTCTTTACTTAGGCAAGTAACCCCGTGTCTTTCAAGTGATTTAATGATATTTTACGAAGTTAATTTGTGAAGTTTGTCATCGTTTGATTGCATTTAAATATTTAATGCGTTGGTAACTGGTTCAACACATGCGAAAGATACTAATCTAATGTTGCCACCACTTAATTTTGTGAAGTTTAGAGCACCAGTGGTGACAAGTCCCAGTCAATAGTTCATGATCTACATTTGTCTTGTAAATTTTTAGAGAGTTTTGTGTCGAAGACTTATTTTTAATGATATTGCGAACTACTTGTGAAAATCCTTGGCAATTCTTAAGGAGAAAGTAGCACTGGTTGCGAAGTAGCTGTTACTGTCGTCACTTTAAATATTTGTCGTAATATACTTTGTTTTGAAGTTGGTCATTAGCATCCAATTTTTTAACACTGTCGGTGGACAGTCGTGCCTTAATACCATACCAAGTGTAGAATTATGAAGCCGAAATCCGGTTGCAATAATTACACGTCTGTATTTTGAAACTGATCAACAATATTTTATTCAAAATAATCTCCACTACTATTTGTAAATTTCTCCCATCTCTCCGGTGGGCTATGAACGCCCCACCAAGAAACAGTTCTTCTTTTGAAGCGAACAAGTCAGCCAGCCATTTTCGTACCTTTTCATACGAACTGAAGCGTTGTTCAAAGACAGCGTGTCGCAGCTATGCAAATAGATGATAATCGGACGGAGCCAGTACACCGCTTACCCTCGTATTTCCCAACTGAACGCCACGATCGTTTCACTGGCCCGTTTTGTTGTGTGTGAAGAGGCGCTATCATGAAGCAATATGACTTTGTGTTTCCTTTTTCCATATTCCGGTCGTTTTTCACGTAATACTCGATTGAAATCGATCATTTGCTGCTGGTAGCGATCAGTGTTAACGGTTTCAGCAGGTTTTAGCAGCTCATCATAAAGGGTGTTTCAAAAATGACCGGTATATTTGAAACGGCAATAAAAACTAAACGAGCAGCGATAGAAATACACCGTTTGTTGCAATATGCTTGGGACAACAGTACATTTTCAGGCAGACAAACTTCCAAAATTACAGTAGTTACAATTTTCAACAACAGATGGCGCTGCGGTCTGGGAAACTCTATAGTACGATATTTTCCACATATCCACCATGCGTAGCAACAATATGGCGTAGTCTCTGAATGAAATTACCCGAAACCTTTGACAACGTGTCTGGCGGAATGGCTTCACATGCAGATGAGATGTACTGCTTCAGCTGTTCAATTGTTTCTGGATTCTGGCGGTACACCTGGTCTTTCAAGTGTCCCCACTGAAAGAAGTCACAGGGGTTCATGTCTGGCGAATAGGGCGGCCAATCCACGCCGCCTCCTGTATGCTTCGGATAGCCCAAAGCAATCACACGATCATCGAAATATTCATTCAGGAAATTAAAGACGTCGGCCGTGCGATGTGGCCGGGCACCATCTTGCATAAACCACGAGGTGTTCGCAGTGTCGTCTAAGGCAGTTTGTACCGCCACAAATTCACGAAGAATGTCCAGATAGCGTGATGCAGTAATCGTTTCGGATCTGAAAAATGGGCCAATGATTCCTTTGGAAAAAATGGCGGCCCAGACAAGTACTTTTTGAGGATGCAGGGACGATGGGACTGCAACATGGGGCTTTTCGGTTCCCCATATGCGCCAGTTCTGTTTATTGACGAAGCCGTCCAGGTAAAAATAAGCTTCGTCAGTAAACCAAATGCTGCCCACATGCATATCGCCGTCATCAATCCTGTGCACTATATCGTTAGCGAATGTCTCTCGTGCAGCAATGGTAGCGGCGCTGAGGGGTTGCCGCGTTTGAATTTTGTATGGATAGAGGTGTAAACTCTGGCGCATGAGACGATACGTGGACGTTGGCGTCATTTGGACCGCAGCTGCAACACGGCGAACGGAAACCCGAGGTCGCTGTTGGATCACCTGCTGCACTAGCTGCGCGTTGCCCTCTGTGGTTGCCGCACGCGGTCGCCCTACCTTTCCAGCACGTTCATCCGTCACGTTCCCAGTCCGTTGAAATTTTTCAAACAGATCCTTTATTGTATCGCTTTTCGGTCCTTTGGTTACATTAAACCTCCGTTGAAAACTTCGTCTGGTTGCAACAACACTGTGTTCTAGGCGGTGGAATTCCAACACCAGAAAAATCCTCTTTTCTAAGGAATAAACCATGTTGTCTACAGCACACTTGCACGTTGTGAACAGCACACGCTTACAGCAGAAAGACGACGTACAGAATGGCGCACCCACAGACTGCGTTGTCTTCTATATCTTTCACATCACTTGCAGCGCCATCTGTTGTTGAAAATTGTAACTACTGTGAAACTTCCTGGCAGATTAAAACTGTGTGCCCGACCGAGACTCGAACTCGGGACCTTTGCCTTTCGCGGGCAAGTGCTCTACCAACTGAGCTACCGAAGCACGACTCACGCCCGGTACTCACAGCTTTACTTCTGCCAGTATCTCGTCTCTTACCTTCCAAACTTTGCAGAAGTTCTCCTGCGAACCTTGCAGAGCTAGCACTCCTGAAAGAAAGGATATAGCGGAGACATGGCTTAGCCACAGCCTGGGGGATGTTTCCAGAATGAGATTTTCACTCTGCAGCGGAGTGTGCGCTGATATGAAACTTCCTGGCAGATTAAAACTGTGTGCCCGACCGAGACTCGAACTCGGGACCTTTGCCTTTCGCGGGCAAGTGCTGTACTTCAAAAAATGGTTCAAATGGCTCTGAGTACTATGGGAATTAGCTTCTGAGGTCATCAGTCCCCTAGAACTTAGAACTACTTAAACCTAACTAACCTAAGGACATCACACACATCCATGCCCGAGGCAGGATTCGAACCTGCGACCGTAGCAGTCGCGCGGTTCCGGACAGAACGCCTAGAACCGCTCGGCCATCGCGGCCGGCTTTTAAAGATGGTTATCATGAATTGATAGATGTATAAGATGACTTTTGAACACTATTAACGTAAATACATTGTTTGTTCTCTATCAAAATCTCTCATTTGCTAACTATGCCTATCAGTAGTTAGTGCCTTCAGTAGTTTGAATCTTTTATTTAGCTGGCGGTAATGGTGCTCGGTGTATTGCAGTAGTTCGAGTAACGAAGATTTTTGGGAGGTAAGTGATTCATGACAGGTATAGGTTATTGTTAGTCAGGGCCATTCTTTTGTAGGGATTATTGAAAGTCAGATTGCGTTCCGCTAAAAATATTGTGTGTCAGTTTAGTGTTGATCAGAATAAGTAAAGAGCGAAATGTCTGAGTACGTTGAGTTCTGATCATCTGTTTGAAAATAAAATAACGTAATAGGTTTACCAGCACAGTAATTCATAAATTTTCTTAGGGGAGGTTTCAAGGTCTGCAATTGTCTTCGAACTTTTTCGGTGGTTTCCCGCGCTCATCGAATCTCACGTCAGAATCACCACTATTGAATTTTTTGAACCACTCGAAACCCTGTGTCTTCCCAAGAGCATATTTGCCGAAAGCTTCGACCAGCATTCGATGCGATTCTGCAGCAGTTTTCTTCAAATGATAACAGAAAACCAATGCTGTGCGCAAATCGTAGTTCATAGGGACAGAACTAGACATGTTGACGGGTTAGAAACGGATACCGATGTATGGAACTGGGGTTACTGTGTGATGCCATTCGTCGTCAGCCGTTACAGGCAGCAGATGGCGCTGCATTTTCGGTCTCACGTGCGCTACACTGACGGCTAGCACCATCTACACGGTGTTACAAAAAGGTACGACCAAACTTTCCGGAAACATTCCTCACACACAACGAAAGAAAATATGTTATGTGGACATGTGTCCGGAAACGCTTAATTTCCATGTTACAGCTCATTTTACAGCTCCATGGTGCGGTACGTTTGTATCGAGACAGATTTCCAGAACGAAGGTGTCCCGACAGGAAGACGTTCGAAGCAATTGATCGGCGTCTTAGGGAGCACGGAACATTCCAGCCTATGACTCGCGACTGGGGAAGACCTAGAACGACGAGGACACCTGCAATGGACGAGGCAATTCTTCTTGCAGTTGACGATAATCCTAATGTCAGCGTCAGAGAAGTTGCTGCTGTACAAGGTAACGTTGACCACGTCACTGTATGGAGAGTGCTACGGGAGAACCAGTTGTTTCCGTATCTTGTACAGCGTGTGCAGGCACTATCAGCAGCTGATTGGCCTCCACGGGTACACTTCTGCGAATGGTTCATCCAACAATGTGTCAATCCTCATTTCAGTGCAAATGTTGTCTTTACGGATGAGGCTTCATTCCAACGTGATCAAATTGTAAATTTTCACAATCAACATGTGTGGGCTGACGAGAATCCGCACGCAATTGTGCAATCACGTCATCAACACAGATTTTCTGTGAACGTTTGGGCACGCATTGTTGGTGATGTCTTGATTGGGCCCCATGTTCTTCCACCTACGCTCAATGAAGCACGTTGTCACGATTTCATACGGGATACTCTACCTGTGCTGCTAGAACATGTGCCTTTACAAGTATGACACAACATGTGGTTCATGCACGATGGAGCTCCTGCACATTTCAGTCGAAGTATTCGTACGCTTCTCAACAACAGATTCGGTTACCGATGGATTGGTAGAGGCGGACCAATTCCCTGGCCTCCACGCTCTCCTGACCTCAACCGTCTTGACTTTCATTTATGGGGGCATTTGAAAGCTCTTGTCTACGCAACCCCGGTACCAAATGTAGAGACTCTTCGTGCTCGTATTGTGGACGGCTGGGATACAATACGCCATTCTCCAGGGCTGCATCAGCGCATCAGGGATTCCATGCGACGGAGGGTGGATGCATGTATCCTCGCTAACTGAGGACATTTTGAACATTTCTGTAACAAAGTTTTAAGTCACGCTGGTACGTTCTGTTGCTGTGTGTTTCCATTCCATGATTAATGTGAAGAGAAGTAATAAAATGAGCTCTAACATGGAAAGTAAGCGTTTCCGGACACATGTCCACATAACATATTTTCTTTCTTTGTGTGTGAGGAATGTTTCCTGATAGTTTGGCCGTACCTTTTTGTAACACCCTCCATAGGGAAATTCCGGTTTCCTTGCTCTACACCTGGTATATAGGGTGTTAACTGTGTAAGTGGAGATATTTTTATTGGTGACTTAAGACAGTGTATTGGACAACGTTAGACCAGTATTTACTTCATTTTAAGACTAATAATTATAGACATTACAAATCGTATGTGTTTAGGTTGGTTAATACCTCCAATTACATGTGGCGAGAGCAGGCCTAAGCCTATTTTCCTCTGGTCAGGTGTTGAAGTGTGGACACGTGGACGCAAAACGGTTACTCTATATTGACAGTTGTAGTTCACTTAGTGGTGCAGTACAGCCGTGCAGAAAACATCCTGTCATAAAGTTTGTGAGGTGTCTTTGAGGAAGACTGTTCAGTGCAGAGAAAGCAACCAACATACTAATGTTTGTACGAAGCGTGTTTTTTTTAAGTAAGTACCGTTTTGAAATTAAAAAAGACGCGCTAAGATATCTCAATAATTTTATTTTTACATGAAAGCCTTTACCTTAATCTGCTTTTCTACATAATTTACGTCAATATTGAGGCACTTGTCATAATGTTGTACCAGTTTTTGAATACCTTCCTCATAAAAATCTGCCGCCTGACTTGTTAAGCACTGCATCACCACTGTTTTGACTTCGTCATCATCTTGAAGACGCTGACCGCCCAGGTGTTTCTTCAGACGCAGGAACAGATGGTAGTCACTGGGTGCAAGATCGGGGCTGTGCGGAGGATGATCTAGAGTTTCCCATCCAAAAGATGTGATGAGATCTTTGGTCTGCTTCGCCACATGCGGACGGTCACTGTCTTGCAGCAAAACGATGTCCTTGCTCAAATTGCCACGTCTTTTGTTCTGAACTGAATGACGCAGATTGTGCAGTGTCTTACAGTAAGCTGCTGCACCGATTGTCTCATTACGAGGCAGAAATTCCACAAGCAATACTTCTTTTCCGTCCCAAAAAACTGTGCTTATGATTTTCCGGGCAGAAATTGTTTGCTTAAACTTCACTTTTGTGGGTGGGTCTGAATGCCGTCATTCCATGGACTGTTGCTTTGATTCTGGTGTGACGTAGACCACCCATGTTTCATCGCCCGTAACAATTTGGCTTGAAGCCGATGACGAAGTCAAAACAGTGGTGATGCATTGGTTAACAAGTCAGACGGCAGGCATGTAGGAGGAGAGTATTCAAAAACTGGTACAATATTATGACAAGTGCCTCAATATTGACCGAAATTATGTAGAAAAGTAGATTAAGGTACAGGCTTTTACGTAAAAATAAAATTATTGAGATATCTTATCACGTCTTATTTTAATTTCAAAACGATACTTACTTAGAAAACACTCCTCGTATATTATAGTACCACACACAAAAATTTCTTTACTTATACACTTTACACTCTCTACCAGGTGTAGAAGTATGAAACCAGAATTTCGCTACAGACGGTGCCAGCCGTCAGTGTAGGGCCCGTGAGACCACGTCCTCGGCGCCATCTGCTTCTTGTAACGGCTGACGAAGAATGTCAAAGTAACCCGACTTCCATACATCGGTATCTGTTTCAAACCGATAAACATGTCGAGTTTTGTACCTACGAACTACGATTTGCGGACAGCACTGGTTTTCTGTAATCATTTGAAGAAAACTGCTGCAGAATCGCATCGAATACTTGTCGAAGCTTCCGGCAAACGCGCTCTTGGGAAGACATAGTGTTCCGAGTGAAAGTGGTGATTTTGATGTGAGAAACGACGGCCGCGGGAAACCACCGAAAAAGTTCGAAGACAACGAATTGCAGGAACTCGCGGAACAGATGAATGTGAAGCAGAATGCAACTTCTCTTCGGTTGCAAGCAATGAGGAAAGGTGCAGAAAGTGGGAAAATGGACTCAATACAACATAAAGCCGTTTCTCCATCGAATAGTGACAGATGATGAAAAATGGATATATTTTGAGAATCTTAATCATCATAAATCATGAGTCAATCCAGGTAAACTATCGACACCCACTGCAAGACCAAATCGCCTTGGAAAGAACACAATCAAGTGTGTTTGGTGTGGTCAGAATGGTGTCATCTATTATGAGTTGCTAAAACCTGGTGACGCCGTTAACACTAATCGCTAGCAACACCAACTGATCGATTTAAAGCAACACAAAGTCATATCGATCCATGATAACGCCCCATCACACACAGTAAAAGCGGGCAGGAAAACGATCGAGGCGTTCAATTTGGAAATACTAGGGTTCAAAATGGTTCAAATGGCTCTGAGCACTATGGGACTTAACTTCTAAGGTCATCAGTCCCCTAGAACTTAGAACTACTTAAACCTAACTAACCTAAGGACATCACACACATCCATGCCCGAGGCAGGATTCGAACCTGCGACCGTAGCGGTCACGCGGTTCCAGACTGTAGCGCCTTTAACCGCTTGGCCACAGCGGCCGGCGGAAATACTAGGGTATACGGCTTATACTCCAGACTTCACTCCGTCTGATTATCATCTGTTTGCATCACTGGGACACGCTCTCGCTGAACAGCGCTTCAATTCGTAAGAAAATGTATGAAAATAGCTCGCTCACTAGTTCCCTTCAAAAGAACAACTGTTTTTTATTTATTTTATTTTATTTTACTTTTTTTTACGTGGCATTCGTAGCCTGCCCTAGAGGCGGGAGAAATGTATAAATAGTAATGGAGATTACTTTTTAATAAAATATTGTTTTCAGTTTCAAACAACAGACGTGTAATTATTGCAACCAAATTACAGTTTCACACTTCTACCCCCATTATACAGGGTGGTCCATTGAGAGTGACCGGCCCAAATATCTCACGAAATAAGCATCATCGAAAAAACTACAAACAACGAAACTCGTCTAGCTTGAAGCGGAAAACCACATGGCGCTATGGCTGGCCCGCTAGATGGCGCTGACATCGGTCAAACGGATATCAACTGCGTTTTTTAAAGTAGGAACCCCCGTTTTTATTACATATTCGTGTGGTACGTAAAGAAATATGAATGTTTTAGTTGGACCACTTTTTTCGCTTTGTGATAGATGGCGCTGTAATAGTTTCACAGTCGTATAAGTACGTGGAATCACGCAACATTCCGCCAGTGCGGACGGTACTTGCTTCGTGATACATTACCAGTGTTAAAATGGACCGTTTACCAATTGCGGAAAAGGTCGATACCGTGTTGATGTATCGCTGTTGTGATAAAAATGCCCAACCGGCGTGTGCTATGTATGTTGCTCGGTATCCTGGACGATATCATCCAAGTGTCCGGACCGTTCGCCGGATAGTTACGTTATTTAAGGAAACAGGAAGTGTTCAGCCACATGTGAATCGTCAACCACGACCTGCAACAAATGATGATGCCCAAGTAGGTGTTTTATCTACTGTCGCGGCTAATCTGCACATCAGTAGCAGACAAATTGTTCGAGAATCGGGAATCTCAAAAACGTCGGTGTTGAGAATGCTACATCAACATCGATTGCACCCGTACCATATTTCTATGCACCATGAATTGTATGGCGACGACTTTGAACGTCGTGTATAGTTCTGCTACTCGGTACAAGGGAGATTACGGGACGATGACTGATTTTTTGCACGCGTTCTTTTTAGCGACGAAGCGTCATTCACGAACAGCGATAACAAAAACCGACATAATATGCACTACTGGGCAACGGAAAATCCACGATGGCTGTGAGAAGTGGAACATCAGCGACCTTGGTGGGTTAATGTATGGTGCGACATTATGGGAGGAAGGATAATTGGCCCCCATTTTACCGATGGCAACCTAAATGGTGCAATGTATGCTGATTTCCTACGTAATGTTCTACGATGTTGCTACAAGATGTTTCACTGCATGACAGAATGGCGATGAACTTCCAACATGATGGATGTCCGGCATATAGCTTGCGTGCGGTTGAAGCGGTATTGAACAGCATATTTCATGACAGGTTGATTGGTCGTCGAAGCACCATACCATGGCCCGCACGTTCACCGGATCTGACGTCCCCGGATTTGTTTCTGTGAGGAAAGTTGAAGGATATTTGCCATTGTGATCCACTGACAGCGCCTGGCAACATGCGAACATTACGGAAGGCGAACTACACGCTGTTAAGAGGAATGTCGTTACACGTATTGGCAAATGCATTGAGGTTGACGGACATCATTTTGAGCATTTATTGCCTTAATGTGGTATTCACAGATAATCACGCTGTAACAGCTTGCGTTCTCAGAAATGATAAATTGACTAACGTACATATATCACATTGGAACAACCGAAATAAAATGTTGAATCGTGCCTACGTTCTGTATTTTAATTTAAAAAAATCTATCTGTTACCAACTGTTCGTCTAAAATTGTGAGGCATGTGTTTGTGACTATTACAGCGCCATCTATCCCAAAGCGAAAAAATGGTCCAACTAAAACATTCATATTTCTTTACGTACTATACGAATATGTAATAAAAAATGGGGGTTCCTATTTAAAAAAAAAACACAGTTGATATCCGTTTGACCTATGGCAGCGCCATCTAGCGGGCCAACCATAGCGCCATCTGGTTTCCCCCTTCAAACGAGACAAGTTTCGTTCCTTGTAGTTTTTTCGTTTGACACATATTTAGTGAGATATTTGGCCCGGTCGTGAACAATGGACCACCCTGTATATATGAAGATAGTAACATCGAAAGAACAGATACCATTGATGACCGTGCAGCTTCTCTAGAATAAATGATAATTAATTGAAACGCTCAGCTGCCGACAGTTGTTTTGATATACCTCGATGGGGACAGCTGAGGTATATCAACAACACCTCTCGGCAGCTGAGCGTTTCAATTAATTATCATACATGTAGAAATAGTAATGGAGATTACTTTGAATAAAATATTGTTTTCAGTTCCAAACAACAGACGTGTAATTATTGCAACCAAATTTCAGTTTCATACTTCTACACCCGTTATCTATGGCTGATACACGTGGAAGATTGCAATTTAAAAGAACTGTTTCCTTGTCGTCAAATGTAAGGAAATATATCATGGACATTAAATTTTATAATGATTAGCTATGGTTATAGTGCTCTTACAGTGAAAAGTATTTTAACAAGTGATGAAATGATATTTATCCAGTTGAAGCCACCAATATGCCCTACCCGCACTGCCGACAGGCACAAAACGCTCTCCCTCTTTTTGTTGTGCATCACTGCATCTGAAATATGAGCACCACTATATTCCTGAAAGTAATTCAGCCAAAAAGAACAAAATGAAGAAGTTCCAGAGAACGCGTTCTTCTGGTGTCCGATAAAAAGGAACGACGACCAACTCCTGACACAGGTGAGTGATGGGAGAGTTTAATCAACCGGGACGTGCTTTCAGAGCAAGATAGAAAGTGGAGAGACGAAAGTTATTTCTTTAATAAAAGCGGGTGCGGCTTGTGCCCGAGACAAAGCACTACGAGCAGACAGCTGCTGTTGTGGCGGGGAGGGAGACGAGCAGTTGTAATCAGCCTGACGACATCGCCGCCGTCAGCGGCCGAAACGCCACCTCGATGGCGGAGGGGCGGTATCGATAAACAGCGCCCTGGGATTCCTTTCCTCCCCCTACTGTTGGCGGCACCGCTTTTATTATTATTTTTATTTCCGGCGCCTTCCCAGCGGTGTGGGCGGATTCTGCGTAGCTCTCCTGGAGGCTGTGACGTCAGTCGGTGGGGAAATGAAGGCAATTCAGGCCGAAGCACAGCACGTCAATGGCGGCATTGGAGGCAGCCGGAACGGACTTTGACGTTATGCACCGCACCGCTGCGATCGGAAAGAAGTCCACCCACCACCCTTTCTCTCTCTCTCTCTCTCTCTCTCTGTCTCTGTTCCTCTCTCGCTCTTTTTTTCCAATTCCGTCAGCAGCCATGGGAAAGGGGAATATTGGCGTAACAGGCGCCGGGCGGCACGGATTGAAACGCCGGCGGCGTCCTGCGTTAAAAGCGCAGACCAACAAATAAAATTTATTCCCTTTTTTTTCCCTTCCCCTGCTTCCCCTGTTGCCTCTGAAAACAGAAGGCTATTCTGCCGTCGGAATCGCGATCGAAGTCGTATAAACTGCAGACATCGCTCGTCAGCGTTCGCCATAGCCGACTTGCGTACCGCCCGTTTTAACGTGAATATCGTCGGCAATGGTATTCCACATCTACATCTACATACATACTCCGCAATCGACCATACGGTGCGTGGCGGAGGGTACCTCGCGCCACAACTAGCATCTTCTCTCCCTGTTCCACTCCCAAACAGAACGAGGGGAAAATGACTGCCTATATGCCTCTGTACGAGCCCTAATCTCTCTTATCATCTTTGTGGTCGTTCCGCGAAATATAAGATGGTGGCAGTAAAATTGTACTGCAGTCAGCCTCAAATGCTGGTTCTTTAAATTTCCTCAGCAGCGATTCACGAAAAGAACGCCTCCTTTCCTCTAGAGACTCCCGCCCGAGTTCCTGAAGCATTTCCGTAACACTTGCGTGATGATCAAACCTACCAGTAACAAATCTAGCAGCCCGCCTCTGAATTGCTTCTATGTCCTCCCTCAATTCGACCTGATAGGGATCCCAAACGCTCGAGCAGTACTCAAGAATAGGTCGTATTAGTGTTTTGTAAGCGGTCTCCTTTACAGATGAACCACATCTTCCCAAAATTCTACTAATGAACCGAAGACGACTATCCGCCTTCCCCACAATTGCCATTACATGCTTGTCCCACTTCATATCACTCTGCAATGTTACGCCCAAATATTTAATCGACGTGACTGTGTCAAGCGCTACACTACTAGTGGAGTATTCAAACATTACGGGATTCTTTTTCCTATTCATCTGCATCAATTTACATTTATCTATATTCGGGCCGGACGCCGGTGCTGCGAAACACTACGGCTTGTCTGCAAGTACTGTACGGTCCATAGGGATAGAACCACACTTGCTTTTTTTTTTAAGGAAAAGATGTTGGACAAACAGAAATTTAAAGTAATGTCAGATGGAAGAGGGCGAAAGCAGTGAGGTTATGTTGCCAACATGTCCGATGTTTAAGAAGCAGCCATCTTGGATTCACCTTGTACTTTTAGAATCAAAAGGGAGTCGTGTGACGTACCAAACAGATATCCCATTATGCAGGAGCAAGAGTATGACAGTGTCTGTAGCGGCATAAATTGCTGTTTATGATATTGGACGTGTTAATATTTGTAAACGAAAATTATACACTACTGGCCATTAAAATTGCTACACCAATAAGAAATGTAGTTTCGCATTCGGAAGAGAAAGTTGGTGATTGAAAAGATTCGTAAATATATCTCGCCTCAAAGAAAACCGCCTTTGTTTCAGTGACTGCCACCCCAACTTGGGTATCATATCTGTTGTGGATTGGCCGGAGACCAACCCACTAAATTGAGAGGAAGCCGAAAGGAACGCGTTTTAGCTCACGCAGGCTGGCGTGAGGTCTGGAACAGGACAAGGAAATTAGAATTTAGAAAAAACGGACGTAGCTGGTGGAATACTTAACTTTAATCCATATATAGTGAACGTCGCTCTTGACGGTACATTATTCATAATATCAATAGTAACTGGTAATGGCGCCTTGCTAGGTCGTAGCAAATGACGTAGCTGAAGGCTATGCTACTATCGTCTCGGCAAATGAGAGCGTATTTTGTCAGTGAACCATCGCTAGCAAAGTCGGTTGTACAACTGGGACGAGTGCTAGGAAGTTTCTCTAGACCTGCGGTGTGGCGGCGCTCGGTCTGCAATCACTGACAGTGGCGACACGCGGGTCCGACGTATACTAACGGACCGCGGCCGATTTAAAGGCTACCACCTAGTGAGTGTGGTGTCTGGCGGTGACACCACAATATCAGTGGCACTCTCACCCCTATTGCACGATAACACGAAACGAGTTGCCCTTATTTGCACTTTTTCGATGTCCTCCATCAATCCTACCTGGTAAGGATCCCATACTGCGCAGCAATATTCCAGCAGAGGACGGACAAGTGTAATGTAGGCTGTCTCTTTAGTGGGCTTGTAGCATTTTCTAAGTGTTCTGACAACAAAGCGCAGTCTTTGTTTCGCCTTCCCCACAATATTATCTATGGTCTTTCCAATTTAAGTTGCTCATAATTGTAATTCCTAGGTATTTAGCCGAATTGTGCGGTGTACCGTATACCCAAAATTTATCGGATTTCTTTTAGCACCCATGTGGATGACCTCGCACTTATCTTTGTTTAGTGCTGATTGCCACTTTTCTCACCATACAGAAATTCTCTCTAGATCATTTTGTAATTGGAATTGATCGTCTGATGATTTTACTGCTAATCACCTTCACTCCATTCTACCCTTCGTCCCCCCTTCCCCCTTTCACCATGCCCTTTCCCCTCCCTCCACCATATACTAATTCAAAACGCTGATCGCAGTTGCGAAACACAGTGCTGTGATATGTTGTGACATACACTAAACAGGTTGCTAATGCAACGACTGAGATGAATTCTGTACTTATATACAACTGTTTTGTACATTTTGTAAAATATTAGACGGCATGAATTGGCCGGGCTCTGTAGCCGAGCGGTTCTAGGCACTTCAGTCTGGAACCGCGCGACCGCTACGGTCGCAGGTTCAAATCCTGCCTCGGGCATGGATGTATGTGATGTCCTTAGGATAGTTAGGTTTAAGTAGTTCTAATTTCTGGGGGCTGATGACCTCATACGGTAAGTCCCATAGTGCTCAGAGCCATTTTAACGGTATGAATTGAGTTTTACTTTGTTTTGGATCTGACGGTGATCAGAAGATATCGAGGTATGTCCACGTACTTAAAAATGTGCAACCGAGACGGAAGAATAAATTGGAATTGTTTTAAGTATCAGTACAGTCGCTGATTCTTTCAGGAGGAATGTGTCGGCTGTGGTGAATATTGTGTCAGGAGGTTCAAGGGGCTGTACTCAACGGTATGCAGGATGTAAACGGACCTACGCGCCTAGCGCCCGAGAGGAGTTGCTCATTGTGTTCCACAGGATCGCAAGCCACTTACCCGTGCAGTCCCTTGAGTCAAGAAATAACCTTGTTAGCAGCGAGACAAGTGTCAACACTGACAATGGGACGTTGCATGAAGCACCGCCGACTGCCGACTGTTTGTATTGCGACCATTGTTGCGGGTATCATTGACGCGACAGGAGACCCAGGTGTGCCAACAATGGTGCGCCCAGCGAGAAGAGCGGATGCAGGAGTAGCACAGAGTCAACTTCTCCGTCGAGCCCTGCTGGTTCTGTGTACAGAATTATGATGGATGTAACCACGAGTATGGAGGCTCAGAGCAGAACTAACATCGTGATTCATCATCGTCATGTGGGCACAGCACCTGAAGCGATGGGATGGGGTGCTGTTGGACACATCCATATCAACATCTACATCTGCATAAGGACTGTTGATATTTTGAAAAATATCAGCAATCCGATATTTTAAAAAGATATCATTACTGGCCCTTGATATATAGACAAAAGTATCCATATTTCGAGGGAAGAAACATCGAAATATTGGCCTGTAAAAATATCTTACAATTAAATTTCCCGTGACACATTTGCGTCTCATCTTTATCTATGGTAGTGGTGGAAGCTGAAGAAATGAATTGAAATCTGTGCCACTGCCAACACTGTAACCCAAGTCTCCTTGCCCAGGCATGAATACTCGCAATTACACCACTGCACCATTGCTGCACAGAGCAGTTGGTTTTTAACGCAACTGTTATGTTGTTTCCTCAGATCGGAAATCTTGTTATTCCATTCACATCGCCAGTCCCCAGTGCAATAGGACTACCTCTTTTGTGCCACCTATTCTTCTTTCACGCAGTCAAAGAGAAAGACTGGGCTTGATAAAAGCTCAAAAAGTAGTAAGACTGCTCCACACAATGAAAGTAAAATTACGTTCTACTACAGTTTCGAAAGAACGCATACGCAGGCACGCCGTTACGTTTCTGACGCTTTACGCTCGGTACCTGTCCCATGTATTCGAGGTCTGTCTGAGGTTATCTTTCAACAAGATAAAGGAAGACCACATGTTGCCTGTACTGTTGTGACCTTTACAGAGAGTGTTCGACTCTTGCCATGGTGAGCACATTCTCCATACATCTCACTCATAAGATCAGGGATTGCCGAGGCGCTAACACTCTCCCACTCGCCAGCCACTATCATTATTAAATTATTTATTTTCAGTTTAACCGCATGGACTGAGTTACCAGTCTCTGCCACACAAGCTCAGTTCGATTCGATGCACAGCTGGGTTAGAGTTGTTGTTGCTGGAATTTTGCACGCTCTCTACTCCCAAACTGACGACACGTTTAATCGCTTATTTTCCATGCTTCGGCATTGTTGGCTATTTCTGCCGGGAACGTCAGGAATTTGGCTTAGGAACTTATCTAGCATATACTGATTGCGAGAGAACCTTCGATAAGGTAAAAGGACCCCACTTGCTGAAAATAGGGGAAATGAAAGATTTTCCTGAGCACCTTATTAATACCATAGATAGTGTCATCCTCAGCCAATAGGCGTCACTGGATGCTGAACGTTTATTAGAGTACTGTGAAAACTTTGAAGTACATTTATAAAGAACTTTTTGAGACTTTTAGTAACAGCTTTCGACATCGGCTCTGTCTTTATGTAATAGTAGTATACATTTGTATAGCCTACTGCACATATTTCAAAAGACTAACGTATATTGGTCCCAATGTTTATTAATCGTGTAAAAATTTGAAGTAAATCGCTCAAGAATATTGCGAGATTTTTTGCTGAAAAGCTTTGCGGTTTATTATTAAAAATGTTCAGCCTATACCCGTCCCATGTTCCTTAAGGTATCGCGTAAAAATTTGAAGAAATCCGTTAAAAACTATTTGCGATGTCTAACAACAACGTCAAACTACAACTTGTTTCTATATAGTATTATACACTCGTGCTCATAAATTAAGGATAATGCTGACATATGGTGAAACAACGCTCTGGTGGGCGGTTTGCGGGTTTAAATCACCTCGGGGTATGACCATGCGGTGCATTTGACCTGCGGTCGTCGCACGGTGGCGCTGGCAGCAGTACACATACGCAGAGGCGTGTTGGTGCATGTCAGAGTACGGTGCAGCGAGAAGGTGTGCAGACGTTTTCAGACGTGCTAAGGGTGACTGTGTGTTGAAAATGGCTCAAATAACACATATTGATGACGTTATGAGGGGTAGAATACTAGGGCGACTGGAGGCTGGTCAAACATAGCAGGTCGTAGCACGCACCCTCTGTGTGCCACAAAGTGTGATCTGAAGATTATGGCAACGATTCCAGCAGGCAGGAAACGTGTCCAGGCGCTACAGTACGGGACTTCCACAGTGTACAACGCCAGAAGAAGACCGATACCTCACCATCAGTGGCCGCAGTCGGCTACGGAGTACTGCAGGTAGCCTCGCTCGGGACCTTACCGTAGCCACTGGAACAACACAGTCTACAGACGACTGAACAGACACGATTTATCCGCCCAGAGACCTGCTAGGTCCATTCCACTGACCCCTGGTCACAGGAGAGCCCGTAAAGCCTAGTGTCAAAAACACAGTACATTCTCATTGGTCCATAGTCTGAACAGTGATTCTTGCCGGGTTTTCATCTGGCGTGAACCAAGAACCAGATACCAACCCCTTAATGTCCTTGAAAGGGACCTGTATCGAGGTCGTGGTTTGATGGTGTGGGGTGGGATTATGATTGGTGCACGTACACCCTCGCATGTCTTTGACAGACGAACTGTAACAGATCAGGTGTATCGGGACGTCATTTTGCACAGTATGTCCGCCTTTTCAGAGGTGCAGTCGGTCCCACCTTCGTCCTGAAGGATGATAACGCACGGCCCCACCTAGCTGTCATCGTAGAGGAGTCCCTTGAAACAGAAGGTACCAGGTGAATGGCTGCATGTTCTCCAGACCTAAACCTCTTCGAGCACATCTGGAATGCTCCCGGTCGATGTATCGCTGCAAACGCTTCAGGAGCTCCGACAGGCAAGAATGGGAGGCTATACCCCAACAGCTGCTCGACCACCTGATCCAGAGTATGCCAACCCGTTGTGCGGCCTGTGTACGTGTGCATGGTGATCATATCCCATATTGATGTCGGGGTACATGCGCAGGAAACAGTGGCCTTTTTGTAGCACACGTGTTTCCGGACGGTTTCCTCAACTTATCACCAATACCGTGGACTTGCAGATCTGTGTCGTGTGTGTTCCCTATGTGCCTATGCTATTAGTGCCAGTTTTGTGTAGTGCTACGTTGTGTGGCACCACATTCTGCAATTATCCGTAATTAATGAGCATGAGTGTGGATTTACTGTAGCTTCTACGGAACCCTCAGAGTGCGAGTGCTGCTCGCAACTTATCCGGTTTCTATTTTGTCATCACATGGAAGTCCTAACTGGTGAAAGGATGAGTCTACAAATATTTCAGTGTGTACGTTGCCATTACATTAATGAGCGCCTCACATAGGAGCGGACAAATTTACTTTTTCCGGGAACCGGTTTCAGAGCGGTGGAGGACGTCAATCGGAAATTGTCGAGCCGTTATTAGCGTCGCAGGGGCTTAACTAGAGGGCGTGGCTGTGGGCGTTGTCTGACGAGCCGTGGGACAAGTTTAACGTCGCCGTGTGTGGGCAGGGATGACGTGGTGGGACGCAGCGCTGGAATGGGCACACACCGCCGCCTGCGAGCCGTTAGCGTGGTGACCCCAGCGGTCGTACCTAACTGACAGGCTGCTTACGGCGCGCTAGCAGAAGCACCTCTGTCACTTTGGCATTACAAGTGACAACGGCTCTTTTGTGTTTTAATTCTGTGGTGTGACTGAAGGCGTGGTCCATAGTTTCCAACGGAGTAGACGATTGCAGTGTTATGATTAATTTTATTCGTCACCGCAAAACTGGGAGTATGACATTGACGCAGTGTTAGGTATCTGTAGACCAGCGATGAAAAGATCCTTTCGGAGCTCCTGTTTATGTAAACGAGCCTGACTCATGCAGCCCAGCTCATTGCCATTATCTCTTTGTGTCTCTGTCAGTGTCTCCTGTGCCACAGCCAGAGTCCCCTCCGTTCTGTGATAGCTCTATACTCTCTCCTAACTCTCACTGTCTCCCTCTCACTCTCTCTCACCGCTAATACCTAATTCCTTCCTTACCACTTCTCACTGTCACTATCTCTCTCTTCTTCGTTGCCACTGTCATATAAACTTCCTGTCGTTATCAGTGGTTCTGACCCACCTCCACTTTCTCTTTATTGCTCTCCCACTGACACTGTCTACTTCACTTTTCCCAGCAAAGTTCTGTCACTTTCAATTACAGTATGTTCCACTGCCAATGTGACCCACACTTTCTCCCACTCTATAACTCTCCTTCGCTCTTTCTATAACATGACCACTTTCTATCATCTTACAGTATTTATCACTTTTCCATCTCTTTGCCACTGCCACTGTGATCCTCTCTCTCTGAATAAAAAAGCCCTAAATTGTTGACATGCCAAAGATTTTGGGAAAAATTTTAAAAGTGCTGAGGAAGGTAGAATGAGACAGCTCGTACCCCACTTTTCGATCGCAGTCTTTTAAATAGAGCATATTCTCCATTTTTGTGTTCCCATAGCGGTATTTTTCCACTGGTTGCCTTCTCTTCCCTACTGTAGCAGAGCATATAACTCATATGAAAAAAAAAAAAAAATGTATTCGTCATTAAATTTAGATAGGTTGCTAGTCTGAAACAAATAATGCAAAACTAATTTTACACCTCAGTCCGGATTTTACGTGAAAAAGAGGAATGTATATAAACTATTTAGCTAACAATAAGAACATTTCTCTTTGATTTGTTAAGGCGTGAAGTCAAGTTCCGGCACGCCAGTCGGGAACGATAGAGGAGAGATGGCTGCGAGAAGGCGTCAGTCAATTGCACGCTGACCGACCCCTCTCCAGGACGACAACGCGACAGCAGTGGCACCTCTGCGCGAAGGAGACATAAGCGTCGCCTCCGACTGGACGCGGCGGAGTCGAAGAGAAGCCTCAAGACTGGCGACCTGAATATAAGCGTCAACCCTATTACTTCACCTGTATCAGGACTGTTTATAGTGATGAACATTGATTATTTTGCACGTCGTCCTTTGCTTGCGTCACATCTGTGTAATATTCAGAGTACTGTCATTTACTTTTTTGTAATAAAACTCATTGACACGATTTTTCCGCGCGGGGTAGCCGCACTGTCCAGGGCGTCTTGTCACGGTCTGCGCGGCTTCCCCTGTCGGAGGTTCGAATCCTCCCTCAGGAATGTGTGTGTGTGTGTTTGTGTGTGTGTGTTGTCCATAGCGTGACTTACTTTAAGTTAGATTAAGTAGTGCGTAAGCTTAGGGACCGACGACCTCAGTAGTTTGGTGCCGTAAGAAAATGGTTCAAATGGCTCTGAGCACTATGGGACTCAACTGCTGAGGTCATTAGTCCCCTAGAACTTAGAACAACTTAAACCTAACTAACCTAAGGACATCACAAACATCCATGCCCGAGGCAGGATTCGAACCTGCGACCGTAGCGGTCTTGCGGCTCCAGACTGCAGCGCCTTTAACCGCACGGCCACTTCGGCCGGCGGTGCCGTAAGAGCTTACCACAAATTTCCAAATACGATTTGTTTGAACGCTGTCTAGCGATCCGAGAAAGGAGGTTTCCGAGACACCCCGTATTCAACGCCTAGGTAAGATTCAACAAGATTTGCGGCTGGTAATGCTACCGTCAAGTAACCTCTTCTGAAGAGCAAACTGAAATGCAAAATGATGCTGAAAATATATCTTCAATGTGCAAAACGTAACAGTTGACTCTGAACATTAAAATGTGCGAGGTTCCCCACGTGATTACTGAGAAGGTTTCGTTAAGCTTTGAGAAATCGGTAAGTAAAAAAAAATTGAGGGTTATAGATCCAACGAAAGCGCTACCAGTTAAAATATGAACGATGTAACTCGGAAACTTAGCATGATGTGCTGAACATGCATCAAATGTTGACACAACTCTTAGAAGACTCTAGAAGTCTACTACGGAGACTGCCATTACTACTTCGACTTTTTCAGTAATACACTCCTGGAAATTGAAATAAGAACACCGTGAATTCATTGTCCCAGGAAGGGGAAACTTTATTGACGCATTCCTGGGGTCAGATACATCACATGATCACACTGACAGAACCACAGGCACATAGACACAGGCAACAGAGCATGCACAATGTCGGCACTAGTACAGTGTATATCCACCTTTCGCAGCAATGCAGGCTGCTATTCTCCCATGGAGACGATCGTAGAGATGCTGGATGTAGTCCTGTGGAACGGCTTGCCATGCCATTTCCACCTGGCGCCTCAGTTGGACCAGCGTTCGTGCTGGACGTGCAGACCGCGTGAGACGACGCTTCATCCAGTCCCAAACATGCTCAATGGGGGACAGATCCGGAGATCTTGCTGGCCAGGGTAGTTGACTTACACCTTCTAGAGCACGTTGGGTGGCACGGGATACATGCGGACGTGCATTGTCCTGTTGGAACAGCAAGTTCCCTTGCCGGTCTAGGAATGGTAGAACGATGGGTTCGATGACGGTTTGGATGTACCGTGCACTGTTCAGTGTCCCCTCGACGATCGCCAGTGGTGTACGGCCAGTGTAGGAGATCGCTCCCCACACCATGATGCCGGGTGTTGGCCCTGTGTGCCTCGGTCGTATGCAGTCCTGATTGTGGCGCTCACCTGCACGGCGCCAAACACGCATACGACCATCATTGGCACCAAGGCAGAAGCGACTCTTATCGCTGAAGACGACACGTCTCCATTCGTCCCTCCATTCACGCCTGTCGCGACACCACTGGAGGCGGGCTGCACGATGTTGGGGCGTGAGTGGAAGACGGCCTAACGGTGTGCGGGACCGTAGCCCAGCTTCATGGAGACGGTTGCGAATGGTCCTCGCCGATACCCCAGGAGCAACAGTGTCTCTAATTTGCTGGGAAGTGGCGGTGCGGCCCCCTACGGCACTGCGTAGGATCCTAAGGTCTTGGCGTGCAGCCGTGCGTCGCTGCGGTCCGGTCCTAGGTCGACGGGCACGTGCACCTTCCGCCGACCACTGGCGACAACATCGATGTACTGTGGAGCCTCACGCCCCACGTGTTGAGCAATTCGGCGGTACGTCCACCCGGCCTCCCGCATGCCCACTATACGCCCTCGCTCAAAGTCCGTCAACTGCACATACGGTTCACGTCCACGCTGTCGCGGCATGCTACCAGTGTTAAAGTCTGCGATGGAGCTCCGTATGCCACGGCAAATTGGCTGACACTGACGGCGGCGGTGCACAAATGCTGCGCAGCTAGCGCCATTCGACGGCCAACACCGCGGTTCCTGGTGTGTCCGCTGTGCCGTGCGTGTGATCATTGCTTGTACAGCCCTCTCGCAGTGTCCGGAGCAAGTATGGTGGGTCTGACACACCGGTGTCAATGTGTTCTTTTTTCCATTTCCAGGAGTGTATCTATGAGCATTGTGCGATCGTTACCTGACGGAATTGACGGAAGTCATGGGAAACGCCGAAAGAAAGCAACTGATTATGTGGTATATCGAATTAGGGGAAAGAGTGTCGCGGGCGTTTTTCTTCCTTTCCTTGAGGTTGTTGGGGGGAGGGGGCAGGGGTACGACTTGAAGACACAATATTAAAACAAACACTTTTTCACTGCGACACGCTACTTCCACATTTCAACCACCATCTTTTTCCTCCGAAAACGAACTATTTTTCTTGTTGTTGTTGTTGTTGTTTTTGGGGAAGGAGACCAGACAGCGAGGTCATCGGTCTCATCGGATTAGGAAAGGATGGGGAAGGAAGTCGGCCGTGCCCTTTGAAAGGAACCATCCCGGCATTTGCCTGGAGCTATTTAGGGAAAGCATGGAAAACCTAAATCAGGATGGCCGGAGGCGGGACTGAACTGTCGTCCTTCCGAATGCGAGTACAGTGTCTACCCAAACTATTTTTCTTGCCACCGCCGTTGTTAAAATTTGCCAAAATCCTAAGAGAATTTAATCTAAAAATAAAAAAGAAGAAAACAAAAACTATGGTAGTAGGGAAGACAAAAGAAAATGTTAAAGTTAATATTAAACTAGAAGATGATGTTCTAGAGCAGTTTGAGAACTTCTGTTGTTTGGTGAGCACAGTCACTGACGACAATAAATGTATCACAGATATGAAGAGAAGTATAGCCTTGGCAAAGCAAGCTTTCCAAAATAAAAGGAATTCACTAACAGACAATCATATAAGCCTAGAAAGTAGGAAGAAGTTTGCCAAAACCTTTGTCTGGCGTGTCTTAACATACGGATGTGATGCGTTGACTCTGGGAAAGGCAGAGAAAGAGAGACTGGAAGCAATGGAAATGTGGATATGGAGGAGAATGACGAAAACAAGCTGGGTAGATAGAAAAAGTAACGAACGGGTCTTAAGAGAAGTGTATGAGAACAGAACACTGCTAAATTATATAGGAAGAAGAAAATCAAAAATTATAAGGTACATAATGAGACACAACCAGTTCCTAGAGAATGTATTTGAAGGAAAAGTTTTAGCGAAAAAACCAGGCAGGCCAAGAGCAATGTATTTTAATAACATCAAAGAAGATATGGGGATAAAATCGTATGAAGAGTTGAAGAGGATGACAATGGAGAGAGGGACGTGGCTAAATCGACAAAGCATAGCCTTTAGTTTATGATGATGACCCCTGTCCAAAGGATCATATAACAACTGTATTAATATAAGACAAATTAGAAATCGCACATTAAGGATTTTTTTCTCGAACTTCATACATGAGTGGAACTGTCGAGAAATGTAAGCGATCCTGTGAACCCTTTACAAAGTACTTAACTGTGGTTCTTAAACCTGTAAATATGGCTGCGTTTTGAGCGACCGTTACAAAGTAAAATTAAAACAGTGCAGCCCTTTGTCACAAAAATGAAGTCTTTCATTTTCACGACCGAGGGTTGCACTGTTTTAATTTTACTTAACTGTGGATTATTTGAGGAAGAAATTTCTGAGGATGTACGTCTGGAGTACAGCATTGTATGGTAGTGAAACATGGACTGTGGGAAAACCGGAACAGAAGAGAATCGAAGCATTTGAGATGTGGTGCTATAGACGAATGTTGAAAATTAGGTGGACTGATAAGGTAAGGAATGAGGAGGTTCTACGCAGAATCGGAGAGGAAAGGAATATGTGGAAAACACTGATAAGGAGAAGGGACAGGATGATAGGACATCTGCTAAGACATGAGGGAATGACTTCCATGTTACTAGAGGGAGCTGTAGAAGGCAAAAACTGTAGAGAAAGACAGAGATTGGATGGAATACGTCAAGCAAATAATTGAGGACGTAGGTTGCAAGTGCTACTCTGAGATGACGAGGTTAGCACAGGAAAGGAATTCGTGGCAGGCCGCATCAAACCAGTCAGTAGACTGATGACAAAAAAAAAAAAATAAAAAAAAAAAATAAAAAAAAAAAAAAAAATAGTGGATTGCAGAGTAATCGTGTATCACTGCGATGGAAATATGGAAATGAAGTGCCACAGCAGAACATGATGTCCGTCGTGCAGCACATATTGTTTCAGAGACAATGAGTACACTTTGTAAGGTGCTCGAAATGAAAATGAAATGATCTCGTATGGCATTTATTGGACGGGATTTCCGCTTTCGGTGTTCGCAAGTCTTTTTAGTCGACGCCACTTCGGCGACTTGCGTGTGAATGATGTACTACGTATACACAATTATTGGCAAGGCTGACACCAAAACTGTTTACATCTTGCAAGAAAGAATAGCTCCCTGCGTCGTGCGACTGCTAGCTAGTTAAAATATTTGTTATAGCTACGTTAATCATGAGTGTATTCTTTAACTAATTTTTAGTTAAATATTTGAATGAAACATCAAACATAGATGTGCGTGCTCACTGTTACAGCAAAATAGCTATGGCGGTCCGACGAAAATTGACAGATTTTGAAAATGGAATGGCAGGTCAAGCGCCGGCTGCGGTGGTCTCGCGGTTAAGGCGCTCAGTCCGGAACCGCGAGACTGCTACGGTCGCAGGTTCGAATCCTGCCTCGGGCATGGATGTGTGTGATGTCCTTAGGTTAGTTAGGTTTAAGTAGTTCTAAGTTCTAGAGGACTGATGACCACAGAAGTTAAGTCCCATAGTGCTCAGAGCCATTTTTTTTGGTAGTTCAAGCTGGACGCATGGAACATTCCATTTCGTGAATCTTAAGGAATTCAATATTCCGAGATCCACAGTGTGAGCCAAGAATGCCAAATTTCAGGCATTACTTCTCACAACGAGCAATACAGTGGCTGACGGCCGTCACTTAAAGACTGAGAGTACCGGCGTTTGTGCAGAGTTGTCACTTCAAACACAGAAGGAACAGTGCGTGAAGTAACCGCAGAAATCAATGTGGGACGTATGAAGAACGTACCCGATAGCACAGTGTAGCGAAATTTGTGCGTTAATGGGCTGCGGCAGCAGACAATCGATGCGAGTGCGTTTGCTAGCAGTACGACATTGCCTGTAGCGCTTGTCCTGGACTCATGACCTTAACGGTTGGACCCTAGGTCAATGGAAATCCGTGGTCTGGTCAGATGAGTTCCGATTTCGATACGTCAAAGTGTGGTGCAGACCATAGGAACCCATGGACCCGAGATACTGTGCAAGCTGGCAGGGGCTCCACGTTGGTGTGGACCTTGCTTAGATGGAACGGACTTGGTCCTCTGACCCAATTGAACCTATTGCTGATTGGAAGTGGTTTTGTTCGGCTACTTGGAGGCCATCTGCAGTCATTAATGGACTTCATGTTCCCAAAAACAATACTCCACGTCACCAGGGCGCCATTGCTCGCGACTGAATAACATTCTGGACAATTCGAGGGATTGATCTGGGCACACAGATCGCCCCATCGAACATTTATGGGACATAAACAGGAGGTCAGTCCGTGCACAAAAGCCTGCATGGGCAACACTTCCTCATTTGTGGACGGCTATAGAGGCAGCATGGGTCAGTATTTCTGCAGGGGATTTCCCATGAATTTTTGAGTCCATGGCACGTGTCGAGATGCTGCACTACGTGACATTATGGGGTAACCCCTGACTTTTGTCGCCTCAGTGTATTTCATGAAGAGTTTTGAAAATACTAATTAGCGTGCACGATAGGCAAAGTCTAACATAGCGAAACTCAACCACCTACATTTCTACATCTACATATACAATCTACTAGCCACCAAGCGGTGTGTGGCGGAGGGCACAATTAGTGCCAATGTCATTCCCCCTCCCCCCTCCCTCTCTTCCCCCCCCCCCCTCTCTCTCTCTCTCTCTCTCTCTCTCTCTCTCTCTCTCTCTCTTCCACTCGCGGATCGCGCGAGGTAAAAACGACTGTCTGAACGCCTCAGTACTAGCTGTGATTTCCCTTACCTTTGAATGGTTATCATTGCGCGATTTGAATCTTGCTGTTAATAATACATGTTCTACATCCTCGGCGAAGATCAGATTTCGGAAGTTTGTGAGTAGCTCCTTGCGTTTAGTGCGTCGTCTATCTGCAAGGGTGTCCCACTTCAAACTTTCTATGAGATTTGTAACGCTCTCGCGATGGTTCAATGTACCAGTCACGAATCTTGCCGCTCTTCTTTGGACCTTCCCAATATCTTGAATCAGGCCCAACTGGTATGCGTCGTATACAGACGAATAATACTCTAAGAGTGGACGAACTAACGCATTGTAAGCTATTTCTTTTGTTGAAGGACTGCATCGCTTCAGGATTCTACCAATAAACCACAATGTAGGATTCGCCTTGCCCGTTGCTTGTGTAATGTGATCATTCCACTTGAGAGCATTTCGAATGATCACACCCAGATACTTGGCGGATGTTACCGCTTCCAAAGACTGGGCATTTATTCAGTACTCGTACATTAATCGGGATTTTCGCCTTGTAATACACAGTAGGTTACACTTACTAATACTGAGAGATAACTGCCAGTCATTACACCACGCATTTATTTTCTGCAAATCATCATTGATTTGTTCACAACTTTCGTGTGATACTACTTACTGTAGACTACAGCATCATCGGCAAACAGTCAAACGCCGCTGTCAATACCATCAACCAGATCGTTTATGTAAATCGTAAAAAGCAGTGGACCTATTACGCTGCCCTGGGGCACACCTGAAGTTAGGCTTGTTTCTGTTGAAGTCACCCCATTCAGGACGACATACTGCTCCCTGTCTGTTAGAAAACTTTCTATCCAACCCTCTTATGACACTGGATAGACCGTAAGCGCGCAGTTTTAGGAGCAAACGACAGTGCGGAACTGAGTCGAACGCCTTTCGAAAGTATAAAAATATGGCATCAACCTGGGAGCCGGTATCTAGAGCCTGTTGTATATCATGCACAGAGTGGGCCAGATGTGTCTCGAATGACCTCTGTTTCCTAAAACCGTGCTGGTTTTTGCAGACGAGCTTCTCAGAGTCTAGAAAGGTCATTATGTCTGAACACAAAATATGTTGCATGATTCTACAACAAATAGATGTCAGTGAAATTGGCTGGTAGTTATGTGCATCCGATTTTCTACCCTTTTTATAGATTGCTATGACCTATGCCTTCTTCCAGTCCCGTGGAACTTTCCGCTGTTCCAATGATTTCTGATAGATGATGGATAAGAATGGTGCTACATTTGTAGCATAGTCAACATATAATCTTACGGGGATACCATCTGGGCCAGGTGTCTTTCTGGCGTCTAAGGATCTTAACTGTTTTACAATCCCAGATACACTTAACACTATGTCAGCCATCACTGCGTTTGTTCGATAAGTGAAAGGGAGAATGATGCTGCAGTCCTCTACCATAAACGAGTTTTTGCAAGTTAGGTTTAGAATTTCGGCCTTCTGTTTATCATTACTGTTACATTACCCGTACTCTCAGCAAGAGAAGGTATTGAATTATTTGTAGCGTTCATAGATTTTATGTACGACCAAAATTTTTTGCGGTTATTTTTAGAATCTGCAGATATTGTTTTGAAATTCGTTGAAAGGTCTCTCACTGACCTTTTGACAGCTGCTTTCATATCACATAATTTCTGTTGTCAGCGGGGCAGTGACCAAGTTTTTCAAAAAATGTGTGTGAAATCTTATGGGACTTAACTGCTAAGGTCATCAGTCTCTAAGCTTACACACTACGTAACCTAAATTATCCTGAGGACAAACACACACACCCATGCCCGAGGGAGGACTCGAACCTCCGCCGGGACCAGCCGCACAATCCATGACTGCAGCGCCCTTAACCACTCGGCTAATCCCGCGCGGCGACTAAGTTTAAAACGACCGTGCAAAATTCTCTGCTTTCTCAGCAACTTCCGAATATGTTTGTTGTACCAAGGTGGATCCTTTCCCACATCTATATTTTTGCTAGGCACATACTTCTCTAGCACGTGATGGACAATACCTTTAAAAAAGTGAGAAAATTACTTACTGGCGTGAACACTGAACGCCACGCCCTAGCGAGCACACAGCATGCAATCCCGCTGATTAGTTTCATTGAGCGAACTGCGGTCTCCAGCCCCTGACCGCGCATAATGGAGCGGTCTATGGCCGCCTGCCACACCGTCGCTTTTTCGCTACCATTCCTGCTTCATCTATCGGTCTCCCTGTTGCAGACGTAACTTTTCTCACGGAAAAAAAGTGGTGAATGGTGGCTGTGATTCTAATCACAAATTTTTTATAGGGGGAATTCATGCGAAAGACGGGGAAAGATTTATCGCAGGTTTTTGTCATTTGGCCACATCATGGCACTACAGCAGAGGTTGTGGTGTGGGGTGTCTGCCGAGAAACACGGAAACAGCGCGCTTCACACAACAACCGGTTCTAGCGACATCTGCATTTACATTTACATCTGCACTCAGCAAGGGACATTAGGGTGTGTGGCGGAGGGTACTACGTGTAAAAGGTCACTTCCCCCTCTTCCTGTGTCAGTCGCGTATCGTTCGCAGGAAGAATGACTTAAATGGTGGGATCGAATCTGCTTAGCTTTATCTTCATGTCTCTTAGCGAGATACTCGTAGGATGAAACAATATGCTGGTTGACTCTTGTGGGAACTTTAAAAATAGACCGGACTGTGATGCAGAGCGCCTCTCTTGCAGTGTCTGCCACTGAAGTCGGGTGAGCGTTTCTGTGATGCTCTCGCGGTTGCTAAATGAACCTGTAACGAAGCGTGCTTCTCTTCTTTGTATCTTATGTTCTCTGTTTCCTTGGCCAGTCCTGTCTGGTACAAATCTCGTACTGATGAGCAGTGTTCAAGTACTGATCGAACAATTGATTTTTAAGCAACTTCCTTTGTTGATGGCCTACATTTCCTCACGATTCTTCCTATGACTCTCAGGCTGCTATCTGCCTTATCCATGATTAATTTCATGGGGTCGTTGTACTTTAAATGCGTCCGCACAAATACTCCTAGATATTTTATCAAAGTAAGTGCTTCCAATGATTGTTCTGCAATCATGTAATAATAGAATTAAGAATTTTTATGTATATGTATTCCCAATTCGTTACATATCATGCAGCTTGTCAAGTAAAGCAGAATCATACATACTGACACGTGGTATAACGTGACCACGAAATCACACCACCCTACATCACTTTCGTCACGGCCGGCCGGAGTGGCCGTGCGGTTCTAGGCGCTACAGTCTGGAGCCGAGCGACCGCCACGGTCGCAGGTTCGAATCCTGCCTTGGGCATGGATGTGTGTGATGTCCTTAGGTTAGTTAGGCTTAATTAGTTCTAAGTTCTAGGCGACTGTTGACCTCAGAAGTCAAGTCGCATAGTGCTCAGAGCCATTTGAACCATTTGAACTTCCGTCCCGTCGTGCAGTACAACACAAAGTTTAGGATACATGTATCTCCACCCTGTTATAAATACGCATCCACTCTTGGATACTTCCTACTGTGGATGCGTCCCACTTTCTAGAAACACGTAAATTTGTGTTTATTATGTCCGTCAACATAATGAAACAGAGCGGAGATTTTTGGGGAAAAATGGTTCCCATGGGGAAGATATCAATCCACTCCGACACAGAAATTAAAAAGTTGGCTTGGCTTCCCCCACAGGAACAAATCCAACACTAGTTTTTCGTCACCCCTCCCCGCCACAGAACATTGTTTTAGCAATAACTTGTACGCTCTTCAGCCATATGATATACAGGGTGAGCCACTAACTATTGCCACCTAGAATAACTCACAAAGTATGATAGTAGCTGAAAGGTTTGTGGGACAAATGTTGCATAGGACAACGAGGGCATAGGACAACGCTGGTTTTTTGTTGCTAGGTGGTGTCGCGTTTTTCTCAAATGGAATGCTGTAGTTTGGTACTTATTTTCTGCTAGCGGCCATGGAGACGAATTCAATGATGTGTAACAGTAAGGTCTTTGAAGGTCAACGAAGGTCAAAAAGGTGGCACGAACGTCCATTTACAGAAGGTTTTCGAAGTGATGACCATTGGTATCAATGCAGTGCTGCAATCTTCTTATCAAGGATTGAGTGGTATTCTTTATCACATCGGCACGTATGGAAGCACATGTTCTGACAATTCTCTCTCGTATATCGTGCGGGTACCAGGTTGAGATTCATTGGGAGAGTCCTTAGAAAATGTAGTCCATCAACAAAGGAGGTAGCTTACAAAACACTCGTTCGACCTATACTTGAGTATTGCTCATCAGTGTGGGATCCGTACCAGATCGGGTTGACGGAGGAGATAAGAGAAGATCCAAAGAAGAGCGGCGCGTTTCGTCACAGGGTTATTTGGTAACCGTGATAGCGTTACGGAGATGTTTAACAAACTCAAGTGGCAGACTCTGCAAGAGAGGCGCTCTGCATCGCGGTGTAGCTTGCTCGCCAGGTTTCGAGAGGTTGCGTTTCTGGATGAGGTATCGAATATATTGCTTCCCCCTACTTATACCTCCCGAGGAGATCACGAATGTAAAATTAGAGAGATTAGAGCGCGCACGGAGGCTTTCAGACAGTCGTTCTTCCCGCGACTGGAACAGGAAAGGGAGGTAATGACAGTGGCACGTAAAGTGCCCTCCGCCACACACCGTTGGGTGGCTTGCGGAGTATAAATGTAGATGTAGATGTAGAAATAGCAAATATTCGCCAACTACAGCGTATCCAACTAAAGTGCCATTGACATGTAAACACCATGCGCCGGTTTCGCAATACAACACTAATAGGAACGGTAAGACTAACATCGTCGAATCAAGCGAATGTGAACGATGTATTCCTTCGAAGAACAACTCGATATGCTTTTCATTTACGGAGAATGCCAACGAAATTCAGTGAGAGTTAGAGACTTATACGCTGAAATATATCCTCAACGTACTCACCATGCACGTCGAACACTTAAATATGTGTATGATGAATTTAGAACAACTGGACCTTTAACGCATCGGAAACATACCCGGCAAAGGAAAGTTACTAACGAGCTCACGTGAGCTCCCGAGGCCCACCTCACAGTGTCCATGGAGACGAGGCACTCGCCGGAGCTTAAGTTGATGGTGACTTAGTACCTATGTACCGCATTTTTAAAATGGGACTACGCCTATTCAGGCTGATTTAGTTTTATTTCTAGACCATGCCCTCGTATACATATTATAGAATCAGGTTTATCTTCTGAAGAAGGCTTAATTACTTGGGCTGAATCCTAGGCAAAGGTTGGTTTCATTACCGCAATCGAGGCTGATAGTTTCTTATATATTAGATCATCACGATTGCTGACAGGGTTGCAATGTTGAAAGTACCAAAACGTTCCAACTACAGCTGAAGATATGCGTGAGAGAATTGTCAGAGCACGTGCTTCGACAAGTGCCGATGTGAAAAAGAATACCACTCAATCCATGACAAGAAAATTGCAGCACTGCATTGATAACAATGGTTATGACTTCGAACAGCTTCTGTAAATCGACTTTCATGTCACCTTTGTGACTATCGTTACTGTTACACATCATTGGATTCGTCTCGATGGCCGCTATGAGAAAATACCAAGTTTTGTGATAGATGGCGCTGTGATATTCATAAACGTATGGCTCACAATTTTAGATGAACTGTTGGTAACAAAAAATGGTTCAAATGGCTCTGAGCACTATGGGACTCAACTTCTGAGGCATCACTCCCCTAAAACTTAGAACTACTTAAACCTAACTAACCTAAGGACATCACACACACCCATGCCCGAGGCAGGATTCGCACCTGCGACCGTAGCGACCGCGCGGTTCCAGACTGTGGCGCCTAGAACCGCTCGACCACTACGGCTGGCAGTTGGTAACAGGTAGGTTTTTTAAATTAAAATACAGAACGTAGGTACGTTTGAACGTTTTATTTCGGTTGTTCCAATGTGATACATGTACCTTTGTGAACTTATCATTTCTGAGAACACATGCTGTTACAGCGTGATTACCTGCAACTGCCACATTAATGCAATAAATGCTCAAAACGATGTCCGTCAACCTCAATGCATTTGGCAATACGTGTAACGACATTCCTCTCAACAGCGAGTAGTTCGCCCCCCGTAATTTTCGCACATGCATTGACAGTGAACTGCCGCATGTTGTCAGGCGTTGTCGGTGGATCACGATGGCAAATATCCTTCAACTTTCCGCACATAAATAATTCTGGGGGCGTCAGATCCGGTGAACGTGCGGGTCTTGGTATGGTGTTTCGACGACCAATCCACTTGTCATGAAATATGCTATTCAATACCGCTTCAACGTACACGAGCTATGTGCCTGACATTCATCATGTTGGAAGTACATCGCCATTCTGTCATGCAGTGAAACATCTTGTAGCAACATCGGTAGAACATTGCAGAAAAAAGTCAACATACATTGCACCACTTAGACTGCCATCGATAAAATGAGGGCCAATTATCCTTCCTCCCATAATGCCGCACCATACATTAACCTGCCAATGTCGCTGATGTTCCACTTGTCGCAGTCATCGTGGATTTCCCGTTGCCCAATAGTGCATATTATGCCGGTTTACGTTACCGCTGTTGGTGAATGACGCTTCGTCTCTAAATAAAACGCGTGCAAAAAATCTATCATCGTCCCGTAATTTCTCTTGTACCAATTTGCAGAACTGTACACGACGTTCAACGTCGTCGCCATGCAAATGGTGAGGTCTCTCTCATACCATGTATCCATCCATTTTAAGCTACTTCAGTTTCCAACCACGGATTAGTTTGCAATAACAATAATCGTCGTTCAAGGTCAGAGAGAGGGGGGCAAGAGGAGTTGGGGTGGAGGAAATGGATGTAGAGAGGGAAAAGGAGAGGGATGGAGAGAGGGGGAAGGAGAGAATAGGCAGAAAGAGGGGAAAGAATGAGATTAAGATGTATTTCAGTTCCCAAATATATTTAACAATTCCCAAGTACTGTCAGGCTCACTAGCTATCTGACACACAGTATGTTTTTGGGTATAAACGTCGCCTTCAGGCTAGTTTAGATATACGAGAAACATTTAACAGAAGTACATGTAGATATTAAGGCTGTTCTGTACAGTCTTGGTATGTGGTGTCAGCATCTTGCATAAGAAGAGGGTAACGTGTTATTATGAAATAAACACTTCATTTATTGGTTTGCTGTTAGCATGTTTTTAAAATAATCAGTGACTTTATTGATATGAAATGGCTTTGCTTTGGCTCCCTGGACTGCATTACCTATAACCTTTCAAAGTGCACTTAAAACACATCATCACAACAAAGCACACGATTGTGATGACTTGTTTTAATTGGGCTTTGTAAGTTTATACACATCGATACACATTATAGCGTATTAAGACATAGTTTCGATGGTACTAGAAGAAGCTTTAGAGGGTAAAACTTGTAGGGGGAAGGCCGAGATTGGAGCACATCCAATAAGTAATTGAAGACATAGGGCGCAAGTGCTACTCGAAGACGAAAAGCTTGGCACAAGAGAGGAATTTGTGGTGTGCCACATGAGACAAGTCTATGATGATGATGATGAAGAAAAAAGTTTTAACAAGACCCAAGAATAGAATGTAACAACACACTGCTCATGGAGACAGGTATTTCATATGAGCAAAGTGACCGGTTCTTTAAAAGAGAAAAGTTAACAGCAAACTAATAATGTTAATATTCCTTCATATTAGGTTCCTCACAATATGGATGCAGCACATGGCAACGCTGTAAAGAGTAACTTTGATCTATATGTGTACTTTCGTTAAATGCATTGCCATTGTAGCCTGAAGATGACGTTTGTAGCACAAAACATGTTGCTTTATTAAATAACTAATCTTCTCCACACAGCTTTGTTCATGTACACGTTTCTCACTTATACTGCACACAAATCCCCTCTGTGTCCAGTTCTTCCTTCTTGTCATTGTCCACTTCATCCCACACCTCTATCCATCTTCTCCTTCCCACTCTCTCTACCTCTCGATCTCCTCCTCTTTTTTCATCAGCTCTGCCTCATCTTTTCAGGCAAACTTTCTTATGACTACCTCTGTACATATCCTCTTGTCCTCTCTCTGTCAGTGTCCTCCTGCGCCTTCTCCATCTTCTCCTTCCCATCACTCCCTATCGAGTTCCTCCTGCCCCCTCTCCCTATCCATCTGCAGGATAGCCTACACATCAGCAGTTGGAAAACTGTTTATGCCCCTGATGTTCAAATGGCTCTGAGCACTATGGGACTCAACTGCTGAGGTCATTAGTCCCCTAGAACATAGAACTAGTTAAACCTAACTAACCTAAGGACATCACAAACATCCATGCCCGAGGCAGGATTCGAACCTGCGACCGTAGCGGTCTTGCGGTTCCAGACTGCAGCGCCTTTAACCACACGGCCACTTCGGCTGGCTATGCCCCTGATGTGTAGGATGCCCTACAGAGCAGGTCCATAAGGCAGACCTTCACTTTTCCCACACAACACCCCTTTCATGTAAGGCAGCCTATACTGTAGGGGTTGAAAACACCCATTTTCGTCCACACCTCTACTGCTATTGGAGTTAGTAGGGTGTAACTACCACAGTGCTGATACTTACAGAGTATGCTGTTGCCGCGCGGAGTGGCCGAGCGGTTAGAGGCGCCATGTCACTGACTGTGCGGCCCCTCCCGCCGGAGGTTCGAGTCCTCCCTCGGGCATGGGTGTGTGTGTTATTCTTAGCATAAGTTAGTTTAAGTAGTGTGTAAGTATAGGGACCGATGACCTAAGCAGTTTGGTCCCTTAGAAATTCATACACATTTGAACATTTTGAGAGTATGTTGTTTGTGTGCCAAATTTGCCCGAAGTCGATCCAGTGGTTTAGGAGGAGATCCTTGACATGCAGAGACACATTGTTTTATATATGTGTGATGATAATGATGAGGCTCCATACTCCGAGGAGAATAGGGGGCGATTGCCTTCCTCCAACCGTAATAGGGATGCTTGATGATGATGAAGATGACACAACAACACCCAGTCATCTCGAGGCAGAGAAAATCCCTGAACCCGCTGGGAATCAAACCTGGGACCCCGTGCGTGGGAAGCCACAACACTACCGTAGTGTGTAGTCTTGAATAAACCTACATACATTCCTGGAAATTGAAATAAGAACACCGTGAATTCATTGTCCCAGGAAGGGGAAACTTTATTGACACATTCCTGGGGTCAGATACATCACATGATCACACTGACAGAACCACAGGCACATAGACACAGGCAATAGAGCATGCACAATGTCGGCACTAGTACAGTGTATATCCACCTTTCGCAGCAATGCAGGCTGCTATTCTCCCATGGAGACGATCGTAGAGATGCTGGATGTAGTCCTGTGGAACGGCTTGCCATGCCATTTCCACCTGGCGCCTCAGTTGGACCAGCGTTCGTGCTGGACGTGCAGACCGCGTGAGACGACGCTTCATCCAGTCCCAAACATGCTCAATGGGGGACAGATCCGGAGATCTTGCTGGCCAGGGTAGTTGACTTACACCTTCTAGAGCACGTTGGGTGGCACGGGATGCATGCGGACGTGCATTGTCCTGTTGGAACAGCAAGTTCCCTTGCCGGTCTAGGAATGGTAGAACGATGGGTTCGATGACGGTTTGGATGTACCGTGCACTATTCAGTGTCCCCTGGACGATCACCAGTGGTGTACGGCCAGTGTAGGAGATCGCTCCCCACACCATGATGCCAGGTGTTGGTCCTGTGTGCCTCGGTCGTATGCAGTCCTGATTGTGGCGCTCACCTGCACGGCGCCAAACACGCATTCGACCATCATTGGCACCAAGGCAGAAGCGACTCTCATCGCTGAAGACGACACGTCTCCATTCGTCCCTCCATTCACGCCTGTCGCGACACCACTGGAGGCGGGCTGCACGATATTGGGGCGTGAGCGGAAGACGGCCTAACGGAGTGCGGGACCGTAGCCCAGCTTCATGGAGACGGTTGCGAATGGTCCTCGCCGATACCCCAGGAGCAACAGTGTCCCTAATTTGCTGGGAAGTGGCGGTGCGGTCCCCTACGGCACTGCGTAGGATCCTACGGTCTTGGCGTGCATCCGTGTGTCGCTGCGGTCCGGTCCCAGGTCGACGGGCACGTGCACCTTCCGCCGACCACTGGCGACAACATCGATGTACTGTGGAGACCTCACGCCCCACATGTTGAGCAATTCGGCGGTACGTCCACCCGGCCTCCCGCATGCCCACTATACGCCCTCGCTCAAAGTCCGTCAACTGCACATACGGTTCACGTCCACGCTGTCGCGGCATGCTACCAGTGTAAAAGACTGCGATGGAACTCCGTATGCCACGGAAACTGGCTGACACTGACGGCGGCGGTGCACAAATGCTGCGCAGCTAGCGCCATTCGACGGCCAACACCGCGGTTCCTGGTGTGTCCGCTGTGCCGTGCGTGTGATCATTGCTTGTACAGCCCTCTCGCGGTGTCCGGAGCAAGTATGGTGGGTCTGACACACCGGTGTCAATGTGTTCTTTTTTCCATTTCCAGGAGTGTATTTTCTGACTATTAGTCTGTGAAAAACCTTTTCATATTGGAAACCAATATATTCGTTTCGACTGAAATGCGTTTTGGAAGGAGCAGGTGTTGATCACTATGACCCCATCCCTCCCGGTGCCTTCGATGTGCTGCTTCACGTATTCCCTGTGTGCTGTTGGGCGGAGGACACTATACGAGCTCTGCAGTATACAGTAGCAGAAGGGCAGGCCCTTACAGGGCGCGCCCTTGCAGCTCGGCTCCCGCGCAATAACGCCCGTAATCCGCGAATGCGAGCTGCGCCCGCGCTCTCGACGTGGTCCAGCCTCGAGGCGGACGGCGGCAGGGGCTTTCTTTGTCCGCACAGCCCATTGTCCGCGCACGCCAGCCCTTTGTTAACAGTCGTACCTGGCCGCTACGTCGCACAATCCCGGCCTCCCGCAGCTCGCTGCACTGTTGACTCGCTATCCGCCGACGCAGCAAACGGACACACCGCCCCATTACTCACGACACCTTCCCTCACCAAACTCGCAGAAAAAACAACCAACGCCGTCTCGCGTATTACTAAACGGCTAAAACGGTTGAAAGCATGTTACAAGTTGCCAGTATGATACCTAGGGGGAACATAAATTTGATTTGTAATGGGGGAGAGTATTATAATCAGAATTTAACACAGCTTTGGAAGAATTAAGACTAATAAGGCAAGAGGGATAAATAACGTTCCATAGCAATTTCATAAATCATTGTGGGAAGTGGCAACAAAAGTACTTGTGTCGAGGTCCGGTAAGCCAACCAGTCTGTGGATGGTTTTTAGGCGGTTTTACATCTGCCATCTCTCTGTAGTATACAGAGAAGTTGCAGCATTAGAAAATTGTAGCGAAATGCAGGAAGATCTGCAGCGGATAGGCACTTGGTGCAGGGAGTGGCAACTGACCCGTAACATAGACAAATGTAATGTATTGCGAATACATAGAAAGAAGGATCCTTTATTGTATGATTATATGATAGCGGAACAAACACTGGTAGCAGTTACTTCTGTAAAATAACTGGGAGTATGCGTGCGGAACGATTGGAAGTGGAATGATCATATAAAATTAATTGTTGGTAAGGCGGGTATCAGGTTGAGATTCATTGGGAGAGTCCTTAGAAAATGTAGTCCATCAACAAAGGAGGTGGCTTACAAAACACTCGTTCGACCTATACTTGAGTATTGCTCATCAGTGTGGGATCCGTACCAGATCGGGTTGACGGAGGAGATAGAGAAGACCCAAAGAAGAGCGGCGCGTTTCGTCACAGGGTTATTTGGTAACCGTGATAGCGTTATGGAGATGTTTAACAAACTCAAGTGGCAGACTCTGCAAGAGAGGCGCTCTGCATCGCGGTGTAGCTTGCTAGCCAGGTTTCGAGAGGGTTCGTTTCTGGATGAGGTATCGAATATATTGCTTCCCCCTACTTATACCTCCCGAGGAGATCACGAATGTAAAATTAGAGAGATTAGAGCGCGCACGGAGGTTTTCAGACAGTCGTTCTTCCCGCGAACCATACGCGACTGGAACAGGAAAGGGAGGTAATGACAGTGGCACGTAAAGTGCCCTCCGCCACACACCGTTGGGTGGCTTGCGGAGTAGATGTAGATGTAGAATGCGGGCTGGTTCTCCTCATTCCGCTTCAGCTACACTATGTCGGCGATTGGTGCACATACAAGTTCTCCATGTACGCGTACACCACCATTACTCTACCACGCAAACATAGGGTGTGTCTGGTGTGAGACGTTCCCTGTGGGGGGGGGGGGGGGGGGGTGTCCACTGGGGGCCGAAACGCACAATAACCCTGGGTTCGGTGTGGGGCGGTGGAGGGGTGAAGTGCACTGCGGCAGTCGTCGTATGGTTGTGGACCGCTGCGGCGAGGATGGAGCCTCTCCTCTTCGTTCCTAGGTTCCCGGTTAGCATACAACATACTATTCACGTTGGTACGTAGAATGTATGAGACTGGCGCTATACCATCAGACTTTCGGAAAAATTGCACTGCGAAGATAGCAAGAGTAAACAAGTGCTTAACAGCTCATGCATCCAATTTGCTGACAAGAATAATATACAGATTAATGTAAACGAAAACTGAGAATCAGTTAGATGACGATCAGTTTGGCTTTAGAAAAGGTGAAGGCACCAGAGAGGCAGTTCTGATATTGTGGTTGGTAACTGAAGTAGAATGAAGAAAAATCAAGACAGCTTATTAGGATTTGTCGACCTGTAAAAAGCGCAAAACATGCAATGCCTTCGAAACAAAAAGAGGGGTAAGCTATAGGGAAAGCTGGACAATATAAAATATTTACAACAACCAAGTGGAGACGGTGAGGGCGGAAGACAAAGAACGAAGGGCTTGGATTAAAAATGGTGTAAGGCAGGGATATAGTCTTTCACCCCTACTGTTCACTCTAAACATCGGAGAAGTAATCAACGAAATCAGAGGGAGGATCAAGAGCGGGATTAAAATTCGCGGTGGAAAGATATCAACGATAAGATTCCCTGACGCTGCTACCCTCAATCAAAGTGAGGAAAATTGCAGGATGTGTTGAACAGAAAGAACGAACTAATGAGAACAGAATGATCATGATGAAGTCCCATACAGAGTGTAGGGGAATGAAGCGGGAGACCCGCACCACCGTACTTGGCAAGGTCCTAGTGGAGGCGGTTTTCCATTGCCTTCCTCCGACCGTAATGGGGATGAATGATGAAGATGAAGACGACACAACAACACCCAGTCATCTCGACGCAAGTGAAAATCCCTGACCCCGCCGGGAATCGAACCCGGAACCCCGAGCGCGGGAAGGGAGAACGCTACCGGGAGACCACGAACTGCGGACTGAGAAAGAATACAGGTGAATGAATAGAATGAAGACCAAAGTAACGAGAAATAGCACAAATAGAACAGCGAGAAACTTAACATTAAAATTGCGGCTCATGAAGTAGACAAGGAATTCTGCTTCCTAGGCAGCAAAATAACCAATGACATACAGAGCACACTAGTACTGGCGAAAATGGCATTCCTGGCCAAGAGAAGTCTGCTAGTATCAGACCCAGGAAGACATTTCTGAAAACTTACGTTTGGAACACAGCATTGTATGGTAGTGAAACACGGACAGTGGGTAAAACAGAACAGAAGAGAATCGAAGCTTATGAGATGTGGTGCCACAGAAGCATGTTGAAAATTAGGTGGAGTGATGAGGAATTAAGAGGCTCTATGCGGAATCGGAGAGGTAAGGAGTACACGGAAAACATTGACAAGAAGAGGGGACAGGACGGTAGGACATCTGTTAAGACTTCAGGGATAACTTACATGGTTCTAGAGGGAATTGCAGAGGGTAAAAACTGTAGAGGAGAAGAGAGAATGGAAAAGAAGGGGGGGGGGGAGCGTTAGAGGAAAGCGCACCTGCCAACACACTATGTTTTTTTTTTTTGGTCGGTACTTCACTTCACTGTCTGATTTTAGAGTCACATGTGGGAATGAGCACCAGAGACAGCCATAAGCAGCTTCTGTCACTTTCTACAGTTTTCGTTATTGCGACAGTTGACCTTTTTTCCCCAGAATTTGCAAATAACTCACGTTCTACACACTTAAGTGCTGTACAGTACAATGTGATTCGAAAAGAAAGAACAGATTTCAGTTGTTCATTACGGGCAAGAAAGACAGACAGAGAGGAAGAAAGGTGGAAACGCATTGCGCTCGTCACTAGACAGAGGAAGGTTCGAAGTCTTATGTTGGCATACACACTAAACCATACATTCAATATGAGCACCATGTGTTGCTCCACAAACATCGAAATGGTAGTCCATTTCAGTCCACGTACGAATCAACAGGTCCCAGCTTCAACAGTCCGATTTCTCAGCTCTTGAAGAGTAGCTGACATAAATGGGACAGTCTTTTGTGTACCCCAAAGAAAAGAAAACATCTTCATTGTGCAACACATCAAGAACCAGTCTTTGAGATACATGGAACTGCATTGCAATATGATGAGTGCTTCGCCGAGGTGACCGGTGAACGGTTTCAAGAATCGAGAGGAATAGTTCCAGTCCTCGGACGACCTCTGTCCGTTACTTGTGGACGAAGATTACCGTTTTCCCGAAGGCGTTGCTCCAGGTGACGAAAAACATTCTTAATGGGATGGGGCCTTTGAGGACTCGATGCAATACTCGCACGAGCAGCAGTAGCAGCTTGCTTACGCAGTCCAACGAAATCTTTTTTTTTTATAGATTTTTATGAGCTGAATCCAAAGATAACTTTAGTTTTTTTGGTATATAGTATATAGTTTTTTGTAACACTCATAGTTGTCGATCAATATGCTTTTTGCTATATAGTATAAAAATCCTATGTTATACGGTAGATGGGGAAATTACTGAAACGCTTTGTTACAACATAAGCATGCTCTGTATTAACAGTAAGCTACTTAAAACATTGATATGTGTTAATAGAGGTTTCACTTGCAGCTGGTCTGTATTATATTTCTCTTTTTACTTTGAAGCTTCTTGTGTAGCTTTTTCTACGATGAAGTCGCTTGCCTTCTCGGTGAAGTGACCAACAGTAGTCCCCTATCATGTTGATGTTCCAGCGGCCTTGGTAGAGTGTTTTCTTTAACATTGTAGCAGTAATAGAAACTTAATATCGGTCTTTTTCTGTCCTAAGAACTTTGTAACGACTCGCTTGAATGATAACCATGCTTCTTTCTCATTTAAGGTCATTGTGGATTCAAAGTTAACATCAAACATCAATTTTCTAATGTCAGGTCCGACAAAGACGCCATCTTTTAGTTTAGCTTCTGAAAGGTGTGGGAACATTTGGCAGAGATACTTAAATCATTGTCCGTCTTTAGGCAAAGCCTTTACAAACTGTTTCGTTAGGCCTAACGTTATATGTAGAGGTGGCAGTAGTACGTTTTTCGGATCTACAAGGTCTTTGCGTAGAATGTTCTTCTCACCAGTCTTAAAGACTCCCTCGTAGGCCAGTTCTTTCTGCACAAATGTTGATCCCTAGCGCTACCGTTCCATTCACACAAGAAACATAGAAATTTGGTAAAGCCACCTTGCTGACCAAGGAGCATGCATGTTACTTTTAGATCGCCACATATAATCCAACCATGAGCAGAACAGATTTTATTTAGCATTATTTCTAGGTTTTCATAACTTTATTTCATATGTACAGAATGTCCAACAGTTATACAAACATATATGTTACAATTGTGTAATAAAACAGCCTTTATACTAGTTATGCACGAATCAAACTTCCTTTTTGTATTCAATACCAAACTCACTCATCAGACTGGGAATGTATGAGCAGTATACTAAATCACCTTCTTGTTGAAAAAGCTTGGAAAATCGCTGCTCTCTCTTACTATACATGTATATGCTGGTTCCAACTGCCAATAGGTTCTTTTCTTTTAATCTAGCAATTGAGTTTTTTATTTCGTTAAGCCCAGATCCCTAACCCAGTCGTTAAGTTCGGTCTGAGTAAACAATTCGGGCTCTAGACTTTCCGTATTACAATGGAATTCATCGTCATCTGGTTAATCTAAATCACATTGTACGTCAGAAAATACTTCTGCTGGAATAGAATTTAAATCACCTGGTGGTTACCGAGCGAGGTGGCGCAGTGGTTAGCACACTGGACTCGCATTCGGGAGGACGACGGTTCAATCCCGTCTCCAGCCATCCTGATTTAGGTTTTCCGTGATTTCCCTAAATCGTTTCAGGCACATGCCGGGATGGTTCCTTTGAAAGGGCACGGCCGTTTTCCTTCCCAGTCCTTCCCTACCTCGAGCTTGCGCTCCGTCTCTACTGACCTCGTTGTCGACGGGACGTTAAACACTAACCACCATCACCACCACCTGGTGGTTCAGGAACCGGCAAATTTACACCATGCCCTATTGGTCGGATGGCGGATGGAAGGTTAGGGTAGCTTCTAGTTTTTCGAATTATGACCAGTAATACCAACACTGCAAAAGTAGCACTCATTGGAATGATTACCTGGACCCCTCCATATCATAGGAACAGCAAATCTAAAGGCTTTTTTGTCCTTTTTGGACCATTTTCTCAGACACACATAACATACCTTATACGTCGCCCAAGATTTATCTTGAGCACCACGTTTAGATCCAAAGTATGATAGATAAGCCCTTTTCACAAAGTCTGTAATACGTCTATAGTGTTTTTAATCACAAATTGACCACAAATACACTCCTGGAAATGGAAAAAAGAACACATTGACACCGGTGTGTCAGACCCACCATACTTGCTCCGGACACTGCGAGAGGGCTGTACAAGCAATGATCACACGCACGGCACAGCGGACACACCAGGAACCGCGGTGTTGGCCGTCGAATGGCGCTAGCTGCGCAGCATTTGTGCACCGCCGCCGTCAGTGTCAGCCAGTTTGCCGTGGCATACGGAGCTCCATCGCAGTCTTTAACACTGGTAGCATGCCGCGACAGCGTGGACGTGAACCGTATGTGCAGTTGACGGACTTTGAGCGAGAGCGTATAGTGGGCATGCGGGAGGCCGGGTGGACGTACCGCCGAATTGCTCAACACGTGGGGCGTGAGGTCTCCACAGTACATCGATGTTGTCGCCAGTGGTCGGCGGAAGGCGCACGTGCCCGTCGACCTGGGACCGGACCGCAGCGACGCACGGATGCACGCCAAGACCGTAGGATCCTACGCAGTGCCGTAGGGGACCGCACCGCCACTTCCTAGCAAATTAGGGACACTGTAGCTCCTGGGGTATCGGCGAGGACCATTCGCAACCGTCTCCATGAAGCTGGGCTACGGTCCCGCACACCGTTAGGCCGTCTTCTGCTCACGCCCCAACATCGCGCAGCCCGCCTCCAGTGGTGTCGCGACAGGCGTGAATGGAGGGACGAATGGAGAAGTGTCGTCTTCAGCGATGAGAGTCGCTTCTGCCTTGGTGCCAATGATGGTCGTATGCGTGTTTGGCGCCGTGCAGGTGAGCGCCACAATCAGGACTGCATACGACCGAGGCACACAGGGCCAACACCCGGCATCATGGTGTGGGGAGCGATCTCCTACACTGGCCGTACACTACTGGTGATCGTCGAGGGGACACTGAATAGTGCACGGTACATCCAAACCGTCATCGAACCCATCGTTCTACCATTCCTAGACCGGCAAGGGAACTTGCTGTTCCAACAGGACAATGCACGTCCGCATGTATCCCGTGCCACCCAATGTGCCCTAGAAGGTGTAAGTCAACTACCTTGGCCAGCAAGATCTCCGGATCTGTCCCCCATTGAGCATGTTTGGGACTGGATGAAGCGTCGTCTCACGCGGTCTTCACGTCCAGCACGAACGCTGGTCCAACTGAGGCGCCAGGTGGAAATGGCATGGCAAGCCGTTCCACAGGACTACATCCAGCATCTCTACGATCGTCTCCATGGGAGAATAGCAGCCTGCATTGCTGCGAAAGGTGGATATACACTGTACTAGTGCCGACATTGTGCATGCTCTGTTGCCTGTGTCTATGTGCCTGTGGTTCTGTCAGTGTGATCATGTGATGTATCTGACCCCAGGAATGTGTCAATAAAGTTTCCCCTTCCTGGGACAATGAATTCACGGTGTTCTTATTTCAATTTCCAGGAGTGTATAACAAAAACTGTCAGCAGAGTTTTTACAGCAACAATTAGATATTTTACTGAGCACATGTACAGGAAACGGGAAAATGAGGTTAGGTTGGCAGTAAAGAAAACACCATTTGTTAACACAAAAATAGAATCGACCTTTTTTTGCCAGCAAATGTTATTCATCAGTGCTACCAACGTCAACTACATTCATTACTCCTCCTTTTTAAATTATTTTGACTATATAAAAGCTGTTAGATTATTTAAAAGATTGTTAATTTAGTAAATTTAATTTTAAAATGTGAAGAAATGGTGCGTGATACAGTTTTTAAAGTATCGTATTTAGATTTCCCACCCTAAAAAACATAAGAATAAGGTATTTTGAACAAAAAAGTTTTTCCATCGTTGGCCTGTGTTGTGGGACGCACCCAGCGCTGAAAGCATATCGACGTACTCATCATTTGTGTACTCCATAGGGAAGCCGCCCTACATGAAACTTGACAAGTTATGGTTGTGTACTGCAAGGTTAGTAGACATATTTGTGCAGTTTAATGGATCCCACTGTCATGTGATTCCAACCATAATTCGTTGGTGCATGTGAGTTTGATTTCCCAGCAGTCTATTCAGTAAACTACGATTGATGGTATGTTTGTGGGGGTTGATTCCTCTATACATTCCTATGCCGTGCACGATGTGACACTGTTGCCAGCTCCTCGTTTTCATACATACGTTTTCCAATTCAACCGATCTGATTTTTCTAGAAAAATTTTTGTCTTCCATCTGGACGTGGAATCGCATGCCCACCTACAAGTGCGACGTTTTTTGCTTCACTCTGCAGATAACATCGCGCTATTTAAAGGTGGTTCACCACTGACTCTGCGACTCAAGAGGTGAGTATTAAATGACAGGCAGGTACGTGAGTCTCAACAAAATCGCGTCAAAGAGGTGGTAACATGAAATGTATAACACTACTGATAGTGGCTATCGGAGCTGCTGCTCAAACTGCAACTTCCTCCCACTGTCTCCAGAAAAATAGTAATAACTGACATCAAAGATCTTCCTGTCTCTTTAACGGTGGCGACATCGGACGAGGAAACCTACAGCAGGTACTTCAGGCAGAAACTGTTGCAGAATAACGGTCTGGGGCAATGCCGCTAACGATAGAGAGACAGCAAGCCAATTAATATTTCTGCACATAGAACAACAAACACAAACGATATACGAGGCAAATCCACAATGCCGGGTTTTCTGTAGTAATTACACGTCATCCATGGGATGATGAATTTATGAAACAAGCAAACAAAAGCTGAATGAAATATTCGTCCAGCCACTAGGGAGCTCTAATTGGTAAAAAGGGTAGGAAACAGCCGTGAGACAAAGAGAGGACATATCGTTTTGGCCATGAGGGAGAATGAGATTTGAATGCAAGTGGTGACGTGTATGGCAACTTTGACCAAAGTATCACTGCGGCGTGTGGCGTGGTATCGGTTCACAGAGGGTAGTTTCGTATATAGCTCTATCCATGTGTAATGTTCTGTGTGTCCTGATGCTACACGACTGGATTTCTATAATGGCTACTCTATGCACGTCTGACATCAAGTGAAGGAGGCCAGACAACATGCTGCTAACAACACTAATGAACAAAACTTTACAGACCAAACAAACTTTCGCATGATGTCTAACTGCCAAGTACCATAGCTCGATCAAACTTGGACCTACAAAGAAAGAACTGCCACAGTATAGAAGCACTCCATCTTCAGGCCACAAGTGGTCCATCGGGACCATCCGACCGCCATGTCGTCCTCAGATGAGGATGCGGATAGGAGGGATGTGTGGTCAGCATACTGCTCTCCCGGTCGTTACGATGGTTTTCTTTGACCGGAGCCGATACTGTTCGGTCGAGTAGCTCCTCAATTTACATCAGGAGGCTGAGTGCACCCCGAAAAATGGCAACAGCACATGGCGGCCCGGATGGTCACGCATCCAATGATCTGAAGGGAACCGGTGTAGACACTGCGTCAAGGCTGTTGCCCACAGTATAGAACAGAACATAAAAAAACCACCTCTGAACAGGCCTTGGAGACTCAGTAGTACCGACCGGCCAAGGCGCCATCCTTAGCCCTTAGGCGTCACCAGACGTGGATATGGTCAGCACACAGCTCTCCCTGCCGTTGTCGGTTTTCGCGACCGGTGCCTCTACTTCTCACTTTAAGTAGCTCCTCAATTGGCCTCACCGGGGCTGAGTGCACCGAGCTTGTTAACAGCTCTTGGCGGACCCGGACGGTAGCGCAGAAGGTAACTGAAAGAAGTACGCAGTGAGACGAACTGAAGCAACCCTTTTAATCGTAGACAACAGCATGGTTGTCCCCGAGACATCACAGATGGCGAGACAGGGCTCTTTATGTGATCACCACGGAGGGCAATACGTGCTCCCACGCTGGTCACAAGGTTATTAAGGAGTTCTTTTGCTAGGGCGTTCCATTCAGTACGGTTCACAACGGCTAAGATGATCGTTGGTGCGTGGTGACGGCTGCAATACGTCACCCCAACGCATCCCACACGTGCTCGTGGTATTTAAATAGGGCGAATGGCCAGGCGGCCGGTCTGTTCGCCGACTATCATTTCGTTCCAATAACTCCTCCACCTGCGCCGTTAGATGCGGTCGCGCATTGTCAACCATAAAAATGAAGTCAGGGCCGAATGAATCCAAGAAAAGACGCCCATAAGTAAGAAGTTCAGAATCACAATAACGTTGACCAGTGTCACATGTTCACACGAGGGTTGTTTGGAAAGTAACGAACGGTTGGTCCCAAAATGGAGACCAAGGTGAATATCAAAACTGTTTTCTTTGCACATTTAGTTACACCTTGCAGGTACTTCTGTACATAGTCGCCGTTCCGTCTTAGACATTTGTCGGAGCGTTATACCAAAAGAGTTGCGTAGAGTGTAGTGTTCCAAAACTTCGGAAAAGGACACAGGTCATCCCCGCTTTCAAGAAGGGACGTCGAACAGATGTGCAGAACTATACACCTATATCTCTAACGTCGATCTGTTGTAGAATTTTGGAATACGTATTATGTTCGAGTATAATGAATTTTCTGGAGACTAGAAATCTACTCTGTAGGAAACAGCATGGGTTTCGAAAAAGACGATCGTGTGAAACCCAGCTCGCGCTATTCGTCCACGAGACTCAGGGGGCCACAGACAAGGGTTCCCAGGTAGATGCCGTGATTCGTCACCCCTGCAAGGCGTTCGATACAGTTCCCTACAGTCGTTTAATGAACAAAGTAAGAGCATATGGACAATCAGATCAATTGTGTGATTGGATTGAAGTGTTCCTAGATAACAGAACGCAGCATGTCATTCTCAATGGAGAAAAGTCTTCCGAAGTAAGAGTGATTTCAGATGTGTTGGAGGGGAGTGTCGTAGGACTGTTGCTATTCACAATATATGTAAATGACCTTGTGGATAACATCGGAAGTTCACTTGGGCTTTTTGTGGATAATGCTGTAGTATATCGAGAGGTTGTAACGATGGAAAATTGTATTGAAATGCAGGAGGATCTGCAACGAATTGACGCATGGTGCAGGGAATGGTAATTGAATCTTAAAGTAGACAAATGTAATGTGCTGTAAATACACAGAAAGGAAGATCCTTTATCATTTAGCTACAATACAGCAGGTCAGCAACTGGAAGCAGTTAATTCCATAAATTATCTAGGAGTACGCATTAGGAGTGATTTAAAATGGAATGACCATATAAAATTAGTCATCGGTAAAGTAGATGCTAGACTGAGATTCATTGGAAGAATCCTAAGGAAATGCAGTCCGAAAACAAGGGAAGTAGGTTACAGTACACTTGATCGCCCACTGCTTGAATACTGCTCACTGGTGTGGGATCTGTACCAAATAGGGTTGATAGAAGAGATAGAGAAGATCCAATGGGGAGCAGCGCGCTTCGTCACAGGATCATTTAGTAATCGCAAAAGCGTTATGGAGATGATAGTAAAACTCCAGCGGAAGACTCTGCAAGAGAGACGCTCAGTAGCTCGGTAGGGGCTTTTGTTGAAGTTTCGAGAATATACCTCACCGAGGAGTCAAGCAGTATATTGCTCCCTTCTACGTATATCTCGCGAAGAGCCCACACAGAGGCATACTGACAATCTTTCATTCCACGAACAATATGAGACTGGAATAGAAGGGAGAACCGATAGAGGTACTCAAGGTATCCTCCGCCACACACCTTCAGGTGGCTTGTGGAGTATGGATGTGGATGTAGATGTAGATTTCCTTCACCATCGTCATAGAAGGCAGCCACATGTGCTTTCTGATAATTCTCTACGCTTGTCTGTAACACATAGCCTGCACCCAAGTGTTGTCTTCGTATCCAGAATTTCATGTGAACAGAGATGATACTCAGGAGGAGCCAATTACGGCTGTGTTGTGGGTGATCGAACACTTCCCATCGAAAAGGCTCCAGGAGCGTCTTCACTGCCCCTGTAGAGTGCGGCTGAGAATTGCCTTGAAGAAGGAAGTGCATGGCAGTTGTGTTAGGTGGGCTGCATCCATTAAGGCGCAGCCTCTCAGCGGGCTCTCCTACTTGGCGGGAGACATCGTTCTTCTAGGCACCTTTACTCACTCACAGTGCACCCACAACTGAAAAGAGCGTCTTGATGTGATCGAAGAGCATACTAGAGACACTGCCCAAAACGTCTGTGAAACGCCTCGTCGGATTTCACAGTGGTTTCCATTTCACGACCGATTGTTCCTCACTTCGCGAATAGCCCTCGTAGACTTGGAGGCCTTTACTGTTCAACAACATACAATCATATGGCGAGTGGTGAGACCCAGTAATGCAGCCAGGAACATTTTCTAATGTTCATTCAGTAGTCCTGCATTACAGCACTGAAAAGTGGCGTGCAGAGTACAGGGTGCGGAGCATAAATTCTGACACTTTGAATTTTCCACCATATCGTAGTTCCCCCGGAGGTCGTAACTGGCGTTCTTGAAAGCCATAGGCCTATAGTAAACATTCAGAATCTCAAAACTGCCGAGATTTAATGGAAAAGTGCGGAGTACAACCGAAGAGCCGCGATTATCGTAAGTATTCGCACTGGGCACTCGCTCACTGAAATAGTTCGATTCTTCAGGTTCCTGAGATCAATTGTTTACGGTATTGTGGCCATGTACAATGCTTTGGAAAACTCTGGGGAAGGTTGCGCTAACCCGGCGAGGGAGCCTCATTTGGGGAGCTGCGACGCTTACCGAAAAGGCTCACGCCTGATTTCGGAGCGTCCAGGACAATCGCTGAGAGAACTGGCATCAGTACTGAATGTCAGCAAGTAAAAAATGCGTCGGATAGCCGAGGAGGACCTCATAGCAGCCGTTTAGTGCAACACTGCCTCCCGGTTAGCATTGATATAATCCGGTCAAATCAGTTCTGGTCCACTAATAGCCCAGGTTTCAGCTTCCGCGACTACTGTGTTTGGAAGCAGTAGAAAGAATTACCAATAAAACGAGGTACTCTTATGTAGCATCTCTACGCACAGCTATCGAAGCAGCATTCGCGAATATGGACAGCGTTGTTTCAAAGAGTGCGTGCTATCGCTTCAGGACAAGATAGGAGGCTGTCACTGCAGGTGAAGGGGCTTACGTAGAGTAATGTTACTCTTGAAAGATACCACTACTTATATGTAAAATGATTTTCGTTTCGACTTGTATTTTGTTTCAATAAATTTGCTTTAAAATGTTTCATTTGTCCGGTTTTAAGCGCCGCACCCTGTATAGTGGTAAATGTAGACCATAATAACAAAATTATCATATTCTCCTTGGCTCAGGTTTCCCGATACTGAATTTCACTTCTGATCGCAAATAACGACTACGTTCTTTGGTGAAAAGGATCCCGACAACTCTACGTAATGCGGAATTGACCAGATGTCACGAGACGCACCCCCGCCCCCCTCCACTAATCACTGGATCTGACGTCAGTAATAAATCCACCATGTAAATTTGAACCTTTTTAAGGCTTCCCAAGTCCACTTGTCCGTCTTCTGACTGGTTTGATGCTGCCCGGCACGAATTCCTCTCCTGTGCAGACCTCTTCATCTCAGATTAGTACTTCGCAACCTACGTCCACAGTTATTTGCTGGATGTACTTCTATCTCTTTCTTCGCCCACAGTTTTTACTCCCTGATGGCTTAACACATGTCCAGTCGTCCCGTCCCTTCCTCTTGTCAGTGTTTTCCTGATGTTGCGTTCTGCTCAGATTCTGCTGAGAACCTCCTCATTCCCTATCAGTCCATCTAATCCTCAACATTCTTATGTACCACCACTTCTCAAACAGCTCGATTCTGTTCTGCTCCAGTCTTCCCACACTCCCCGATTCACGGCCATACAAAGTTGAGTTCCAAATGTACATTCTCAGAAATTTCTTCTTCAAATTAAGGTCGATGTTTGATTTTAGCAGAAGGCCAGGAATGTCGTCTTTGCTTGTGCTAGTCTGCTTTATATGTCCTCCTGTCTTCTTCCTTGCGCTGTTTCTCTTCAAGGCAGAATTCATCACTTTGTGGTCCCCAGTTTTCATACTAAGCGTATAGCTTATCTCACTTCTGCTTCTCTTTTGGCACTCTACATTTATATCCTGTACTCATTAGCCTGTTCATTTCGTTCAACAGGTCCTGTAGTACCTCCTCACTTTCACTTAGGATATCAATGTCGTCAGCGAATTTTATCATTCACGTCTCTTCACCCTCAAATTAAATCCCATTTCTGAATCTCTCTTACTTTGTTTCTTCGATGCATAGTGAACAGTATGGGAGAAAGATTACATCCACATCTTGTGCCCTTTCTATTTCGATCACTTTGTTCATGATCTTTCATTCTTATTCCTGCCAAACGGTACCAAGAACCTTCGTAAGTACTTAAGGAAACTTTTTGATCTTAAAAAGGTAATCTGACTGGATCAGAACAAGTGGCGAGAAAATTCATAGCACGGAAATCGCACCGCACGATATTTGCCACGGTGGTCGCTCTATTGTCTATTTGATTTGAGAGAAATAGGTATGAATTACGAAATTCGGAAAGAAGCTAAATAGATTCACTCGGAGTGGTTATACGAACACACCACTGGACGTTCTGCTGGCCAGTTTGCCACTTCTCTCAGCTATCGTGCGCTGTGCGGCAACCCAGTTTCGCAAATTTTGTTATGATTATTCATATGGCAATTTACATGTTTATTAAGGAACTCATACGACCGCAGTAGGAATTTTAATGGGTAGCGAGCTTGGTGCTTTAATTTTTTGGAGAAGAGCCACTGGAGGCAGGTGTTACCACATAGAGGGAAATGCATATCCGGTGTGGCTGGCAGTGACGTATCGATTAACAGGTAGCGTTCCTGTATCCCTTGCTGCCTGATACAGTTCCGAACAAAAGAAATGCGACAGCAAGAGGAGATCATGGGAAATGTAGAAACGTCTACTGTTCCAGTGCGCAAGGTACAGTGCGGTGTGAGGCGGTGGGTTACTTGGAGCATCCGAATCAATCCCACACCTCACTCTAGTGACGTGGACTGCGACGGGGTGTTAAATGGCAACATTCATTCCCTTCCTTTCCTTTCTATGACTCCATCCCACGTTCACATTCTTCTCTCCCCCCTCAGGCTTTGTGAATTGTCAGTATCTCTCGAAATACGTTACACTGTGTCTATTTTTTTCCGAGAATTCACTACCAGAGATACACGAGGTGTGTTGAGAAAGCAACAGAAATTTTATAATGTAGCGTTTTATACAGGGGAGCGACAAAGCGAAACTGGCAGCGAAAACAATTTCATGCACCTTGAGACAGGCAACCCAACTTACATCATCTGCCCCACTTGTGGATGATGTAAGTTGGGTTGCCTATCTCAAGGCACATTACATTATTTTCGATGCCGGTCCTACTTTGCGCCTGTCCTGTATTAGTGCCTTTCGCGAAGTTCTTCCGTTTTGCTACTAGACAACATAACTGAAAATTATATATGCAATGTTAGCCATATTGTATATTTAGTCTGTTGTCAGCTGTCAAAAATGTTAAATCTGATTTGGCAGTTCGAACGAAAATTTATTTCGTTGGGAGACAGATGAGAGAACTGGTGTTAGATTTTGCTATGAGAAGGTAATAATGTGTAGCAAAGTTTGAGAAATATTAAATTTTGTTTTTGGTGTGTCTGCTAAGAGTAAAAACGAGCTATACGAGCGATATAACAGAAGGTCTTGAAGATGTTGAAGGTGTCGAAAGCCCTGCACGCCCCAGCACATCAACGGATGAAATGATGGAAAAAGTCAAAGAAATCAACATGAAATGTCCCCAAATAGCAAAATTCATCTACTACTTTCAGTGTCTCCTTTCCTCATTTATTTCGGCTACATTCCATTACCCTTATTTTACCTCCTGTAACCTCTTTTTACGGTATTGTTCATTTCAATGAACTTCTGTTCCAAGTCTTTTACCGACCTCGACAGAATTACGATGTCATGGGCAAGCCCTCTTCTCCCTGAATCTTAATTCCTTATCGATATTTCTTCTTGCTTTCTCTCACAGCTTGCACAGTGTACGGATTCAATAACATTAGTGATAGACTACAATCCCGCCTCTCTTACCGCTTCACTTTTATGCCCTTCAAGTCTCATAACAGCTACATAACCCTTCGCTCCCAAATTTCATCCTTGCTACCTCCAGAATTTCGAAGTTCAGTCCAGTCACCATTGTCAAATGCTTTCTCTAAATCTACAAATGCTATAAACTTTGTGTCGTAGAGCAAGTCGTAGGGTCAGTATTGCTCCAGAATTCAAACTGATCTACTATAATGTCAGTTTCTGCACAATTTTTTGTAGTTTTCTCTGAATAATTCCTGTTAAAATTTTATAACTATCACTTTACAGGCTGGTAGTCCGGTAATATTCACTACTGTGAACTCCTGCCTTTTTTGGAATGTGTACGAAACTGCTAATTTTTGACGTATCTCCTGAATTTTTTGTACGTTCAGTGATACAGGTGGATACTCTGTGCAAAATGTAGTGCGTATAGAGTTAGTAGTATAGTAGTAATTAATTATAACGCCATGTACGTGCTAATGTTTTTTGCGTGAACTTCGAAAATGTAAGAAACGTACTTTTTCATTTCATCTTCTTGCGAAACTTTAAGCGCCAAACTACTTTCGTTTCATCTTTTTGTCTGAGATGTCAACGAGAAAAGTATAGGAAAAGTTTGAAATTGTGTGTAAAGTTTGTTGAAGTCCCAAGGGGCTCAAATTCTGGAAACACTTGATAAATATAGACTGGCTAATTTGCGCGTTGTGAGTTAGGCTGCCTCGAAACGTATACAATTTCTGACTTTAATACCTGACTGTTAAACCTTTCATTTAAGACTATACGCCTTAATCACTTCACGGTTTTTATTTATTTAGCATACATCAGAAAAATAAAACCTTCAAAACCTGCCTTCCTTTGTCATTAACAATATACTTTCACAACCAAAAAATTTCAAGGTGACCGATTTTCAAAATCGGTGAAGTGGAACACACGTGCCACGTGCACCTAACTAGACTCAAGTTTTCATGTGAACCTAGGATTTTGAGAGTTAAATATTTAATTTTATAATGATTTTATTGGGATGGTAATTATGGGAAAAAAGGATAACAAATCAGTACGAAAACACATTTATTTTCCTGACAATGAAAAGCATGAAACATCGCACACAAAATTTCAACGACACATTTGAAGATGGCTTTGACATATCGCACATGTAAGTTTTATACATTCTGTCTAGTCTTCAGGCGCATATACGATCCACTACTTACAAACTATATATAAACCAGCATAACTGCTGAGTTGTGTAGTAACGTTTCAGAACAATGTCTGTGATGTACAATATAGTATAATTAGTTATTTCAGACATTCCTGGAAAGGAGTAGATGTCGAATTGATCTGATGTTCGTGAAACAAACGCACTGTGACACACATCAGCACACGTCGCCCCATTCGATCACTCACAGCCTTCTATATCCGTCCCACGGACCGTAGTATTTTTCTTCAAGTTATGAAAGCATCTCGGTACATGCTAGCATTATACAGATAAGAGATATGGGTGTCCATCGCTAAAAACTGCATGTTACTTTAGAGGCACATATGTATCCCATCAGAAGGGCTGAGTGGATTATTACAGCATGTAAAGCTTTTAAACTGGGTTAATAAATATATAAAATACCCAACTAGTTTTTTCCTGTTCTTGAATGCCGTTAAATATGAATCTGGCGCTGTGATTTGGTGACGGAGTGACCGTTTTATGTGTTTATTATTAGTCTATACTCTTGTTGAAGATAATTTTTGCATTACAGTTAGCTACGGCTGAAGGGTATTCGATTTCGAGTCACATGGAAGGCGAGTAGTGCGGACAGAATGGTACAGGAAGTGACGTCATTCCAAGAGTTGTCCGGGAACTACTGGCGGTATTTCCCGCGCCGTTCGGCCGAAAATAGACGCGCAGAGGGGGGGGGGGGGGGGGAGGAGGAGGGGGGGGGGGTCTCGTGTTAGTGAGGCACTCGTGGCTGGCGAGCGTGCGGAGAGGTTGAGGTGACTGATGTGATGTGACGTCTTGGACAGCGCGATGCTATAGCCGCTGACGTTTGGAAAGGGTAATGATTCTAATGCGGCAGCTCGCAGGACCGAGTTCGAGGTCTGGTTTCGGCAATAACTGTCAGTTGTATCAGCGAATGACGGAGAAACGCGGAGACGGAGATATGCGGTCATCAGGTTATGCGGGAGATTTGTGTACACTTGTTGTGGCAGGTAGTTTGGCCATTCATCCCCTCCGCGAGCTTGCGGTGTCTGTAAATCTCGCCTTTCAAGCCGTAGTGTCTGCATCCTCCCAACAGCTGTAGTATAGAAGGAACCTCCACACGTTCAATATTTATTATCAGTTTTATCTTGTCTGCCCATTTATGTAATAAGGCCGCCATCACACAATTGATATTCATCCCAGTAATTTCACTCGGAAACGCGACTTCAGAGAGAGAAGATGTAGAGAACGTTTGAGTGTATGTTGCTATTTTATTAACTAATCTGAGTTTTAATATTTAAAATGAAAGCAGTGTTACAGAGCATCATTTATTAACCAGTTTCTGAAATATTTGATGCATTATCAGTGCATGAAGTTAAGTTACCTAAGAATTTTGTATTCAAACACAAATCAAAAAATTCAATTTCAGCAACTAGCTTTCTGGTTTGCTTTAAATTTGCAGTATGCAGACACGCATGTATGCGTATTTTCTGAGGCTAATCAATGCTTTCTGCTTGTCTATAAATGGGATCGTCGCTTCATCAGAGGTTGTTCATTCCTGTGGAACGTGCTCTGCTCCGAGAACGTGGCCACTTTGGTACCGTTCTCGGTAGCGAATAAGAAGCTTGGGAGAGAAATCACGTGGTAACTGCCGGCCGCCACCTGGAAATAAAGCTCCAGGAAGCATTCTCTGTCCGGCTACGATTTCCAGCTAGCTACGGCGTTGTTTCTTTCCTAGTACCTTTTCCTCGTACTTTGTTCTTACACCGAGGTTAACGTCTTTTAAGGCCGCCATCACAAATCAAGTTGTGGGAGCCCATTTGTAGTCCAGATCAGAAGTAACCTTCCTTTTTGTTCATGAAAACTCAACGACGACCCCTAAAACAAAAATAGAAATATACTAGTCTTGCTCACCGATATAATTTTTATTGAACACCTCATCAATATGTGTTTTGCAATACGCACGTCAGCTGTGTGGTATAAAGTAAACTACACGGTGTAACGTATGTAAGTGCACATGTCGCTATTGGTGTGCCGAACAACATTACATCACTATTTACGTCATCTGCAGACTAATTATAGCTACTAGAAGTCACATGTTTTTAGGTTGAGTAGTAGTACCTAGCACACGTGGTAAGAGCAAGCCGTTAATGCACCTCGTCCATGGCCGGCCGAAGTGGCCGTGCGGTTAAAGGCGCTGCAGTCTGGAACCGCAAGGCCGCTACGGTCGCAGGTTCGAATCCTGCCTCGGGCATGGATGTTTGTGATGTCCTTAGGTTATTAGGTTTAACTAGTTCTAAGTTCTCGGGGACTAATGACCTCAGCAGTTGAGTCCCATAGTGCTCAGAGCCATTTGAACCATTTTTGAACCTCGTCCATGTCAGACACAATGAGTTGTGACCGCACAGAACATGGCAGCAGTTGAAGCCGTCGTGAAGGAAAACCGCCGAGTGACACTGAATAACATTGCAGCATGTTTACAGATTAGTGAAAGGTCAGCACACCGCACTGTGCATGATGTGCTCCAGTTTCACAAAATTTCTACAGGACGGGTGCCACAGCAGCTGGCTCCCGAAGTGAGACAACGACGTGTTGATGCTTGTGAAGAACTCCTTCGGGGCTTAGAACGAGAAGCCGATGGCGTCCTTGCAAGAATCGTTACTAGGGACGATACCTGGGTTCACTTCCACCAACCGAAATTGAAGAGAGCCAGCAAAGAATGGCGTCATTCGTCATCACCAAAACCAAAGAAGTTTCGTACAGAACCATTAGCAGGGAAGGTTATGCTGACTCTCTTTTGGGACCAAAAAGGCGTCATTTTGGAGCATTACATGCCTAGAGGGACCACAGTCACCAATGCATAATACACAATCTCCTAAAAAATCATCTGTGGCCAGCAATCAAATCAAAGCGACGTGGATTGTTGTCTGCATGTGTCCTTTTGCAACATGACAATGCAAGGCACCACACCGCCCGTACAACAGTTGCAACAATCACAGACCTGCATTTGGATGTCTTCCTCGTCCACCATACTCACCATACCTTGCCCCTAGTGATTTCCATATGTTTGGGCCACTCAAAGACGCAATGGGAGGAAAGAAGTTCCGTTCTGATGAAGAGGTACGCCACGCGGTGCATGAGTGGTTGCGTGGACTATCAAAAGAATTTTTTTCTAAAGGAACTTATGCACTTTGTAAGCGCTGGAGGACTTGCATTGAGCGTGGGGGAGATTATATTGAAAAGTGATACAGCCTTGTACCTCTTCTGCACAATAAATAATATGGAAAAAATATTTAAGGTTTACATTTCACTCGCCCTCGTAATTGTTGTACAATCTGGACCAGAAGACTTGTCTTTATTAAGTGATTTAAGTTGCTTTCCTATTGCAAGGGGTATGAACGTATGATCCACTCATGTTAGCAGCTGCCCTTGATTCTAATTCTTGTATATTAGCGTTGTCTTCTTTGGTATAGGAATCGCGGAAAATTGCGTTTAGTAACTACGCTGTAGAGTTACTGTCATTGGTAACACTGACATTGCAATCGCGCAGTGAAGGTACGGATTGCATCTCGCTGTTCGTGTAATTTAGATACGTCCAGACTCTCTTTGAATTTTCTGCCGGATTTCGAGACAGCATCTCGCATTCAGGTCCGTGATAGATTTCAAACTTCTGCAAAACATGACCAGTCTCCGAATTTTGAATGTTTCTTAAATCTGGGATGCTTCCTTTGTTGCGTCTGCGATGGTGTGATTACATGTTTTGAATAACATGGGGCGTCGGGTCAGGCTCCTATTAGTTTTGTTGGTACGACTCTTTCGACTGCACTCAGTACCATCTCTCAGAATCTAACAAGGGGAGGGCAAGACATTGGGATCACAGACTTGCTTCAGACTTTGTTCACCTTCAGCAGATCATTAAAACAACATAATATGCAAGTAGGATGGTGCACTACACTGCCAATTTCGAGAAAATCGCAAGAGAAGCTTCACGCGTCTAATATGTAACTGATGTACCTGTGAGCAGCGTTCGAAATTTGTAAGGCGAGCGTGTATGAGGTGACGTCTCGACAACTTATATTTCCTTCATCACTGGTCATATTTTTTTTTATACGGCATTTGAGAGGTAATATAATTAAGAAAATAAATGTGTATTTGGATGAAGTTTTAGTTAATTTACGCGTCTAATATGTAACTGATGTACCTGTGAGCAGCGTTCGAAATTTGTAAAGCGAGCGTGTATGAGGTGACGTCTCGACAACTTATATTTCCTTCATCACTGGTCATATTTTTTTTTATACGGCATTTGAGAGGTAATATAATTAAGAAAATAAATGTGTATTTGGATGAAGTTTTAGTTAATTTACGCGTCTAATATGTAACTGATGTACCTGTGAGCAGCGTTCGAAATTTGTAAAGCGAGCGTGTATGAGGTGACGTCTCGACAACTTATATTTCCTTCATCACTGGTCATATTTTTTTTTATATGGCATTTGAGAGGTAATATAATTAAGAAAATAAATGTGTATTTGGATGAAGTTTTAGTTAATTTACGCGTCTAATATGTAACTGATGTACCTGTGAGCAGCGTTCGAAATTTGTAAAGCGAGCGTGTATGAGGTGACGTCTCGACAACTTATATTTCCTTCATCACTGGTCATATTTTTTTTATACGGCAATTGAGAGGTAATATAATTAAGAAAATAAATGTGTATTTGGATGAAGTTTTAGTTAATTTACGCGTCTAATATGTAACTGATGTACCTGTGAGCAGCGTTCGAAATTTGTAAAGCGAGCGTGTATGAGGTGACGTCTCGACAACTTATATTTCCTTCATCACTGGTCATATTTTTTTTTATATGGCATTTGAGAGGTAATATAATTAAGAAAATAAATGTGTATTTGGATGAAGTTTTAGTTAATTTACGCGTCTAATATGTAACTGATGTACCTGTGAGCAGCGTTCGAAATTTGTAAAGCGAGCGTGTATGAGGTGACGTCTCGACAACTTATATTTCCTTCATCACTGGTCATATTTTTTTTTATATGGCATTTGAGAGGTAATATAATTAAGAAAATAAATGTGTATTTGGATGAAGTTTTAGTTAATTTACGCGTCTAATATGTAACTGATGTACCTGTGAGCAGCGTTCGAAATTTGTAAAGCGAGCGTGTATGAGGTGACGTCTCGACAACTTATATTTCCTTCATCACTGGTCATATTTTTTTTTATATGGCATTTGAGAGGTAATATAATTAAGAAAATAAATGTGTCTTTGGATGAAGTTTTAGTTAATTTACGCGTCTAATATGTAACTGATGTACCTGTGAGCAGCGTTCGAAATTTGTAAAGCGAGCGTGTATGAGGTGACGTCTCGACAACTTATATTTCCTTCATCACTGGTCATATTTTTTTTTATATGGCATTTGAGAGGTAATATAATTAAGAAAATAAATGTGTATTTGGATGAAGTTTTAGTTAATTTACGCGTCTAATATGTAACTGATGTACCTGTGAGCAGCGTTCGAAATTTGTAAAGCGAGCGTGTATGAGGTGACGTCTCGACAACTTATATTTCCTTCATCACTGGTCATATTTTTTTTATACGGCATTTGAGAGGTAATATAATTAAGAAAATAAATGTGTATTTGGATGAAGTTTTAGTTAATTTACGCGTCTAATATGTAACTGATGTACCTGTGAGCAGCGTTCGAAATTTGTAAAGCGAGCGTGTATGAGGTGACGTCTCGACAACTTATATTTCCTTCATCACTGGTCATATTTTTTTTATATGGCATTTGAGAGGTAATATAATTAAGAAAATAAATGTGTATTTGGATGAAGTTTTAGTTAATTTACGCGTCTAATATGTAACTGATGTACCTGTGAGCAGCGTTCGAAATTTGTAAAGCGAGCGTGTATGAGGTGACGTCTCGACAACTTATATTTCCTTCATCACTGGTCATATTTTTTTTTATATGGCATTTGAGAGGTAATATAATTAAGAAAATAAATGTGTATTTGGATGAAGTTTTAGTTAATTTACGCGTCTAATATGTAACTGATGTACCTGTGAGCAGCGTTCGAAATTTGTAAAGCGAGCGTGTATGAGGTGACGTCTCGACAACTTATATTTCCTTCATCACTGGTCATATTTTTTTTATATGGCATTTGAGAGGTAATATAATTAAGAAAATAAATGTGTATTTGGATGAAGTTTTAGTTAATTTACGCGTCTAATATGTAACTGATGTACCTGTGAGCAGCGTTCGAAATTTGTAAAGCGAGCGTGTATGAGGTGACGTCTCGACAACTTATATTTCCTTCATCACTGGTCATATTTTTTTTTATATGGCATTTGAGAGGTAATATAATTAAGAAAATAAATGTGTATTTGGATGAAGTTTTAGTTAATTTACGCGTCTAATATGTAACTGATGTACCTGTGAGCAGCGTTCGAAATTTGTAAAGCGAGCGTGTATGAGGTGACGTCTCGACAACTTATATTTCCTTCATCACTGGTCATATTTTTTTTTATATGGCATTTGAGAGGTAATATAATTAAGAAAATAAATGTGTATTTGGATGAAGTTTTAGTTAATTTACGCGTCTAATATGTAACTGATGTACCTGTGAGCAGCGTTCGAAATTTGTAAAGCGAGCGTGTATGAGGTGACGTCTCGACAACTTATATTTCCTTCATCACTGGTCATATTTTTTTTATACGGCATTTGAGAGGTAATATAATTAAGAAAATAAATGTGTATTTGGATGAAGTTTTAGTTAATTTACGCGTCTAATATGTAACTGATGTACCTGTGAGCAGCGTTCGAAATTTGTAAAGCGAGCGTGTATGAGGTGACGTCTCGACAACTTATATTTCCTTCATCACTGGTCATATTTTTTTTATACGGCATTTGAGAGGTAATATAATTAAGAAAATAAATGTGTATTTGGATGAAGTTTTAGTTAATTTACGCGTCTAATATGTAACTGATGTACCTGTGAGCAGCGTTCGAAATTTGTAAAGCGAGCGTGTATGAGGTGACGTCTCGACAACTTATATTTCCTTCATCACTGGTCATATTTTTTTTTATACGGCATTTGAGAGGTAATATAATTAAGAAAATAAATGTGTATTTGGATGAAGTTTTAGTTAATTTACGCATCTAATATGTAACTGATGTACCTGTGAGCAGCGTTCGAAATTTGTAAAGCGAGCGTGTATGAGGTGACGTCTCGACAACTTATATTTCCTTCATCACTGGTCATATTTTTTTTATACGGCATTTGAGAGGTAATATAATTAAGAAAATAAATGTGTATTTGGATGAAGTTTTAGTTAATTTCATGTTTTTGATTTGTTAATATTTTAATTAAAATTTAATTATTAGAACAAATATATTTATTATTATCGACGAGTAAATGAAGAAAGGCATAGAGTTTTCTTGAAAGTGTTTGCCTGTCATGATTTGCGGAACACCTTATACATGCAGTCTCTTAAGGTACCCAGAACTACTTTGCACCTCGATGCTCCAAGTTACAGACACAGAGGCAGGCCTCATTTGGCAGTTAACCTGCGTAGCGGTGAGATGTTGCTATACAGAATTTTCACATGTGCTACAAAAATGAAGGTGAGTCCCTGTTCTTCGACTACTGCAGATAATGAATGTCATGACGATTCAATGCAAAATGCAGTTACAAAATGTTTGTTAAAAGATGCGTTCCTATACTGCGAAATTCTTCTTCAAGATGCGGGCCTTACTAGTACAGGGCAATCGTCGACGACTTCTGCAGATACAGTGGCGACTGGAGAAGTGCTTTCTCATTCTATTGTCCAAGTGTTATGAGAAGAGGATATAGATTAAACAATAAGTGTCAGCGGGATTCGAACCATCGCCTCTCCGTGACACTTTTGCACAGCGCGAACGCTAACCACTTGACGACAATGACCTCTTATGGGAGACACCTTCGCACAGATACATCAGTCTCATAACAGACGCATAACGCTTCTCTTGCATCTTACTACTTGCTCATTATGTTGTTTTAATGGCCTATTAAAGGTGTACGAAGTATGAAATACACTGAAGAGCCAAAGAAACTGGTACACCTATCTAATATCGTGTAGGGTCCCTGCAAGAACGCGGAAATGCCTCAACACGACGTGGTATGGACTCGACTAACGTCGGAAGTAGTGCTGGAGGGAACTGACACCATGAACCTTGCCGGGCTGTCCATAATTCCGTAAGAGTACGAAGGGGTGGAGTTCTCTTCTGAACAGCGCGTTGCAAGGCATCTCAGATATTTTCAATAATGTTCGTATCTGCGGAGTTTAACGGGCAGCGGAAGTGTTCCTGGAGCCAATCTGTAGCCCTTCTGGACGTGGGGAGTGTCACATTGTCCTGCTGGAACTGCCCAAGGCTCTAGCAATGCACAATCGAGGTGAATGGATGCGGGTGATCAGACAGGAAGCTTACGATAGGTGTCACCTGTCAGAGTCGTATCTAGACGTACCAGGGGTCCCATATCACTCCAACTGCACGCGCCCCACACCATTACAGAGCCTCCACCAGCTTGAAAAGTCTCCTGCTGACATGCAGGGTCCATGGACTCATGAGGCTGTCTCCTTACGCGTACACGTCCATCCGCTCGATACAATCTGAAACGAGACTCGTCCGACCAGGAAACAGGTTTCCAGTCATCAACAGTCCAATGTCGGTGTTGACGGGCCCAGTCGAAGCGTAAAGCTTTGTGTCGTGCAGTCATCAAGGGCACGCGAGTGGGCCTTCGGCTTCGAAAACCCATATCGATGATGTTCCTTTGAATGGTTCGCGCAATTTCCGGAAGGGCTGCACTTCTTGCAGGATCTTTTTCCGGCCGTAGCGATGTCGCTGATTTGATGTTTTAGCGGATTCCTGATATTCACGGTACAGTCGTAAAAAGGTCGAACCGAAAAATCCCCATTTCATCGCTGCCTCGGAGATGCTGTGTCCTATCTCTCGTGGGCCGACTATAAAACTACGTTATTAAATCTCCCATTGTAGCAGCAGTAACCGATCTACAACTGCACCAGACACTTGTCTTATATACGGGTTGCCGACTGCTGCGCCGTATTCCACCTGTCTGTACTTGGATACGGATGCCTATAGCAGTTTCTTTGGCGCTTCAGTGAAAATCCGTGAACCCAGCGCCGTGGCCACTATTTGTAAGTCACATCTGGTCTACGCTTACGTAGTTAGTTTGGAAGGAGTGGGGGCCTAGGACGGCGTCAAGCAAACTTTTGCCTCACGTTTCTTCTGGTGGCCATTTTCGCAGCAGCTGTATATACAGGGTGGTCCACTGATCGTGACCGGGCCAAATATGTCACGAAATAAGCGTCAAACGAAGAACTACAAAGAACTAAACTTGTCTAGTTTGAAGGGGGAAACCAGATGGCGCTATGGTTGGCACGCTAGGTGGCGCTGCCATAGGTCAAACGGATATCAACTGCGTTTTTTTCAATAGGAGCCCCAAATTTTTATTACACATTCGTGTAGTACGTAAACAAATATGAATGTTTTAGTTGGACCACTTCTTTCGCTTTGTGGTAGATGGCGCTGTAACATTCACACATGGCTCACAATTTTAGACGAACAGTTGGTAACAGGTAGGTTTTTTTACATTAAAATACAGAACGTAGGTACGTTTGAACATTTTATTTCGGTTGTTCCAATGTGACACATGTACCTTTGTGAACTTATCATTTCTGAGAACGCGTGCTGTTACAGCGTGATTACCTGTAAATACCACATTAATGCAATAAATGCTCAAAATGATGTCCGTCAACCTCAATGCATTTGGCAATACGTGTAACGACATTCCTCTCAACAGAGAGTAGTTCGCCTTCCGTAACCTTCGCACATGCATTGACAATGTTCTAACGCATGTTGTCAGGCGTTGTCGGTGGATGACGATAGCAAATATCCTTCAACATTCCCCACAGAAAGGAATCCGGGGACGTCAGATCCGGTGAACGTGCGGGCCATGTTATGGTGCTTCGACGACCAATCCACCTGTCATGAAACATGCTATTCAATACCGCTTCAACAGTACGCGAGCTATGTGCCGGACATCCGTCATGTTGGAAGTACATTCTGTCATGCAGTGAAACATCTTGAAGTCACATCGATAGAACATTACAGAAAAAAATCAGCATACATTGCACCATTTAGATTGCCATCGATAATATGGGGGCCAATTATCCTTCCTCCCATAATGTCGCACCATACATTAACCCGCCAAGGTCGTTGAAGTTCCACTTGTCGCAGCCATCGTTGTTTTTCCGTTGCCCAATAGTGCATATTATGCCGGTTTACGTTACCGCTGTTGGTGAATGACGCTTCGTCGCTAAACAGAACGCGTGCACAAAATCTGTCATCTTCCCGTAATTTGTCCTGTGCCCAGTGGCAGAACTGTACACGACGTTCAAAGTCGTCGCCATGCAATTCCTGGTGCAGAGAAATATGGCACGTGTGCAATCGATGTTGATGTAGCAAACACCGACGTTTTAGAGATTCCCGATTTTCGCGCAATTTGTCCGCTACCGATGTGCGGATTAGCCGCGACAGCAGCTAACACACCTACTAGGGCATCATCATTTGTTGCAGCTCGTGGTTGACGTTTCACATGTGGCTGAACACTTCGTGTTTCCTTAAATAACGTAACTATCCGGCGAACTGTCTGGACACTTGGATTATGTCGTCCAGGATACCGAGCAGCATACATAGCACACGACCGTTGGGCATTTTGATCACAATAGCGATACATCAACCAAGGTATCGACCTCTTCCGTAATTGGTGAACGGTCCATTTTAGGACGGGTAATGTTTGACGAAGCAAATACCGTCCGCACTGGCAGAATGTTACGTGATACCACGTACTTATACGTTTGTAACTATTACAGCGGCATTTATCACAAAGCGAAAAAAGTGGTCCAACTAAAACATGTTTCTTTACGTACTACACGAATTTGCAATAAAAAATAGGGGTTCCTATTTGAAAAAAAAAATGCAGTTGATATCCGTTTGACCTATGGCAGCGCCATCTAGCGGGCCAACCATAGCGCCATCTGGTTTCCCCCTTCAAGCTAGACGAGTTTCTTTGTTTGTAGTTTTTTCGTTTGACGCTTATTTCGTGAGATATTTGGCCCGGTCACTATCAATGGACCACCCTGCATATGTTCTGTGTTCACATTTGGCGGGTTCGTATGTTATGGTATTGAGTATCGCTACCACGACCATGTGGTCATTAATCGCTGTGTCCATCAGGACGTCCTCACCGTAATCAATGTTTTTGGCTGAGAGGTCAAGTACGTCATAGCACCATTTCCACTTCAGGGGTTGTCCGAATATTATATTACGCTCGTGGCGTGTGTGTGTGTGCGTGCGCGCTTTTGTGTGTGTGTGTGTGTGTGTGTTCAAAATGGTTCAAATGGCTCTGAGCACTATGGGACTTAACTACTGTGGCCATCAGTCCCCTAGAACTTAGAACTACTTAAACCTAACTAACCTAAGGACATCACACACATCCATGCCCGAGGCAGGATTCGAACCTGCGACCGTAGCAGTCGCGCGGTTCCGGACTGCGCGCCTAGAACCGCTAGACCATGTGTGTGTGTGTGTGTGTGTGTGTGTGTGTGTGAGAGAGAGAGAGAGAGAGAGAGAGAGAGAGAGAGAGAGAGAGAGAGAGACAGAGAGAGAGAGGGAGTGAGGGAGGGAGTCATGAACTCCGGTGAGGTGTTAGCACAGCCCTGGATGCCCTCCACTTGGCGTGCGGTCGGCCTGTTGCTCAGCTAGCTGGTCCGGTGCCAGGTCGTAATGGAGACTTCGCTCCCTGCCGCGTTAGCGGAAGGGGCGGCGTGTTCAACAAGTAGACTGTGGGGGGGCTGGCAGACAGGGGGGGGGGGGGGAGGGGGACAGAGCCAGGGACAGAGGCGGACGGGCCACGCGTCCGTGGAACGCCGCGCGGGCATCCGCTTTAAGCCGGCGGCCGGCACTGCGGGTCTGCGATCAATGCTCGCTGCCGGCAGGCGCACAGGCGTTCCCCACCTCGGCCCGTATCTACCGGTTACCCGCCCCGACAGCCAACCGTAGCAGCAGCGACAGCTGCGTCCAAAGCGCTCTGCCACCCCAAACTGTCCTCACCTGCGTTGACATTGGAAACGCACCAAAGCTGGACTCTGTGAAGCGCTTCGCCGCTTTCTGCAGCTACGAAACAGAGAGAGAGAGAGAGAGAGAGAGAGATTCTATGGGGTCCGGATTGCAGTCGGATCGTGTTGACTTCTTGCCACAATATTTCGGCTGGCAATTGTCCAGCCATCTTCAGGGGGGTGTCCGCTACTGGAGACTGCAGGTTCACGGTGTCTGGTTTAGAGCAAAAAATTGGCACGGGAATGCGTGCGCATTGGCGGCCGTCACAGCAGCGTCCTCTATCGAAATCCACGACCTCTCCAAGTACTACAGAGTGGTCCAAAAAGATGTATCCACTGTTTACAAGTCCATAACTTGCAAACTAATTGACGGAGTTATCTCATTTTTGGCGAAAGTGTAGCTTAAATTCCAACTTAAAGATATCACTATAGGTGTTCGAAATGGTCACCGTTAACATCCACACACAAACGATGCCGCCGAACTGCAGCACGAACTACTGATTGAAACGTGTGAAAGGTCTCTGTTGGATTCCCTTCATTTTAATTTCTTAAATCTGTTGTCATTTACGGCATATGGTTCAAATGGCTCTGAGCACTATGGGACTCAACTGCTGAGGTCATTAGTCCCCTAGAACTTAGAACTAGTTAAACCTAACTAACCTAAGGACATCACAAACATCCATGCCCGAGGCAGGATTCGAACCTGCGGCCGTAGCGGGCTTGCGGTTCCAGACTGCAGCGCCTTTAACCGCACGGCCACTTCAGCCGGCTATTTACGGCATAAATTCCTCTTCTAAATTTACTGTGGTGTTTCTGACTCTGTCTGGGAGGAGACTGAGCAGTGGAACGTGTTACTTTTACACATAAACAAGAACAATCTGTCACACTACTACACTTTAAAACACAGTTTATATGTAATTCATGTCACACAGTCTCATACAGAACCTACATCCGCTTTCTTTTATATACTGTCTGCTACAGAACAGTAGGACTAACGTCGGAACAGGTAGCTATGCCTTCTAAAAGCAAAGAGGTTTCTATTCTTGGTATGGTTCTGTCCGTCCCTTGTCATGTTGGTATAGGAAGCTGCCTCTCTGGTCACTTCCGTTTGTATCTGTGAAGCACCCTCGGTAGGGGCCCACGGCAGTCGGTCCGCGGCGAGCGTCTGAAGCGGTAAGATCTCCGGCTAAGTGCGTCTCTGATAAGTCAGTAGGACAATGGATTTCTTAAGTTCAGCCTAACTGAAAATTTAATCACCTTTATTTTAGGTTTAGATCTAAAATATGTTATCTTAAATTGCAATGCAGTGTAATTCGAGTGTGAAGTTCAGAATGTCTTCCAGCAGTTACTTTGTCACTACTTTGTGAGTAAAGTGGAACCACATGTTGATGATCTGTAACTCTAACTAAGATCATCAATCTTAAATGCGAATGTGCGTGAGATTATAATGTCTCGTCTTGACAATATTTTTCAATATAGCAACTTTTCTTTATGTTCAACCCACATGGGGTGTACTTTGTGAGACCAGTACCACGTGCTTATACAATTGTTTGATCCATCAGGTTAATAGTGTTCGTCAGGATAGAAGTCAGGAGCGGAGGGCGTTGTAAAATGAAAATTAATTGAGTGGAATGGACCCAGTTTATTCTTGTAATGATGGTACAGTGGTGCCTACGTAGGGCTGAGCAGCCCCAAGAGGGGTTGCCGTCTGCTCATCAGAGAGGCAGAGACTAGAGGAGCGACTACTCGGGGCCGAGGTCAGAAGCTAAGAGAGCGCGGAGCTGTTTCCAAGCCGCCCTCGCCGCTCTCGGCCGCGTCCCCACGTGATCACACGATTAGTCTCTGATTGGAGGATTGATTCCGCCAACGCGCCTTGCTAGTAGCGTGCCCCCGTCAGCGCAACCAACCCGTGGGACTTGAGTCTGACCGAGGAGCACGTGGCAGGAATGTGCCGACCATGGTCTTCCGGCCAGCACCTTCCACCACAGTATGCCCACGCCTTCTACGGCCGAACATTATGCATTGAAAATTTATTTAAATAAAATTTTGTCGGCAATGATCCCTCTTGGGGGTCTCCTCCCTGCACAATAGTAAGACGATAGTAATCAGTTCCAGGTTTTTCTTTTGTAAATTGGGTATCGATGCAATTTATTTTAATTATAAAAATTATTGTGTGGTTACACTCTTTGTCTAAACCAAGATGACCCCATGAAGCATGTGGTGTAATCATCAAAGTAGCCCTCAGCTGTTCTTTTCGGGAAGATTTCACAGAGAGTTAGTATGAATTTAGTATAGCGGTGTGTAGTAATTACATGACGGACAGGATTGGGCTACGAACGTAACTTCTTTGGGTTAAAATTGAATCGGTTGGTTGTGGTTAATTTACTCTTGCATATGTTTCAACGTTCTTCGTGTGTTATTGTATGAATGCAGTGTTGTATGCAGTCTCCAAATGTTGGCTCCATATTTGATGTGTTCCGTAAGATTACAAACTCACATTATCACAATCCTAAATAAGGCACCAGTTTAGTTATGAATTAAGTTTAATATGCTGAAATTTTAACGGAACAATGATCAATGTTAAAATAAATGTCCAAATATAAACTGATTTATTTCTTTTTATTTAAATTCTCTTTTTATATATATATCATCGGTTGTCTAAGATGACTATTAAAAGATTATAATTAATGTTAGTCTGGTTAGGAATTTGGTAAGCTAGATTGCATACCTGGTGAAACAGTTGCTCAGTAATGCAAGGTTAATTTCCCCAGATAAGCTCACAGCTTTTAACCCGCTTTTATTGTCCTGAATATCAGCACCGCTTTCAGAACAACTTAATGCATCAACATTACACGTGTTCAGTTGGATATTTGTAAATGAATGTACGCTGGATTCTCGAAGTTCATCCAATGTGTGTGGCTTTTGTCGATAAACGACATCCTTTAGTGTTCCCCACAGGTAAAAGTCCAGAGGAGTTACGTCTGGGGAACGTGGTGGATACTCCACAGCACCTCTACGGCTTATACATCTTCCTGGTAGATTTTCGTCGAGATACGCACTAACACGATTTTGGCAGTGGGCTGGGGCAGCATCTTGTTGAAAGTAAACTCTTCCGTCTCTATACAAGTCTCGGATGGCAGCTAAATGGATGTCTGAAGATTCAGAAAGTACACCTCACAGGTAACTGTGCCGTCAACGAAGAATGGCCCAATCAAGCCCCGGTAAGACAACCCACACCACACATTTACTCCTGGAAAATTCACAGCTTTGTCTATGTGGACGTTCGGATTTTCGGCGACCCAGTAGATCCAATTGTGGAGATTTACTGTACCATTGAGTTTGAACTGTGCCTCATCAGACCACACAATCATCTCTGCAAACTCTTCATCGTAGCGCACCATGTTAGTAAACCACTCGCAGTACTCCATTGTACGATCTGGGTCGTCCTCGTTCATTGAGTGTAGCAGTCGAGGGATGTAGCACTTCCACTTTGTTGTCTTCAAAATTCACCAAACACTTGAGCGACTCACTCTAATTTCACGGGCACACTGTCTCACGGACTTCTGTGGCGAGCGAGTGAATTGTTGTAACACACGGCGGGAGTTAGCTGGACTTGTTACTGTTACAGGTCGTCCAGATCGTTGTGTGTGTACATCTTTAACACAGCCTTCGGCTTCAAATTTGTCTCGAATGCGACGAATCGCTAAACGTGTCGGTGGCTCTGTTTGATACTCATTTCGCCATTGCAGTTGAACATCATTAATGTTTTCGTACTTAAAATACCACTTCAAAACTGACTTCCTTTCATCGAATGTAAGCCTTGCGCCAGCCATGTTTACTCGAGTAAGTAGGTGCAACTAAGAACAAAACACTGACTATCTGGCGACTGTCATCTGACAAAACAAAACAACGCAATACCACGCTGGTGTGGCGATTGCCGGAACTACAAACTATTACACTACCAAAGATGAGACAACTCTGTCAATTAGTTTGCCAGTTATAGACGTTTAAACAATGGATACATTTTTTTGGACCCCTGTATATTACATCTGTGTCGCGTATGCCATGCGTAAAGGTGAAAAAATTGCATATCCGCCCTCTGTCGACATACGCGTTGGCTAGATGTGTCATTATGAGCAGAAGGTTTTCTCTCAGAAGAAATTAAAGAGATCACCAGGTCCCAACGCTTGTCCAGTTGACAGCCACCGTCATTATTAATAAGATTTTGTGCTACACGTATCTGCACAGATTCTTTACTCACTGAATGCAAGAAGGCTCTCGCCTGGGCCAGGATTTATGTGGCAAAATAATCCATAGACACTGTTGTGGTAGTACAGTGCTCAGCTACGGCCGACTTTCTGGGCTGCGAAGGGCGAGCGTGGCGCTCATATTCAACGCACCTTACATGTACTGTACGTATCGTCTGACCTATGTAAGGTTTGCCACACCGGCAAGAAATTTTGTAAATCCTGGCCTCCCACAGACCCAGGTTGTACTTTACCGAACCGAGAAGGGCACTAATCTTCGAAGGTGGCCGGAAGATTAAATTGATGTTGCCTTAGGATCCCGCCTACTTTAGATCCTGGCAGCGAAATGCAGGAAGATCTGCAGCGGATAGGCACTTTCTGCAGGGAGTGGCAACTGACACTTAACATAGACAAATGTAATGTATTGCGAATACATAGGAAGAAGGATCCTTTATTGTATGATTATACGATAGCGGAACAAACACTGGTAGCAGTTACTTCTGTAAAATATCTGGGAGTATGCGTGCGGAACGATTTGAAGTGGAATGATCATATAAAATTAATTGTTGGTAAGGTGGGTGCCAGGTTGAAATTCATTGGGAGAGTCCTTAGAAAATGTAGTCCATCAACAAAGGAGGTGGCTTACAAAACACTCGTTCGACCTATACTTGAGTATTGCTCATCAGTGTGGGATCCGTACCAGGTCGGGTTGACAGAGAAGATCCAAAGAAGAGCGGCGCGTTTCTTCACAGGGTTATTTGGTAAGCGTGATAACGTTGCGGAGATGTTTAGCAAACTCAAGTGACAGACTCTGCAAGAGAGGCGCTCTGCATCGCGGTGTAGCTTGCTGTCCAGGTTTCAAGAGGGTGCGTTTCTGAATGGGGTATCGGATATATTGCTTCCCCCTACTTATACCTCCCGAGGAAATCACGAATGTAAAATTAGAGAGATTCGAGCGCCCACGGAGGCTCTCTAGCAGTCGTTCTTCCCGTGAACCATACGCGACTGGAACAGGAAAGGGAGGTAATGACAGTGGCACGTAAAGTGCTCTCCGCCACACACCGTTGGGTGGCTTGCGGAGTATAAATGTAGATGTAGATGCAGGTGTAGACGAAAGATTGCCAAAGCAACGCAGTGGACTTCAACCACCTTATCCTCTTGATACTGTGGGTGGTCTCGTTTATTCCTCCTTAGCGCTCTAGTAATCTGAGAGAAACCTTATCTTTGAATACCGACTATAGATGTTCTAGCTCCTTTCTTAGGCTGTCTCCACCAGAAACAACATGAGACCGGTGCACAAACTACGCCGGTAGTTTGTGAACGGCGATGACAGTTCGACGCTAGCAGATCCCATTTGAGTCAATTGATGTTTCAAAGTACTGCACTGAAAAGGTGTTTGAATGTTGTGCAGGCGTGGTTAAATTTAACGGAGCTAAACTTCTAACTGTTGTTATTTATAGATCCCCAGACTCCGATTTCACAACATTTTTGCTGAAGCTAGAGGAGGTTCTTGGTTCACTTTACAGGAAATACAAAAAGTTAGTTATATGTGGTGACTTCAATATTAATTGTATAAGTGATTGTGCAAGGAAGAGGATGCTGGTAGACCTCCTTAATTCATATAATCTTATGCAAACCGTATTCTTTCCAACGAGAGTGCAAGGAAACAGTAGAACAACTATCCCCAGACTCCGATTTCACAACATTTTTGCTAAAGCTAGAGGAGGTTCTTGGTTCGCTTTATAGGAAATACAAAAAGTTAGTTATATGTGGTGACTTCAATATTAATTGTATAAGTGATTGTGCAAGGAAGAGGATGCTGGTAGACCTCCTTAATTCATATAATCTTATGCAAACCGTATTAACGAGAGTGCAAGGGAACAGTAGAACAACCATAGACAACATTTTTGTTCATTCCTCATTACTAGAAGGGCATTCTGTTAGCAAAAAGGGGAATGGCCTTTCAGATCATGATACACAAATTTTAACTGTAAAAGATTTTTGTGCTGCAACACGTGTTAAATATAGTCATCAGCTGTTTAGGAAAGCTGATCCAATCGCTGTAGAGACCTTTGTAAACCTTATCAAGGAACAAGAGTGGCAAGATGTTTATAGCGCTGATACAGTAGACGATAAATATAATGCTTTTCTCAAGACTTTTCTCGTGCTCTTTGAAAGTTGCTTCCCGTTAGAACGTTCAAAACAGAGTACTAGCACAAACAGGCAGCCTGGGTGGCTGACTAGAGGGATAAGAATATATTGTAGAACAAAGTGGCAATTATATCAAAACGTTAGAAACAGTCAAAATCTAAATGCAGCAGCCCATTACAAACAGTATTGTAAGGTGCTTAAAAATGTTATTGGGAAGGCAAAAAGGGTTATCACAAATGATTGAAGCGGTTTCACAGCTCTACAATAACTTTATTATTTGAGATATTTTCACAATGCTTTGCACACACATACAAAAACTCAAAAAGTTTTTTTAGGCATTCACAAATGTTCGATATGTACCCCTTTAGTGATTCGGCAGACATCAAGCCGAAAATCAAGTTCCTCCCACACTCGGCGCAGCATGTCCCCATCAATGAGTTCGAAAGGATCGTTGATGCGAGCTCGCAGTTCTGGCACGTTTCTTTGTAGAGGAGGTTTAAACACTGAATCTTTCACATAACCCCACAGAAAGAAATCGCATGGGGTTAAGTCGGGAGACCGTGTAGGCCATGACATGAATTGCTGATCATGATCTCCACCACGACCGATCCATCGGTTTTCCAATCTCCTGTTTAAGAAATGCCGAACATCATGATGGAAGTGCGGTGGAGCACCATCCTGTTGAAAGATGAAGTCGGCGCTGTCGGTCTCCAGTTGTGGCATGAGCCAATTTTCCAGCATGTCCAGATACACGTGTCCTGTAACGTTTTTTTCGCAGAAGAAAAAGGGGCCGTAAACTTTAAACCGTGAGATTGCACAAAACACGTTAACTTTTGGTGAATTGCGAATTTGCTGCACGAATGCGTGAGGATTCTCTACCGCCCAGATTCGCACATTGTGTCTGTTCACTTCACCATTAAGAAAAAATGTTGCTTCATCACTGAAAACAAGTTTCGCACTGAACGCATCCTCTTCCATGAGCTGTTGCAACCGCGCCGAAAATTCAAAGCGTTTGACTTTGTCATCGGGTGTCAGGGCTTGTAGCAATTGTAAACGGTAAGGCTTCTGCTTTAGCCTTTTCCGTAAGATTTTCCAAACCGTCGGCTGTGGTACGTTTAGCTCCCTGCTTGCTTTATTCGTCGACTTCCGCGGGCTACGCGTGAAACTTGCCCGCACGCGTTCAACCGTTTCTTCGCTCACTGCAGGCCGACCCGTCGATTTCCCCTTACAGAGGCATCCAGAAGCTTTAAACTGCGCATACCGTCGCCGAATGGAGTTAGCAGTTGGTGGATCTTTGTTGAACTTCGTCCTGAAGTGTCGTTGCACTGTTATGACTGTCTGATGTGAGTGCATTTCGAGCACGACATACGCTTTCTCGGCTCCTGTCGCCATTTTGTCCCACTGCGCTCTCGAGCGCTCTGGCAGCAGAAACCTGAAGTGCGGCTTCAGCCGAACAAAACTTTATGAGTTTTTCTACGTATCTGTAGTGTGTCGTGACCATATGTCAATGAATGGAGCTACAGTGAATTTATGAAATCGCTTCTATCATTTGTAATAGCCCTGTATGTGGTATGCAGATAGAATAGCTAAGTCTCAGGATAAAATTAAAACCATGTGGTCAGTCGTAAAGGAAGTGGCTGGTCTGCAGAGACAGGTCGAGGATATAGAATCAGTGCGTAGTGGGAATGTCCGTGTTACTGATAAGTCGCATATATGTACAGTATTTAATAATCACTTTCTGAATATAGCAGGTGAACTAAATAGAAACCTAGTCCCAACAGGGAGTCATATAGCGCTCTTAGAAAAAAGTGTTCCGAGCCTGTTACCTGAAATGCACATCCATGATACTGACAACAGGGAGATTGAATTAATAATTAAATCAATAAAGACCAAGAACTCTCATGGATATGACTGGGTATCTAGCAGAATACTGAAGTATTGTTCTATGTATGTTATTCCAGTACTTAGACATATCTGTAACTTTTCCTTTAGGAGTCGTCGGTTTCCTGACCGATTAAAGTACTCAGTAGTGAAGCCACTTTATAAAAAGGGAGACGGGTATAATGTTGACAATTATAGACATATTTCCATGCCATCGGTGTTTGCTAAAGTTATCGAGAAGGTTGTATATACAAGGTTACTGGAGCATTTAAATTCACATAATTTGCTGTCAAATGTTCAGTTTGGTTTTAGAAATGGTTTAACAACTGAAAATGCTATATTCTCTTTTCTCTGTGAGGTTTTGGACAGATTAAATAAAAGGTTGCGAACGCTAGGTGTTTTCTTTGATTTAACGAAGGCTTTTGACTGTGTTGACCGCAAAATATTACTGCAGAAGTTGGACCATTATGGAATAAGGGGAGTAGCTTACAATTGGTTCGCCTCTTACTTTAAGAACAGAAAGCAGAAGGTAATTCTCCGCAATATTGAGAGTGGTAGTGATGTTCTGTCCCAGTGGGGCACTGTTAAGAGGGGCGTTCCCCAAGGGTCGGTGCTGGGGCCACTGCTGTTTCTTATTTATATAAATGATATGCCTTCTAGTATTACAGGTGATTCAAAAATATTTCTGTTTGCTGATGACACCAGCTTGATAGTGAAGGATCTTGTGTGTAATATTGAAACAGTATCAAATAACGTAGTTCATGAAGTACGTTCGTGGCTTGTGGAAAATAATTTGATGCTAAATCACAGTAAGAGTCAGTTTTTACAGTTTCTAACTCACAATTCAACAAGAACCGATATTTTGATCAGACAGAATGGGCATATTATAAGCGAGACGGAACAGTTCAAGTTCCTAGGCGTTCGGATAGATAGTAAGCTGTTGTGGAAAGCCCATGTTCAGGATCTTGTTCAGAAACTAAATGCTGCTTTATTTACCATTGGAACAGTATCTGAAATAAGTGACACTTCAACACGAAAAGTAGCCTACTTCGCATATTTTCATACGCTTACGTCGTATGGTATTATTTTTTGGAGTAATTCTTCTGATTCAAAAAGGGTATTTTTGGCTCAAAAACGGGCTGTTCGAGCTATATGTGGTGTAAGTTCGAGAACCTCTTGTCGACCCCTATTCAATAGTCTGGGAATTCTGACATTGTCCTCACAGTATATATTTTCTTTAATGTCGTTTGTTGTTACCAATATTAGCCTATTCCCAAGAGTTAGCAGCTTTCACCCAGTTAATACTAGGCAGAAATCCAATCTGCATGTGGAATGCACTTCCTTGACTCTTGTGCAGAAAGGAGTGCAGTATTCTGCTGCATCCATTTTCAATAAGCTACCACAAGAACTCAAAAATCTTAGCAGTAGCCCAAACTCTTTTAAGTCTAAACTGAAGAGTTTCCTCATGGCTCACTCCTTCTCTTCTGTCGAGGAGCTCCTGGAAGAGCTAAAAAATTAAGCAAATTCCAGTGTTACATTGTTGATTTTCTTTATTTAAATTTACGACTTGTCACCTGACTATGTTTTTTTATATTTCGTTTTATCTACTATCGTGTTATAATTTCATGTATTGACTCGCTCCATGACCATGGAGACTTCTCCTTAATTTGGTCCCACGGAACAATAAATAAATAAATAAATAAATAAAATGTCCGTATGTGTGGGCTCACGGTAGACAGAAAGCCCTAATTACCAATCCCGCGCCGGCCGATGTGGCCGAGCGGTTGTAGGCGCTTCAATCCGGAACCGCGCTGCTGCTACGGCCGCAGGTTCGAATCCTGCCTCAGGCATGGATGTGTGTGATGTCCTTAGGTTAGTTAGGTTTAAGTAGTTCTGAGTTCTAGGGGACTGATGACCTCAGATGTTAAGTCCCATAGGGCTTAGAGCCATTTGAACCATTTAAACCCATCCCGCTTTCCTAGTAACCACGACGTCCAAAAATGGCAAGCAACCACACTTCTCTGTTTCCATCGTAAACTGGATTTCCTTGTGGATTGAATTCAGATGTCACAAGAAGCGTGACAGTTATTCTTCACCATGAGGCTACAATAAAAAAGTCTCATCTAATTATACGTATCGCCAGAAGACTCTTGGTTTAAGTTCTGCCGAATCAACCGCCCTTAAAGCCTTCCATAAAAAAGTTTCCTATCAGAGGAAAGAGAGGACTGCCCATGTACTCATAGAATATTCAGTACGCCGGGAAAATTTTAAGAGAGACACAGCTGCATAGGTGGGCTGATGAACCAAAACATTATGACCACTTGCTTAATATGACCACTTGCTTAATAGCTTGTTTCTCCGTCTTTCGAACGAAATACATCCCTGATTCTGCGTATTAGGGATCGGACAGAGTCTTGGTAGGTTTGTGGACATATGTGGCAGTAGATTTCTACGCACAGGTCATGTAATTCGGGTAAATAACCGGCCTCTGATTTGTGTACACGATGATGGCGCACGATACCGACCCAGATGGGTTTCATAGGATTTAGATCAGGCGAATTTGGTCGCCGAGACATCAACGTGAGTTCACTATAATGCTCCTCAAACCAGTGGATCACTGTTCTGGCGCCGAAACACGGACAATTATTCTTCTTTATCTACATATATACTCCGCTAGCCACCAAGCGGTGTGGGGTGGAGGGCACAATTCGCACCAAAGTCATATCCCCCCCCCCCCCCCGTTCCACTCGCGGATCGCTCGAGGGGAAAACGACTATCTGAACGCCTCAGTACGAGCTCTTATTTCCCTCATCTTTGGATGGTGATCATTGCGCGATCTGAAAGTTGGTGGTAATAATATATGCTCTACATCCTCGGTGAAGATTGGATTTCAGAATTTAGTCAGCAGCCCCTTCTGTTTAGCGCGCCGTCTATCTGCAAGCGTGTCCCACTTCAAACTTTCTATGAGATTTGTAACGCTCTCGCAATGGCTAAATGTACCAGTCACGAATTTTGACGCTCTTCTTTGGACCTTCTCAATCTCCTGAAACAGACCCAACTGGTGAGGGTCCCATACAGACGAACAATACTCCAAGACGGGACGAACTAACGCATTGTAAGCTATTTCCTTTGTTGAAGGACTGCATCGCTTCAGGATTCTACCAATAAACCGCAATTTAGAGTTTGCCTTACCCGCTACTTGTGTAATCTGATCATTCCATTTCAGATCATTTCGAATAGTCACACCCAGATACTTGACGGACGTTACCGCTTCCAAAGACTGGGCATTTATTTTGTACTCGTACATTAATGGGGATGTTCACCTTGTCATACGCAGTAGGTTACACTTACTAATATTGAGAGAGAACTGGCTGGCTCTGAGCACTATGGGACTTAACATCTGAGGTCATCAGTCCCCTAGAAGTTAGAACTACTTAAACCTAACTAACCTAAGGACATCACACACATCCATGCCCGAGGCAAGATTCGAACCTGCGACCGTAACGATCGCGCGGTTCCAGACTGAAGGGCCTAGAACCGCTTGGACACTCCGGCCGGCCTGCAATTGGATTGCTGATAGTTGTAGGTGGGGGATCCATTTAAGAAGTAAGAGAAATTGATAGTGTTTTCATTGTCTAGACCTTTCACAGAATACAGTGGAATAAATTAGTGAACAAGTGTCGACTGAGGGAGAGGGAAAGGTGTGGGGGTTAAAAGACTAATTAAAAACCTACACCTACAACAGAAAATACGAGTGCAGATTCGGAATTAGATGACAGAGGAAAGCGCAAATGGAAGGGAAGTGAGGTAAGGCTGCTGTGTTTCCCCGAAACTGTTTAACAAATCCTTGGATCGTATTATTCAGTAATGTTTCAAACAAAATAGCAAGAACGAAGGAAGGAAGGAAGGTTGAGCTTAACCTCCCGTCGACATCGAGGTTATCAGAAACGGACCGTATGCTCGGATTAGGGAAGGATGAATTCGGACTTGAACTTTGAAAGGAAATTACAAAAACCTAAGTCTGCATGGTCGAACGCGGGTTTGAACCGTTGTCCTCCGGAATCCGAATCCAGTTACTGGCCACTGCACCACCTCGTTTGGTGAAACAGAATAGAGAAGTGCTGACAGGTGGTTGGTGTATAGTACGTATTAGGTTTGCGGATGTTGTATCGTTGACAGATAGCGAAAGTAAAACTATAAGTAGAATATTACAATAAAATTAAATAAGTCCTGTGAGGAATTGAGAATGAGAAGCAATAAGAAAAATACAAAGTGTGCTGTCATAAGCGCACGAAAAGTATGAACAAATATTAAGTTAGGACAGGAAGATATACACGGTGGTCCATTGATAGTGACCGGGCCAAATATCTCACGAAATAAGCATCAAACAAAAAAACTAAAAGAAGCAAACTTGTCTAGCTTGAAGTGGAAAACCACATGGCGCTATGGTTGGCCCGCTAGATGGCGGTTCCATAGGTCAAACGGATATCAACTGCGTTTTTTAAAAATAGGAACCCCCATTTTTTAATACATATTCTTGTAGTACGTAAAGAAATATGAATGTTTTAGTTGGATCACTTTATTCGCTTTGTGATAGATGGCGCTGTAATAGTCACAAAAGTATAAGTACGTGGAATCACGTAACATTCTGCCAGTGCGGCCGGTATTTGCTTCGTGATACATTACCCGTGTTAAAATGGACCGTTTACCAATTGCGGAAAAGGTCGATATCGTGTTGATGTATGGCTATTGTGATCAAAATGCCCAACGGGCGTGTGCTATGTACGCTGCTCGGTATCCTGGACATCAGCCGAGTGTCCAGACCGTTCGCCGGATAGTTACGTTATTTAAGGAAAGAGGAAGTGTTCAGCCACATGTGAAACGTCAACCACGACCTGCAACAAATGATGATGCCCAAATAGGTGTTTTAGCTGCTGTCGCGGCTAATCCGCACATCAGTAGCAGACAAACTGCGTGAGAATCGGGAATCTCAAAAACTTCGGTGTTGAGAATCAACATCGATTGCACCCGTACGATATTTCTATGCACCAGGAATTGCTTGGCGACGACTTTGAACGTCGTGTACAGCTCTGCCACTAGGCACAGGAGAAATTGCGGGACGATCACAAATTTTTTGCACGCCTTCTATTTAGCGACGAAGCGTCATTCACCAACGGCGGTAACGTAAACCGGCATAATATGCACTATTGGGCAACGGAAAATCCACGATGGCTGCGACAAGTGGAACATCAGCGACCTTGGCGGGTTAATGTAGGGTACGGCATTATGGGAGGAAGGACAATTGGCCTCGATTTTATTGATGGCAATCTAAATGGTGCAATGTATACTGATTTCGTACGTGATGTTCTACCGATGTTAGCACAAGATGTTTCACTGCATGACAGAATGGCGATGTACATCCAACATGATGGATGTCCGCCACATAGCTCGCGGTTAAAGCTGTATTGAATAGCATATTTCATGATAGATGAATTGGCCCGCACGTTCACCGGATCTGACGTCCCCGGATTTATTTCTGTGGGGAAAGTTGAAGGATATTTGCTACCGTGGTCCACCGACAACGCCTGACAACATGCGTCAGCGCATTGTCAATGCGTGTGCGAACATTACGAAAGGCGAACTACTCGCTGTTGACAGGAATGTAGTTGCACGTATTGCCAAATGCATTGAGGTTGACGGACATCATTTTGAGCATTTATTGCTATAAGGTACAATAGAAACATTTGACATGTGGTGCTACAGAAGAAGGCTGGATGTTAGATAGGTAGATCGCATAACTAATGAGGCGGCATTAAACATAATAGGGGAGACAAAACATTTGTGGCATAACTTGACTAAATGAAGGTATCGATTGAGACATCATGGGATTACCAGTTCAGTACTGGAGGAATGTGTTTATGTATTTATGTGGGGGTGGGAGTGTAAAGTAATGGATGGAGCCCGAAAGATGAGTAGAGTAAGCAGATTCTAAAGGATGTGGGTTGCAGCAGTTATTCGCAGATGAAGAGGATTGCACAGGAAACAGTAACATGGAGAGCTGCAACGAAATAATCTTCGGACTGAAGATCACCATAACAAGAATAACATGCAATCAAACTTCTCTATTGGCCAATACGTTTCGATTTCTTACTGACGCTATTCGCAACACAGTTTGCACAGTGTTTGCATGTATACCACTGAATGTACGTGCAGAATTATATCATTATATGACAGGTAGTTCAGGAGGAAAGACTTTGTAAATATTGAGATGCTTGAAAAATTAGCTTTTCTCTACTGCTTCTATTCTTTAATAAATCGTGAAGGGTAGGGAGTAGGGGGGGGGGGGGGAAGGGGCGGTGAGTTAGTGATCAATTAAAAATTAGAGAAGCTGAGGGCAAGGTAGGCAGCCGAGCATGCCACAGCTACGACTCCCATTGCAGAAGAAGACTGAAAGTTTAATGAGTTCCGGAACTTGTTCCAAAGTGGAGAGAGGGGCGGATCCTGCTCGGATGCACTTCAGCTGAACACGGGAGCGGAGTGTCGTATCCGCAGGAGAAAAAAGATAAAAAAAGAAGTAAAGAAAATGTTTTTTTCCGTAAAAAAACTTTTTTTGTGTCACACGACTGACCCACGCAGGTTTGAGATAGATTGGTACCGAAGTTGTATGTCAACCAAAACTGCGACGTAGTTTGTGTTATACGCTGTGGTCCAGGAGAGTGTGCGTAAACGGCAAGAAATTACCAACACCTGGCCTACGGAACATAGAAAAAGCGTAACAGCGTAGAGCTGCCGTGAGGAAGGCGTTAGATTGTCGTACCAAGGCTCTCAGGTTCGAATCCTGGTAATGACAGTTTTTGGAATGTAGTACGTGTGAAACTATCAAGTGGCACAATATGTTCCTGACGTGTAAAAGGACTGTTCGGAGACCACAGTAATGTTCTATTGTCAGTTCGCTTGGGCTAGTAGAAAACCTACCTGTAGTCCCACAGAACAAACATTAGCAATCGGAACACAAGAATGAAGAAACAATTACATTACACATGCCTAAGTATTAATAGTAATCATAATAATAGTAATAAAATGAAACTGTACATGGTTCTAGGACATTATCAAGTCTGAAACATCAGTGGGGTATATACGCAGACTATAGAGACGAATGGAGATTAGTAGCAACGCCGGGTTTAGAACCCCTGTCTGCTGCTTACTAGGAAGGTGCGCTAACCACTACACCAACACAATGGCTTTGCACAACTCCATGGGCTATCCTAGCATGCCTCTCTCCTCAGTCCCAATTACCATTCACATATCAGCGCACTTGGTATTCCCCCATGAACTCAAACTGCATTGCAGAGGCTCTGCAATGGTAATGGAATAGCACCTCTGCATCGAACAAAAAGGGGGATAGTGTCTCAACCCAGGCATAGGTGCTTTAATCAAATTAAATTATACAGGGTTAGCCACTAACTATTGCCCCCTAGAATAACTCCGAAAATATGAGTTTAAAAATTTGTGGGACAAATGTTGCATGGGATAACGGGGGCCATAGTATGACATTGTTTTTTTGTTGCTAGGAGGGGTGGCTTTTGACATATGGAGATCAACTTGTTTTTTTTCTATTTTTTAATGGAATGCCATAGTTTGGTATTTATTTTCTGATAGATGCTGTCGAGACGAACCTAATGATGTCCAACAGTAAGATCTTTGGAGGTCAACGAAGGTCACAAAGGTGGCACGAACGTCCATATACAGAAGGTGTTCGAGTGATGACCATTGGTATCAATGCAGTGCCGCAATCTTATTATCACGGATTGAGTGGTATTCCTTATCACATCGGCACTTATCGAAGGACATGCTCTGACAATTCTCTCTCACATATCTTCACGTGTAGTAGGAACGTCTTAATAAACAATATCTTGTACGAATCCCCGCAAGAAAAAATCCAGAGGCATCTGTCGAACGAGCCGGCTACAACACATCTCCTCCGCGTCCAATCCAACGATTTGGGAATTGTCTCTCTCCCTCTGCCGGACACCCATCGTGTTGATACATCATTCTGTTCCTTGTTCCTAAAGGTATTTCTTCCAACAACAGATCTAATGTTTCTTGAAGGTATGTGGTGTACTTCCTACCATCAAGATTTCCTTCGATGAAATAGGGACCAGAATCCCACACCACACAATCACTGACCACGGTTTTTGGTGTGCAACTTGCCGCAGCCAACGTGGATTTTCAGCTGCCCAGTAATGCATGTTATGCAAATTAACGTTCTCATGGTTCGTGAATGTACCCTTGTCAGTAAATAAAATCAAATTAATAAATGTATCACTTCTCTGAGTCTGAATTTGAGCCGATCGGCAGAATTCAGTGGGACACATACAATCCGTATCAGTTAATTATTGGTGGAGACTGATATGGTAAGGACGATATTCATGACGATGCAGAACACGAACAACATTACTCTGGCTCATGTCAGTTGCCACTGCGGTTTGAAGCGAACTAACACAAGGATCTCGAACCACAGTGGCAAGAGTACCAATTTCCTCTTTCTTCGTTGGTAACTCTTCTTCGCGGGATATGTTCCTGATGCATTAAAGATCCAGTTGCTCTCAATTTATCATACACATATTTAAATGAACTACATGTAGGATGAGTACGTTGAGGATATCTTTCATCGTATAAGTCTCTAGCTCTCACTGAATTTCGTTGGCATTCTCCGTGAATGAGAAGCATATCGACTTGTTCTTCGAAGGAATACATGATTCATATTCGCTTGATTTGATGATACTAGTGTTACCGTTCCTACCAGTGTTGTATTGGGAAACCGTAGAATGGTGTTTATAGGTCAATGGCACGTTAGATGGATACGCCATATTCGGCGAATATTTGCTATTTGTATGATATACGAGAGAGAAGTGTCAGAGCAGAGCAAGTGCTTCGATAAGTGCCGAAGTGATAAGGAATATCAGTTGATACTTGATGACATTATAGAACTGCATTGATACCAATGGTCGTCACTTCGAACACCTTCTGTAAATCGACGTTCATGCCACCTTTTTGACCGAGCGAGGTGGAGCAGTGGTTCGACACTGGACTCGCATTCTAGGCTTATATGATTGTCTGTTAGTAAATTCCTTTTATTTTGGAAAGCTTGCTTTGCTAAGGCCATACTTCTCTTCATATCTGTGATGCATTTATTGTCGTCAGTGATTGTGCTCACCAAACAACAGAAGTTCTCAAACTGCTCTAGAACATCATCTTCTAGTTTAATATTAACTTTACCATTTTCTTTTGTCTTCCCTACTACCATAGTTTTTGTTTTCTTCTTATTTATTTTGAGATTAAATTCTCTTAGGACTTTGGCAAATTTTAGCAACGGCGGTGCCAAGAAAAATAGTTTGGGTAGACACTGGACTCGCATTCGGAAGGACGACGGTTCAATCCCGCGTCCGGCCATCCTGATTTAGGTTTTCCGTGATTTCCCTAAATCACTCCAGGCAAATGCCGGAATGGTTCCTATGAAAGGGCACGGCCGACTTCCTTCCCCGTCCTTCCCTAATCCGATGAGACCGATGACCACGCTGTCTGGTCTCCTTCCCCGAAAACAACCAACCAACCACCTTTTTGACCTTCTCTGACTTTCAAAGACCTTACTGTTTCACGTCATTGGATTCGTCTCAACAGCAGCTATCAGAAAATAAGTACCAAACTACAGCATTCCATTTAAGAAAACAAAGTTGACCTTCAAACCTCTGACGCGATTCCACCTAGCAACAAAAACCAGCGTCAGGTTATAGCTCCAGTTGTCACATGCAACATTTGTCCCACAAACCTTTCAGCTACTATCATATCTTCGGAGTTATTCTAGGTGGCAATAGTTAGTGTCTCACCCTGTATATGGTTCCAGATGCCTTCAGTCTGCACATACACATCATTAAAATAATGATACTAATAATAAACAAAATCACAAGAATAAGTACATAGCTTTCACGAATCAATGTAAACATCACCAAACACGCACGGTGTCCTTCATAGAGGAACAGATGTTTCACTATAGTGGTTGTGTGTGAGGCAAATTACTTTCGTACACCAAGCACATTTGGTTGGATGGTTCATTTTGGGGGAGGGGACCAAACAGCGAGGTCATCGGTCCCATCGGATTAGGGAAGGACAGGAAAGGAAGTCGGCCGTGCCCTTTCAAAACAAGAATCCCGGCATTTGCGTGAAATCATTTATGGAATCCAAGAAAAACCTAAATCAGGGTGGGTGGACGCGGTTCTTAACCGTCGTCCTCTCGAATGTGTCCAATTCCACGGATTCGTATCTCCAAACAGCACGATCAACTTCAATGTTAGCAGTAGACTACAGACTCGACAGCTGTTTCACACCCACATGTTCGTGAATGCGCACAAATACGAGACTCTAGCCACAACACGCACATCTGACGTACGGCGGTGCTTCCCTGTAGCAGTGAATTACTATTATTATTATTATTATTATTATACTCCGGCACGTGTGATGCTATTTTTCTTTATTCTTCTGCTCAGATTGCTTGTGTTTATTCTGTCAAACTATAAATACATTACTTGACCACAATATATTGCACCTGATAGCGAGGGCGCATCAGACAGCTTATTGTGAGCTGTCATCGTGATATTTTAAGCTGACAGGCTGTAACGCTTGACAGTATATGAACAAGTGTCCTGAAATCATTCACAGTGCGATGCGTCACCACTACTTGTTTACTGCAATATCCTTCCTTTAACGGCCACGTTAGGCCAAGTGCAATAATATCGTGGTCAAATAGTACTCTATAGGTTTGCTATTCCAGATAAACGGATCGGAAGCGGACTACCAATAGAACGTAGATATAAACTCAGAATAATCCTGTTACATGTCAGGAATATGTTCTGCCACGTAACATTTTCAGACCCACTACAGTATAAAAACCAACACGACCGGGGCTCGAACCTGGGACATTTCGTATGAGAAACTGACGCTCTAACCACTTCCTTACGAGATCTCTACACAACAGACGCTCTCAGTTATGCCCTTCCTGTACTCCATATGTCAGGTGCTCCCTACTACTTAGCGTTTACGCACGTTCTCATGGACTACAGCGCATAGTACAAACTGTATCGGTGTTTTGGTCGATACTATACCGGTATACAACTTTTGGTACCGATCTGACTGATTGACATATGGAGGTTTGGGTGTCGGAATAGTCACCATTAACAACTTAACATTTTTGCAGGTGGGCTCACGCACTCATTGGTCCGACATGGGGACACTATTAGAAGCCCGCCACACCTGGATACTGCACGATTCGATCATCCGGCCAAATAGAGACACGCCATGAGACCCCTTACAAACTCTGCCAGGTGCTGATACCGCTGTCTCACACGCTTACGCAGCATCTATGCGTTCTTCACAGCGATCACTCAACATAGGACGCTATCACTTCTCTTACGTACACTACGAAGTCTGGCAACAAACATAAACAAGAACAATATTAATGGACTCTGGGGCCAGTCTACTTGTCACAGAAAACTGACGTTCTAATTGTTTATATTCCAGTCGATGGTGAATATACACTCCTGGAAATTGAAATAAGAACACCGTGAATTCATTGTCCCAGGAAGGGGAAACTTTATTGACACATTCCTGGGGTCAGATACATCACATGATCACACTGACAGAACCATAGGCACATAGACACAGGCAACAGAGCATGCACAATGTCGGCACTAGTACAGTGTATATCCACCTTTCGCAGCAATGCACGCTGCTATTCTCCCATGGAGACGATCGTAGAGATGCTGGATGTAGTCCTGTGGAACGGCTTGCCATGCCATTTCCACCTGGCGCCTCAGTTGGACCACCGTTCGTGCTGGACGCGCAGACCGCGTGAGACGACGCTTCATCCAGTCCCAAACATGCTCAATGGGGGACAAATCCGGAGATCTTGCTGGCCAGGGTAGTTGACTTACACCTTCTAGAGCACGTTGGGTGGCACGGGATACATGCGGACGTGCATTGTCCTGTTGGAACAGCAAATTCCCTTGCCGGTCTAGGAATGGTAGAACGATGGGTTTGGATGTACCGTGCACTATTCAGTGTCCCCTCGACGATCACCAGTGGTGTACGGCCAGTGTAGGAGATCGCTCCCCACACCATGATGCCGGGTGTTGGCCCTGTGTGCCTCGGTCGTATGCAGTCCTGATTGTGGCGCTCACCTGCACGGCGCCAAACACGCATACGACCATCATTGGCACCAAGGCAGAAGCGACTCTCATCGCTGAAGACGACACGTTTCCATTCGTCCCTCCATTCACGCCAGTCCCGACACCACTGGAGGCGGGCTGCACGATGTTGGGGTGTGAGCGGAAGACGGCCTAACGGTGTGCGGGACCGTAGCCCAGCTTCATGGAGACGGTTGCGAATGGTCCTCGCCGATACCCCAGGAGCAACAGTGTCCCTAATTTGCTGGGAAGTGGCGGTGCGGTCCCCTACGGCACTGCGTAGGATCCTGCGGTCTTGGCGTGCATCCGTGCGTCGCTGCGGTCCGGTCCCAGGTCGACGGGCACGTGCACCTTCCGCCGACCACTGGCGACAACATCGATGTACTGTGGAGACCTCACGCCCCACGTGTTGAGCAATTCGGCGGTACGTCCACCCGGCCTCCCGCATACCCACTATACGCCCTCGCTCAAAGTCCGTCAACTGCACATACGGTTCACGTCCACGCTGTCGCGGCATGCTACCAGTGTTAAAGACTGCGATGGAGCTCCGTATGCAGCGGCAAACTGGCTGACACTGACGGCGGCGGTGCACAAATGCTGCACAGCTAGCGCCATTCGACGGCCAACACCGCGGTTCCTGGCGTGTCCGCTGTGCCGTGCGTGAGATCATTGCTTGTACAGCCCTCTCGCAGTGTCCGGAGCAAGTATGGTGGGCCTGACACACCGGTGTCAATGTGTTCTTTTTCCATTTCCAGGAGTGTATGTGTAAGTAGGCTATTTAGGTTTTAATGTTGGTAACGCCAAGTAGCGCTCTGCATGAAAATCGCTGACTGTGCTGTGAGCAGACTGTGGGTGGTTGGCAGTGTTGGAATATTCGCTATTGTAGTGTTGGGCAGTTGGATGTGAACAGCGCGTAGCGTTGTGCAGTTGAAGGTGAGCCGCGAGCAGTGGAGAGAGGAGAGAGAGATGCCAGAGTTTTGAAAGGTTACTGTAAGCGAACGATCTGGACGTGTGTCCGCCAGGAATAGAAAATTTGAAAAGATGGATGTCATGACTTTTGAACATTATTAGGGTAAATACATTGTTTGTTCTCTATCAAAGTCTTTCATTTGCTAATTATGCATATCTGTATTTAGTGCCTTTAGTAGTTTGAATCTTTTATTCAGCTGGCTGTGTTGGCGCTCGCGGTATTGCAGTAGTTCGAATAACGAAGATTTTTGTGAGGTAAGTGATTCATGAAAGGTATAGGTTATTGTTAGTCAGGGCCATTCTTTTGTAAGTATTATTGAAAGTCGGATTGCGTTGCGCTAAAATTGCGTAAGTTTAGTGACGATCAGAATAAGTAAAGAGAGTAATGTCTGAGTACGTTCCGTTTTGTTCAGTTGTTCGAAAGTCAAATAACGTAAGAGTTTTTCCAGCACTGCCATTCTTAATTTTACTAAGGGGACGTTCCACATGTACAAAGTTACACTGACATCAGGCCACGTCTTCTGGGTGTTTGCTATCCTTGTCAAGCAGTGTACTGTGAGAGACCATTCATAGCTTCCTTACTGTGAGCACTGATAGATGAAGTAAATTCCATTCTCTAAATTCCTTTAGGGGTGCCTTTCGGATAGTACCCGTTAAGGGGAATAACAGAAGCTCTCGTTACAATACGATGTACATCGACATTTGCAGTAAAGTGAGTTAATCTGTGACTGTTATTAAATTTTGTTGTTTTCGCTTGAATGAATTCTGAAGGTTATCGTTACAAAAAACTAGTAACGGCGTACAGATATTTATTAGTCATGTTCGTAAACGAAACCTACAAAGGGCAGTATTTTCGATTAAGACAGTGCCGCATCTAGAAAATTTTATTTTAATGTCTCGAGTTTCGGAAAAAATTTTGGGTGAGATACGTTCGGAGAACGTACATATACTCTAAGGGAGGGGGGGGGGGGCGAAAATATGACGCACCACGAAGGAATTACCGGAATGGGAAGGAAATCGGTATATTTGATGTACACGTAGACACGAACAACTGATTACAATTTCAGAAAAAATTGACGATATATTGTAGAGAAAGAAGATCACAAAATGGGCAAGTCAGTAATGCGTTTGTCCCACTCTGGTCCTTACGCAAGCAGTTATTCGGCTTGCCACTCATTGATGGAGTTACCGGATGTCCTACTAACGGGTATTGTGCCAAATTACACTCCTGGAAATGGAAAAAAGAACACATTGACACCGGTGTGTCAGACCCACCATACTTGCTCCGGACACTGCGAGAGGGCTGTACAAGCAATGATCACACGCACGGCGCAGCGGACACACCAGGAACCGCGGTGTTGGCCGTCGAATGGCGCTAGCTGCGCAGCATTTGTGCACCGCCGCCGTCAGTGTCAGCCAGTTTGCCGTGGCATACGGAGCTCCATCGCAGTCTTTAACACTGGTAGCATGCCGCGACAGCGTGGACGTGAACCGTATGTGCAGTTGACGGACTTTGAGCGAGGGCGTATAGTGGGCATGCGGGAGGCCGGGTGGACGTACCGCCGAATTGCTCAACACGTGGGGGCGTGAGGTCTCCACAGTACATCGATGTTGTCGCCAGTGGTCGGCGGAAGGTGCACGTGCCCGTCGACCTGGGACCGGACCGCAGCGACGCACGGATGCACGCCAAGACCGCAGGATCCTACGCAGTGCCGTAGGGGACCGCACCGCCACTTCCCAGCAAATTAGGGACACTGTTGCTCCTGGGGTATCGGCGAGGACCATTCGCAACCGTCTCCATGAAGCTGGGCTACGGTCCCGCACACCGTTAGGCCGTCTTCCGCTCACACCCCAACATCGTGCAGCCCGCCTCCAGTGGTGTCGGGACTGGCGTGAATGGAGGGACGAATGGAAACGTGTCGTCTTCAGCGATGAGAGTCGCTTCTGCCTTGGTGCCAATGATGGTCGTATGCGTGTTTGGCGCCGTGCAGGTGAGCGCCACAATCAGGACTGCATACGACCGAGGCACACAGGGCCAACACCCGGCATCATGGTGTGGGGAGCGATCTCCTACACTGGCCGTACACCACTGGTGATCGTCGAGGGGACACTGAATAGCGCACGGTACATCCAAACCGTCATCGAACCCATCGTTCTACCATTCCTAGACCGGCAAGGGAATTTGCTGTTCCAACAGGACAATGCACGTCCGCATGTATCCCGTGCCACCCAACGTGCTCTAGAAGGTGTACGTCAACTACCTTGGCCAGCAAGATCTCCGGATCTGTCCCCCATTGAGCATGTTTGGGACTGGATGAAGCGTCGTCTCACGCGGTCTGCACGTCCAGCACGAACACTGGTCCAACTGAGGCGCCAGGTGGAAATGGCATGGCAAGCCGTTCCACAGGACTACATCCAGCATCTCTACGATCGTCTCCATGGGAGAATAGCAGCGTGCATTGCTGCGAAAGGTGGATATACACTGTACTAGTGCCGACATTGTGCATGCTCTGTTGCCTGTGTCTATGTGCCTGTGGTTCTGTCAGTGTGATCATGTGATGTATCTGACCCCAGGAATGTGTCAATAAAGTTTCCCCTTCCTGGGACAATGAATTCACGGTGTTCTTATTTCAATTTCCAGGAGTGTATATCCAACTGGCGCGTTATATCGTCAAAATCACGAGCTGGTTGGACGGCTCTGTCCATTACGCTTCATACGTTCTCAATTGGGGGGGGGGGGGGGGGGGGGGAGGGGTTGGAGGGCGGTAGAGACAGTGGCGTTGCTGGCCAAAATAGGGTTTCAAAAGCGCAAAGACAAGCAACAGAAACTGTCGTCATGAGGGGGCGGGTGTTATCTTGCTGAAATGTAAGCCTGGGATGGGTTGCAATGAAGGGCAAGAAAATGGAGCGTAGAATATCGTCTACGTACCGCTGTGCTGTAATGATGCCGCGGATGATAAACAAAGACGACCTGAAACTTCCTGGCAGCTTAAAACTGTGTGCCGGACCGATACTCGAACTCGGGACCGTTGCCTTTCGAAGACAAGTACTCTACCAACTGAGCTACCCAAGCACGACTCACGCCCCGTCCTCACAGCTTCACTTCCGCCAGTACCTCGTCTCCTACCTTCCAAACTTTACAGAAGCTCTCCTGCGAACTTTGCAGGACTTACCTGCCAGGAAGTTTCATATCAGCGCACACTCCGCTGCAGAGTGAAAATCTCATTCTGGAAAGAGGACCTGCTATAAAAAGAAATTTTTTTATTGAAAATGGAACACTTCCAGCATTACTTAAGATTTCATTTTTATTTGGCTACTAGTTTCGGCGCTGCGTCAACGTCATCTTCAGGACCATACACTTTGATAGTATCAATTGTGTGTGATTGAGTTCTAGAACGGTACTTCTAGTCCTCGGTCACACACAATTGATATCATCAAAGTGTATGGGCCTGAAGATGACACAACATCGAAACTAGTAGCCAAATAAATATGAAATCGTAAGTTGAGCTGGAGGAGTGTCATAAAAAAAAAATTATACCATCTGATGTCCCACCATCTTCCAATTTTAATATGGATGTACGAATAATAAGAAGAAGTGGCTGCCCTGACCATCACTCCTGGTTCTTAGGCCGTGAGGGGCGACAAAGAGTCCGGTATCCCACCGCAGTCTGAGATGTCTCCAGACCCATCTTCACTGGTCATTGGGGAAGAAGCGACAGCGACCGCTGCTCTGGCATCGTTTAGTAAAAGTCCAAACAGCAGTAGTGGGAACATCTCGCAGGAAACTGGAGTCAGCCGCACATCAGTAATGATAAGTTTCGGCACAAGAATCTGGTACCCTTAGGAAACAGCCGGCCCTTGTGACCGAGCGTTTCTAGGCGCTTCATTCCGGAACCACGCTGCTAATACGGTCGCAGGTTCGAATCCTGCCTCGGGCATGGCTGTGTGTGATGTCCTTAGGTTAGTTAGGTTTAAGTAGTTCTAAGTTCTAGGGGACTGATGACCTCAGAAGTTTAAGTTCCATAGTGCTCAGAGCCATTTGAACCTTACAAAACGCAAATGTTGCAACATCTAATTTGTTTAATGAACAAAGTAAGAGCATATGGACTATCAGACCAATTGTGTGATTGGATTGAAGAGTTCCTAGATAACAGAACGCAGCATGTCATTCTCAATGGAGAGGAGTCTTCCGAAGTAAGGGTGATTTTAGGTGTGTCGCAGAGGAGTGTCGCATTGCTATTGACTGTATACATAAATGACCTGGTGGATGACATCGGAAGTTCACTGAGGCTTTTAGCGGATGATGCTGTGGTATATCTAGAGGTTTTAACAATGGAAAATTGTACTGAAATGCAGGAGGATCTGAAGCGAATTGACGCATGGTGCAGGGAATGGCAATTGAATCTCAATGTAGACAGGTGTAATATGCTGCATAGAAAGATAGATCCCTTATCATTCAGCTACAAAATAGCAGGCCAGCAACTGGAAGCAGTTAATTCCATAAATTATCTGGGAGTAGGCATTAGGAGTGATTTACAATGGAATGATCACATAGAGTTGACGGGTAAAGCAGATGCCAGACTGAGATTCATTGGAAGAATCCTAAGGAAATGCAATCCGAAAACAAAGGAAGTAGGTTACAGTACACTTGTTCGCCCACTGCTTGAATATTGTTCACCAGTGTGGGATCCGTACCAATTTTTTTTTTTTTTTTTTTTTTGTGGTTTTAGGGCGCGGGTTGGTAGAGGAGATAGGGAAGATCCAACGGAGAGCAGCGCACTTCGTTACAGGATCATTTAGTAATCACGAAAGCGTTACGGAAATGATAGATAAACTCCAGTGGAAGACTCGTGCAAGAGAGACGCTCAGTAGCTCGGTACGGGCTTTTGTTGAAGTTTCGAGAACATACCTTCACCGAGGAGTCAAGCAGTATATTTCTCCCTCCTACGCATATCTCGCGAAGAGACCATGAGGATAAAGTCAGAGAGATTAGCGCCCACACAGAGGCATACCGACAATCTTTCTTTCCATGAACAAGACGAGACTGGAATAGGAGAACCGATAGATGTACTCAAAGTACCCTCCGCCACACACCGTCAGGTGGCTTGCGGAGTATGGATATAGATGTAGATCTCACCGAGGACAATCCATAACGTCAGGTTCAGTTCGGAGTGTGGGTGGAAACACAAGGTGGATCAAAACCGTCGTTTCTCTGTGAAGTACTCTCGTGAGATGAAGGCATTTCGGGTAATTTGTGTGTGAAACGAGAGTTAAATAAAAGGAGTCAATGGTAGAGAGAGACGGAGCGAGGGAGGATCGGAGGGAGGAAGGGGGAGGGGGAGGAGGAGGGGGAGAGGGGGAGGGAGGGCGTAGAGGAGGAGGGCGGGAGGGCGGGAGGGAGGGTGAGAGAGAGAGGGGGGGGAAGGAATTCGCGACAGGGTCAGACATTTCGTTTCCCTTTTTAAGGCAACAAGTCGATCACAAATACTTTATGCATCTCAGAAAAGTACAAGCTGGAAGTATTACGTTGCTTGTATACCACAAGGAAACTATTTTCGCAGTTCCTGGGCTGTAGCAGAAACATCATACAGCGGTTAGACGAAAATGTGGAAACACTGCGAGAACAGCATGCTTGATTCTAAATCAAGGTGCCGGCCAAGCCCGCAGGAAGCGTTCTTGTATTTGACAACGAACGGCACTTGTGCGATGTCCTCAGTACGTTACATCGTCACTCGGGTTCAGAGCAGTGGTCTGTATAGTCATGGGTGCATTATGTAGGATCGAAGCCAATTCGAACGTGGCCAAAATGTTGGTCGTCACATGATGTTGTAAGTAGGCTGTTTAGGTTTTTGTGTTAGTACGCCACGTAGCGCTCTGTACGAAAATCACTGACTGTGCTGTGTGCAGTCTGTGGCTGGTTGGACTCATTGTTGGAATATTCGCTACTGTAGTGTTGGGCAGTTGGATGTGAACAGCACGTAGTGTTGTGCAGTTGGAGGTGAGCCACCAGCAGTGGTGGATGCGAGGAGATAGATGCCAGAGTTTTGAGTGGACGATCTGGTCGTGTGACCGTCAGAAAAAGGAAATTTGTTTAGCTGGCTCTCACAAAATAATATATGTATTATGACTTTTGAGCGCTATTAAGGTAAATACATTGTTTGTTCTCTATCAAAATCTTTCATTTGCTATGCCCATAAGTAGTTAGTGCCTTCAATAGTTAGAATCTTTTATTTAGCTGGCAATATTGGCGCTCGCTGTATTGCAGTAGTTCGAGTAACGAAGATTTTTGTGAGGTAAGTGATTCATGAAAGGTATAGGTTATTGTTAGTCAGGACCATTCTTTTGTAGGGATTATTGAAAGTCAGACTGCGTTGCGCTAAAAATATTTTTGTCAGTTCAGTGATGATCAGAATAAGTAAAGAAAAAACTGTTTGAGTATGTTGAGGTTTGCTCAGCTGTTTGAAAATCAAATAACGTAGGCGTTTTTCCAGCACTGTCATTAATAATTTTTCTAAGGGACGTTGCAATGTGTGCTCCTGATGTTTCAAGAGGCACCGTATCAAAGATATACAAGGTTAAGAAAAATTCGCGCACTCGAACTCCGCTGCGCGATTCCTCACATACTGGCAATACAACAATGTGTCTCACGAAATTTCGTTCTGCGCATATTTCGGGCAGTAAATGAACGTTAAAGATTGGAAATCTGGCAACACTGATATCGTGTCTACGCTAACTACGACGGTCAGCACTCAGAACTAATGCTGTGCTGGTCGTGCAGAGGATAGCGTTTAGGGTTAGCATGCAGGAGGTCCATGGTTTGATTCTGGGTCGAGGCTTACTTGCTTTTATTTGAGAATTTCACTACGCCAAATAATACGGTAATAAACATCTTTAGTTAAGCCAAATGTATCCGACACACACTCCTAACGAACTGTAGTGGACCTGAACGTGGCAAGAACAATAGTTGGTCCTAATCGATGGGACCAATGGGGGAGGGTACACAGAAAACAAATTTGGAATCTAGTAGATGCTTTGGCGCGAAACAACTCGCGGGCACGACGCGCAAAAGGCTTACTTAAAAACTGACCAATGGGAACGATTGTACTTCCATTTCTATGTTCGTAGTACGTAAGTGTAAATGTTCAGCAGAGGATACACTGTACTCGCTGACGCCAGATGCCGTGCCACGCAGACTACATGTAGCAAATAAAAAGCAATTCGTCTCGATCCCGAATCGAATCTGAATGATAACCCAATACACTATCCACTGTACCAACTACACAGCACCACTCCTACATACTGACTGAGGTAGTTACCGTACATGTGATTAGAGTGTTGCCAGGTTTAATCTCTGACGCCCATTTACTACTGGAAATATGAGCAGGACGAAATTTTGTGACAGACCCTTTTGTGTAGCTAGTATGTGAGGAATCGCGCAGTGAAGTCCGAGTGCGCCAGATTTTCTTCACCCTGTATAACACGTTCAGGGAAAGCGGGTAAACATCACCTGCTACGTCACAACGCCGACGAAAGCGTGTGTTGTGTAATCTTGACAGATGACGTCATGTTGCCATGCACTCCAGTGCAGTGTCTCTGCCACTTCAGAATGCCACACATCTGGATGTTTCACAATTGGATCAGCTGATCAAATGAACATACACTACGGCGGCTCTTTCGTGCACGAAGACGACGGTTCAAACCCGCGTCCGGCTATCCTGATTTAGGTTCTCCATCATTTCCCTAAATAGCTTCAGGCAAATGCCGGGAGGGTTTCTTTGGAAGGGCACGGCCGATTGCATTCTCCATCCTTTCCTGATCCGATGGGACCAATGACCTCGCTGTTTGTTGCCCTCCCTCGAATCAACCAACCAACGAGTATGGTACGTCTCCGTACCGTTCACAGTGGTCATTCAGCACTGGACACTGTTCATTCCCTTTTATACCGGACCAGGCCTGGGAATAACACACCACTAACGCACTCTGGTGAATAACATCATCGAAAATTGCAACTCTTAGTCATGTGAGGTCATCCCCATGAGTGCTAAAAGGAACTCGTTAAACTTCAGTTACACGATAAATCTGTCTAATCTAAAAGCCGTAAATTCAACTAAATACTAGGTATTACAATAACGAACAACTTAAATTGGAAGGAACACGTAGGAAATGTTGTGGGGAAGGCTAACCAAAGACTGCGTTTTATTGGCAGGACACTTAGAAAATGTAACAGACCTACTACGGAGACTGCCTACACTACTCTTGTCCGTCCTCTTTTAGAATACTGCTGCGCGGTGTGGGATCCTTAACAGATAGGACTGATAGAGCACACCGAAAAACTTCAAAGAAAGGCAGCACGTTTTGTATTATCGCGGAATATGGGAGAGAGTGTCACAGAAACGATACAGGATTTGGGCTGGACATCATTACAAGAAAGGCGTTTTTCGTTGCGACGGAATCTTCTCACGACATTACAGTCACCAACTTTCTCCTTTGTCTTTGTCTTCGAATGCGAAAATATTTTGTTTACACAGACATACAAAGGGAGGAACGATCACCAATATAAAGTAAGGGAAATCAGAGCTCGTACGGAAAGATACAGGTGTTCATTCTTTCCTCACGCTATACGAGATTGGAATAGTAGAGAATTGTGAAGGTGATTCGATGAACCCTCTGACAGGCAGTTAAATGTGATTTGCAGAGAATCCATGTAGATGTGGATGTAGATTTTCGCCCCCGCCGATATTCTGTACATGTATAGAGTCACATTGATATCCGAAAATGTTTTCTCGGTGCTTCACTTGTTACGTCAGACTGTGTACATGCATTTGTCGAGATGCTTATTTACATTCGCCAATAAACGTTACGTAGACCGCAGGCTTTGAACAAACGTTTTCTGAAAATTTTCGGGCAAGCGAAAATATGTATTTTGGTGGTGACACACAATGATATTGGCAAAGTGAATGGAAACCTGACGCTCATGTCTGAATCTCTTGTTGTTAGTCGTGCTTTCGAAGAGAATTGGAAGCTCATGTCTTACCGTGAGGTGCTCTTCCTGATACAGGTCTAATCGTCAGCTATTTTATCAATATTTGGCCTTTTTAATTTCAAATATTTAATTGAGCCGGTATGCGAGCAATATCCTGTTACGGCCCACGGGAACCGGCACGCGGGAATTGGAAGCTACAGGAATCCCGGCGGGGATGTAATATTCAGCGACCCGCGCGCCACGAGATAAACCAGGCCATGAATTTAAAATAATAGCGGCAGCGGGCGACGAAGCACCGGCGGGTCTGCGCGAACACTTTCCGTACTGGAATAATCTCGAAATGGGCCTCCACAATTCCAGTCGTTACCGGCTTTAAATGTCTTCTACTTTGAGTGCAACTGCTCGCTTCCGAGTATGATTCGGAACTCAAGTTTTAAATGAAATCGTAATTTTTGCCGAACTCTCAGATTTACTGGTATTGCTTGGCCATAGTTAATTACTTATGCACGCATTTACATTCAAAGCAAAGATAATTTGCGTAGGAAACTGAATACGTCCTTCAGCCGCGCGTGGCTTGTATTCGTGCCATTTATTATTTTACATCTCTTTTTTTTTACCGTACTGCCACCTCATTATTATAATTTTCAATTACTGGTGTCACTGAGTTGCTGCCTTGACTGCCCGTGAGCGGCAGCAGCAGCGCTTATCGATAGAGGCCCTGCCGTATTATGTTTGCTGGACTGCTATTACTTCCCGGTCGTCGTGTGGTGTGAGTTAGTTCAGTCGGGGCGCGGCAGCAGTGAGGTCCGGATCGCCATGACTCGCCCAACGGTTTCCGACACACATGATTGGAGTGGTTGGTCGTCGGTCAGTCGTTTTGCCGGACGACGTGTATTTGGCCGGCGAGGTTGGCGGGTCACTTCGTCCATAAACAGCCCTTTTCAATCTATGCCACGGATGTTCGAGAGGGTTCATGTCTGGTGCACATGCTGGCCACTCTAGTCGAGCGATGTCGTTATCCAGAACGAAGTCATTCACAGGATGTGCACGATTGGGGGCGCGAATTGTCGTCTATGAGGACAATAGACAAGGAATAGAAAAGCAACTGGAATCACTCAACAGAGGAAAGTCCACTGGACCTGACGGGATACCAATTCGATTCTACACAGAGTACGCGAAAGAACTTGCCCCCCTTCTAACAGCCGTGTACCGCAAGTCTCTAGAGGAACGGAAGGTTCCAAATGATTGGTAAAGAGCACAGGTAGTCCCAGTCTTCAAGAAGGGTCGTCGAGCAGATGCGCAAAACTATAGACCTATATCTCTGACGTCGATCTGTTGTAGAATTTTCGAACATGTTTTTTGCTCGAGTATCATGTCGTTTTTGGAAACCCAGAATCTACTATGTAGGAATCAACATGGATTCCGGAAACAGCGATCGTGTGAGACCCAACTCGCTTTATTTGTTCATGAGACCCAGAAAATATTAGATACAGGCTCCCAGGTAGATGCTATTTTTCTTGACTTCCGGAAGGCGTTCGATACAGTTCCGCACTGTCGCCTGATAAACAAAGTAAGAGCCTACGGAATATCAGACCAGCTGTGTGGCTGGATTGAAGACTTTTTAGCAAACAGAACACAGCATGCTGTTATCAATGGAGAGACGTCAACAGACGTTAAAGTAACCTCTGGCGTGCCACAGGGGAGTGTTATGGGACCATTGCTTTTCACAATATATATAAATGACCTAGTAGATAGTGTCGGAAGTCCCATGCGGCTTTGCCGGCCGAAGTGGCCGTGCGGTTAAAGGCGCTGCAGTCTGGAACCGCTACGGTCGCAGGTTCGAATCCTGCCTCGGGCATGGATGTTTGTGATGTCCTTAGGTTATTTAGGTTTAACTAGTTCTAAGTTCTAGGGGACTAATGACCTCAGCAGTTGAGTCCCATAGTGCTCAGAGCCATTTGAACCATTTGAACCCATGCGGCTTTTCGCGGATGATGCTGTAGTATACAGAGAAGTTGCAGCATTAGAAAATTGTGGCGAAATGTAGGAAGATCTGCAGCGGATAGGCACTTGGTGCAGGGAGTGGCAACTGACCCTTAACATAGACAAATGTAATGTATTGCGAATACATAGAAAGAAGGATCCTTTATTGTATGATTATATGATAGCGGAACAAACGCTGGTAGCAGTTACTTCTGTAAAATATCTGGGAGTATGCGTGCGGAACGATTTGAAGTGGAATGATCATATAAAATTAATTGTTGGTAAGGCGGGTACCAGGTTGAGATTCATTGGGAGAGTCCTTAGAAAATGTAGTCCGTCAACAAAGGAGGTGGCTTACAAAACACTCGTTCGACCTATACTTGAGTATTGCTCATCAGTGTGGGATCCGTACCAGATCGGGTTGACGGAGAAGATAGAGAAGATCCAAAGAAGAGCGGCGCGTTTCGTCACAGGGTTATTTGGTAACCGTGATAGCGTTACGGAGATGTTTAACAAACTCAAGTGGCAGACTCTGCAAAAGAGGCGCTCTGCATCGCGGTGTAGCTTCCTCGCCAGGTTTCGAGAGGGGGCGTTTCTGGATGAGGTATCGAATATATTGTTTCCCCCTACTTATACCTCCCGAGGAGACACGAATGTAAAATTAGAGAGATTAGAGCGCGCACGGAGGCTTTCGGGCAGTCGTTCTTCCCGCGAACCATACGCGACTGGAACAGGAAAGGGAGGTAATGACAGTGGCACGTTAAGTGCCCTCCGCCACACACCGTTGGGTGGCTTGCGGAGTATAAATATAGATGTAGATGTAGAAATGCCTCGCCAAAATGCTGCCGATATGGTTGCACTATCGGTCGGAGGATGGCATTCACGTATCGTACAGCCATTACGGCGCCTTCAGTGACGACCAGCGGCGTACGTCGGCCCCACATAATGCCACTCCAAAAAAGCAGAGAACCTCCACCTTGCTACACTCGCTGGACAGTGTGTTCAAGGCCTTCAGACTGACGGGGTTGGAGGCAAATGCGACACTCACTGGTGAAGAGAACGTGATGCCAATCTTGAGCGGTCCATTCGGCATATTGTTGAGACCATCCGTACCGCGCTGCATGGACGTCGGGAGTGAAGTTGCGCATCATGCAGCCTACTGTGCACAGTTTGAGTCGTAACACTACGTCCGGTGGCTGCACGAAGAGCAATATTCAACACAGTGACGTTGCTGTCATGGTTCCTACCAGCCATAAGCCGTAGGTAGCGGTCATCCACTGCAGTAGTAGCCCTTGGGTGGCCTGAGCGAGGCATGTCATCGACAGTTCCTGTCTCTTTGTATCTCCTCCTTCCCCGAACAACATCGCTTTGGTTCACTCCGAGACGACTGGACACTTCCCTTGTTGATAGCCCTTTCTGGCACAAAGTAACAATGCGGACGCAATCCAACCGCGGTATCGATCGTCTAGGCAAGGTTGAACTACAGACAACACGAGCCGTGTACCTCCCTCTTGGTGGAATGACTGGAACTGATTGGCTGTCGGATCCCCTCCGTCTAACAGGCGCTGCTCATGAATGGTTGTTTAGTGGCTGGTTTAGTGACATCTCCAAACAGTCAAAGGGACTGTGTCTATGATACATTATCCACAGTCAACGTCTATCTTCAGGAGTTGTAGGAACTGGGGTGATAGAAAACTTTTTTTATGTGTTTATTACGACATGTTTTAAAAACAGGTAAGCCTCATAATATTTAAGGTGCTTGTATGCCAGTATACTTTCCATTATGGTGTTAAGATGTGCACAAGTCGATTAGTTGTGTCTGTGTTCCTCCAGTGTTGACATGGGGATTTATTGCTGACCGAAACCGATAGTCTAAGAGCCCAACAATTTTTTGATCACAGATGAACATAAAGAAATTTATTTTTCATGTTCTTTACCCACGTTTTGTTTCTTCACAAGTTACAATCTGACTTCATATTGTACGTAGTTGCTGTAACACTCGGACGTATGTGACCCTCAATGGGTTTTCAGAGAACCTGTGTTAATGTTATTTCTCGTATTTTTATGTATCCCACTGGTAAAGGTAAGCCTTGTAATGGATTGCAGAATTGTTATTATTACAGACTACACCTGTAACCTTTGCTGTCTTCAAGTATCATTACATTTTACGGACTGTAAGATGCACTTTTTCTTCGAAAAATAGCCTACCAAATTCAGGTGTGTCTTATTCACGACTGTAATATAAAAATCTTCAGTTTTCGATTTAAAATACTCGACAGTCTTAAAACTGTCCCCATGTTCGAAGCCACGGGAAACCTATTATCTCTATCTGGCAACACTGGATTCATCTGGCAGCAGCAGTGCACCGATGCAACGAACGTGAATTGTGGGAATCACAAGCTTGCTAACACTGTCTCCTTCTTACCACGCCATCACAGACCCAGAACCCTGTGTAGCCTATGACGCGTCATTACAATCTACGGTGTCAGTGAAACTGAACTGAAAGTGATTTGTGTTCTCGGTAAAAGTACAATATTTTTGTCAGTAGGTAGTTTCGCATTGGAATAAAATAAAAGGTACTCATATGATGCGGGCTTTAAATTGAAAGTAACAGCATATGGAGGTTAAGTTCGAATATAATGAATTTGCTTGAGACAGAGAAGTTGCTGTCCACGCATCAGCACGGCTTTAGAAAGCATCGCTCCTGCGAAACGTAACTCGCCCTTTTTTCACATGATATCTTGCGAAACATGGATGAAGGCTATCAGACGGATGCCATATTCCTTGACTTGCGGAAAGCGTTTGACTCGGTACCCCACTGCAGACTCCTAACTAAGGTACGAACATATGGGATTGGTTCCCAAGTATGTGAGTGGCTCGAAGATTTCTGAAGTAATAGAGCGTAATACGTTGTCCTCGATGGTGAGTGTTCATCGGAGGTGAGGGTATCATCTGGAGTGCCCCAGGGAAGTGTGGTAGGTCTGCTGTTGTTTTCTATCTACATAAATGATCTTTTGAATGTGTTGATATCAATGTGCGGCTGTTTGGTCATGATGCTGTGGTGTACGGGAAGGTGTCGTCGTTGAGTGACTGTAGGAGGATACAAGATGACTTGGACAGGATTTGTGATTGGTGTAAGGAATGGCAGCTAACTGTAAATATAGATAAACGTAAATTAATGCAGATGAATACAAAAAAAAATCCTGTAATGTTTAAATACTCCAGTAGTAGTGTAGCGCTTGACACAGTCACGCCGATTAAATATTTGGGCGTAACATTGCAGAGTGATATGAAGTGGGACAAGCATGTAATGGCAGTTGTGGGAAAGGCGGATACTCGTCTTCGGTTCATCGATAGAATTTTGGGAAGATGTGGTTCATCTGTAAAGAAGACCGCTTATAAAGCTCTAATACGACCTATTCTTGAGTACTGCTCGAGCGTTTGGGATCCCTATCAGGTCGGATTGAGGGAGGACATAGAAGCAATTCAGAGGCGGGCTGCTAGATTTGTTACTGGTAGGTTTGGCCATCACGCGAGTGTTACGGAAATGCTTCAGGAACTCGGGTGGGAGTCTCTAGAGGAAAGGAGGCGTTCTTTTCGTGAATCGCTACTGAGGAAATTTAGAGAACCAGCATTTGAGGCTGACTGCAGTACAATTTTACTGCCGCCAACTTACATTTCGTGGAAAGACCACAAAGATAAGAGAGATTAGGGCTCGTACAGAGGCATATAGGCAGTCATTTTTCCCTCGTTCTGTTTGGGAGTGGAACAGTGAGAGAAGATGCTAATTGTGGTACGGGGTACCCTCCGCCACGCACCATGTGGTGGATTGCGGAGTATGTATGTAGATGCAGATGTAGACATGGAAAACAGCAGCTGAGCGGCATTTCGGCCCTCCACCAAAAGAAAAAAACCATTCGTGATTGGTGGGCTGGTAAAGAAGAACTGAAAAACATGAGGTAGACTAAATCTGGAAATAGTGAACTGAATGGAAAATGGCCGAACCTAGAAGATGACATGTTGAAATTGACTCAAGGACACTGTCAAAATGGCACTGGAATTAATACAAAAGTGATTCAAATACGCGTTCGTAAGCTAGCGCTACAGTGAAACCTAGCAGGCTTGGTTGGTTGGTCATGCAGGTTTATGAAGAGTCATGGACATAGCATGAGAATCAAAACCAAAATATCTCGGAGAATGCCACAAGAGTATGAAGACAAAATATCCTTCCACCTCTTTATTAGTCAACATCGAAGGAAAACCAGAGTGGAACTAAGACAAACAACGAATATGGATGAAACTCCACTGACATTTGATGTGCCGGGTGACAGAACTGTTGCCATGAAAGGCGCTACAACCGTAACTATAAAACCAAGTGGACAGGAAAGAAATGTACTATACTGTTGTCCTTTCATGTTGTTCAGACAGTACTAACCATAATCCAAGGATCATTTTCAAGGGCCAAACAATGCCGAAACCTTGTGAAATACCGCCAGGTAGTGGTGTTAACGCACATGAAAAGGGTAACGTGGACAAGGCTGGTACGAAATTATGGATTAACAGAGCGTGGTACAGAAGGAAAGGTGTTTTATTGAAGAAGAGTTCTCTTGTTGTGCTGGATCGGTTTATTGGTAACTTGAAAACTTACACGGGGATATACGGAGCTTGCTGTTATTCCAAGAGGACTTACTTCACAATTGCAGCCTCTTGAAGTCTTCAAAATTACTGAAATAACTGTGTCTTGCGAAATCTGTTTATTCATTAAACACAGATTATGATTTTTAGGTTTTAAGTAGGTATCTCTGCAGTTGTTCTAACAGATTTAGGGTCTTACCATCTGGCCTCACAATGCAATACTATCAAATTATTTTCTAGGTTCTTGTTGATATGTTTCGTTTCCAACGAATGTTGTGCAATAACTGATTTTTCGAAGTGGTTGAACCTGAAAGTATTCATGCGTTCTTGAAAATGGGTTTTGATGTTTCTGCCTGTTTTCCCTATACAGTACGCAAGACAACTGGGGCATCATACTTTGTACACTTCACTGTTGTTGAATTTTTATCTATTTGGTTTTATGTGATGGACAACTACTTTACTAACTTATTATTAGTTGAGAATGCAACTATTACAGATGTTTTATTAGAAAAGGTTAGTGATGGCTTGTGATATGGGGCCCAGGTATGGGATACTGGCAAATATTTTCTCTTCTTCCACAGAATGACCATTCGCTGTCTTGCTTTTTGTATTTGGTGTATTTTTCTGTCAGAATTGTCAATTGTTTTAGCTGTATAGCCATTGTTTATGGCAATGCTTTTTATTGTATCTGGCTCATCCCTGAAGATGTTTTCTTGTAAATCAAGAGAGTCTATACTGTTTGCCATGGAGCTAAACACAGAATGTTTTTGTATGGTGGGACGGCACAATGAGTTGGCCAGTGTTATGTCTGTGCATGTGTGTTTTCTGTGTATGCTGAACTTACGTTTTTGTTGCTGGTTGGTGATTTTAAGAGCCAGGGAATTTATGCTTTTGTTGTCCTCATATTCTATTGTGAATTTCATCTTTTTGTGGGAAGAATTGAATAATGCTTTAACTTTAGTTGGTAATTCATCAGCAAGTCACTTTTGTAAATTGAAATGAAGTTGCATGTGTTTCTTACTCTACACAGTAACAGTGTTTATGTCTGTTCGTTTGTTTTCGTTCACATTATGATTGTTTCCAACCTGTGAAACTACTTTTCTCTGTGTGCGTGTGCGTGCGTGCGCGCGCGCGCGCGCGTGTGTGTGTGTGTGTGTGTGTGTGTGTGTAAATTAATGAAATTGTCTTATATATTAGGTAGAAATATGAGATATGATGAGATATGGGAGGACTTGATTGCAATTTGGGGGGGGGGGGGGGGGGACGGGCCTGGATCCTGGATGGTGATTATAGGACAGAAGCTGGGAGGAGATGGTAGTGGTAAATGGAGCCTGTGATTATATGTGTGTATATTAAATGTTATATTAAATGCTCCATGAGTTTTAGGAGTGTGTGGTTTGTTAATGACGAAATTATTTTACACTGTTTCCAGTGAAATTCCTGACGTCTATCTTGATTCATTATCAACTGCAAGCGTCAGTTTTAAGAAAAGTGATCCGTTACGCATGCGTGGTTTGCCGCGAAATTAATTCCAATGCACATTTATTTCCTGACTAAGATTCATATGAAGAAATATCAATCCTATCTTCGGATGGTACTCGTGGAATTTGTAGTACCTGTGTTTCGAATGTCTGTACGATTGGTATCATCCAAGCAAATGGACCAAATCTTCCTGAAGATTAAAAATATGTTTACAATATAAGAATTAATATTGGAACTGATATGAGAATGAAATATCAGAATGTGACAATCTAAGAAGAATGTGACAATCTAAGAAGAGCGTGACCCCTCGGTATACCATACACTCATAAAAAAATATCGTCCGAACAGGCCTTTAAGACCCCACCGGACCGACCGGCCGCCATGTCATCCTCAGACGTAGGCGTCACAACACGTGGTCAGCACACCACTCTCCCAGCCATTGTCAGTTTTCGTGACCAGTGGCGCTGCTTCTCAATCAAGTAACTCATCCAATGACCTCACAAGGGCTGAGAGCACCCCACTTGCCAAAGGCACTCGACAGATCTGGACGGTGACCCACCCAAGTGCTTGCCCATCCCGACAGCGCTTAGCTTCGGTGATCTGACGGGAACCGGTGTTACCACTGCGGCAAGGCCGTTGGATACCATACCCTCACATATTATGTAGTAAATGTATGAAACTTATTGTGAAATCCAGTTGTAATTTTACAGTTAATATAATGCACATGTATCTCCTAATTTGATAAGAAATATTCGTCTAGTAGCCTTCTAGAGACACGGATAAATACACGAAAACAATAAGGATAAAATAAGCAAAAAGAATAATCGGGTTTCGGACACGGGATCCAAAATTTAAGAAGCTGTGTCGCTAACCATTGTGCCACCATTTCGTCTGAATATATCGCGCCGTAAAAGCACATAAAATACCTGGAAAATACCTCGAAAACTTTGAACGTCGTTTTTTCAGAAACACTGAGTACCTATGGATAATCTGAGACACGTGTTCGCTTATTTTGGCTCATCTTCCACTAAGGAAGGTACTAGGAAATCGAGTTATGGCACTTCCCGTGTCCTCCTCGTAAATTGGCAGTTACTACCAAGTTCTTTGTAAATCTGTACGGTTTTTGTAATCACCGAAGTAACATCCCATGCCTTCTGTGACTGTGAAGTTTCATTTCGTTTCCTTCTTATCTTTTGGGCTCTTAACGTTTTTGGTCAATTACTGTGTATCCACATTGTGTGACTGACATGCTGCGATGTATTATATCCAACATCGTGCAACACTTGTCAATTACGTCGCATGTTTGTACAGAAACTGTTAAACCAATCACAACTGTGTGCTGTTTTCTCCACGCTGGTCATAATGGATCTTTTTAAAGTGCTGTACTTCAAAAAATGGTTCAAATGGCTCTGAGTACTATGGGAATTAGCTTCTGAGGTCATCAGTCCCCTAGAACTTAGAAGTACTTAAACCTAACTAACCTCAGGACATCACACACATCCATGCCCGAGGCAGGATTCGAACCTGCGACCGTAGCGGTCGCACGGTTCCAGACTGCTGTACTTCCATGATCAGAAATTGCACTACGTGTAAGCAACAAAATAATACCGCATTTGATTTATTAAAGTGTATTAAACAGCGGAATCAACATCATTATAGTAATATCCACCAGTGGCGCCTTGCTAGCTATTAACTGCGTCTAGTGTACAATGTGACGTGCCTGAAAATAGCCACCTTCTCAAGATGGGCCTTCAATAGTTCCAAACGTAGCTAATGGGAGATTAATTGTTTCTTTTTCTAAAAAACAGAAAAGAAAATCTTAAAAATCGGCTGGTCGTGGTATAAATACGAAGCATCCGCCCTTTCTTCTCTCTCTACATCTACATCCACACCTGCATCGATACTCGGCAAATTACACGCAGCCACCTGGCAGATGGTTCATCGAACCATCTTCACAATAATTCTCTGTTATTCCACTCCTCTCAAATAGCGCGCGGAAAAATTAATACCTATATCTTTCCGTGCGAGCTCTGATTTCCCTTATTTTATTGTGACGATCGTTTCTATCTGTGTATGTCGGCGTCAACAAAATAGTTTCGTATTCACAGGAGAAAGTTGATGATTGAAATTTCGTGAGAAAATCCCGTTGCAACGAGTAACGTCTTTGTTTTAGTGATGTTCACACAAATCCTGTATCACGTCCGGGACACTCTGTCCCCTATTTCTCGATATTTCAAAACGTGCTGCTCTTCTTTGAACTTTCTCGATGTACGGTACTCTAAAGCGCTCTCCGGATGGAAGATGTGCTTGCGCTTTTGTAAGATTATGACGACAGTGCACAGAGCAGTGAGTTTGTGTTGTCGCCACCATTTCATTATTCGGGAAAAGTGGCGAGACTGGACAGTGAAAAGATTGGCAATTTGTACGGGGGCTGGTAATCGCACAGTTGAGTGCCCCACAATCCAAATACGAGGGTGGTTTGAAAAGTTCTCGTAATCACCGCGAGAGGTCAGCCCTAGCGCAACGAGTTGTTCACGTGATATTCATTGGACTGTTGCCTGTAAACACGTGCCACGTCAGCGCTCTTGAAAGACAGCTATGGCGATGACGTGGCTCTGTTGGTGTTCCCGCGTAGTTCGTAAAGCAAGGTATGAAAGCAAAGGATATTCAGGCTGATTTGCAGAATACGCTGGGCGACTCTGTCCCTTCATATTCAACTGTTGTCAAGTGGACAAATGAATTTAAATGTGGTCGGAAGGGCTTAGATGATGATCCGCGCAGTGGTCGGCCAAGATGTGTCACTACTCCAGAAATCATTGCAAAAGTACACGGAATGGTCATGGAGGATCGCCGATTGAAAGTGCGTGAAATTGCTCATACTTGCCAGATCTCATCTGATAAGGTATATCACATTATAAGTGAAGGATCAGAAATAAAAGAATTAACTGCAAGATGGGTGCCGCGACTCTTGACGCATGAGAATGGACATGTCGGACCAATGTTTGGCTCGTTACAGGTGAAACGGGCACTTTTTTTTGCGCCGGTTTGTGACCACAAATGAAACGTGGGTGCTCTGCTATACCCGAGAGACAGAACAACAGTCAAAGCACTGGAAACATGCTGATTCTCCGTCGCCAAAGAAAGCAAAGGCAATTCCTTCTGCGGGAAAGGTCATGGCGTTAGTGTTCTGGGATGCGAAGGGGATTTTGTTTGTAGATTATCTCCCCACTGGGCATACAATTACTGGACAATACTATGCTAACCTCCTGGACAAATTGCAACAAAAGATACGCGAAAAAGGCCAGGCATAGCAAGGAAGAAAGTCATCTTCCATCAAGACGATGCGTGTCCGCACACATGTACCGTCGCCTTGGCAAAATTACACGAATAAAGCAATTAATTGTTGCCAGTCCCGCCTTATTCACCTTGTGTGAATGCTCTGGAAAGATAATCATTTGCATATCACAGCATCTTCTTCCTGTCGGTCAAATTTTGCGTCTGTTAGGTTAGTGTATTTATTAACGTCCCGTCGACAACGAGGTCATTAGAGACGGAGCACAAGCTCAGGATGGGGAAGGAAATCGGCCGTGCCCTTTCAAAGGAACCATCCCGGCATTTGCCTGAAACGATTTAGGGAAATCACGGAAAACCTAAATCAGGATGGCTGGAGGCGGGATTGAACCGTCGTCCTCCCGAATGCGAGTACAGTGTGCTAACCACTGTATCGCGTCTGTGGCACGTCATGTTCGTGGTGTAGCAATTTATTGGCCAGTAGTGTATTTTCATACAGCAACCACTTTTTTCAACTTCCAACTACTTTTCTCGTTATCAGTTTCGGATGTTTATTCACCGAAATCCGGCAGCTATAGGCTTTTTCATACTGTATGTAAAGCAAGTTACATTCCTGATACACGCTCCGAACCAATCACGCAGAAAATCGCGCGAATCGAGTCAAAAATGGCTCTGAGCACTATGGGACTCAACTGCTGAGGTCACCAGTCGCCTAGAACATAGAAATAATTAAACCTAACTAACCTAATGACATCACACACATCCATGCCCGAGGCAGGATTCGAACCTGCGACCGGAGCGGTCGCTCGGTTCCAGACTGTAGCGCCTAGAACCGCACGGCCACTCCGGCCGGCTGAATCGAGTCAGTAGTTTCCATAACTAGCTGTGCCTACGGTCGTTGTGTTTTGCCGGCAGTTTTCGGTGTTTGTAACTAGCGAGGATATGAGGTGGGTCACCGCTTCAGCGCACTCGCCGTGCGGTATTGATTGATAATTAACCGGTATCGCTGGCGCACTGGAATACATTTCACGGTGTGCGAGCCCTACTGTTAATGCGATTCGTCGCTATTGTTTGGTGATCGCGTGGCCCGCTCCACGGACTGATATCGCTGTGCAGGGTCCGTCGAATAACATCGTACCACCCACGCGTCATTTGCAACCCCAGAGTCTATCGACGAAGCCGTCGTCCACCAGAGAATACGCCTGCACGATAATTCGATTACTATGATGCTACGAGGGTGGCTTGAAAACTTCTCAGGACGGAATAGAAAAAAAGTACTCACATCACTGAAACTATCTTTATTTTTCAATGTGGCTTCTTTGTAGATTAATGCACTTGGTTTAACGATGTTCCAGTGCCTTGATCCCATCTCGAAAATGAGTTTCCTCCAGCGCTGCAAAATAGTTGTCAACTAAGGCTATCAATTCTCCGTTTGAAGTGAATCTTCGTCCACCAAGAAAAATTTTCACTTTTGGGAAGAGATGCAAGTCTGAAAAGAAATGGCAGCCCACACCATCACTCCTGGATCTCAGTACCTGCACTGTGCGGGGGGTCTCCAGACACGTCTTCACTGGTCATCGCAACTCATTTCGAAACGGGACGACAGTTCTACTCCAGTCGATTGAGATTCCAGGCCGAAGGCGTGTTCGGAGACGCCCCCATTGACTGATAATTTAAACAACATCTCGGAAAAATACCCCGTAGCCCACTACTGAGGAATTACACTACAGGCCATTAGAATTGCTACACCAAGAAGAAGTGCAGATGATAAACGGGTATTCATTGGACAAATAAATTATATAGAACTGACATCTGATTACATTTTCACGTAATTTGCGTGCATAGATCCGGAGAAATCAGTACCCAGAACAACCACCTCTGGCCGTAATAACGGCCTTGATAAGCCTGGGCATTGAGTCAAACGGAGCTTGGATGGCGTGTACAGGTACAGCTGCCCATGCACCTCCAACACGATACCACAGTTCATAAAGAGTAGTGACTGGCGTATTGTGACGTGCCAGTTGCTCGGCCACCATTGGCCAGACGTTTTCAGTTGGTGAGAGATCTAGAGAATGTGCTGGCCAGGGCAGCAGTCGAACATTTTCTGTATCCACAAAGGCCCGTACAGGACCTGCAACATTCGGTCGTGCATTATCGTGCTGAAATGTAGGGTTTCGCAGGGATCGAATGAAGGTTAGAGCCACGGGTCGTATCACTTCTGAAACGTAACGTCCACTGTTCAAAGTGCCGTCAATGTGAGCAAGAGGTGACCGAGACGTGTAACCATTGGCACCCGATAACATCACGCCGGGTGATACGCCAGTATGGCGATGACGAATACACGCTTCCAATGAGCGTTCACCATGATGTCGCCAAACACGGATGCGACCATCATGATGCTGTAAACATAGCCTCCACTCATCCGAAAAAATGACTTTTTGCCATTCGTGCACCCTGGTTCGTCGTTGAGTACACGATCGCAGGCGCTCCTGTCTGTGATGCAGAGTCAGGGGTAACCGCAGCCGCGGTCTCCCAGCTGATAGTCCATGCTGCTGCAAACGTCGTCGAACTGTTCGTGCAGATGGTCGTTGTCTTGCAAACGTCCCCATCTGTTGACTCAGGGATCGAGACGTGGCTGCACGATCCGTTAGAACCATGCGGATAAGATGCCTGTCATCTCGACAGCTACTGATACGAGGCCGTTGAGATCCAGCACGGCGTTCCGTATTACTCTCCTGAACCCAACGATTTCATATTCTGCTAACAGTCATTGAATCTCGACCAACGCGAGCAGCAATGTCCCGATACGATAAACCGCAATCGCGATAGGCTACAATCCCACCTTTATCAAAGTGGGAAACGTGATGGTACGCATTTCTCCTCCTTACACGAGGCATCACAACAACGATTCACCATGCAACGCCGGTCAACTGCTGTTTGTGTATGAGCTATCGGTTGGAAACTTTCCTCATGTCAGCACGTTGTAGGTGTCGCCAACGGCGCCAACCTTGCGTGAAAGCTCTGAAAAGCTAATGATTTGCATATCACAGCATCTTCTTCCTGTCGGTTAAATTTCGCGTCTGTAGCACGTCATCTTAGTGGTGTAGCAATTTTAATGGCCAGTAGTGCAGAAGACACGCCGACAGCTGCGAACCACCTGCACCCATTCATGCTTGATGTCTTCCCTGACGGCGATGTCACCATTCTGCAGTATTATTGTCCGGGTCCTCGGAGCGAGCAACCGTACTACAGTGGTATGAGAAGCATTACAGTGAATTCACGTTGATGTCTGATTTAAATGCTATGAAACCCATATTGGGCGCCACCAACGCTTGCTCCAATCAGCGCCCCGTTATTTACGCATATTACATGACCTGCGTGTAAACATCTAATGCCCTGTACCTCCACGAGAATACCAACAAACTGTCGGATCCCTGAAAGGCAGAATCAGTGATGTATTTCGTCCCAAAGACGGACAAACAAGCTATTAATAAATCGTAATATTATGGCCCAGTCTGCTGTCACGTTGGACACGGTAAAGAATACACTACCTTTCTTGGAAGCCCGGATATATTCGACAGTTGCATTACTATTATGTTGAGTTGGCTGACCTCTCCTGATGGATGAAACGTGACTTCGTCAGAGATCATCAATTTTCCCCCCTAGGTCGTCGTTTTCAGGGTGATTCTGCATATCAGTGCAGTACAGACGAATGTCGTCAATGACTTACGGCTTGTGTTAGCTGCAATCAGAGCGGCGTAACTTTTAATCGCTTAGGAATGCTTTTCCACGCTGATGTCTGAGGGATGTTCTATTCTGCTCTAGGAGCATTTCGTACCCCATGCGACCTATTGTCTCTTCTGAGCAAAGACCTTATAAAAATAACTTGACTCCTCGATGGCGACAATGGCGGATATTCTGAACCTTCGGTTAGACGTCATTGTGGTAGTAGGAGCATGGTAAGTGGAAGGGTAATGTGGCTTGCAAGGACACAGAACAATGTATACAAGGCTATTCAAAAAGAAGGAACAATTTCAAACATTTATTGCTTCCAGACTACAAAAAACACTTCCAACGTTCCCGTAAACAGAAATTTTCAATTTTGTATGTATTCAGGGTGAGTGCCATGTGTTACGCAACAAATATCAGAACTTTTTTTGAAAGACGACATGTTGGCACCAGTGACTGTTAAACTTTTTATTTCTGCTATTCCAATTTCGGCCTTAGGCCATCATCAAGTGCAGATGTTTTGGCTTTAATCCATGTCAACTTTATACACGCTGACACATTTATATGTTGTTGCCAGAGTGTATAAAGTTGACATGGCACTTACTTTATTTTACTTATTTTACTTTTATTTTGCTTGTTTTACTTATTTACTCTATTTTACTTATTTACTTCATTTTACTTATTTTTTATTTTACTTACTTTTATATTACTTACTTATTTTACTTTTTATTTTACTTTACTTTTACTTTAGTTACTTATTTTACTTTACTTTACTTTTTTATTTTGCTTACGATAGTCGCTATTTTTCATGCATTCAAAAACCGCTGTCGCCTTAAGAATGGTAAGCACTCAGCTGTCTAAGACTGCTGTGACACAATGGAAATGTTTCGTACTAAACTGCGGTATCTTCAATGGGGACTTTATTTCCCAGTTAAGGAATTAATGGTCGCGTAGAGACCTTCTAACACTGTAGGTATGAAAAGAACTGGATCAACGCCACTCCAGAAGATCCCATTGCTGGTGGGAATGCTACAGTTGTGTGTGTGTGTGTGTGTGTGTGTGTGTGTGTGTGTGTGTGTGTGTGTGTGTGCGTGGGCGATGGGAACGATGAGTTATGGGCTCGGTCGGTGTGACATCGCCGCGACAGCGCTCACCGAAATAACTCAGCTCGAAGCAATGTGGCGCGTCGTTCTCTGGGTGGGGGCCAACGAGGAGATCCAGCCACAAATCCCTCCAAATCTCCCGGGCACGGCGTGGACCACCCGAACGTTTCGTGTGCTCTTATAGTGACGAACAGACGTGGGCGCACGCTCCAATGAGAAACCTACTTAAAATGTAAATGTCTCCACTCATCCCACCACTGAGCTTTCCAATTTCACATGATCCACCTGTTTCGTCCTTTCGTCCTTTAACTGGTAGCGAACTATGTATCTGTGCACTGTCCCAGTGCCTCGAGTGCTAACGATGAATACACTAATAAGCCAAACAGCCGCGACGTTGGATGTCGCCTGGTGGCATTACGGTCTCGTGACTCGTTGACAGAAGTGAGTAAACAGAGCAGAGACGGACAAGGGATCACCCTACCGAGGATACGGGCTGGAAATCGGGAAATCCATCGAAATGAGTGAGAGAGGCCATATTATTATTACGCATAGCCTGTCAACGAGGATCTGGTAAACGGCGAAGCTGGTCGAATCTTCACGTGCTACTGACGTGAGCATCTACGGAAAGAGGTAGGCGGACAGTCAAATTATCACTAGGCGCTAAATGGTTGGACATCCACGACTCTTCACAGAACGTGGGGTTCGGAGGCTTGTCTGCTCGGTAAAGCGGGATAGATGGTGATCCGTGGCATCTCTGCCGAAAGAGCACAATTCTGGTCTACGCACAAGTGTTTCGGAGCACACCGTTCAAATGGTTCAAATGGCTCTGAGCACTATGGGACTCAACTGCTGAGGTCGTTAGTCCCCTAGAACTTAGAACTAGTTAAACCCAACTAACCTAAGGACATTACAAACATCCATGCCCGAAGCAGGATTCCAACCTGCGACCGTAGCGGTCTTGCGGTTCCAGACTGCAGCGCCTTTAACCGCACGACCACTTCGGCCGGCAGCACACCGTTCATCGTAAAATGTCGAACATGGAGCACCCCTGCTTGGTCACATGCTGACCCAACGACGTCGTCAGTTACAGTTGCAGTACGCTCGGGACCATTAGAAGTCGAGCGTCACATTTCTGCTATACTAGGTCAATGGTCGTCTTCACAAACGCCTTCATCGAGCTGAACGGTGGCTCAGAACGTGCAGGCGTTACGGACGAAAGCAGGTGGGAGCATTATGATGATTTGGGAGACATTCTGCTGCTCTTGCATGGGACCTGTGGTAGTAATCGAAGACGTACTGGCAGCTGCGAACCAGCTGCATCCCTTCGTGCTGGATGCCTTCTGAGCTGGTGCGTTTTCTGGCGCCAGTTTCCATCGATCGTCATTTTGATCTTTAAGTCGACTTCGATTCTTATTTGTGTTTTGCTCATCTTTGGCGGCGCTGATTTAACGGCAGCGCGTGCAATCTGCTGGGGAGGTGTGTCGGGATCGGCGGTGAGCGAGAGTCACGTGGGACTGTGTAGGTAGGCAGGACGGCAAGACGTTGAGTCGTGAGGGCAGATCCACCCCCCATGGTGATTTGGTTTTCCTAGAGGTCGGAAGGACAAGCTCCTTCGAGTCTGTTATAAGCTACGGCGGCCGATTGAATTGCAGCCGCCGAGTCGCTTCGGTGGGTTGCGCGCGGCTTAATTGAATACGCCAGTGTACTAAAAATCCTTTGGAATTGTTTTAATTGTTTATCACCTACCTCGGTGTCGTGACTATCTTGACGGCAGTTGAGGAAGTGTGGCTAGGCCCAAACACCCCGACATGAAGCGTGGTTAAAGACGTAGCTAGAAGTGCCACGAGCAGTGAGGAAGTGCGGCTCTGGCGTTTCAAGACACTCCGAGAGACGTCCTCTATTCTACCTTGTAGTTCGTTTGCTAGTTTGGCGTGTAAATGTGCACCGAGATAATTCTTGTCATGTTAACTTTGGGGCATGATTTTTAGCGAACTTATTGATCAAAGTTTAAGGGCTGGCACTGGCCAAATAACTCGGGGAGGCTCATTTGTTTCAGTTCAGTTGTATTGCTCACCTGTTCTCCAGGTAGAGTTGTGTAGTTTATGTCTCAGAATATTGTCTGCCGTTGATGTGTGTTGTGTTAGAGATAATTGGCAGCGGTCGACGCTAGCATGCTAGGAGTAGAGCACCACGGGGGCAGAGAGATATTTAAGGCCATGTCCTCTCATTTACATCACGGGTTATGTTGTCACTTTTGCGTGATTCCATCTTTCCGGTGGAGGATTATAGCATCCGAAATTCAGTTGCATTGCAGAGTTGAGTATATTTCTATGTCATTCCCTGTCTCGTGGATCTCTCGTATTGATCTGAATCCTTGGTCTGCTCGTGTCTATCGCCAATTCACACGAAATATTGAAGCAACCTCATTTTAGGGGTATTGTCATATGGTCATGTTCTAGTTGTAACCATTCTAAGAATATTGTTGATTAATCAACTGAGTAAGCAAATTTGAAGATCGGTTTGGTCAAAATTATAGCACCTCCTTAATTGTTTTAGTCATTTGTATATAGTTTTGATTAGGAAAGTTGGCTAGCCAAACGTTAAAAAATCTGTGTTCTTACGCTTAATCTGTTCCTCAGCTGACTGGAAGTAATGAGAGTTCTACTCGGAATTCTATGGACATTTGCACTATTTAAGTAAAGGTTTACCTGAGTATATTTACCTGGTCATAGTCAAATTTCAAGTTTTATGGGTCTTGTTACGGTTAAAGAAATTTATTTGTCATTTGTCCAAGCGATCTGGCCTTGTAAGGCAGTCTCCTGTATTACTGTTATGGTGATTTTATGATGATTTTGTTTGTAATAAAATATGTAGCAACTACAACGGATTACTATCGTGGTTTTGGTGTGCCATGTCCATTACCACATTTCACCTTCTCCGACGGCGATGTCATTTTTCAACAGTGTCTGAGCCAGAACCGTGCTACAGTGGTATGAGGAGCATTATGGGGAGCTCACGTTGATGTCTCAGCGACCAAATTCGCCTGGTGTAAGTTCTACAGAACGCACCTGGCTCGGTATCGTGCGTGTTCTCCACGTTCGCCCGTTGTAGACGCAAAGTACGTGACCATTGTGTAGGCATCTAATGCCACATACCTCCACAAACCTACCAACAAACTGTCGGATCCCTGATACTTAGAATCAGTGACGTATTTCGTTCCAAAGACTGACAAGCAAGCTATAAGCGGCAGGTTACAATGTTTCACAATGATTTGGCTCATCAGTGTATGTGGGACAGGAGGCGAGTATACCACTATACGTTTCGAGGTTTTCTTAGGAAATGGACGCTAGAAAATACACGATATAGGTCGTCAATTCATACACGAGTCCATCTCTCTTCCACTGCTTGCACGAATGAAGAACAATCGCTGCAGACAAAGTTCGCATGAACGGGAAAGGTAAGTCACGAAGCCAAACTGCAAGGAGGTGAGATGAAATGACATGACAAAAGAAACGCCTGTAGTAAGTCGACATGCCACACAGCTTCAATACAACTAACTCGGAAAGTGGTTCAAATGGCTCTCAGCACTAAATATCTGAGGTCATCAGTCCCCTAGAACTTAGAACTACTTAACTAACCTAAGGACAACACACACATCCATGCTCGAGGCAGGATTCAAACCTGCGACCGTAGCGGTCGTCGGAAAGTGGATGGGGAAACTAATAGCGAGAAATTTAATCAAAAATGTGTCTTGCATTACAACTAGTGTACGTGTACAGTGGACAGATACGGAAGGCTACTTAGCCGAACGGAATGTGGTTCAAATGGTTCTGAGCACTATGGGACTTAACATCTGTGGTCATCAGTCCCCTAGAACTTAGAACTACTTAAACCTAACTAACCTAAGGACATCACACACATCCATGCCCGAGGCAGGATTCGAACCTGCGACCGTAGCAGTCGCGCGGTTCCGGACTGAGCGCCTGAACCGTTAGACCACCGCGGCCGGCGGAAACGGAATGTGTTCGCGAAAGGTTGAAATGGCACAGAAAATGTTTTTTTTTCACTTCTTATTCATGTGCGAGCTAAATTCTCACGTCATTTAGTGAGTTGATACCGGTAATAACATCGGAATTGCCGAATTTCAGCTCAGCCTGATTCTTGAGATTTGAGAGACTTTGGTTCAAAATGGTTCAAATGGCTCTGAGCACTATGGGCCTTAACATCTGTGGTCATCAGTCCCCTAGAACTTAGAACTACTTAAACCTAACTAACCTAAGGACATCACACAACACCCAGCCATCACGAGGCAGAGAAAATCCCTGACCCCGCCGGGAATCGAACCCGGGAACCCGGGCGTGGGAAGCGAGAACGCTACCGCACGACCACGAGAAGTATGAGAGGGTCGCTGATGCGGTTGAAAGTTGGCTGTTCATATCTTTTTTTTTAATTTATTTATTTTTTTAATGTTGGCCAGTGATTCTGTTGTTGCGCTACACACACAAACTCTGAGTCTCAGCTATTATTGTCGCTAGTGGTAGCGAGCGAAAAGTTGTTAAGAGCAGTGGTCGGACGCAGTCTGGTGTGGAGAGAAGTGGCGCGTCAGAAGACATTGCAACCTGCCCAGTGCGTGTTAATAGGACTCGAGGAGTTTTGGTATTAATCGAAGATTTTTGGTAATTTTCCTCTTCACCGTGCGTAGTTGTTGCTTGCTTGCACACTGGAGGAATTTTATCAGATTGAAATGATAGTTAAATCGAGACCCTAAGCTGTCAACAGGCGTTGATATACATCAACAGGGACAGTTGACAATGTGTACCCCTACCGGGACCCGAACCCGGGATCTCCTGCTTACATGACAGACGCTCTATCCATCTGACCCACCGAGGGCACAGAGGATAGTGCGACTGCAGGGATTTATCCCTTGCACAGTCCCCGTGAGACCCACATTCCCAACTTAATGTCCACACTCTACATTCGTAGTGCCGCTGATCATTACACTCATTACTCGCGGCAGTCAATCTTACCGAGTCCCGTAAGAGTTCGGGCAATGCGTGGGCATCCAGCACAGGAGAATGAGGTCAATGGCCGGTTAGCCTTAACTATATGAAGAAGGTATCTGTTCTTTCGGACATGTCCATTTTCAACTGTTCCCGTTGATATAATTGCGTAGGCTTCCGCGGTTAGAGTCAGTCAACATAAAAGTTTTCTGGGTTTGGTACCGCGTCATGATGTAAAAACTACTGCTGCTATAGAAAAGCCAACGTTTCGGCCACGATTGCAGCGGCCTTCTTCTGGGTCTGCAATCGTGGCCGAAACGTTGGCTTTTCTATAGCAGCAGTAGTTTTTACATCATGACGCGGTACCAAACCCAGAAAACTTTTATGTTGACTGTTCCCGTTGATGTATATCAACGCCTGTAGACAGTTTAGGGTCTTGATTTAATTCTCATTTCTACATCTACATCTACATCTATACTCCGCGAGCCACCTTACGGTGTGTGGCGGAGGGTACTTATTGTACCACTATCTGATCCCCCCTTCCCTGTTCCATTCACGAATTGTGCGTGGGAAGAACGACTGCTTGTAAGTCTCCGTATTTGCTCTAATTTCTCGGATCTTTTCGTTGTGATCAATACGCGAGATATATGTGGGCGGTAGTAATATGTTGCCCATCTCTTCCCGGAATGTGCTCTCTCGTAATTTCGATAATAAACCTCTCCGTATTGCGTAACGCCTTTCTTGAAGTGTCCGCCACTGGAGCTTGTTCAGCATCTCCGTAACGCTCTCGCGCTGACTAAATGTCCCCATGACGAATCGCGCTGCTTTTCGCTGGATCATGTCTATCTCTTCTATTAATCCAACCTGGTAAGGGTCCCATACTGATGAGCAATACTCAAGAATCGGACGAACAAGCGTTTTGTAAGCTACTTCTTTCGTCGATGAGTCACATTTTCTTAGAATTCTTCCTATGAATCTCAACCTGGCGCCTGCTTTTCCCACTATTTGTTTTATGTGATCATTCCACTTCAGATCGCTCCGGATAGTAACTCCTAAGTATTTTACGGTCGTTACCGCTTCCAATGATTTACCACCTATGGCATAATCGTACTGGAATGGATTTCTGCCCCTATGTATGCGCATTATATTACATTTATCTACGTTTAGGGAAAGCTGCCAGCTGTCGCACCATGCATTAATCCTCTGCAGGTCCTCCTGGAGTACGTACGAGTCTTCTGATGTTGCTACTTTCTTGTAGACAACCGTGTCATCTGCAAATAGCCTCACGGAGCTACCGATGTTTCATTCTAAGAGAGCTACATGGGGACCAGACATATCCGAAAGAACAGATACCATATTCACATATTTTATCAGATTTGTGTATGCATACATTGAATGTAGTAATTGTATCTTCCTTGTGAGCACATACGTGATTTTTGATTATATTTAAAGTTTTTGTTAATCAAACTGTCAAACTATCGAAGAAAACGAAATGTCTGAGTAATGTTTGTCGGCGTTTGAATCGTCAGAATTTCAGAGTACAGGAAATTAAAAGATTTTATTGGTTTCTTTGAGATTTTACACCGCTTAAGACCTGTTGAGCAAACGCCGCCTGATCATTGGCAGTAGCTGCGTCAGTAGTTGTGGCCATGCATTGCACTCTGCATGAATCGCAGTATGTCTTGTGAATTATTTTAGGATGTTGCTGAGTGTAAAATGTTCACACAGTTGCAGTGCAGGAGCATTGCAGTATTAATTGTTATGAGGTATTAGAGAATACTTTAAAAATGGCAGTGAGATACAAGCAAATTGATTTTTCATGATTTATAGGAAGAGTAATGAGTTTACGATTTTTGTTCTCAATCAGTTGGAGTAAGGGTCTTCTTAATGCAAATTGTACGCCTATGTATCAGATTTCATGATAACGATAGTAAAGTTTTACAAGATCACTTAACGGATTTTAGAGAAAAAGCGTAGGTAAAGATAATATTGTCAGAGACAGAGCTCCACACAATTTTCATACGTCTGTTGCAATAATAATTTTTTTTATATTAAAACTTTCAACTGGCTAATAATAATAATAATAATTTTTGATAATAAAACTTTCAAGGTGAGAAATGTTCATAGCGGCATAGAGAAAAGCGCTTTTTAAGAACCGTTGAATCATCAGTAATGGCAACACGGAGATGTATGAAGATACACCATATGCAGCGAGAACAAACAACAAAAGGAATAGCGTTAATGCTGAAAACAATGTTATGTGAGACTCTTGCGGTGCACCATGTTTCGATACATATCACACCAAAAACCTTCTGGAATATGTTTCTCTGTAATGTTACCTAGTCTTGTGAACCTGTACAATAAAGAATATTCAAATTGCACATTATTTTAAGAACTTATAGGTTGGAATAAGTACAGAAGGATGCCAAATCGTTCCCAGTGTGGCAGACATTGCCATGTGGTGCAGCAAGACCGCACACAGATGTGCATGCTATTACGTATTGCTCAACAGTGAGAGGGGTACGGTCCCTACAAAAACACTGTAAAAAAGCAATAATGGTTTTTAACAAAACTGTGAACGGCCTTGCTGCAGTATTAACCCCGGTCCAGTCAGACCAGCGAAGTTCAGCACTGTCGAGCTGAGCTGGGTGACCGTCCGGGTCTGCCGAGTGCTGTCGGCACGCGGGGTGCACTCAGCCCTTGTGAGACCAACTGGGGAGCTACGTGACCGAGAGGTAGCGGCTCTAGTTGCCAAACCTGACAATGTTAAATATATTCGTAATTGCGAATACCGACGACCATAAGCTGTAGAATGGAATCACGACAACGAAACATTTGTGCTGGCCTGGCACTCGAATCCGGATTTCCTGCTTATTGTGAGCGGTCGCCTTACCATTTGGCTATCCGTCCACGACTCACAGCCAGACCCAAACTTCCACATGTCGCCAACCATACGTCCACAACCTGTACTTGTACATCCATTATGTATATTCCCGTACAGGTGAGACATTTTACTTTAAGTCTCTGTTTGTCCATCATTTCAGAGATGGCTGTGGAACTCGGCTGTTCGATTCAGCATGTCAAATCGAACACCTTTCAGCTGTCTAGTTTCCAAACTTATTTTATTTGGCTCCCAGTTTCGGCGATTTACTACGCCATCTTCAGGCCCCCGACCAATGTGTAGGAAGATTCTGGTCAAAGAAGGGTCAGCAATACAGGTATTACTGTAGCTCCATTTGCTATAGTAATCACTTCAGCCATCTTCTGCTCACTGAGTACCAGTATTGCTGGCCATTCTTTGACCAGAATCGAGGTGAAGTCTTCCTACACATTGGTTAGGGGCTTTAAGATGGCGTAGTAAATCGCCGAAACTGGGAGCCAAATAAAATAAGTTTAGAAACTAGACAGCTGAAAGGTGTGAAATTTAAAATTATCCCGGCGAACTAAATTTTAAAAAAGATTTCGGACTTGCAGCCGGTCATCATTAGCTTCCTTCCACCATATTTCGACTGGACAACTGCCAGCCATCCTCAGGTGAGCCATCGAAGACTGACGAAGACGCCCTCCTTTCCGTAATATATAAAGTGAAGCGAGTATTCCTCACATGCGTCAAAATCTTATTGACAGACGAACCACACCGCCCGCCAGCAGCGCCCTCGCTGGTGGAACTCAGCTGTCTTCGGCGTTGTCAATTGCCGCGGCCATCGGAGTACTCTGACGTCTTCGTCTGGAGCAGATCTTAGAGATGACGGGGTTCCATGCATTATGTAGCTGGTAGCCATTATCACGGTTCATAAAATTGTCTGTCACGCGAATTTCCACTGATTCTTTTATGACGGAGTCCCAAAAGGATGCTGCCGTGGCCAAAATTGTTGTCTTGTAATACTCCATTGATTGTCCAGTGGAAATACAATGCTCAGCAATTGCAGACTTGCTAGGTTGCAAAAGGCAAGTACAGCGTTGATGTTCAATGCAACGTTCTTCCACTGTTCGCAATGTTTGTCCTATATATGACACGCCGCACCGACAAGGTATTTTATAAATTCCCGCCTTCCGCAATACCAGATCGTCTTTCATTGATCGCAGCAGGTCAGAAATGTTCGATGGTGGACGGAAAATCACTTTCACTTCGAAACCGTGGAGGATTCTTGCCAAGAGAGGGAAGAAAAGCTAAAGATTTAGTAGGCGTGCTCTCTTCTTTCCCCACTCCCTTTTCTTTGGCTTAATTGCAAGTGCTTGCTAATTTGCCGGGTAGAATATCCATTCTCTTTGAACACCCTCTTCAGGTGCCCTTTTTGAATAGCTGAAAGGTGTTTGATTTGCCATTAAAGTTGCTTGCCTTGTGTCGGCGGATAAATACAACACTGCAGTGCCCGTGTTATTTCGAATTAGTGTGCACTGTACCATCGGACATGCAGGCAGGTCTCAAGCCGGGAGAGCGGTGTGCTAACCACATGCCCCTCCATATCCTCATCCGGTGACACCTGTCGGCCGAGGACGACACAGCGGTCATTATCGTTGGACCTTCCGCGGCCTTTTCGGACTGAGTTCAGTTTTTTAACAAAACTTCTTGTTCTTCTCTTCCTTACGGCGCAGAGTCGGCATAGTTACGTCATGGTTAGTTTAATGGGTGGCCAGATGGCCTTAGTGTCCTTCGACCGAATAAGTCTACACCAACGGCCTACGCGCAGTGTGATGCATGTGAATGTGATGGAAAGTGTTCTAAAATGCTTGCGAATCAGGCAACTGAAAGCGTGGCTTGGGTACCAGCCCAGTATTCACCTAGAGGCGAAGCTGTTTTTTTTTTTTTTTCAACGAAATGTTTTATTTATTACAACTTTCAACATTACACTCCATGATCATCAGGCCCTAAAAAAATTGTTCAAATGCATGTGAAATCTTATGGGACTTAACTGCTAAGGTCATCAGTCCCTAAGCTTACACACTACTTAACCTAAATTATCCTAAGGACAAACACACACACCCATGCCCGAGGGAGGACTCGAACCTCCGTAGGGACCAGCCGCTAGGCCCTATAAGTAATATAACAGCAGCTACATTATCACCAGCATTACATCAAAAGCAAAATGGTACGAGGAACTAAAATTTGTTATACATAGTTATTCTGTTCCTTAAAAACAATCTATATACAACCTTAACAAGTGTATTATAGGGTGTAATCATCACTGCTATAATCAATACTGCTGTGCACGGTCACCTACAGTAAAACTCACTGTACAAACAGTGTAACGTGAAAATAAGAAGCCGCGCGTGATTAGGCGAGCGGTCTTGGGCGCTCCAGTCATGGACTGTGCGGCTGGTCCCGGCGGAGGTTCGAGTCCTCCCTCGGGAATGGTTGTGTCTGTTTGTCCTTAGGATAATTTAGGTTAAGCAGTGTGTAAGCTTAGGGACATGATCTTAGCAGTTAAGTCCCATAAGATTTCACACACATTTGAACATTTTTTTGAAAATAGAAGTGGATGCATACATACAGTTAAGGTCCACTGCAGAACAAATCATGTACGAACTTGCAAGGCTAAAATAATGAAAACTAATATACACATGATGAGCCGAAACATTATGATCACCTGCTCAATGGCTTGTTTGTCCGACTTTGGAACGAACCTGCTTATCAGGGATCCGACAGTTTGTTGGGGGGTTTGTGGGGGTGTGTGGCATTAGATGTCTACTCACAAGTCATGTACTTCGCTTAAATAACGGGCCCCTGATTTGCGTACGCAGTGATGGCGCCCCATAGCGATCCAGATGGGTTCCATAGGACTTACATCTGGTGAATTTTGTCGCCGAGACACCAACGTAAGTTCACTATAATGCTTCCCAGACAATTGTAACACAGTTCTCGCCCCGAGACACGACAACTAGACTGCTGAAAGATGACGCGGCCGTCGGGGAAGATATTAAGCTTGAAGGGATGCAGGTGGTTCGCAGCTGTCAGCGTGTCTTCAACTTCTGTTACAGGTCCCATGCTGTTCAGTGCGTATCACAACGAACAAAATAATTACAAATAGGTGATTATGACATCCCGAAATAATGATTCCGCATACAAGATAATTATAAACACAATCTAGTGAATGATTTACGTACACAGGCACAACACTATTGAGATAATTTAGAGAGCTGGCCGGCATTTTCAGCTGATTGCAGAACGATTCTACTGCCGGCAACGTAAATTTCGCCTGAGGACCACGAAGATAAGGTAAGAGAAATTAGGGCTCGTGCAGAAACATATGGCTATTCGTTTCTGCCTCGCTCTATTTGCGAGTGAACAGGAAATAAAATGATTAGCAGTGATGCAAGGTACCTTCTTTGATATAGCATGCGGAGGCTTGCCGAGTGCGTATGTAGATGTAGACGTGGATACTGTTGCGGCAAATTTGAAGGGAGAGCAGAATGCTAGTGCAGCCTGAAGTGTTTCGCCGCACATTGTTGAACATCGGGCTCCCGTGTTAACTCAATCAAAACGTGTGGTGTGGTCTGCTCAGTCAACTTTCTTGTGATATCACGACGGCGGTCGTGTGGCAGTACCGTGTTATGGGGTATATTCATCTGGGCATGCCGGCCGCAGTGGCCGAGCGGTTCTAGGGGCTTCGGTCTGGAACCGCGCTGCTGCTACGGTCGCAGGTTCGAATCTTTCCTCGAGCATGGATGTGTGTGACGTCCTTAGGTTAGTTAGTTTTAAGTAGTTATAAGTTCTAGGGGACTGATGACCACAGCAGTTAACTCTCATACTGCTCAGACACATTTGAACCATTTTTTTTAAATTCTTCACGGTAAATGATGACAGCCAAAACAGTTGCAGGATAAAGATTTATTACAATTCTTGACCACTGTTCCGGTATATATAAATATACCTTCATCAGAAGTAAAATACCTACAATTACATCCTGCAATGGAGATTAATAAAACAATTGTGCCAAAGGCGTTGTCAGTAGTTAAAACATCATCTAACTACTGACGACGCCTTTGGCACAATTGTTTTATTAATCTCCATTGCAGGATGTAATTGTAGGTATTTTACTTCTGATGAAGGTATATTTATATATACCGGAACAGTGGTCAAGAATTGTAATAAATCTTTATCCTGCAACTGTTTTGGCTGTCATCATTTACCTTTAAATATTTTTTAATGTAACGAAATATTTAGCGTTAACAATTTTCGTGTAGCCTTAAAAATCCTTTAATACTTCTTTAGTAATTATTCATTTAAAAAAAAAAAGTTTCACACACACTTTTACTATCTTAGTGGTTGAAGCTCCACAAACGCTGAAACACTTGTTTCCTACTTTATGCCTGAGAAATCAGATACCAGTTTTCGTAGTTCTAGCTTCAAAATTCCCTTAATAGCGACATATTTTCAGAAAGCCTTTCATCCCTTATTTCACCTCCTTAGATTTGGAATTTCGGACAACCCATTCATAAGCGATGCCAAAAGTGTACGATCCACACCCTCTCCAAACTTCAAGTTTCTGTCCTTAGCACCGAGCGAGGTGGCGCAGTGGTTAGCACACTGGACTCGCATCCGGGAGGACGACGGTTCAATCCCGTCTCCGGGCATCCTGATTTAGGTTTCCCGTGGTTTTCCCTTAATCGATTCAGGCAAATGCCGAGATGGTCCCTTTGAAAGGGCACGGCCGATTTCCTTCCCCATCCTTCCCTAACCCGAGCTTGTGCTCCGTCTCTAATGACCTCGTTGTCGACGGGACGATAAACACTAACCACCACCATCTGTGCTTAGCGTTTTGGGGTGGCCGTTGATGATGATGATTTCTCTCCCTTAGGGCCTCTAATTGCAAAAACAAAAACACATAGCTTCTTATTTGCAACCGAAAAGTCAAGTACCAATGTTCATAGATGTAGCTTTAAAAATACTGCGCTATTTATTTAGTAATGACATATTTTCAGAAAAAGCTTCCGTCTACTATTTCACCCCCGTAGTATTAAATTTCCAAAAATGCGGAAACACGTATTTCTTTACTTCTGACCAGGAAACAAACACCAATTTTCGAAGGTATAGCTTCAAAATTGCCTTAACAGCGACATTTTCCAAAAAAAAATTCTTCGCCCCCTATTTCACTCCCTTACGACTGAAATTTCGAAAAATCTCATTTTAAACGGCGTCTACAGTACAAGATTCACGCCTTCTCCAAATTTGAAGTTTCTAGCCTAAGCGGTTTGTAGTGAGCAATGATTAGTCACTTAGCCAGTCAGTCAGGACATTGCGAACAAGAAAACTGAAGAACCCATTTTTAGTATTAATTGTACGAGGCGCCCCCTGAAACTTATGTAATCAGGATGTCACTATGCCATAGAGGTGCACAAAAACAAAATCATGCGTGTACGTAGCCGTTAAGAGTGGTAAAGAGAAATAAATGTTTCCAATACGTTGAACATCGACAACTGAAGTGCTGCCAACTTCAGCACTCCGTACCGATCAGCTATTACTTTAGGAATGATACACCGAAGTAACAACGTTTCGTGGAATCGCATTCTAGGGACGTTCATGTTTTAATGTTTCAGATTTGCAGTAACGCACGCATAACGAGCAGCTACATTGCCACATCTGCTACTTAGCTGACGTTAGCAGTGGAAAACGAAATTTAGTAACGAAGTCTTCGGTGGAATAAAAGTTGTTTATTAACGTCGTTTTTTCCCTTATTTTCATCTAGAGATAACATAAGTAACTTTGCGTTCCTTTGCCTCCATTACCACAAAATCTGAAGCGTTCCTAATTTTCAGTTGCTTCATTCTGGATAGCTACGACTTTCCTTATTATACGTACACTATATTCATTTTAGGCTGTGCCACGAAGAATGACGCTAACGGGTCGGACTGAAAGTCGAAGAGCTAGAGACACGCAACTTTGGCGTGGACAAAGTAATAGGAATAATGTGGACTTTGATAATGAAAATCCTATTGTTGTTTTGAAAGATACATTAAAAATTATACTGAAAGTAATTCCATATCATTCTGAGAGTTGTAACTGCGGTTTGATGAATATTGTAACACAAACTATTTCGCATCCGAGGTCGCTTTACGGCACACGATACAACAGCGTTCACATTGCGTTGTAAGTTAATTTTCCGTCGTGAAGACAAAACTTATTTTCCAACCCACTGCATCAGGGACTCACTTCAAATGATCAAACAATTAAAGAAAGATCAAAGAATTATTTCAAGAACACTCGTACCTACAATGTAGCATTTGTTATGGGTCACTTTTGTGCCTAAAACTTCACGGTTTTAGGTGAAGTGTATCATTTTAAGATAGACTAAATTTTTTATCACAGATCAGGTCCACTGACTCAATTGGTCGAATTTTGCCCACAGGCGCTGCTAATGTATACAGATAGTTCATCCATCCCGAGAATCGATAGTCCCTACGATGTTTCCTTGTTACCGATATCGGGCCGCGTGGAATGGCCGCGCGGTTTGAGGCGCCATGTCACGGACAGAGCGCCCCCCCCCCCCCCCCCCCCTTTGGAGGTTCGGGTCCTTCCTCGGGCGTGAGTGTGTGTGTTGTTCTTAGCATAAGTTAGTTTAAGCAGTGTGTAAGTCTAGGCACCGATGACCTCAGCGGCTTGGTCCCTTAGGAATTCACACACATTTAACATTTGAACCGATATCGAAACACGCAAGGTATGTAACTGTTCATTCCTAAGAAAAAGGTGTCTTAACAGGACAGACAGGCAGCCGGATAACAAATAAAAGAAAATACGTTACTGTGCGTGATATAATTACAAACTAGCAGTTTTCAAATTTTTTCTCCGCTTGTACTGTGAAAACTTGTTTCTTGTCATACATCATGATTCTAGGTCGACGGGAGGTACCCTATAGGTTTTGATGAGGGTCTTCAAGAGTGTACAATATGTGACTTAAGTGGACGTACCTTTTCATTATATTTACTTAGAATCTTAAATCTCTCACCAGATAATTCTGTCTGTTCCTGAGATAAAGACTTCTTAAGAATCAGACACACAGTTGCATAAGAAATGATAAAAACCTACTTTTTCTTGTGATCTAATTACAAATTATCCCTTTTCGGACTTTTTTACAGTTAAACCTTGCCATATATCACGATTATATGTCAACGGGAGGTACCCTATAGGTTCTGATGAGTGACTTTGAGAGTGTAAAACAAGTGAATTGAATGGCCGTACCGTATCTTTTGACTGTATTGACTTACAAGCTTAAAGTTATTACAACGCCAACGGACGCAGACTTTTGCTTGTAATATGAATTTCAGCGAGGTAAGTCCATCTGTCCCCGAGAAATAGTCTTCTCAACAGACAGACACACTGCCCGATAACAAATGATAAAAGTACATTTTTTTCCTGGGAAATAATTAAAAATTAACAGTTATGAGATATTTTTTTCCTCCGACTTGTACAGTGAAACTTTGTTATTTGCCAAATTTCTTGATTCTAGGTGAACGGGATGGACCTTTTTGGTTTTGAAGCACGAAACCTTAAAAAAATTGTGGAGCATTACTAATTAAACGGGTTGATTCCCAGAAAGTGCGAGTAATTACATATGAAAATAGTGGTAAAGTCAATGTCTTCATACGCAGACAGTAGCATCCGTCGGCGGGTTATATTACTAATTGAACAATTGTTGATATTATCTGAACTCTTTATAGCATGATAGTTTAATCTGGAAAGGTGTACAGCAATGACACATTTCTCACCACTATTGCGCCGCATGTTGCTTTTGAACTCTATTAAAGCAGTAAATAATATGAACTGTTCTCCCCTGACATCAACCTCTTTTCACTTAAAATTAAAATTCTTCAATATTCGTAGAAAAAAAGAGAGGCGTTTTCTTTTTAGGCACCACGGTCTGGTTTCGTTAGAATTGTGTTATCTCTATTTGCCAGTCAGTCCTTAATCACGTCCGAATGCCACGAAGAAAACGAATCGACAAAATATAGCATGGGTGATGAAGGTTACACGCTGTATTGCGGACCGAACACGCAGTTAACCAGTTGATGATAATGATTTGCTCACCAATGTATGTCTTTGTACGAGAAAAACTGATACTGCAACACTGTGTTTACAGTTTTTTTAGTGCAAAATAGCTGTGTTTATTTTTACACGAAAGACAGATTTGATTCTTTTTCCTATCTTGTGTAGGATTCCCTCCCACCTCCCCCCCCTCCCCCCCCCCCGCCCCCCACACACACACACACTCAAACCTCTGACAAAAAAAGCACATTTTTCGCACGCCTCAATGTTTATGACTTAACACCTTATAAACTATACGTCTTACGAGGGTATGATTTTGTAGCCAAATGCAGCGCTATGCATGGATACTGTCTACAAAGCTGGTGCGATTACACTGAGTAGCAAAAACTGTAATAAATTGAAACCTCATACAAGATGCTGAAGTTCTGTTGAATAACAGTGAAAAAGTATTACGCGATAAACTTATTTCCTTCCATTTTTTTGTGTGGTGTGTCAGCGAGAAAAAAACTTTCAGAAAGGTTTAACATTATGTGTGAACCTTATCAGATTTCACTCTCATTCTCAAACACTCGATGAATATAATCTGAGTAACTTGCGCGATATGAGTTTCGCTGCCTCGAGACATTTACATGGATACTACCTGTAATACTTGGCTTGCTGTGTTAAACCTTTAAAGGAAGATTATACCTCTTAATGCGTAGATTGTGGTGTATATATATTCATAATCTATTCGATGGGGTAGCCAAATAAAAACCGGAATTATGTTTTGAAAGATATATTCACATTGTTCGCCAATACAACCTTATCCTTTTCATAATACTCTCCATTGTAACTAATACAGTGTGATTCCACTATTCGAAACATTGTTTGTAGTCATCTTTAGAAATGGCTGACAGCTACCCCCTCGTTTTTTTTCTTGACTTCTTCAGTGTTGTCAAATCGATGTCCTTACATGTCCCTTTTTATACGTGGAAATAAAAAAATGTCGCACGGAGCCACGTCAGGGGAGAAAGGGGGCGTGGAGCAGCGGAATTGTGGCATTTGTAGCCGAAAAATGTCTAACAGAGATGGCTATTTGTGCAGGTGCGTTGTCGTGGTGGAAGAACCGTCTGACGTAGGGGGACAAACTCTGAAAACGCAAATCAGCAATTTGATATTATTTGACGACATTTTTTTGGACAGGATGACGACGACGTCTTCCACTGGCTTAACTGTTGTTTTTGCTTCTGGGTCGTAATCATAGCACCATGTCTCATCGCCAGTAATGACCTCTGACAGTAAATCTGGATCAGTTTCAAGCTGTTGCTTCAAATCACTATATGTTTCAACCAGACGTTCCTTTTGACTATCAGTCAGAACTCCAGGAATGAACTTGGCAGCAAATTCCGTTAAAATTCGCTGAACCGAGGTCCAAGATAACCCACTAATCCCTGACAGTTGATCATGAGCACTAGCTTTCGAAGTTTTTCAGTATTTTCGGCGATTCGGGCAGTTGATGCATATCCAGAACGAGATTTGTCGACATGTCGCCATTTTTAATTCAAGCAAACCACTGTTAAACTTGAGTTTCTCCCATAGCGTCATCTTGGTAAGCCGTTTTCAACATTAAAACAGTTTCAGCAGCATTTTTATCGAGTAAAAAACTAACCGAAGGATATCACACACATCCATGCCCGAGGCAGGATTCGAACCTGCGACCGTAGCGGTCGCGCGGTTCCAGACTGTAGCGCCTAGAACCGCTCAGCCACCCCGGCCGGCTCCTCCAGTAACCTATTATGCTAATCTTGGTAGCATGTCGTGTGCCTCACTTGCTATAAAAGACTAACGAGGAGACGGTACGAACTACTCCTCACCAATTTGATTCATATTGACAGGCTGTGAAGGGCTCGACTAGGATTTCAACACATGTCAATATCGACTCGACTCTCAATCGTTTTCGAGAAAATCAAGTTCGAACATTTTACGCATGCTTAAATACCCCATATCACTGCCAGTAACGAGGGATTCCACAGCCAAGCGAGAAGCAGGTTGGTTTCATAAGCGTCAGGTCTGCAGATGGAGTCTCGCTTCCTGTACTATTTTCTTTTTTTTAAATTTCATTTCCACATAATTCTAGTAAGAGATATGCGTGGTACCCCGAAAAATTACGATGAACGAGAGCCGCTTAAGAATGTAACCCACGTTCGCTTTGCACAGTACACACTCAAAACACCACGCGCACGAGAACATTCGGCGTTCATTACGAGTGCTCTGTGTCGCAATAACTTGTAATATCTCTTCATATTCTACTAATTATCCCTGCACAATTCTATGAGTGAATTACGTTTCCTACTTGACCATCTATATACTCGCAGAATCGAAGCGCAAAGTAGTACAATACTATTTCATGAGCGCATAATTACTCTTTGTAATATTCTCTCTGGTATGTGTTGGGAGGACTTCTAGGATCTTCTCCGTGCCGAATAGCCACATCGAATAACTGTAATTTTGCTATCGAGAGATTGGAAATATATTGTATGCTAATCAAGAGAATATATACTGAGCATTTACATTAAAGGTGTGTAAGGAATTTTATTATATATGTATTCTCTAATTGGAAATTTACACGGATGTATCGTTTCATTGGTAATCAGAAGGGAACTTCCGATGAATAGGAAACGAACATGCAATTATTAGATCCAAGAGCTCCGTTATTTCATCAGATAATTAAACTCTATCAAAGCAAACTTTCCGCTTGATCTGAGGTTTCCCGGCTGACTACGCAACGCAAGAAAACCAAGACATTTTATTTACACAGGATTGGAGATCGCTTCGAATCATCGAGACTGCGGACAAGGAGAGTCATCGTCCGATTCTGATTAAACAAGTAAAGCTTAATTATAACTTTCTTGAGCGACTGTGATGGCTGTGATATGGCTGCTTATGAATGAGATCATTAGTAAAATACTAACAACTGACTTTCCTCCTCACCAGCAACCAGTATAAACACAATATTAATTAGTATTATAAACTACTGTTTCCAATGCTTCTACGGTCAGTATCATCCTGATTCGTACAGTGCAGTTGCATATTATACTTGTCACATTTGTACATAAAATAATTTTAAAAAAATGCCTATATCGATTTGACTGAAAGATCTTGTACATCCTATTATTATTTCCGATCTCCTTACGCAAATTGTTTCTCCGTTTTTCTTCAGGATAAAGATTACAAAAATAAGAAAATAATCATTCAATAATGACAGTCTGCATAGTCATAACAATTGCGTGGGAAAAAAGCGCAGGAAGGAATACTCGATCAAAGGACTTCGTGCTGCTGAAACTAACCGCTTAATGCGTTCGGCTGCGAACTTCTTGACTTCTAACGACCATACAAAATGTATGAATACGGGAAATATTTTGAAACTCGAATTTCTCGAAAATCGTTGAGAGCTGCGTCTCCCTGTTTGCTTATTTTGATGTCTTAGTTGTACCCTACACATCCTGTCAATATGAGTGAAATCGGTGAGAGGACGTTCGTACGATCCCCTAGTAACACAAAATAAGGAAAATATTTTCAGTGAGCCTTTAGCTGTTTCTGTGAATCTCCCGGATCCATCCACGTCCAGAGAGAGACGCTGCGCATTTTCAAGTGGAGTCTGAGGCTGAATGCACTCTTTGTCTGTGTGTGGGTGGTGTAGTATGTTCCCAGGTGGTTCGTGGGTACGCTCAGGCGGAATTCTGTTTTTGCGCCATTGGAGCGCGATGTGTGTTCATTAACGGTGCTCCCAACTTCTCGCAGTAGCGTAGCGTAGCGACTAGTGTGTGCGTGAGAGAGAGAGAGAGAGAGAGAGAGAGAGAGAGAGAAGGAGGAGGCGAATGAATATCATCTGCTCTAACTGAAAATACACTGCGCGTGTGAGCCAAACGTACGTCGGTTGTACACATCTCCTTATCCTTTGCATCAATTTCCGCTTAGCCATATAGGAATAATGAATGAATGTTTAGACTGCTGTATATCGTTGATACACACATTTAAAATACAAACGACCTACTTCTCTTGAAAAAAACGCGCGTGCTGTTCGTATTAACACCGTTTATTAGACCATCGTCTCCTACTGTATTTCTACAATTACCGTGGTTTCTGCTTCATGTTTAATTTTAACCTCTGTAAACGCGTGCAAACTACTGTTCAAGTAATAGGTCTTTAACGTCCAGTGTCGGTCGTTATATATTAAATCGCATCCAGAATTGGGTCCAGTTGTTTCACGTATGGCACAACGCTGAATGAAGTCAAGAAATTACGGCTGTTCCACTAGTAGTGATACGTAGCATTCAATATGGTGCAATTACGACTTGCAAACACTAGGTACTTGGATGTGAATAACGTGACGAAATATAAATAAGCGAGTTTTGTAAAAAGTAGGACCATTGTAGGCATCATTTAGGAACTCACTAGTTCCACAACCATGGTTAGTAAACGACAGTTAGGCTGCTGTGAAAAGGCAGTCTACAAGTGAGATTGTTTGCAAAACTCTGGCGCGACCCATCCTAAAATACTGACCATAAGTGTGGGACCCATAGCAAGGAGTACTAAACGGAAGAAATTCAGCGAATACAAAGAAGAGCAGCATCAAATGTCACAGGTTTGATTGTTACGGGAACGCCGGCCGGGGTGGCCGAGCGGTTCTAGGCGCTTCAGTCTGGAACCGCGCGACCGCTACGGTCGCAGGTTCGAATCCTGCCTCGGGGGTTCTAGGCGCTCGGTCCGGAACCGCGAGACTGCTACGGTCGCAGGTTCGAATCCTGCCTCGGGCATGGATGTGTGTGATGTCCTTAGGTTAGTTAGGTTTAAGTAGTTCTAAGTTCTAGGGGACTGATGACCACAGATGTTAAGTCCCATAGTGCTCAGAGCCATTTGAACCATTTGTTACGGGAACGCTAAAACCCTGAACCGGCAGTCGTCAGAAGACAGCCACCGACTGGCCCGCGAAAGACTAGGAATTGTAAGGAAGTAGTACATCGCTCAAGCTAAAGTGACCATTTGGCTAATTACAGAGTGCATGGATACATTTAAGCAGTCAGTTTTTCCATGCTTCAACCGCAAATGCTACTGGAAGAAATACTAATAACTGGTAAGTGGAAATGGCGGTCCGTCATTCATTTTACAGTGGATTCCATAAATTCGACGTAAAATATGGATAATGCTTAAACTTTACCTTTTGGGAGTAATCGAACAACCAGGATACAATTCCCAACAGACACTTCCGTACAAATTACTGGCCTTTTCCTCAATAATCTAAAAGAATTGTATTTATTGCGCCTGTTACCATGATATGTTGCTATGGTCTGCATCTAAAGTGTGCTATGTACGTATTACACACACTGTGATCTTAATTATCAGCTGCACTACGTATGAGGGGCAGTCAAATGTAAAAAAGACAAACGTGCAGTAACCGTTCACAGACGGCAGCTGGCAAGACTAGCAGTGGAGGGTACACAAAGTGTTGTGACTTGGCCAGACAGCCAAGTCACTATGAGAGGAAGCCGAAAGGCACGCGTTTAAGCTCACGCAGGCTGGCGTGAGGTCTGGAACATTACAAGGAAATGAGAACTTAGAAAAACGGACGCAGTTGCTGTAATACTTAACTTTAATCCATAATTGTAGAACATCGCTCTTGATTGTACATGCTTCATAAAATAATATCAAATGCTACGGCGCCTTGCTAGGTCGTAGCAAATGACGTAGCTGAAGGCTATGCTAACTATCGTCTCGGCAAATGAGAGCGTATTTGTCAGTGATCCATCTCTGGCAGAGTCGGCTGTACAACTGGGGCGAGTGCTAGTAAGTCTCTCTAGACCTGCCGTGTGGCGGCGCTCGGTCTGCAATCACTGATAGTGACGACACGCGGGTCCGACATGTACTAATTGACCGCGGCCGATTTAAAGGCTACCACCTAGCAAGTGTGGTGTCTGGCGGTGACACCACACAAAGTGTGACGTGGAGGGCGGGGGGTGGGGGAGGGAGGGGGACGCGGAAAACAGTACAGAAACTGGACGGTTTGTCTGACGCTCGAAAGGGCACATCTTTGGCTTTCTGGTCAAAGGTGGAAACATTCCCGAAACGGCTAAGTTTTTAAGCTGTTCGCGTACCGCTGTGATTGAAACATATCGCGCGGTGAAAAATCGTGCTCCCCAATACCAGCCCCGAAACGTGACGCCTCAGTCCGACGTTGGTTCCGTAGGCAACCGCCAACAATTTTTCATGAAGGCGTTCACCGTCTTGTTTCACAGAGGGATAAAAGCATTAACAGCTATCGCGATTACTTTCGAAATTATAAACAGTTTACTTACAATTTCTGTCCGCCTCGCTTTCACTTCCCTGGGCTTTAGGTATCTATCTATACATATTACGAATATTAAAGTCACTCGTTGCATTTTTCTGTCTGTCTCAGTAACTACTGCAGTGATTTTGATATGGTTGTCACCAACAGATAGACCGACAGAGAGATTTGTGCACCCAATTTATCTACGCTACGACAGGCAAGCCGTCTTGCCGTAGATATTGATGCTATCTGTGCGAAGCTTGAGTTGGCAGTAGTACATGTATAAAGTAATCAAAGGTGTTGCGATTTTTTCCCGGCAATGTATAAAGTGCTTCGCATCAACAAAACATTTACAATTATCCATCTTTCGTACATACCTATGAAAAGTAACTGGTTCTCCTTTCACATACTTGTCTTTACATTCGTAGCAACGACAATACTGCACCATAGCTGTTGCAAAAACTCAAACGTGCAGAAACGTATATAAAACAAGGTGAATGTGTGTAACATTCAAGTTTCAGTATTATTGCAAATTGTAGACAAGCAGCGTCCTCCCAAAATCACGTGACAATCCCGGTTTGATTTTGAGAACTTAACGCAGGAGACTGTGCTCACTCCATAGATACATATACTCTATGATATTACCACAATCTACACCAGCGCTTGTAACGTTTTCTATGTACCGCCCACTTTTATATCTCTGTTAGTAAAATTTTCTAACCGTTCACAGATTACACAGTAACTGAGATTTATAAAGTAGGGAAGTAACTTCATAAAATTTATAAAGCAGAGTTACAGCAAGTCAAAGCGTGTAACAATAATTACTTACCAAATACTTACTTCACTTTAGAAGCGGCAAGGGCCTTATAGGCCACAAGCCTGCTCTATGAGCCTCTTCTACATCTACATCTACATTTATACTCCGAAAACCACCCAACGGTGTGTGGCGGAGGGCACTTTACGTGCCACTGTCATTACCTCCCTTTCCTGTTCCAGTCACGTATGGTTCGCGAGAAGAACGACTGCCGGAAAGCCTCCGTGCGCGCTCGAATCTCTCTAATTTTACTTTCGAGATCTTCTCGGGAGTTATAAGTAGGGGGAAGCAATATATTCGATACCTCATCCAGAAGCGCACCCTCTCGAAACCTGGACAGCAAGCTACTCCGCGATGCAGAGCGCCTCTTTTGCAGAGTCTGCCACTCGAGTTTGCTAAACATCTCCGTAACGCTATCACGCTTACCAAGTAGCCCTGTGACGAAACGCGCCGCTCTTCTTTGGATCTTCTCTATCTCCTCTGTCAACCCGACCTGGTAAGGGTCGTAAACTGATGAGCAATACTCAAGTACAGGTCGAACGAGTGTTTTGTAAGCCACCTCGTTTGTTGATGGACTACATTTTCTAAGGACTCTCCCAATGAATCTCAACCTGGCACCCGCCTTACGAACAATTATTTTTATATGATCATTCCACTTCAAATCGTTCCGTACGCATACTCCCAGATATTTTACAGAAGTGACTGCTACCAGTGTTTGTTCCGCTATCATATAATCAAACAATAAAGGATCCTTCTTTCGATGTATTCGCAATACATTACACTTGTCTATGTTAAGGATCAGTTGACACTCCCTGCACCAAGTGCCTATCCGCGGCAGATCTTCCTGCATTTCGCTGCAATTTTCTAATGGTGCAACGTCTCTGTATAATACAGCATCATCCGCGAAAAGCCGCATGGAACTTCCGACACTATCTACTAGGTCATTTATATATACGAAGCCCTCAAAGTAGTGTCTGAAACGTAGGTCCGTTCTAAGCGGGGAGCATTTATTGAGTTCCTTTTGGCAGCCGGAGTATGGCAGATATTCATAGGCGTTTGCAGAAGATCTTCGAAGACCTGACAGTGAACAAAAGCACGGTGAGTCGTTGGTAAAGGCATCTGTCAATATCGCACCAAGGTTACGCAAACCTGCCCGATCTTCTGCGGACCGGCCGGCCTCACACAAATGTGACTCCTGCAGTGTTCGAACGTTCGGACACTCTCACTCGAAGCGATCGACGGATCACAATCAAACATCTCAGTACACAACTGGATATCTTTGTTGGCAGTGCTGACACTCTCGTCTACCAATTGGAATAGACAAAGCTGTGTGCCCTCGCCGACTAACAGAAGATCAAAAAGAGCAACGAAAGACCATCTGTGATGAGTTACTTGAGCGTTACTAGACTTATCGTGAAAATTTTTTGTTGAACACTGTCACAGGCGATGAAACATAGGTTCATCACTTCGAACTGGGAACAAAATGACAATCCATGGAGTGATACCACAGCACCTGAAAGCCGCAACCTCAGCCGGGAAAGTTATGGTGACGCTCTTCTGGGACTCTGAGGGGCTATTCAGTCTCTCATTGTCCAACGATCGACTGTGATGTGTATTTCCATCAGAAAATTGAATAAACCACTTGAGCGTTTTTGGCCTCACGGAGATGAAAACGAACTACTTCTTCTCCTCGATAACTTAACGTCTCACAAAAGTCTCCGCACCCGAGAAGAGATCAAAAAACCTAATTGGACAACCGGCCGATGTGGCCGAGCGGTTCTAGGCGCTTCAGTCCGGAACCGCGCGACTGCTGCGTTCGCAGGTTCGAATCCTGCCTCGGGCATGGATGTGTGTGATGTCCTTAGGTTAGTTAGGTTTAAGTAGTTCTAAGTTCTAGAGGACTGATGAGCTCAGACGTTGAGTCCCATAGTGCTCAGAACCATTTGAACCACTTTCAACCTAATTGGACTGTTTATCGGCATCCACACAACAGCCCGGACCTCGCACCTGTCTGTCTGGGCCAATGAAGAATGCACTCCGCGGGAAGCAGTACGTGAATGATGAGGCAGTTATTGCCACCGCAAAAGGTTGGCTCGGACATCGACGAGTAGAACCGTACCATGTGGGTATACGGGCCGTCATACTGAACGGATATTATGTTGAGAAACAGAAAAACAAGGTTTCGTAGTGAAAAGAGTACGGAAAAATATGATTTACTGGGGTCCTGAATAAAACCAACCTGCTTTCAGAAAAAAAGCCTTGCGTTACTTACTGAACGCTCCTCGTAAGGAGAGACTTATAAGGTATGAAGTTCATGATGTACCAGACAGACAAAATTATCGTGCTCACTCGCGGCATGAAATGAAGACAGTCTGGATAAGTCGGGCAATGGAGAACCGTATCTACGTAGAAGACATACAAGACGACAAGAAATAAATCTAAAATATCGGTAGTGAATATTGCATCGTATGCAAAACATAAAAGTTGTAGAAAAGATTTGCAAAATGTACTAGCAAATTTCATCTGTGTAGATAGTGTCGGAAGTTCCATGCGGCTTTTCGCGGATGATGCTGTAGTATACAGAGAAGTTGCTGCATTAGAAAATTGTAGCGAAATACAGGAAGATCTGCAGCGGATAGGCACTTGGTGCAGGGAGTGGCAACTGACCCTTAACACAGACAAATGTAATGTATTGCGAATACATAGAAAGAAGGATCCTTTATTGTATGATTATATGATAGCGGAACAAATACTGGTAGCAGTTACTTCTGTAAAATATCCGGGAGTATGCGTACGGAACGATTTGAAGTGGAATGATCATATAAAACTAATTGTTGGTAAGGCGGGTCCCAGGTTGAGATTCATTGGGAGAGTGCTTAGAAAATGTAGTCCATCAACAAAGGAGGTGGCTTACAAAACACTCGTTCGACCTATACTTGAGTATTGCTCATCAGTGTGGGATCCGTACCAGGTCGGGTTGACGGAGGAGATAGAGAAGATCCAAAGAAGAGCGGCGCGTTTCGTCACTGGGTTATTTGGTAACCGTGATAGCGTTACGGAGATGTTTAATAAACTCAAGTGGCAGACTCTGCAAGAGAGGCGCTCTGCATCGCGGTGTAGCTTGCTCGCCAGGTTTCGAGAGGGTGCGTTTCTGGATGAGGTATCGAATATATTGCTTCCCCCTACTTATACTTCCCGAGGAGATCACGAATGTAAAATTAGAGAGATTAGAGCGCGCACGGAGGCTTTCAGACAGTCGTTCTTCCCGCGAACCATACGCGACTGGAACAGGAAAGGGAGGTAATGACAGTGGCACGTAAAGTGCCCTCCGCCACACACCGTTGGGTGGCTTGCGGAGTATCAATGTAGATGTAGATGAACTAGATTATTGAAAAAATTGTCAGATATGATTAGAAAATGACAGTAGAAAAAATGCACATCTGACAAGAGAAACAAGTGGAATCCGCATAGTATGTGGTCACAGTGGATTTCTGAAACACGCACATATGTGTGGAGTATCAACAGAAACGCGCCAGATGAAAGAATTTTTCTTTCATATCGTCACATCTCATGTGACGATATGGTCAACCGTTTGGCGCTGAACCTGGTTCCATTCGTCATTCACAGTAAACTACGCAAAAAAAAAAAATACTTCCTATTCCATTCAACCCGTGTGCATTGTTGAACATGAGTATACGAGGTGATTCAGCTGTGGTTTTATGCAACCCGTAACGCCTTCAAATATCGTATGCAAGATTTTCATGTTTTCTCGCTTGCTGTGTGCGAACTGTTAGTCCTACAGAAAAAAAACTGAAAGAGACCTTTTTGTAGGGAATTTAACGTAATTAATTTTGTACTGGAATACGTTTTCGTTGGAGGTCACGGTTTTCGAGTTCGTCTGGAAAAGCGCAGTTGAAGATAACTTTTGTACATTTTTCTTAATAACAAAACTATGGTCTCTAGTGAAAACTCACGTACTACACAATTTATCTGTATTAGTTTCCCCACAACATGATCTTGTCCTTTTTTCTGTAGTATTAATAGTTTGGGCGTAGCGGGCGAGAGAATGAGAAAATCTTGTAATTGCTGTTTGAAGGTGTCGTGGATTGCTTAAAACCCAGCGGTTTGGGCAGATATATCACTCACTTCGAACAGATTCTTCAGTAACTAGATATGTAAAACGTTTTACAGTAATGGACATTGGGTATACAGGGTGAACAAAAATTTACTCATCTGAACGCCTCAATACTTTTTCTTGGATAGCAACTGTACAAAAACGTATGTGACAATAACTTTCTGACGTATTTTCTAAAGAAGCTGGATGTAGAAGAAAGTTTGCCAATGCAGCAACCATATGTACTACATATCGTCATTCATCATTGTGCAGTTGACGAAGTGGGTAGACTTTTCCATTAGAATACTCGAATTCGAGAGTTTGGCTCTGGATCTCGATTTTTTTTTTTAATTTCTAGGCTATATGATATGGTACCTGGCTCCTTCCTTATTCGTTACTGCTAACTGAGACAAGTCTCACGCAAAACTCGCGCAATTATTAAATACTGTGACAGAAATTGAGAGTATAATCCTTTTTTTGTTATTACACTTTTAGAGACGTATTTTGCCTTAAAATATTTTTCTGTTGCCTTCCCACTCCCCTCCATGATCTTCAGGCCATTCTTAACAGTTTTTCGTTTTTCTTCAGTTATACCCCTTCCCCCAAAGGAAAAGAATGCCCACTCCGCTCTTATCCTTCCTGCTCTATCCCTGATTCTTTCTCGTAGGTAGTTTCCCTTTAACTACGTCGTCTAAGTATGTCGTTCCGCACTACTTCATAAAATAATTCAGTCCCAGCTTCCACTATTCCTTCCAGCCATTAGTTCAGTCGTTTAGTATCAGCTATCATACTGACCAGTTTCATCGCCATTACACTTTTTACGGCGTTACGTTCCAACAGCGCTAGCAGTCCGTTTAACTCTAACAATACCAAAGCATTCTCCATGACGCGCATTTCCAAGGGAGGGAGGGAGGGAGGGCTCCTATTTAAAAAAAAAAAATTTCGTTGGCTATTTTTGAATTGTACTGACAACACATTTCTTAAAGAGGTATTGATGTGTAAGTAGGCTTCAGAATCTTTTAAAGTATCTTTTCGCACAATCTTAGTAATATCAACACATTTTAGTAAAATACACCACTGACTACATGATCACCAAAAAGTTTAAAAAATGCAGTTCCGTTCATTTCTGTTGATTTTTACTCTCAACATACTTTTAAAGAACCTGGAAATATTGACTACGACATTCATTGGAAATGTGGGATCTACTACTGAAATTTTTGAGTTCAGCTTAAATGAAAAATTGAAAACATATATGCAGCTTGGTAGATGAATTGATTAAAAGGGCAAAAAGAAAATCCCCTCTCCCCTCCTCCCTGCTACCATAGCATTGCGAGTGTTAGCAGGTAATCACTAAATTGTGTCACTATTTTCATTAACATCATGATGTGACTATTAATTATATCTTTGAGTTTTCAATCGACTGATTGTTCTTAATGGCTGTAGTACATACTGTATGTTTAACCTCTTCGCATTATTTCCTAGCTGGTTCTGCTCTATCACAGGAAATTAATTTTAACTGTTTATTACTCTTCATGAGTAGTTCTGATATGTCTAACAAATAACTGTTCAACGTTAAAATAACTGAAGTTTAGGATATGTATCGTTAGGAAACAGTGTATTCTAAAGCATCACTGGGGAAATAAAAAATTAGAATATTTATAAAACAAAACCTATTCTCGGAATCGAACTTTCCAACTCGAATATTCTACCGTAAAACTGTACCCAATACACCAACTGTGCATCACAGTTGAACAGTGTTATATAATTATAATGTTGGCAAAATGAGTGACTGATGTCGATTTCCTACTGAAAATATGCAGGGGGACGAAATTGTTTTGCAGCCTTTTATTGATATTAATTTGGAACGAGTCGAGTTGTGGCGTTTGTGTGCGCGCATTCTCGTTCACCCTGTGTACCATTTTAAACATTAAAGTCTGCCAGATGACGACATAAATCATCTCAGCCTAATGATGTATTATCCCACCTTTCTGGTGCTATACATACAAATGTCTTATCAAAAGTGTCGAGTACAACAATAACAAAAAAAAAAAGATTTTTATGAATGTGTCATTACCTGTTACATTCCAGTAAACTTGTATGAAAACAGTATTCAGATTTCTTGAAGAGACATTGAGAGTTCCCCTCCCCCCTCCCCTGGACGAAATGATTTTTATTGAGTCGAGGCATGCTGCTTCGGGATGGTAGGTCTGAAGCTGTGCAGTATTGAGGTGAATTTGATAAATTTTTGTTTTGTACCTCTCAGCTGCATGATTATACAATTTACTACTGCAGTGCTTACCGGTTCTGGTCTGACTAGCCCATTCTCAAATCATACGCTTTGTAATTAGCAGTAACTAGTAACATAACACTGTGCCAGAAGGCATGAATAGCTTTGTACAACGAAGACTGTGAGCAACACAGTCTTTCTTGTACAAAGCCATTCATGCCTTTTGCAACTCATGCAGCTGCGACGGACACAATGAAAATTTATCAAATTTTCCTCGAAATAATTTTTTTCTGTATCTTTTGCCACGCCTGATGTCCTGAGATCCTTAACCATTTACAGTGAAACTGGTTTCATTTCTAATATAACTTTTCAGAACAATATTTTTAAGAAATCATTTCAGATTTTTGGTCATTTATTTGACACAATAATAGAATGGTATGCGAATAGATGAAAGAACTAGGAAATGTCCACGAAACCGAAACAGACAAATCACAAATTGTGAAAGATGTCGGCTGAAAAACTCCTAACACATGTGAAGAAGAGGGAAGAAAAAAAGGCGAAGAAGACTGCAGAAGAGATAGTATCGTAACCAGCCTGTTGCCAGCCAGTCCTCGGATTGAACACTGAAGGAGGGGGATCAGGTTCTTCAATAAAGAAAAGAGATTCGGTTCTGTTTGTTAATAAAATAACATTTACTGCTGCCATTCACCTGGCTTTCCTTTATTTCCTGCACGGCGCTTTTTGGGAAATCCCATTATCAAGCGCTTTTTTTCCGTGTTTTATGTCACTGTTTGGCGTGATGTTTTCGGTGTATGAGCTGCCGATTTTTTGATGCCTTTTGGATTTTTTGTTACCCTTTTATGCAGAAACACAAAGCAACGAACAGTCGCTGTACTTTTATTGTAAGTTTCTCTTTGTAACGTAAATTGTGGACTGTCGGTATTATATTAGCTGTACTTTTTGTTCCGTAAATCTAGAGACAGGGGTTCCTCAACGATGGAGAACATGTCCTAAAATAAGAATACGTAACGGATACTTACAAGAAAAAACAAAGATATATGTTATTGTCCTTCCTCAGGTCGCAAGATCCTAATGAATGTCGAATAAGTTGAAATATATTAAATAAGTTTTCTCTCCAGGTGTGATAAAAGACTAATTACGAACCATGGAAATCTACATTAACACTGAAGTACATACGACAATTCTTATGCTTTTGTAATCACGCCTGATCAAGAGAAAATAATTTTACAACACTTATTTACATTGATCACTTTGATGGACTAGAGATATGCAGATGTCAGTTTTAAGTAACATTCCAGTTACCCGGTATTGTTAGTAAAGTACATATCGGTCAGTTCTTCTAATAAATTCGTTAATGGAACAGGACCCTTTAGAGTCTTAAACTGAACTTTATTAGCAGCTGAACTCTTTATGCCTAATGGCAAATGATTGGAAGTGTGTATTCTTGGATAATGGACTCCTTTATAGATCAAACTGACTTCAGATCGTTGTGAAGGTTACTCTTATTTCTAGTACTGATTCCATGAACTGAGATATCGGTTTGAAAAACCGATCCATAATACATTTCATTAGGGAATAAGTGTACTGGAAAGCAGTACTTCGTCTTCCCAGTTCCCTGAACAGGCTTCTGCAACACGTTATTGAGTTCATACCACAAGTAATTCTTAATACACGTTTTTGGACTCGCAAAATTTTAACTTGGACGAGATATTCCAAAAAAATCATCCTGTATGGTGTAGAAGTAACGGAAGTATTCTAGCTCTTTTTATTTTTATAACACCTACATCTTGCAACATCTGGATTGCAAATAAAGATTTGTATAGACGCTTCAGCAGTTCCGCTATATTCTCCTTTCAGTAGAGTATAATACCAGCTCGTAATCTCAAATATTTAACCCGGAAATCTGTTCTACGTGTCTCTCGTGATATTTTAGACATATAGGACAGGACCTCTTACAAATTCTCAGTTGCATGTGGTCTGTATTTTCAACTTTTAGTAACAATGAATTAGCCAGGAAGCATTTATTAATGTCCATGAAATTGTATTAACCAATTTATCTTACACTACGCTTGATTTGCTATTTATCGAAAATGCGCAATGTGTATGAGTTTCTGCATAAGGGCACAGCAAAAAACTGTAATGCATTTACTCACACTTTGCAAACATCACGCCTAAAAATGACAAATACACTACAAAAGGAACTTGATGATGGAAATTATGGAAATTATTTATCAAATAGCTTCGTGTAGAAAATAAAGGATAATCGCAAGTGGCAGCAGCAAATGTTATTTTACAGCAAACAAAACTTTTACAGTAAACAAAACCATTTTTACAGCCGCAAGCTTTCACCAACAATTTTAATGGATAAAATAAAAAAGAAGAGTAATTTGTTGCTGGTTGCCAGAAGCTTATTTTCCACACCATACGTGTATTACAAAAGATCCTTATTTCGCAGTACTGCAGTTTTTAAATACCATGTTTGCATCGACATTACAGTGGAATACAATATCTTTTGGTAATTGATAGTGAAATTTCTTACTCTCATTTCTTCTCACGTCGTGACGTAGAAGATGGCAGAATTAATTTAATCTAGCTCCGGATTTTAGTGTTAAGTTGCGATTTGATTCTAAGTTTATAACGAGGAAACAAAAAAGTAAGACTGAAAAAATTTTTCGGTCTCACGTTGTTCCACTGTACCTGAAATCACATCTTGGTTGCCGAATACTTCATCAGTGCTGTGTTTCTGCGTAGTTCATACAGCTAATTTAATGTGACACAGAGTCGTGTACTTAGTGCTTAGAAGATTTCTCGTGCAGTACCTTCACAAGTGATTCTAGTATCTGTTAAAATATGAAATGCTTTCCCTGACAAGCAATGAAAGCCGCGGAAACTTCTTATACCAATGCCTCCCAGTAGTATTATAGTATTGCTCTGTCACCTGTGTTGTTGATTCGTATCTTCATTTTTTTTCTATAAATACCGACAGTACCGTATTGACGAAGACAATTTCACACGGTTCCTTTTGAAGGCTTCGTAGTTACGGTGTGATGCATTTTCAGGTTAATCGTACCGTTTAAACTGATCTTCTTGCTTCTGTGGAGACCAGTATATATTTATGCTGTGACAATTGCACATTAGCGGATCTGGAAGTGTAAAGGGCGTTTCGTAACTGTTGCGTTGCCGCGAGAAGTCGCTATTTGACGATGCGCGAAGCTGTCATTTCGGGTCGCGTTTTCACCGACCGGACGCGAGAACAAGAGGACGCACGCGTACGCGGGAGTGGTACGAAAGACGCGAGCGAATTCAACGCGCGGAATGCGCCGGCAACGTTTCGGTACTGATCGAGCGCGGAATCGTCAGGAGAGAGAGAGGATTTCCGACGCCGTGCGCGCACGATGTCCGCGAAGCGTCGTGTTTGACTGAGGCGGAAGCGGCGCGCGTCTGGGCGACGCCACAGTGTGGGAGGTATTGGGGGAGGGGAGGGGGGGCGGAAGGTGCGAGCACGCCGACGCCGACGCCAGGAGAGGAGGGGAAGTGGAGGGGATGGGAGGGGAGGGCGTCGCGGGGCGGTGACGTCAGCAGTCGGCGCCCCCTCCAGCGGCGGCGGGCTGGATGCACCTCTTCGCTGCGGCGAGGTAAAGAGCTACGCACTTGGGAGGGCTAAATTAATCCCGCCTATCTCAGCGAGCAAAAACTTTTGCCCTCCACCGAGGGAATCTCTGGCTGCTAAATGGTCAGTGTCTAGCCTCGCAGACGAAATTGTGCTTTCAGATCCGAGACTGCTTTCCTTGACAACATGCTGTGCTGAGCACGCAATAAAACATGACACAGAGAAATAGACTACAAGAATGGATCCGTCTGCTGCACACGCCCGGTGTTTAGGCAACCGTGCTAACTCCGCTGTATCGCGTGCAACCTCGGTGCCCCGTGGATACACCACTTTGTACGGGAACGAGGTTTTCCACATACACTCCTGGAAATGGAAAAAAGAACACATTGACACCGGTGTGTCAGACCCACCATACTTGCTCCGGACACTGCGAGAGGGCTGTACAAGCAATGATCACACGCACGGCACAGCGGACACACCAGGAACCGCGGTGTTGGCCGTCGAATGGCGCTAGCTGCGCAGCATTTGTGCACCGCCGCCGTCAGTGTCAGCCAGTTTGCCGTGGCATACGGAGCTCCATCGCAGTCTTTAACACTGGTAGCATGCCGCGACAGCGTGGACATGAACCGTATGTGCAGTTGACGGACTTTGAGCGAGGGCGTATAGTGGGCATGCGGGAGGCCGGGTGGACGTACCGCCGAATTGCTCAACACGTGGGGCGTGAGGTCTCCACAGTACATCGATGTTGTCGCCAGTGGTCGGCGGAAGGTGCACGTGCCCGTCGACGTGGGACCGGACCGCAGCGACGCACGGATGCACGCCAAGACCGTAGGATCCTACGCAGTGCCGTAGGGGACCGCACCGCCACTTCCCAGCAAATTAGGGACACTGTTGCTCCTGGGGTATCGGCGAGGACCATTCGCAACCGTCTCCATGAAGCTGGGCTACGGTCCCGCATACCGTTAGGCCGTCTTCCGCTCACGCCCCAACATCGTGCAGCCCGCCTCCAGTGGTTTCGCGACAGGCGTGAATGGAGGGACGAATGGAGACGTGTCGTCTTCAGCGATGAGAGTCGCTTCTGCCTTGGTGCCAATAATGGTCGTATGCGTGTTTGGCGCCGTGCAGGTGAGCGCCACAATCAGGTCTGCATACGACCGAGGCACACAGGGCCAACACCCGGCATCATGGTGTGGGGAGCGATCTCCTACACTGGCCGTACACCACTGGTGATCGTCGAGGGGACACTGAATAGTGCACGGTACATCCAAACCGTCATCGAACCCATCGTTCTACCATTCCTAGACCGACAAGGGAACTTGCTGTTCCAACAGGACACTGCACGTCCGCATGTATCCCGTGCCACCCAACGTGCTCTAGAAGGTGTAAGTCAACTACCCTGGCCAGCAAGATCTCCGGATCTGTCCCCCATTGAGCATGTTTGGGACTGGATGAAGCGTCGTCTCACGCGGTCTGCACGTCCAGCACGAACGCTGGTCCAACTGAGACGCCAGGTGGAAATGGCATGGCATGCCGTTCCACAGGACTACATCCAGCATCTCTACGATCGTCTCCATGGGAGAATAGCAGCCTGCATTGCTGCGAAAGGTGGATATACACTGTACTAGTGCCGACATTGTGCATCCTCTGTTGCCTGTGTCTATGTGCCTGTGGTTCTGTCAGTGTGATCATGTGATGTATCTGACCCCAGGAATGTGTCAATAAAGTTTCCCCTTCCTGGGACAATGAATTCACGGTGTTCTTATTTCAATTTCCAGGAGTGTATTTTGAAACCAAAGTTCCTTGAAACAAATAGCTTCGTTGATTGAGGGTGAAATCTTGTAGTAATTTTGAATACACACAGATAAGCCAAAACAGTATGACCACTTCCCACCGCAACGTTAGATGTCGCCTGGCTGCATTGCGCTCACGTGACGCGGTAACAAAGGCGTGTAAGCCGAGCAGACACTGACTGGGGATCACCCTAGCGAATATATGAGGAATTCCATTGAAATAAAAGATTTTCGCAAGGGGCAGATTATTATTACGCGGAGCCTGTGGACATCTCGAAAACGCCGAACCTGATCGAACGTTCACCTACTGCTGTCAACATCCACTGAAAGAGGTAGATGAACAGTGAAACTAACACTGGGCGCTAAATGGTTGGACGTTCATGATTCTTCACAGAACGTGGGGTTCGGAGGCTTGCCTGCTCTGTAAAGTAGGATTTATGGTGATTTGTGGCGTCTCTGCCGGAAGAGCACAGCGCGGGAGCACACACAAATGGTTGGTGGCACACCGTTCATCTTACGTTGTTGCAAATGCAGCGCATCAGCAGACAACCCCTACCTGTTCACATGTTGTCCAAACAACATCGTCAGTTACGATTGCAGTGGGCAGGGGACCATCGGGATTCCACAAACGCCTTCGTTGAGGTGAACAGTGGTTCGAACGTGCAGCGCGCTTCGGAAGCAGGCTGGTGCAAGCAATATTATGCTACGGGGGCATTCCTCTGCGCTTGAGCGGGACCTGTGGTAGTAATCGAGCACACCCTGACGGCTGCGAACCATTTGCATCTCTTCATGCTCGACGTCTCCCCCGACAGCGATGTCATCCTTCAGCAGCACGACTGTCCGTGTCTCACAATCGTCCAACATTGGTTTGAGGAGCGCAATAGTGAACTGACGTTGATGTCTCGACGACCAAATTCGCCTGATGTGAATACTATGAAACCCATCTGGGTCGCTATCAAGTACCATCACCGTGTACAAAAATCACCAGCCCGCTATTTACGTGAATTAGATTATGTGTGCTTTGATGTCTGACGCCACATACGTCCCCAAGCTTACCTATAAACTCTCGGATTCGTGATACGGTGAATCAATGTATTTCGTTCGAAAGATGTAAGCTGATCGTCATGTTGTTTTGGCTCGTCATTGTAAATGAACAAGCTTTATTACCAGTGGTTCTATTCTGTTGTTTACTCGCCAGAATAGCCGAAGGCGCGAAAGCGCTGCTTCCTGGACTCGGGTAGGCGCGCCGGTCCCGGATCGAATCCACCCGGCGGACTCACGACGGGGGCCGGTGTGCTGGCCGACCTGGATGTAGTTTTTAGGCGGTTTTCCACATCCCCCTAGGTGAATTCCGAGCAGCTCCCCACGTCCCGCCTTAGTTACGTGACTAGGAGACATTTGCAAAAACGTTCGCACTATTTCATGGCTTATACTAGACGCAGACAGCTGGGGTCCACTGATTCCGTCTCGAGGGGTACGCGGTGGCGACAGGAAGGGCATCCTGCCACCCTCTGACACTAACATCGCCAAGTCCATAGTGGGACAAAGGCTTCGTAAGTATTCCACACAGGCTCCGTGGCGTTCCAAGATCGTTAAAGCCGTACTTGGCGTTATGATGTGCAAAGTAATTCGAGGTGCAGAAAACCTTCTGCACGAACCGCAGGGTCACGGAAAACCAATGACCACAAGATTACAGCAATAATGTATGTATTGGTTAAAAACAGTCTTGGTTGCAATTTTAGTTTTTTATTTTTCAACGACGCGTTTTGCCTTATTTAGGCATCTTCAGGTTATCTTTTCTAGATGGACGCAGAGGCACCAAGATAACTACCTGAGCCCGAATCTTACTCTGTTACTCGCTCCTGTGAACGGGAACACGTTATGCAGATCCTGGTGCCTCTCGCGTCCATCTAGAAAGGATAACCTGAAGACCCTTAAATAAGGCGAAACGCGTATCTGATCACATCTTGTAACTAAAGGCACAGTAAAGGCCTTCTTATAAATCAGAATTGATGAGCCTTGGCTTTGGTACAAAGGGTGTTCAAAAAGTTTTACACAGTCTTCCCTAATTTTTTTTTAATTTTTTGCAGGAGCAGAATGAAATTTTTCGTGAACATTACTTCGAACATTTAGCTCTACATTGAGGCTGCTTAATGTACCCTCCGTCAGCTGTGAAGCATCTGGCCCAACGTTCTTTCCATGACGTAAATGCACTTTGGTAAAATTCTGGGGATTGAATTTTACACCATCGCTTGATAAAGGGAATAAGGTGTTTCTCACTATCAAATATTTTACCGCACAGGTGGGCCTTCAAACGACCAAAGAGGTAAAAATCAGACAGAGCTAATTCCGGACTGTAGCGAAGATGAGGAACCATTTTCGAACCCATTTTCCCAGTTTTCTCCTGCGCCTTAAGGGCTGTATGCCGTTTGGCATTGTCATGGTGTAGTCTGATGAGTTGACCCTGAAGCTCTGGTCTGTGGGTCTTGATGGCACGTCGCAGCTTGTCCAGTGACAAGCAGTAACGGCGCCTGTTAATTGTGGAGTCAATCACTTACAGGAAATGATTGTGTTCGGGTACTTGGACATCTCGTTTTCCCAAACAGCGATGGAATTTTTAGGGATGACAATGCGCCATCTCACCAGGCCGCAGTTGTTCTCGATTGAGTTGAAGGATGCAGAACCCGACCGAATGACGTGGACGGCCAGATGACATGAATCCCATAGAACATCTACGGGACATAACGGAGGAGTCGGTTGGTGTAGTAAATCATGCACCGGCAACACTTCCACAGTTACGTACGGCCTGTAAAGGCAGCATGGCTCAACATGTTTTCAGGGGACTTCCAACGACTTTTGGAGTCCATGCCACTGCACTATGCCAGAAGAAATGAGGTTCGACTCTATATTAGGAGGTATTCCATGAATTCTGTCACCTCAGTATGGCGAAATGACGAATAGGCGACAGGACACTTTAGTTCCTCGCATAACAGAACACTGAGACCAGAGATTTTCTCGCTCTCTGCAGTTATGACGACAGAGTACAATGCTGGTAGAGGCACGAGTATTTAGGAGCATAACGTTCAGCACACATTGATGAACACGAGGCACCACCGCACACCACACCTACGTGTTGCCATGTCGACCAAACGACACAGTCATTTACAACCGTAGTGGGCACTGCGTAATCGGGATTGGATTGTGGATCGATGGAAACATGTGACCTGGTCAGATGAATCACGTTTCTTTCCACGCCATTCCTATGGTTTTGACCGGATACGCCATCATCCAGACGAGCTGCTGCTCGAAACTTAGATCGAGTTCTTCGCTTAATGTTACAATTATCGCGCAGCAATGTACTGCACAGTGTTAATGTAGCGCAAACTCTTGAACAATATCCTGTAGGGGAATGTGTACTGCCAGGGAGTGTGTGTGTGTGTGTGTGTGTGTGTGTGTGTGTGTGTGTGTGTGTGTGTGTGTGTGTGAGCCAGATATTAGCCCAAGCTCTGCTTCGTGTACTTTCCGCAACATCGCTTCGGGCACGAAGAAGAACACGACTGGTGTGTAACTTGGAAACGTGCGACGTGTTTGACGGTGCGGTAATTAGCGATACATGCTCGGCTAATAAATTGGGGAAGCTTACAAGGGCGGGAGCAACCGTACTGCTAGCGGATCAGCGCCGCTGGGGATTTGTCGTCGGAGTACCGGTAACGTACAAGGCCTCTACAACCACCACCTTAACAGCAATAGAGCACCAATGAAAGCACAGGTGGAACTCTCTTCTTTTCTGCATGTGCTTTTACAACTACTATCTTTTGTGGTGTTAGAACTTGAAAGGGCTATAATTCACTGGACAGAAATTGTAGAGCAATTAATGCTGAGTGATTCGTACTATTTTTTTTACTACATCTCACTGATGAACTCAGTGAGAAGAACCAAAAACGTCGCACCGTTCTTCACTATCACCACGCCACCTGGCACATAGCACGTCAAACAGTTACGTAATGTGTCATTGCCCATATTTATACGATTTATCGCCTAACGACTTTTTTATTCCCTTATGCCAAACGAAAAATATGCGGTCAGCAGTTATCATCTCTAGCATCCGCTGGATCCTTATAAAAATGATTTCTTCAGATACCAACAATAGGAGGGGAATAAACGTTTGCTGAATTATGAACTTTATGCATGCCAAAATAATTGCAGGTCAGAAACTTCTCTTAATCAGTACCACGAAAAACCAGCCAACTTTCAAATTTCACTGTTTTTCATTTACTCGATGACTAGTTTCAGTCAGGGACCCATTTTAAAATCATCGTGCCAGATAGTCAAAGTAGTGTTTCAAAAAATACAAAAACCATGCGAAAAAAATATACGTTTGAGGAAGTGCTAATGAACAGTTAAAGCACATACAGTATGGTCACGGCTACGACAGTAAATAAAGTTACATTCGCTACTTTGGCTGATTTTTCGTTGTACTGGTTTCCTGAATTGTTTGATAGACATATTTCTGTACACAATATAAAACAATGTCCCTCTCTATGTTTTCCTGTTAGTATGTTGAGGCTAATCTCAGATACTACTGTACGGATTTTGATACGACTTTCAGTGATTAAGACACTGCTTCACGAGGAACGTTCGTGTATACAATTTACTATCGCTACACCAGATGAAAATATTCCGGCTATGCATAGTGAGTGCGGCAGAGGTGAAGCCGGCATAGGTGGCTTCAGTGCGTACAGATTTTAGGATGATATATTTTCAGAAACAATAAGACTATTTCCAGTAAAATGTGATTATCCCGTTTTTTTTAAAGAAAAAGTGCCCTCATACATTCGAAGAAAGTGAGCGTCTTGTTTTCTTCGGCGAGGTTTCAAAAACACGCAGTAAACCACACGTGCGTAAGTGTATTAGTTAATCTACTACAATTAATCGCAAGCAGTTTACATATTCTCTGTAGTCCGTAGTACAGCAGGAATTAGTTTCTTAAGCGAATGCGGCATTCTATGCTACACTTATTTAATACTGATATTCGTGAAGAATAACGATGAATTGTAACATAATGTAAAAGCAGCTGACGTCAATGGGTAGTCGCAGAATGCGAGTCTCTTTCGTAATACTCATTTAGATTTCCTCTTTGCTCGAGAAGTGGTTTCCGCTTTTCAGGCCATTTCCTAGCTTTATAGAAAGCACACGAATTAATGCCACGAAACGGAAATACTACGTCGCGAACGTAAATTAATGGAAAGATAGTTACAAAAGGTGTCACGTATATGAAAATTGCAGCATACTCATATCACATGCTTACGTTCGTTCTAGTTTACAAATATTGTAACATTCCAGTTCTTGGGAGCCATACGCTTCATTCCCACGTTTCACAGCTCAGTTAAATGAAGCCGCAATAGCCGACGCATGACGACCACAAAGCAGAAAGAGGTAGGAGCAACAGATGTTACTGAAAGTACCGTTTGGTCATAATTAAACTGCAGCTACTCACACAGGTGTGGGCTGTAACTATCGTATGGCACCGAAACTTGTTCGATATTTTAATGCGTTAACGCGGAGCCGATTTTGGCTGGGAAAAATAATTAGTTCCAATTTAGGCCACCAGGTGCATATCTGGCGCTGTGAATGCAAGAAATACTTATAGAAATGCTGCCGAGTGTAATGGTTCAGGAAAAGGGCGCGTACAGAAAATACTGTACAAGTGAGAAAGGCATAATGTTGACTTTATTGTTAACCACAGCTCACAGAATTTGTTCAATATGACCGCTGGAGATGTTGACGAAATGGTGTACAGAGCCACATTTGCACCTGGTGGCAAAAACTGGAACTGAATTTTGTTTTGCAGCGTAAATCAGTTATGTATTTCTACCAAACTCCACAGCCATACTCACTCGACCTCACTGAGTTGCTGCACTTCAAGTTTAACTAACCAGAACATCGACTGGAAGAAACTGCACCAATTTAATAGCCTTGGGATCTGATTGGCTGCTACAATAAGATATCGAGAGATGATCCTTTGGTCAACACGCCAAATTTCGTATTTTAGTGCTTCAAGTATTACTGACGTATGATTGAATTTTGTATGTAATAATAGTAGGGATCCGGATAATGCTGACGTCTCACCACATAGTCAAGAAGTCATTCTTTTATCAGTTTTTGAATAATGAGAAGGAGCCGAATCATTTCACGCCCCATAGGCCCGGATAAGTGGTTGCTGTTTGACAGTACAGTTGTTACTGAAGGGGCGAACGGTAAGGTGAAATGGATTGCGTTGCACGTCCATATTTAGAGCTCTACAACAAGTGCAGAGCATATTTGAGCTTGGGAAGAGTAACTGGACTTGTCAAATAAGTTCAGTAATATCCACCAAGTTAATAGTGTGCCAGGATTAACGTCTGTGAATATAACGATGACTGGTAACTAAATGTGTGACTCTCGTAGAAGTACGTTTTTAGCTGCTCAAATTGTGTTTTTTTTTTTATTTTGTCTGATGCCATTTGCGAGAATAGAGAGCAGATGGTATCCAAGAAAGCTTCCGAAATTATTTCAGCGAACTTAAGTCTTGGGCAGTTTATTAGTAGATCCAGCCGCATTAATGCCACCATCACGTACACTATGTGATCAAAAATATCCGGACCCCAAGAAAAATATACGTTTTTCATATTAGGTGCATTGTGCTGCCACCTACTGCCAGGTACTCCATATCAGCGAACTTAGTAGTCATTAGACATCGTGAGAGAACAGGATGGGGCGATCCGCGGAACCCAAAGCCTTCGAACGTGGTCAGGTGACTGGGTGCCACTTGCGTCATACATCTGTACGTGAGTTTTCCGCACCCCTAAACATCTCTATGTCCACTGCTTCAAATGTGATAATGAAGTGGAAACGTGAAGGGACACGTGGAGCACTAAAGCGTACAGGTCGACCCTGTCTGTGGACTGACAGGGACCCCCGACAGTTGAAGAGAGTCGTAATGTGTAATAGGCAGACATCTATCCAGACCATCAAAAAGGAATTCCAAATTGCAACAGGATCCACTGCAAGTGCTATGATAATTAGGCTGGAGGTGAGAGAAATTGGATTTCATGGTCGAGCGGCTGCTCATAAGCCACACATCACGCCTGTAAATGCCAAACGACGCCTTGCTTGGTGTAAGGGACTTAAACATTGGACGACTGAACAGTGTATAAACGTTGTGTGCAGTGACGAATCACGGTACACGGTGTGGACATTGGATGGCAAGGTGTGGGTACGGCCGGTGAACGTTATCTGCCATCGTGTGTAGTGCCAACAGTAAAATGCGGTGGCGGTGGTGTTATGGTGTCCAGTCACATTTTTTTTTATGGAGGAGGCTTGCACCTCTTGTTGTTTTGCGTGGCTCTATCACAACACAGGCGTACATTGGTGTTTTAAGCACCATCTCGTTCCCACTGTTGAAGGGCAATTCGGGGATGACGACTGCATCTTTCAACACGATCGAGCACCTGTCCATAATGCACGGCGTATGGCGGAGTGGTTGCATGACAATGACATCCCTGTAATGGACTGCCTGCACAGAGTCCTGACCTGAATCCTATAGAACAGCTGTGGGATGTTTTGGAACGCCGACTTCGTGCCAGGCCTCACCGACCGATATCAGTACTTCTCCTCAGTGCAGCACTCCGTGAAGAATGGGCTGGCATTCCCCAAGTAACCTTCGAGCACCTTATTGAACGTATGCCTGCGAGAGTGGAAGCTGCCATCAAGGCCAAGTGTGGGCCAACACCATATTGAATTCCAGCATTACCGATGGAGGGCACCACGAGCTTGTAACTCATTTTCATCCACGTGGTCGGATACTTTTGATCACATAGTGTATGATCGACGTCCAAGTGCAATAACAACTCACAGATGGCAGATGACAGCGTTAGCAGTGGAGGAGGGACGCGGTAGATGGTACAGTTGTTTTTATAAAGCCGAAACCGAGTGCTTTATGCGACTTCCAAAAGGGCACGATCATTAGCTTTCAGGCCGAGGGTGGAAAGGCTAAGTTTTAAACTGTTTGCGTGCAGCCGTGATTAAAGTATACCGTGCACGGCAAAACGGCGCTATCCAAAACCGGCGCTGGGGCAAATGTGGAGCGCCTGGGGCCGTAGACGACAGGGGTGAATACTTTGCGGAGACGTGTACTGCAGTATAGACGTGCAACTGTGGAGGAAATGACGGCCCAGATCAACCTTGGGGCTACCAGCAGTATTTTCTCCACAACCGTTCAGCGCACACTGCAGTTTATGGAACTCTGCAGCAGGCGCCTGGATCATGCCCCCATGCTGACTTCTGCCGATCGGTGACGAAGGCTGAAATATATATGCCAACACCGAAACTGGACACGTCAGCTGAGTGGTGACACGCAGCCTTTTCAAATTAATCACGCTTCTTGCTCCACTTAACAAATGACCCTTGATGTCTGAAAGCATACATGCTGCAACCAGCAGGGAGTATTGTGGTCTGGTGACTGTTTTCCTGGCACTTCTTGGGTGATGACATCGTTCTGTAAGGCACTATGGTTCAGCACATGCATGTTTCCTTGGTGACCATGTCAAAATGGTTCAAATGGCTCTGAACACTATGGGACTCAACTTCTTAGGTCATCAGTCCCCTAGAACTTAGAACTACTTAAACCTTACTAACCGAAGGACATCACACACATCCATGCCCGAGGCAGGATTCGAACCTGCGACCGTATCGGTCGCGCGGTTCCAGACTGTAGCGCCTAAAACCGCACGGCCACTCCGGCCGGTGTGACCATGTCCAGCTCCACATGTAATTTGTTTCTCCCCGACACCACAACATTAACCAGCCGGACAATGCAACATATCACACATTTTTCAGTGGACGTGTGCGGTTCGAAGAGCACCAGGACGAACTCACGACCCTCCCCTGGCCAGTAGACTCCCTGGATTTAATCCCAATGCAAACTCTGTGGCACCAGTTCTATGGAACTGTTCATACAATGCATCCTAAACCGAGAAACCTGGCACTGGCTGCAGCTCTGCACTCGGCGTGGCCCCACATCAGCATCAGGACCTTGCAGAACATCACTGAGTCTCTCCCTGCAAGTCTAGTGTCGCAGGTGGTCATTCAGGCTTCTGACCGGAGGCCACATGAATGAGACTGGACAGTGTAGCTTCATAGCAAATGTAGCAAACTCTCGATCTACCTGCTATCTGTGTACTGGGACGATGTCACCACTTAAAGATCGAAGTTTGATGGATGTTTTTTGAAATTCTGTCTTTTGCTTTGACAACGTAATACGTATGTCCTACTGGAAACAGTTATATCACATCTGTGGTAACACAAGGAAGGGAATCGTAAATGCACTTGTTCTGACGACTGACGTACGTCATATTTGTTGTGTCTAGACAAGACAGCCTAGACACAATGAGAGGAAGCCGAAAGGCACGCGCTAAGCTCAAGCAGATGGGCGTGAGGTCTGAAACAGGATACGTAATGAATGCTATAAAGAAAAGTACGTAGCTGCTGGAATACTTAACTTTAATCCATCCTTTTGGTACATCGCTCTTGACGAGACAAGTGAGACTCTTTAGATACAAGCTATGTAAGGCTAATGGCGCCTTGCTACGTCGTAGCGATGGACTTAGCTGAAGGCTATTCTAACTATCTGCTCTGCAAAGGAGCGAGGCTTCGTCAGTGTGCATCGCTAGCTACGTCGTCCGTACAACTGGGGCGAGTGCTAGTACGTCTCTCTAGACCTGCCGTGTGGTGGCGCTCGGTCTGCTATCACTGAAAGTAGCGACACGCGGGTCCGACATGTATGGACCGCGGCCGATTTAAAGCTACCACCTAGCAAGTGTGGTGTCTGGCGGTGACACCACAATATTCATTAGCGACGACAGTGTATATTATACACTGAAGAGCCAAAGAAACTAGTACGCGTACCTAGTACAGTGAAGGCCCCCACGAGCACGCAGAAGAGTCACAGTATGACGTATCATGGTCTCGCTTAATGACGAGTGCTGGAGGGAACTGACACGACGAATGCTGTAGGGGTGTCTATAAATCTGTAAGAGTACGGCCGGCCGGTGTGGCCGAGCGGTTCTAGGCGCTTCAGTCTGGAACGGCGCGACCGCTACGATCACAGGTTCGAATCCTGCCTCTGGCATGGATGTGTGTGATGTCCTTAGGTTAGTTAGGTTTAAGTAGTTCTACACTACTGGCCATTAAAAATGCCACACCACGAAGATGACGTGTTAGAGACGCGAAATTTAACCGACAGGAAGATGATGCTGTGATATGCAAATGATTAGGTTTGTCAGAGCATTCAAACAAGCTTGACAACGGGGGCGACACCTACAACGTGCTGACATTAGGAAAGTTTCCAACCGATTTCTCATACACAAACAGCAGTTGACCCGCGTCACCACAACAAACGTTGTTGTGACGCCTCGTGTAACGAGGAGAAATGCGTACCATCACATTTCCGACTTTGATGAAGATCGGATTGTAGCCTATCGCGATTGCGGTTTATCGTATCGCGACATTGCTGCTCGCGTTGGTCGAGATCCAATGCTGGTAGGAGAATATGGAATTGGTGGGTTCAGGAGGGTAATACAGAACGCCGTGCTGGACCCCAACGGCCTCGTATCACTAGCAGTCGAGATGTGAGGCATCCTATCCGCATGGCTGTAACGAATCGTGCAGCCACGTCTCGATCGCTGAGTCAAGAGATGGGGACGTTTGCAAGACAAAAACCATCTGCACGAACAGTTAGGTGACGTCTGCAACAGCATGGACTATCAGCTCGGAGACCATGGCTGCGGTTACCCTTGTCGCTGCATCACAGACAGGAGCACCTGCTATAGTGTACCCAACGACGAAAATGGGTGTACGAATGGCAAAACGTCATTTTTTCGGATGAATCCAGGTTCTGTTTACAGCATCATGATGGTCGCATACGTGTTTGGCGACATCGTGGTAAACGAACATTGCAAACGTGTATTCGTCATCGCCATACTGGCGTATCACCCGGCGTGATGGTATGGGGTGCCATTGGTTACACGTCTCGGTCACCTCTTGTTCGCATTAACTTTGAGCAGTGGACATTACATTTCAGGTGTATTACAATCCGTGGCTCTACGCTTCATTCGATCCCTGCGAAACTATACATTTCAGGAGGATAATGCACGAACGCATGTTGCAGGTCCTGTACGGGCCTTTCTGGATACAGAAAATGTTCGACTGCTGCCCTGGCCAGCACATTCTCCAGATCTCTTACCAATTGTGAACGTCTGGTCAATGGTGGCCGAGCAACTGGCTCGTCACAATACGCCAGTGACTACTCTTGATGAACTGTGGTATCCTGTTGAAGCTGCGTGGGCATCTGTACCTGTACACGCCATCCAAGCTCTGTTTGACTCAATGCGCAGGCGTATCAAGGCCGTTATTACGGCCAGAGGTGTATATTCTGGGTACTGATTTCTCAGGATCTATGCACCCAAATAGCGTGAAAATGTAATCACATGTCAGTTCTAATATATTTGTCCAATGAATACCCGCTTATCATCTGCATTTCTTCTTGGTGTAGCAATTTTAATGGCCATTAGTGTTCTAGGGGACTGATGACCTCAGATGTTAAGTCCCATAGTGCTCAGAGCCACTTGAACCATTTTCTTTATACAGAATGGTGTGTGGGACTTCGGCTGTTCAGTATAAAACGTCATATCCAAAACACCTTCAGCCATCGACATTATCAGTTTTGTTTTAATTTTTCTAAGAGTTTCGGCGCTACTCTAACACGCTTCAAGTGATGATCGAAGGAACACCGTTAATAAGTCTTCGAATACCAGTGACCGTACGATGGATTCTATTTCGATTGTGCAAGAGGTGGGATTGTTCCTGCTCGTCCGTCAGAGGGCCTGATGATGGCGTAGCGTAACGCCGAAACTGGCGGCAAAAATAAAATAAAATTGGAAATACAGACGGCTGAGCCGTAGTAAAATTTGCTGTTTTGAAGAGCGCGCCGCAGCGCGTAGTCGAAATTAGTCGTTCTTCGTTTCTGGCGGTGGCGCCGCTGTGGCAATCGCAGGTTTGGTGTCTTCCTCTGGTGGGAAAGGGGAAAGGTAGCCTGTTCACTTGCATTTAAGCGGCGCTATGAGCTCCACAGTGGTGAGCTGTCAGTCTGAGTCAAGTCAGTTGGTCAGCCGCCTCAGTGTCGGGCAGTCAGTGTCTGTCTGTATCTCGGTCTGCCGTACGTTAATATCTCCCTCTGTCATGTTTGTCGGATTCGGTGTTAACGAATTAATAGAATTAAGGCCGAATTCCTGAAATATGTTTTTATCTTGCCTATCATCTTGCGAGGCGGTATATGTGTAATGTAGAGCATGTTGTACACTTTTTGTAAGTCTGAATTTCATGAGTTTTATTTAAATATTCATTTTTATAAAGTGGCCACCCTTCCACTGTAAGAGCCCTTTTAAAAACAAATTGCAGTTTTGGTGGAAAATAATTTCTTAGTGTGTTTGTATCATTTCCAGCCTTCTTACGGGGTGCATTGTTAATGTGTCTGTGTGAGTAGTTTAAAAATTTTAGTTTGAAGTAATCTGGTGTGTAAAAAAAATAAAAATAAAATCTGCCTCTGAATAATTGTAACTTGATATTTCGAGGGTACTTTTCTGCTTATAAATTTTAAATCTGTTATGTAAAGGCTTTTAGGAATAAAATTTCCATTAGTTGAAATTTAATTTGTTCCCCTCAATTACTCCCTAGCAACTTCCACGCTCACATAGTGTGTTAATGTTCTTGATGAATCGCTAGTAAATAAAGTAAATTCTTTAAGAAAAGATTTTGAAAGCAAATTTTCACGGTTCAACGACTGTAGTTGTTGTAGATTTGGCATATTTTTGGTGTGGAACCGTCCCCAGGCAGAGTGGAGCCTGTCTTCCGGCTACCAGAGCGGCCTCAGTGCAGAGACAGCTTCCTGGCTTGGTCCTCCAGGCCCGCCACGCGTGCAGACCGCCCGCCTTTGACGCAACTGCCGCCCGCCAGTCGTAAACTAATTCTGGCCACTGCGGCCAGAGAGTACTCCAACTAGAGACGCTCAACTGTCTGGCTGGTCTCTGCTCGGAACAGCGGAGGCTGCAGGCTGCAGGCCGTCAGAGGACCGCCCTAATTCCCACTGTGTCCTTCCTCTTCCACGCTTCCTGTCCGTTTCGCAACATCACTCCAGGACACTGCCCGATGGTCCCAAAAAAAGAGGTCACAGCTACTTCCTGACAGACATCCTTCAGTGTCTGCCTCTGCTTTCGTGTCGTCCTTGGTTTCAGCTAAGCTTGAAAGTAGGCGAGGTTCATTCTATAAGTCAAAAAAAAATTTTTCTCCATTTATTTCTGTCTAAGATAATGGGGAAAAACTTTTTATCCATTTGACTGACGAATTTATCCATGTCTAAGGGATATGATCATTCAGACTTGGAATGTAATAAATTCTTGGAGATGTTTTGGCAGCGAACGAACTTATTTATTGTAACACGTTTCGGTACATCATCTTTGGAAAATTGTGACAATAAGAGACAGTACAAAAGTCGTAAACAGGATATCCTAGGATATGTTGTTGTTGTTGTTGTTGTTGTTGTCTTCAGTCCAGAGACTGATTTGATGCAGCTCTACATGCTACTCTATCCTGTGCAAGCTTCTTCATTTTTAAGTACCTACTGCAACCTACATCCTTTCATCAATTAATTTCAATATCTCTTATGTTACCTAATGATTTCTATTAGCCTTCGTCTTTCTACCTACTAGATCCTCTGCTGCCTTCACTATTTCACTTCTCAAAGCTACCCATTCTTCTTCTAAAGTATTTCTTTCCCCCATTCTTGTCAATGGTTCCCTAATGGTCTCCCTGAAACTCTCTAAAACCTGTGATTCTGTCAGTTTATCCAGGTCCTATCTCCTTAAATTCGCACCTTTTTGCAGCTTCTTCAGTTTTAATCTACGGTTAATAGCCAATAGATTGTGGCCAGAGTCCACATCTGCTCCTGGAAATGTCTTACAATTGAAAACCTGGTTCCTAAATCTCTGCCTTACCGTTACATAATCTATCTGACGCCTTCCAGTAGATCCAGGCTTCTTCCACGTATATGGACTGTGCAGCTGGTCCCGGCGGAGGTTCGAGTCCTCCCTCGGGCATGGGCGTGTGTGTTTATCCTTAGGATAATTTAGGTTAAGTAGTGTCTAAGCTTAGGGACTGATGAAAAAAAAGTGTGTGCAATCTTATGGGACCTAACTGCTAAGGTCATCAGTCCCTAAGCTTACACACTACTTAACCTAAATTATCCTAAGGACAAACAGACACACACCCATGCCCGAGGGAGGACTCGAACCTCCGCCGCGACCGGCCGCATAGTCGATGACTGCAGCGCCTTAGACCGCTGGGCTAATCCCACGCGGCTCAGGGACTGATGACCTTAGCACTTAAGTCCCATAAGATTTCACACACATTTGAACATTTTTTCGTCCATGTATACAACCTTCTTTCATGATTCCTGAATGAAGTGTTAGCTATGCGTAAGTTATGCTCTGTGCCAAATTCTACCACGCCGCTTCCTCGTTCATTTCTTAGCCCCAATCCATATTCACCTACTACGTTTCCTTCTCTTACTTTTCCTACTATCGAATTTCAGTCACCCATGAATATTAAGTTTGTGTCTCCCTTCACTATCTGAATAATTTCCTTTATCCCATCATATATTTCACCAGTCTCTTCGTCATCTGCGGAGCTAGTTGGCATATAAACTTTTACTATTGTGGTAGGCGTGGGCTTCAGGTCTATCTTGGTCATTATAATGCTTTCACTATGCTGTTCGTAGTAACTTACCCGCACTCCAATTTTTTTTATTCATTGTTAGACCTACTCCCGCATTACCCATATTTGATTTTGTATTTGTAACCCTGTATTCACCTGACCAGAAGTCTTGTTCCTCCTGCCACCGAACTTCACTAAGTCCCAATATATCTAACTTTAACCTATCCATTTCCCTTTTTAAATTTTCTAACCTACGTGCCCAATTAAGGGATCTGACATTCCATATACCCTAGGACATATGACAAAGAAGAATGAAACTTACACTGAAAAGTAAATACTTACAAAATGGTCAAAAATGCTCACACTAGCAAGCAGTTCAACTAAAATACAGACTCCCACCCGAGACCTACACAGTAACTCCAATTTCAAAAGCTGTTCACCATGGGATCTCACATGCCAAGCTGCCGTTGGTAGCAGCATCGTGAACGTCACAAACCTAAGAGGGCGCCAGACCGCGTTGATATCAGAGACTGGAAATATGACATACTGACGTAATACGATTAATAGTTTGTGAAATACAATCGTAAAAATCCTTTACCATGCTACACCAGTTTTTACAAATAGCGAATCATGTGTAATGAATAAAAACTTATTATGGCATACAGACACCGTAACGTGTAATCAACGTCATAGAAGTTTACAGTTTGTGAAATAGAATAGTAAATTTTTTTTCAATGTTGCACCAATTTTTTTGCAAACATCATTACGTCATGAATAAAGCCTATTATGACATAGAGACACTGTAAATATGCTGTAAGCACGATATCAAAGTAATCTAACGAAATACCATAATACATACTGAAGGCCAACATTCTAGGCAAACCAAATTGACATTGTAATTATTTAAAAAAAAAGGAATAAATATTAACAGATTGTATGTACAAAGGGGCCATGTCTCGAATAAAAGCAAACTTTTTTTATGGATAACAGACACCGTAACCGTATTAAGATGCTGTAGGCAAAGATACAGAAACAGTTCAATGGAACGAATCGATAAATATATGATGACAAACATCATACTATCCTAAACCAACCACAAATGGAACTGTATCGTGAAGACAAATGGGTATGGAGTGTTCACCTACTGTTTAGACAACACAGTTACTGCCACAGTTTTCTGAAAATGATGTATGGAAACGTGTCACAAGAAATAAATTTGTTTGCGACCAAGACCTCTCCGAAAATTTTTTACGTAAAAGAAAATTTATTTTATAAAAATACTTTGACGTCTTAGCTACACATTTGGAGAGATTCCAGTGACCAAAGGGTTAGGACAAGGCTACGCAGTAGCACCTACATTATTTACCAAAAACTTGAATTCTGTCCAAAGGTTTTGGAAATGTTCCTACTGCAGAAAGGGTGTGCATATACCTCGTAATTGATGACAAGCTCTTCACTTTGCCTTTTGTTGATCACAAGTCATTTTTGGAAAGGATGAGGATAACATCAACTAGGTGGTTAGGAAGCTGCATAGACAGTATCAAAAATGGGTTTAACCATTAATTTAGAGAAAACTAAGAATTTGGTTACTGGAGGAGTTCTGGGGTAGTGAGGTCTGTGGACGCTTACAAATATTTGGCAGTTGGTTATTATTAACAAAGATGGCTGAAGTAAATGAAACTATATGGCTCCAGAGACCTTTTGAAGTGTACATTGTATATGATGTATACATGGACATTGAAGTGACAAATGAAGATTCGCACCAAGGCCGAGATTCGAACCCAGGTCTCCTGGGTTAACCACTCCGCCACCCTGGCACTGCTGCTTTGCACAACTGCACAGACTATCCTAGCATGCATCCCTCCTCAATTTAGAGTAACGACTGGCGCCTCAGTCCCCTTTGGTATTTCTCCCAAACTCGCACAGCATTGCAAAAAATGGCTCTGAGCACTATGGGACTTAACATCTGAGGCCATCAGTCCCCTAGAACTTAGAATTACTTAAACCTAACTATGGACATCACACACATCAATGCCCGAGACAGGATTAGAACCTGCAACCGTAGCAGGCGCGCAGTTCCGGACTGAAGCGCCTAGAACCGCTCGGTCACCAAGACCGGCGAACAGCATTGCAGTCTCTCCAAATTGAGTACACCTAAGCACTGAATGACATTGTTCATCATGCCAGAAACCCAGGCGTAGGGGCTTTAATCAAATGAAACTATATCGTTGCAGAGATATTTACGTCATAAATGTTTGAGACTGGGCTGAGGCATGAATGAGAATTTGGATTGAGGGGGGAGGCATGCTAGGATAGTCTGTGCAGTCGTGCAAAGCAGCTGTGCCAGGGTGGCGTAGTGGTTGGCGCGTCTGCCTAGCAAGTCCTCTGATCGAATCCCGGCCTTGATACGAAGTTTCATTCTTCGCTTCAGTCTGCATATGTACATCATGGACCTAAAAACTTAAGAACCACATTCGACAAGGTAGACAAGGAACTATACCATTAAGCAGAGTTTTACGGAGCTCATATGTTAGATAAAAAACGAAGGTTAGGGTAATCAAAACTATTGCAGAAAGTACAACAACGAGTGGGGTAGACATATGGGAAACAACGGAAAGAATTAAGTGGAGCTTATTGTCGCGGGAGATGCGATGTTGGACACGTTGCTGTAAGTCATTATGGCGTAAAATTGAAGACATAATTAGCGGAATGTTCAAAAATGTTCAAATGTGTGTGAAATCTTATGGGACTTAACTGCTAAGGTCATCAGTCCCTAGTCCATAAGCTTACACACTACTTAACCTAAATTATCCTAAGGACAAACACACACAACCATTCCCGAGGGAGAACTCGAACCTCCGCCGGACCAGCCGGACAGTCCATGACTGCAGCCCCTAGACCGCTCGGCTAATCCTTAGCGGAATGAACATGGGGACCACTGTAATGGGTACAATCGAAGCAAAGCACATATTCCGCTTTGGGTGAGGACTAGAGTCGCACTCTGCCCAAACTATGGTCCGATAGTTTTGGTGCACTACATGAATTACGCACTAAGTGATAGGATTAAGGTAGAAATGGCAGGGAAAGAACGCAAATCAAAGGCAAGAGATTCCTGTTATTATTGAAAAATGCGAAAGTTTTTTATTAATAACAACAACATATTTATATGACTTCGATGAAGTACTGAAGCGACGTTCTACATATTTTTGTTTTGAGTTTTTTTTTTTATTTTGCCTGTTTTGTTGAGGAAACAAGCGCTAAATGATAAATCTGTCTTTTTTTCTTCATTTTCACAACAACATCCCTCTGTTTCAAGTTACAAATGAACAATTTCGGAATAAATTTTTAATGAAACTTTGACGATTTTATTTTTGCTATAAATATCGTTTATTCTTAAGTAGCAGACAGAAGGATAGCTATGTAGAATAAAAAAAGTTCTGTATGTTACCAGCAGCCCCTTGTATCCTCACTCACCTCCTAGATGGTTCACTGTTTCCAGTTGTTAGGAATCTAGTAAGACATTGATTGCATATGTGAAAAAAGAGATCATTTTCAGGTAACGCCCGATAAGTATGCAACACACCTAACGTACTGGTAATGCAGGTATAAACTCAACTGACCAAAGTTACTCGAAAAACTACCGTACTCTACACTTTTTTATCGTAGAGTACAGTAGACTAAGGTAGTCTTACAACTCTAGTGAGGAGAGACGGCCTGAAAAGATGATGGAATTGATTCCATGTAACAGGAAACGAAGAGGATGCCAGAAAACAATATAGGAAGGCGTACTCAGAAGGGCTATGTCGAAGAGTAATTTGCAGGCGTAAGATAGGAAAAAACTGGAGGCTTTGGTCGTGTTTTGTTGTCCGAGGAACGACTGTAATGTTGTAATGAATTGTTTTAAAAATCGATTTTTATACGTGGACGCCGTTAAGAAATTGAAACATTTGTCCTAGTTCTCCACAAGCTTTCCTATGCCCTCGAGTGTATGAGTTGCAAGTTACTGAACGTATCACTTAAATCCTCTCGTAAGTTGCTTGTCATGTCCATAGTGCTTTCCGCCCAGTACGTCCTTCAATTTCACAAAAGGGTGGTATTCACTAGCCGCCGTGTATGGACTAAAAGGCAGATGTTGAAACATTGCCTGCTTAAAGAGCAAATCCGTCAGCGCAGCAGAATACGGGTGAGCTTAACCGTGAAGAACCATAACGCCACTTGTTTTGAACGGCTCGGCGTGGTGGGTCTAAGCGTAAAGTCCATGAGTAGGACGTCCTTCAGATTCCGAAACACTATAGCCATAACTTTTTTAACACTCAGAATTTTTTTCTTCATGTTTTCTGTTTACTTCCTTGTGAATTGTAAATAACGCCGTTCCATTGACTGGCGCTTTCTTTCTGGACTTTTATGCGAAACCCAGCTGGTACTTAGGAAAACGTGGTATTATTGTTGTACCGTGCGAGGGAAGTCAGTGCAGCTCATATTCGTTGTTTTTTGTGTTCATCTTTCGAAAATCGAGGAACCCATGTGGCACACACATTTCCATAGCCACAATCACGACTGGCAATTTGATAAATATGTGATCCTGAAATTTCTGGAAAGCAGAAGCTCCGTCCATCAGTAGTTGAATTTTCTCCTCAGTCCTTGGATTGTGTTTGTCAGTCACAACTGTACGACAGCCTAACCGTTCTTCATTATCAGTATTGGTTCGTTCGCCATTAAACATGACACGCTGTTTTCGGACTGAAGCTTCATTACTAGCTGCAGCATCCGCAGTATCATGGCTCGTCGGCAGTAATGACCTCGGGGGAAAAATTTGGCCAGTCTGGAGAAATTCTTTCCAACTACAGCGTTCTTCCACTCTGAACCTGGATCTCTAGAACTGAGCTTGTAATTGAGTTATTTTACCCAAGGTATTTGAAGGACTCTTTGATTAATCTCTTGTCAGGAATTTTCTATAAACGTCCGAAGAGTAGCAGTGTTTCCTATCTTATTGTTGTACTTTTTTGCATTCGGATAATTTTTTAATCTCCAGAAGTCTATGTGTGTAGTATATCCCCTACTTTTTTTATAATTCTTCCGTATGATGTTTCTAGTTTATTCAAGTTGTAATTCAATATTAGATATTCATCGTGTGTAGGCACCTTGGTTTCACTACTGTGCTGTATCGCTTTACTTTAAGATTCTTGAAGTAGCACGTTCTGCGGTGCACATTCTTCTTCATACCATATACTCATTCCACTTTGTTGATGCTTTCCCCAGCAATAGACTTTCCTAATATATCTTCTAAGGCAACGGCCTTGCCGCAATGGATACATCGGTTCCTGTGAGATCACCGAAGTTAAGCGCTGTCGGACGTGGTCGGCACTTGGATGGGTGACCATCCGTGCCGCCTTGCTCTGTCGACATTTTCCGGGGTGCACTCAGCCTCGTGATGCCAACTGAGGAGCCACTCGACGGAATAGTAGCGACTCCCGTCAAAGAAAACCATCATAACGACCGGGAGAGCGGTGTGCTGACCCCACGCCCCTCCTATCCGCATCCTCCACTGAGGATGACACGGCGGTCGGGTGGTCCCGGTAGACCAGTCATGGCCTGAAGACGGAGTGCTTTTTTTAAATACATCTTCTAAAACCATTACTCCCAGCTGCTTGATTTTTTTCCCCCTCTTTTTATTTGACCAACGTCTGATACGAATTTTTTCGACAATTTTAGAGCAGTGTTGTTCTCTTACAGAGCAGATGTTGAAGACTGCTTTGTTGGCTATCACCTACAAGTGCGAGCATTTTTCTGAAGCCTGTCTGAAAGCATAGCAAAATCCACACGTATTATAAAAACGGATTTCAACAAAACTTGGTACACGTATCAATTACTGTCAGGCAACAATCTCTGTGGATGGAAGAACCATTTACCTATCATATATCAGGAAATATGTCGTCGTAGGCAATGGGATGCGTGAAAACCTCTGCAACATGCATGAGGTTTAAATGTATTACTTCTGTCCTACTAACACTACTCACAATAAATTTTGCAGACAGTATCCTGGCTGTCGGAACGTATGGCGAGCGGCAGTCGAGTTGCTATCCTGTCGCTGTCCGATATTTATTTCGTAACGCCCGTTTTTTTTTTTTTTTTTTTTGTAGAGTGTGTGTACGATAATTTTCAAATTAAATAATTTGAATTAACTTTTTCTTACACTCATTTTATATTGGTACGTATGTAACTCTTTCATTAATAATGTCTGCATTGTGAAACGAAATAATATTCTACGAAAAATTTTACTGGATCGGGAGGCGAATTAAATAAGTGTGTCGAGTACCTTTGTAAACAGCAAGAGCGAACCGGTGACTAGTTCCGTGAAAATGTAGGCTTAGATTTACAGTAATGTGAGTACCCTCAGGCGCAGGTGCTGAAAGATTCTCTTTCTCTCTGCTTGACAAAGGTGAGAGTGTGAGGGTGGGGGAGGGGGGGGGGGGCGGAGCGGGAGGACAGAAGGAATGGCGCGTCAGAATAGGGGACGGATGGGAGCGAAGCGCAACTGGCAACTGGCTCAGTGTCTGCCAATCCCACGCGACCCTCATCCCTGCATAATGTATGCTCTGCCACTCGCTCTGAGAGTAGCCCAGCCCCCGACGCTTCACCGGCGGCGACAGCATTGATATTGACAATCGCACAGTACCTCCCACAGTGGGATCCAAACCCTGTGTGGGGGATCGTGGACACACTTAGCCAGCGTTACGTCCAGCACTCTGATGCAGGTACGCAGGAGAGGTACAGTCCATAGTAAAAAGTGAAACAGTGAAGTCGAGGTGCCCGAAAAGGAATTTACCTTTTCCAAAGCAAATCTGGAGTTTTCAGTTGTTTGTGGCCCCCTCGTTTCGCTTAAGAAAATGCTACATGCGGCCGTACTTTACAGCATCATGTACTGCATACAGCAGAGGAACAGTTCGAAGGCGATGAATATTTGTAGCAGTATGACAACTCACTGTGTCAGAAAACAGCACCTATGAGGAACTGATGTGCCGAAAATAAGGTTCCTGAAATGAAATGGCCTTCCCAGGGTCCCGACCTCAACCGAATCTAACAGTTTTTGGATGAGTTAGACCGTCAATTTTATACCAGATACCAGCCTCCAACACCACTACCCTCCTAAAACCCTAAAATAACATTAAATGATGTGACGAATAGTAGAAGCGCAGTAACGATGTATCTAAGGGTATTTCTGAATGAACCTCGTAATTGTGCACCTCACGTTGCGGAAGCAGGCAGAAAAGGTACAAACGTGAAGAATAAAATTATAATCATTACAAATAGGCGATTTCGGCTTCCCTTGAAGACAGAGCATACCAACAATCTATATAATACACTACGTGATCAAAAGTAACCGAACACTCCCAAAAACATACCTTTTTTCGTATTAGGTGCATTGAGCTGCCACCTACTGCCAACTACTCCATATGAGCGACCTCCGTAGTCATTATACATCGTGAGAGAGAAGAATGGGGCGCTCTGCGGAACTCACGGACTTCGAACATGGTCAGATGATTGGGTGTCACTTATGTCATACGTCTGTACGCGACATTTCCATACTCCTAGATTCCTAGGTCCACTGTTTCCGATGTGATAATGAAGTGGAAATGTGAAGGACACGTACAGCACAAAAGCGTACAGGCCGACCCTGTCTGTTGACTGACAGAGACAGCCGACAGTTGAAGAGGGTCGCAATGTGTAATAGGCAGAGACCTAACTGCATCACGATCCTCTGCGAGTACTATGACAGGCGGGAGGTGAGAAAACTTGGATTTCATAGTCGAGCAGCTGCTCATAAGCCACACATCACGCCGGTATGTGCCAAACGACACCTAGCTTAGTATATGGAGCGAAGACCTTGGACGACTGAACAGTGGAAAAACATTGTGTGGAGTGACGAATCACGGTACACAATGTGGCGATGTGATGGCAGGGTGTGGGTATGGCGAATGCCCGGTGAACGTCATCTGCCAGCGTGTGTAGCGCCAACAGTAAAATTCGGAGGCGGTGCTGTTATGGTGTGGTCGTGTTTTTCAAATGGCTCTGAGCACTATGCGACTTAACTTCTGAGGTCATCAGTCTCCTAGAACTTAGAACTAATTAAACCTAACTAACCTAAGGACAGCACACACATCCATGCCCGAGGCAGGATTCGAACCTGCGACCGTAGCGGTCGCTCGGTTCCAGATTGTAGCGCCCAGAACCGCACGGTCACTCCGGCCGGCTGTGTTTTTCATGGAGGGCGCTTGCACCCCTTGTTGTTTTGCGTGGTTCTATCACAGCACAGGCCTACATTAATGTTTTAAGCAACTTCTTGCTTCCCACTGTTGAAGAACAATTCGGGGATGGCGATTGCATCTTTCAACACGATAGAGCACCCGTCCATAATGCACGGCCTGTGGCCGAGTGGTTACACGACAATGACATCCCAGTTATGGACTGGCCTGCACAGAGTCCTGACCTGAATCCTATCCTTTGGGATGTTTTGGAACGGCGACTTCGTGCCAGACCTCACCGATCGACATCGATACGTCTCTTCAGTGCAGCACTCCGTGAAGAAAGGGCTGCCATTCCCCAAGAAACCTTCCAGCACCTGATTGAACGTATGCCTGCGAAAGTGGAAGCTGTCATCAAGGCTAGGGGTGGGCCAACACCAACTGAATTCCAGCATTACCGATGGAGGGCACCACGAACTTGTGAGTCATTTTCAGCCAGGAGTCCAGATACTTTTGATCACATTGTGTACTCTGCAGAAGAAGAGAACTGAGGTCGGCGACCGCCGAATGAAATACGGTCCCATGAATCTGCACTGTGCACGGTGCAAGGGACCCTGGAAGTGTGAACTTAAAGAAGTAACAGTTGTGGGTGGAATTAGTTGCCGCAGTGGAAACGCTACTAACGTGCTGCCGGACGCCCAAGGAATTCAGCAGACTACGACTGTTGACTGGGACACTACGAGAGCGGATCCAGTAGTGGAGACAACCATCTACAAGTCATATGCGCCAAAATAAATGAGGAAACGGAGAAAAAATTGTGTAGTAGATTAGTAGCTGGGTAATTGGTTAAGGGTTTTAATGTATCTTTCTAGTAGTAGAAGTTTTTATATCGGTTTTTAAGTTATCATATAAATTAATTAAATATCAGGTATATAACCTTAATACGTAAGTCATAATTATCCAAAGCAATGTGATTTATATGGCCTAATTCAGCTTTTCAGATAATAGGCTGTAATTATAAAGGATAAATAAATAAATAGACATTACCTTCTCTGATATCTGCTCTCGAGTAACAAATGGCTGCCATTCCTCCACTGACATTCAAACATATCGCTGGAAGTGTCTCCGGCAGAGTTCGAGCTGTCATGAAGACGAATGCTGGACCCCACCCATATTACTGTCGTCTTATAGATATACCAATGTTTTTGATCAGATAGTGTATCTCAAAACTTTTTTTACCTTCCTTACAGATATTCAATATGGGTGGCCTTCGTGACACAGCAAGTAATTAGTCGATTGTCCATTTCATGCCTTTACATGTCTCTGGTAACACACTGAGGGAGGCGGAGCAATGGTTAGCACACTGGACTGGCATTTGGGAGGACGATGGTTCGAACCCGTGTCTGGCCATCCGGATTTGGGTTTTTAGTGGTTTTCCTAATTAAATTCAGCCAATTCCGGGTGGTTCCTTTGGAAGAGCACGACCGAGTTCTTTTCCCCTCCTTCAAACTATCCGAGCTTGTGCTCCGTCTCTAATGATCTCGATGTCATCGCGACCTTTAACCCAATCTTCCTTCCTTCCTTCCTTCTCTTTTAACAGCAGTAGAAGCTTCTGTGACTCCCTCCTCATCGGTACCAATTGTGAACCAAGGACGTAATTGACGTTTTTAGTGACACATCACGCAAAAGTAACTTTCGTGTGTATGTTTTGCTCATAAGAGTGGGAGTGTCATCACAGGGCGAGCTATACAACGCCGTGGGAGCTGTCCTCTGAGACACCTTAGGGCGTTATTACGGAAATGCGGCGAAGCTCTGTCCTATTGAAAAAATGAATCTGGGGACTCACCTTCAAGTTGTCGTGTCAATTACATCTTGAGCACGATATGACAGTGCCTGTGTTATTCTGAATGCGATGCGAATTTTTTTTGGACATGCAAGCCACTTTCAGGTAAAATGTCACCCCTGTACAGGAATGCATATAACGGATCTACGCGTACAGGTTGTTGACACGTGGTTGACGACATTCGGAAATTTGGATCTGGCCATGAATCGTGCACGGATAGCCGAATGGTCAGGCGACCGCTGGCGATAAGCGGGGAATCCGGATTCGAGTCCCGGTCCGGCACAAATTTTCATTGTCGTCATTCCATTCTACAGCTGACGGTTGTCCATATTCGCAATTTAATGGAAATATTGAGCATGTCGAGATACGAATGTCTCTGCCGACCCGACTTAACAGCATTGTGCGACAGCTGGCGGATGATCGTCCAGGATCAATGATAGTCATGTTGGACAGGGACGCAATAAGCAACTGCTGGAATCGAATATCACTTTGAGCGACAGGGTATGCTGCTAACATGTCTGTTAAATAGTTTTAATCCGCCAGGAAGTTTCATATCAGCGCACACTCCGCTGCAGAGTGAAAATCTCATTCTGGAAACATCCCCCAGGCTGTGGCTAAGCCGTGTCTCCGCAGTATCCTTTCTTTCAGGAGTGCTAGTTCTGCATGGTTCGCAGGAGAGCTTCCGTAAAGTTTGGAAGGTAGGAGACGAGAAGTAAAGCTGTGAGGACCGGGCGTGAGTCGTGCTTCGGTAGCTCAGATGGCAGAGCACTTTCCCGCGAAAGGCAAAGGTCCCGAGTTCGAGTCTCGGTCGGGCACACAGTTTTAATCTGCCAGGAAGTTTCATGTCTGTTAACTGCCTGAGAAACATGTGGCTTGGATATGGCGGGAGAAGGATTGGCTCTGAGCACTATGGGACTTAACATCTGAGGTCATCAGCCCCTAGAACTTAGAACTACTTAAACCTAGTTAACCTAAGGACATCACACACATCCATGACCGAGGCAGGATTCGAACCTGCGACCGTAGCGCCTAGAACCGCTCAGCCACTTCGGCCGGCGCGGGAGAAGGCCTCATTATTGTAGCTGCTAGCCGATATTTACAGAAATCTCAGGCAAAGGACAATGGCTGAACCATAGCACTTGCTTGATGAGCAAAGCAGTACGTAGTGTGTATGACGATTCGGAGTTAACCGCTGTGTGACAGGGTCGTGTGTTTTACACTTGGAATTAGGAAGACTGGGTTTAACACCCCGTCGACATCGAGGTAATTGGAGACGGAGCACAACCTCGGATTGTGTCAAGGATGTGAAAGGGAATCGAATGAGCCCTTTCAAAAGGACCATTTCGGCAGCTGCCCAGAGCGATTTAGGGTAATCACGGAAAACCTAAATCTAGATAGCAGAACGCGCGTCTGAACCGTCGTCCTCCCGAATGCGAGTCGAGAGGGCTAATATTATGCTTGAGTCAACGCCGGTGTTACCTAAAAGAGTTCTGTGGTCCTCCTGGTGCACAATGGTAAAACTGTTTCTGTCACTGTTGTGTCTCTTGAGTTTGACCATAATGTGTAAGTTACTATATAAAATTGGTAGTCATCATTTACTTTACTACTTGTTGTTTTTAAGGGTACGCATTGACAGGGCTTTTCCTTCAATTTTATTTACACATTCTTTTGAGGAGTTAGCCAAAGTAATCACAATCTAAAAGTCAATCTATTACTACCTTTTTCGTCTGGTGAGATCTGCTTTTTACTTGATTATTTTGCAGGGTCAAAATGATATATTTCACAATGTTGATAGTCGTCCCTTGCGTCTTCTGGTATGGCGCGTTTACAGAGGTCAGATGAAACATCAACTGTTTTAATGCTTTATGTATATTTTGGGAACATGTGTTAACGAAAATGTTTTCGATTGTACTACTTGTAGCTCAAGGTCTAATTTGCTTTATTGAATTTATGTAATGGTACAACCAGTTGAGTGAGGTCAAGGTTTACGTAATTTCGGCGCTTCTATTTTTAACATAATATTCACGTATTGAATATCTATTGGTAACCCCTTGTATATATGTCAGCATATTTTCTGCCGTTAACCGTTTATTTCACTCTGTTTTTCACAGCGGCTCATGGCCAGTTCTGATGTGATACCTAACGTTTACTGAAATTGGATTTAAATGCCTATCATGGAATATCTGGTTGTTGATTTGCTTTAACGCATATCTTACCTGATCTTTTTAAATAATTTGTCTTTTGTGGTTGAAGTCTAACGTGTCCAACTGACTTATTGCTCCCAGGTGCTCGCTTGCTACGGTGTTTCAGCCAGGTCCACTCATCGCTGAAGAATCCCAACATGTCAACACTGAAAACAGTGTCAGGTTTTTAGTCACATACGGTAAGTGCCTGTACAAGTTGTCGTTCATGCAGACGTCTTAGCGGGACAATGCTAACTCATGAGTGGCTTCCCGAATTTATTGCGTGGGCGTGCGTTTAAAGGAGTCCCGAACTTGTCCATTACCTCAAAGGACGGCTCTTGCTTCTGTCTTTGCGTATGCAGTGTCTCTCCACGTGTTGTCTGTATCAACGCTCACTGGTGTTCTTCTCAGATGGATAGAAACCGAACAGTAGCCAAATGCAGCGTTCAACTGTGATGACGGACATAGTCTGCTTTTTCCACAGCCCAAGATGCCATCTGTTGTTGTGCGGACGCCATCTCGAAGAAAATTGTGAGAGTGTGGAGAGCCGGTGTTCCAATGAAAACTTAGGGCATTTAGTATCAATCCGTGTCACTAACACCTCTCTCCACACACAGGGCACATAGGAAAAGAATATAAAGAGAAGGGTACAATCTCTTTCGGACACCGGGCATATCGTTGCTGTACATCACAGTCATCTGTAACCACAGCCAAGGTAGCTAACGCACGTTTGCGCCGTGGTGGTCTGCTCTAGGTGGCCGGTTCGAATCCTGGTGGTGGAATAAATTTTCATCAGTTGGGGGGAGGAGCGACGGCGTGAACTTCCTGATCCCCAGACTTAGCACCAGTCTTCGTCTTCACCGGTGTTTGTGTCTTAAGACAGGTAGCGCATGGGCGCTCTGCATTTTTCTGTGTCCTGTACCTCTTCCTCAAGCTGTTGCCCACTTCGAATAATTTGCCAACAGTTGAGACTTCTCTCGGTCGCAGTGTGAGAAACACGATCGACATAACTGCATCTCGTGTTGCTACTATACAAAAACGCACAAACGTCACGGACAAAGGTATCAAGGCGTTAGTTTGGAAAGTCATCCTCACGCACTATTTGTTCTGATCTTATGCCCTTAAATGCTATATTTTGCCGCTTCCTGTCGGGCAACCACCAAGAAATATACTTTCTCGGGCGAAAATGCAGTTCAAACTTGATTTGACAGTATCTTTACCTCAGATCCAGTACTTTTCCAAATTCTTCGAATGGGCAAACTATCTGAGCATTGTTACATTGTTTCAGATAATGTGGAAAAATATACAGGGACTCCAAGGATGAATGGTCGACACTCAGAGATATAACAGGAACGATCATTCAAAACAAAAAAAAGTCCAGCAATCATACGTTGTGTACCTTAGCAGCTATGTGCACTTGTTCAATAGAAAAGATGTGTTCCACAGTGGCGAATCCGCAAAAAAAAAAAAAAAAAAAAAAAACGAGCTTGCAGTAGAAGAGGTTCAAAATGGCTCTAAGCACTATGGGACTTAACTTCTGAGGTCATCAGTTCCATAGAACTCAGAACTACTTAAACCTAACTAACCTAAGGACATCACACACATCCATGCCCGAGGCAGGATTCGAACCTGCGACCGCAGCGGTCGCGTGACTTCAGGCTGTAGCCCTCAGAACCACTCGGCCACCACGGCCGGCAGGTCAGAAAGGAACCAGTAACAGCAGTAGGGTACAACATATGGCGCCTGGCCACAGGTAGAACACGGACAGTAAAATTAATTTCTGCAGTCAATAAACTAGGAAAAAGCCGGCCAGTGTGGTGGAGCGGTTCTAGGCGCTTCAGTCTGGAACCGCGCGACCGCTACCGTCGCAGGTTCGAATGCTGCCTCGGGCATGGATATGTGTGATGTCCTTATGTTAGTTAGTTTTAAGCAGTTCTAAGTTCTAGGGGACTGATGTTTAGTCCCATAGTGCTCAGAGCGATTTGAACCATTTGAAACTAGGAAAAGGCCCTCTTACTTAATTAAGGCCATTTACGTTATCAGTCAACTAAATATGAATCGATGACCACTCCCATCATCAGTTAGTCACTAGAGTCATCTACAGGGCTGCCTATGCAAATTCCTCAATACATTTTCGTGTACAATATGACATACAAAATATATCACTATCACAGAGTAAAACAACAAGATAATCTTCGGTAAAATGGGACAAACAAAGTCAGTCACGCACACGTTGCAACAGGTACAGTAGCACATAGAGAATCAATCACGCGCGCAGCGTATAAATAAGAAAATGTGCGTGGCTCTCGCTTATAAAGAAAACATACGTACGCCCAGCATGGCAGCACGCCGCACTGTACCCGCAGACGCCCCTTGTTTAATTATTGCTAATCCCAAGGGAACCCGTGCAAAACTCAGGCACTTTTACCGTTTTAAATAATGACAGTATTCGGAATAAGTGTAGTCATTGCGGTAAGAGTAGTTACGGGATTGAAGAGAAAACTTCGTGAAAAACGAACCGAACGACACGAAATAAGCATCAGGAATTTGTTATACATTGTTGTGTATACATTTCCATGTGCCCAAAAGTTTGCCATTTGTAATGTTTGTCCCAGCTTATGCGACGGGCAGAGATCACCGACTGACAGTAGGGCCATATAAACCTATAACTTTAACTCGATAGACATTTTCAATTACGTTAAGCACGTTAGGAACTAACAAGGGGAGGCCGCCAGTTGTGAAATTCAGATTCGACTCATACTGCGCATAATAAAAGCTCATGGCCAGAGGTGTAATGTGGCAAAGCACCAAGATGCACTTCTCAGCCGTTGTCGAGAAAATCGACAGTTAAAAGAAACCGTTGCGGTGAAATACTCTCTACCATTATTAATTTTCTACAGCGTGGTGGTGCAGCGGTAAGCGCTCGGGTTCGTAATCCGAAGGTCGCCAGATCGAATCTCGCGCCATGCAACTTTTTTTTTTAGTATTTGTTTTTTGTAATTCATATATATATTCCCGGCAATCAGTTGCAACAATTATGCATATAATAAGTTGTTGAAAGTCGTTTGTCGTGGAAAAACTGGCGACTTCGAACATCATTATGTTTTCCGCAAACAAAGTAGTATTTCACAAATGTTATTAATTGTCTTCATAATGTTAACCACGTATAGTTAACGGAAGACGTAGAAACGAATACGTATAGCGTAAGTCAAACGTTCGAATTAGAATAGAGACCCCACGAACACAAACTTGCTGTGGCAGGTATGAAATATAAACTCCGTTACTCGCTCGTTACACTTGAAGGACAGATGTTGAATGGGCCGAAACGAGCCACCCCATAACAGCGTAGTTGCCTGCTAACTTTGAAAGAAGGTAGATGCGGTCCCTAGCGCAACTTATAACATCGACGAAAATCAATGCGGACGGGACAGCTTTGGTACACCCTGTTAAACAAACGGAAAAATGGAGGCGGTACAATTGGAGAGCGATCTGCCTTCACCAACATACATAAGCAATTCATTAATAGTTTTTATATACATACATACATATATATATATATATATATATATATATATATATATTTGAATTGCAAAAAACTAATAATAAAAAAATATTGCATGGCGCGAGATTCGATCTGGCGACCTTCGGATTACGAACCCCAGCGCTTACCGCTGCGCTATAACGCTGTAGAAAATCATTAATCGTAGAGAGTATTTCACTGCAACGGTTTCTTTTAACTGTCGATTTTCTCGACAACGGCTGAGAAGTGCATCTTGGTGCTTTGCCACATTACACCTCTGGCCATGAGCTTTTATTATGCGCAGTATGAATCGAATCTGAATTTCACAATTGGCGGCCTCCCCTTGTAAGAGCAATACGGAAATTGCAATTCAAGTAGACAATGACAGATATGTTTGTCGTTTGGGAAAGTACGAGGGCTGTCCATAAAGTATGTTACGATTTATCGCGAAAAGGAAACCACTGTGATAAACAAAAATATTTTATATGTAACAGTTAGCTACAGCTTCCAGCCACTGCTCTACATAGTCACCACTCCGACTTAGACATTTTTCGTAGTGTTGTACCAAATTTCCAACACCCTCGTCATAGAAGGCAGCCGCCTGTACTCCCTGCCAATTCTCTACGCTCATCTATAGCTCGTTGTCTGTGCGAAAATGTTCTATTCATAGCCACTAGTTAATGTGAGCAGAGATAAAACACAGAGGGAGCCAATTACGGGCTGTAGTGCTGGTGATCAAACACTTCCCATCGAAAATGCTGCAGAAGCACTTTCATTGCCCCTGCAGACTGCGACCGAGAATTGTCACGAAGTAGGAACCGTATGACAGTACTGTAATGTGGGCTGCATAACATCAGGCTAAATCACTCACCAGGACCTCATACTTGGCGGGAGACACTATTTTCTACGCGTCTTCATGTGCTCACCATGCGCTCAGAACTGAAAAGAGTGAAGTGATGCAACCGACAGGCATACTAGAGACACTGTCTAAAACATCGGTGTAAAGCTTCATCGGATCTTCATAGTCGCTTCCATTTCACGACCGATCGGAACTTACTTTCTGGACACCCCTCGTATATTCACTTAGAAAAGTCATCTTGTATGATGGGCAGAGAGAAGCCACTACCACAGTGGTCCCGGTCATTACAAATTAATCAGTTAATAATTACTTTAAAACGAACAAAATTGTATTTGTAATAAGATAATATGAAAAGGGAGTCTCTTATTCGTGGTTAGTAAGTTAGCTTTGTGAAATATAAATGTGATGGCGGGCAACCATTATGCCCTTTTGTTAGAGACAGTCAAAAGTCTGTTGTTGTTGTTGTGGTCTTCAGTCCTGAGACTGGTTTGATGCAGCTCTCCATGCTACTCCATCCTGTGCAAGCTTCTTCTTCTCCCAGTACCTACTGCAACCTACATCCTTCTGAGTCTGCTTAGTGTATTGATCTCTTGGTCTCCCTCTACGATTTTTACCCTCCACGCTGCCCTCCAATGCTAAATTTGTGATCCCTTGATGCCTCGAAACATGTCCTACCAACCGATCCCTTCTTCTAGTCAGGTTGTGCCACAAACTTCTCTTCTCCCCAATCCAATTCAATACCTCCTCATTAGTTACGTGATCTACCCACCTTATCTTCAGCATTCTTCTGTAGCACCACATTTCGAAAGCTTCTATTCTCTTCCTGTCCAAACTGGTTATCATCCATGTTTCACTTCCATACATGGCTACACTCCATACAAATACTTTCAGAAACGACTTCCTGACACTTAAATCTATACTCGATGTTAACAAATTTCTCTTCTTCAGAAACGATTTCCTTGCCATTGCCAGTCTACATTTTATATCCTCTCTACTTCGACCATCATCAGTTATTTTACTCCCTAAATAGCAAAACTACTTTACTACTTTAAGTGTCTCATTTCCTAATCTAATCCCCTCAGCATCACCCGATTTAATTTGACTACATTCCATTATCCTCGTTTTGCTTTTGTTGATGTTCATCTTATATCCCCCTTTCAAGACACTCTCCATTCCGTTCAACTGCTCTTCCAAGTCCTTTGCTGTCTCTGACAGAATTACAATGTCATCGGCGAACCTCAAAGTTTTTATTTCTTCTCCATGGATTTTAATACCTACTCCGAATTTTTCTTTTGTTTCCTTTACTGCTTGCTCAATATACAGATTGAATAACATAGGGGAGAGGCTACAACCCTGTCTCACTCCTTTCCCAACCACTGCTTCCCTTTCATCCCCTTCGACTCTTATAATTGCCATCTGGTTTCTGTACAAATTGTAAATAGCCTTTCGCTCCCTGTATTTTACCCCTGCCACCTTCAGAATTTGAAAGAGTATTCCAGTCAACATTGTCAAAAGCTTTCTCTAAGTCTACAAATGCTAGAAACGTAGGTTTGCCTTTTCTTAATCTTTCTTCTAAGATAAGTCGTAAGGTTAGTATTGCCTCTGTCTGTCTCACGTTAAAATATTCCACAGATAGTAAGACTCAGCACAAAATCGATATGCAGTGTCAGAAGCCGGTTAAAAAACATTTCTAGCAATACTACTTTCATCCTTGTGCGATGATCAGAAGGGCCGTTCAATAAGTAATGAAACACACTTTCTGAAAACAGGTCGGTTTTATTCAAGAAACTAATATTCCGTACGATTCCCCACTAACTTGCCTACAAAACCTTCTTTTTCAAGATATTCTGCTTTCAATACCGTGGCTCTAGACCACCTTACTGGAGGGCCAGTATATCCGCATGGTAGCACTCTACTGTTCGACGTCGGAGCCAACGTCTTACTGCATCAGCAACTTCCCCATCATCCACACACACACTGGTTCCTGCGGTGTGCGTCCTTCATTGGGCCAGGCAGCTGGAGGTCAGAAGGTGCGAGATCCGAGCTGTGGAACGAGTGAGACAGAACCGTCCAATGAAGCTCTGTGAGCTCCTCTCGGGTGCGCCGACTTGTGTGAGGTCTTGCGTTGTCATGGAGAAGGAGAAGTTCGTTTGCATTTTTGTGGCGATGATCACGCTGAAGTCGTTTCTTCAATTTAATGAGGGTACAGCAGTTTACTTCAGAGTTGATCGTTGCCCCACGACACCAAAAAGAATTATCTCTTCAGCGCCCCAGAAGGCCGTCGCCGTTACTTTATCAGTAATGAGAGTGTCCGCACGTTCCAACACTGAAGCAGTCACAGCTGTGTGCGACTGACCGGCGCGCGGCAGACCGGACAGGTTTGAACGACTTTCTTGTGATGATGACAGGGGTCTCACCCAACGATTCTCTGTGCTTCTGTTCACTGCCAGGCGTCCATAGGCATCACGCGATGCTCTGGTTTTCCGCAAAAAGAACGCACTGAGAGCTCTGTGCTGGGAACCTCTGTTACAGACGACATTTAGAAGTATTTGGTATTAATTATCGCTTCAGCTGTATGTTGGTCCTTTATTACTGTATCACTAACGGCTTCTACATCTACATCCATACTCCGCAAGCCACCTGACGGTGTGTGACAGAGGGTACCTTCAGTACCTCTATCGGTTCTCCCTTCTATTCCAGTCTCTTATTGTTCGTGGAAAGAAAGATTGTCGGTATGTCTACGTGTGGGCTCTTATCTCTCTGATTTTATCCTCATGGCCCCTTAGCGAGATAAACGTAGGAGGGAGCAATATACTGCATGACTCCTCGGTGAAGGTATGTTCTCGAAACTTCAACAAAAGCCCGTACCGAGCTACAGAGCGCCTCTTTTTCCACTGGAGTTTATCTATCATCTCCGTAGCGCTTTCGCGATTACTAAATGATCCTGTAACGAAGCGCGCTGCTCTCCGTTGGATCTTCTCTCTCTCTTCTATCAAACCTATCTGGTACGGATCCCACAGCAGTGAGCAGTATTCAAGCAGTGGGCGAACAAGTGTACTGTAACCTACTACCTTTGCTTTCGGACTGCATTTTCTTAGGATTCTTCCAATGAATTCAGTCCGGCATCTGCTTTACTGACGCTTAATTTTATATGGTCATTCCATTTTATATCACTCCTGATGCCTACACCAGATAATTTATGGAGTTAACTGCTTCCAGTTGCTGACCTGCTATAATGTAGCTAAATGCTAAAGGATCTTTCTTTCTATGTATTCGCAACACAATACACTTGTCTACATTGAGATTCAATTGCCATTCCCTACACCATGCGTCAATTCGTTGCATATCCTCCTGTATTTCAGTACAATTTTCCATTGTTACAATCTCCCGATATACTACAGCATCATCGACAAAAAGCCTCAGTGAACTTCCGATGTTATCCATAACGTCATTTATACAGGGTGAAAAGTATTTAAACCGACAAACTCTGGGAGGTTGTAGGGGACATCAAAACAAATATTTTTCCCTCATATCATTTTTTCCTATGAGGAGTATTTAAACCGGTAGAGGGAGATTTCTCTGGCGGCGCATTAATTAAACCAACAAACACTTTTCCATTTTTTTATGACCAAGGGACACCACATTAACACAACACACCTCAATTACAGTAGATTTCCAAAGATTCCTCCATTGACACGTGAACAAAGGTTACACCGTCGGATCATGTTCTGTCTGGCACGGGCAAAAACCCTAGGAGTATCCTGAATTGTTCCTGCTGCTGCTACTATCCGGGCAACCAGATCCTCTTCTGATGCAACACGAGTTGCGTAAACAAGGTTGAGAATCTCTCCCACACTAAAAAGTCCAAAGTGGACATATCTTAGGATCGAGCAGACCATGGTAGAGGACCACCTCTGCCAATCCACGTTTCTGGGAACCGTCCTTCCAGGAATCGACGCAAACGACGACTGAAGTGTGCCGGCGCCCCGTCATGTTGGAACCACATGCGTTGTCTTGTAGGGAGCGGGACGTCTTCCAGCAATTTTGACAATGCTCTGGCGAGAAAATTGTAATAGTGCCAGCCATTTAATGGCCTAGGTAGCAGATATGACCCAATTAAACACTCCGCAACAACACCGAACCACACATTAACGAAGAACCGCACTTGATGGGCGCTAGTAACTGTGGCATGTGGGTTACCCTCACTCCAAACATGCGAATTGTGCATGTTGAAGACTCCATCACGCCCAAGCATTGCTTCATCGGTAAACAACACAGAGGATGGAAATGTAGGATGCATTTCACACAGTTCCAGGTACCACTGCAAAAACTGTGCTCTGGGTGGATAATCAACTGGTTCCAGGTTGTGGACACGCTGTAAGTGAAATGGACGTAAAAACTGCTCTTACATTCGTCTGATTCGTCCCGATGTTACGTGCAATTGCAGGAGTGATGATTGAAGGATCCCGCTCCACATGCTGCAAGACAGCTTCCTCAAATTGCAGCGTTCTAACCGTGCGATGTCATCCCTTTCCAGGTAATCTACTAAATGACCCGGTCTCACGCAGACGTTGGTACACAGCAGCAAAGTTCGCATGATGCGGGATACGGCGATTAGGATATTGTTGTTGATAAACCCGCTGTGCAGCTCGTCCGTTGTGGTGCGCTACGTAGTACGCACCAACCATATCAGTGTACTCACTCCATGTGTATCGCTCCATTAGTGAACTTAGACAATGCACTTCTACACTGGTGAACAGTAGTTGCCTACAACTGAAGAGTGTAATACGCCCTCTAACAACTGAAGAGCGTAATATGGCCTCTAACAACTGAAGAGCCTCCACAGGTTTAAATAATTCTCATAGGAAAAAATGACATTAGGGAAAAATATTTGTTTTGATGTCCCCTACAACCTCCCAGAGTTTGTCGGTTTAAATACTTTTCACCCTGTATATACAGGGTGTTACAGAAAGGTACGGCCAAACTTTCAGGAAACATTCCTTACACACAAATAAAGAAAAGATGTTATGTGGACATGTGTCCGGAAACGCTTAATTTCCATGTTAAAACTCATTTTAGTTTCGTCAGTATGTACTGTACTTCCTCGATTCACCGCCATGATTTCATATTGGATATTCTACCTGTGCTGCTAGAACATGTGCCTTTACAAGTACGACACAACATGTGGTTCATGCACGACGGAGCTCCTGCACATTTCAGTCGATGTGTTCGTACGCTTCTCAACAACAGATTCGGTGACCGATGGATTGGTAGAGGCGGACCAATTCCGTGGCCTCCACGCTTTCCTGACCTCAACCCTCTTGATTTTCATTTATGGGGGCATTTGAAAGTTCTTGTCTACGCAACCCCGGTACCAAATGTAGAGACTCTTCGTGCTCGTATTGTGGACGGCTATGATACAATATGCCATTCTCCAGGGCTGCATCAGCGCATCAGGGATTCCATGCGAAGGAGGGTGGATGCATGTATCCTCGCTAACGGAGGACATTTTGAGCATGTCCTGTAACAAAGTTTTTGAAGTCACGCTGCTACGTTCTGTTGCTGTGTGTTTCCATTCCATGATTAATGTGATTTGAAGACAAGTAAAAGTAAGCGTTTCCGGACCCATGTCCACATAACATATTTTCTTTCTTTGTGTGTGAGGAATGTTTCCTGAAAGTTTGGCCGTACCTTTTTGTAACACCCTGTATTGTGAATAGCAACGGTCCTACGACACTCCCCTGCGGCACACCTGAAACCACTCCTACTTCGGAAGACTTCTCTCCATTGAGAATGACATGCTGCGTTCTGTTATCTAGGAACTCTTCAATCCAATCACACAATTGGTCTGATAATCCATATGCTCTGACTTTGTTCATTAAACAACTGTGGGGAGCTGTATCAAACGCCCTTGGGAAGTGAAGAAACACGGCATCTACCTGAGAACCCGTGTCTATGGCCCTCTGAGTCTCGTGGACGAATAGCGCGAGCTGGGTTTCACACGATCGCCTTTTTCGAAACCGATGCTGATTCCTACAGAGTAGATTTCTAGTCTCCAGAAAAGTCATTATAATCCCACATAATACGTGTTCAAAAATTCTACAACTAATTGTAATTTTTTTAAAGAAAGGTAACAAGGTACTCTTTGGGAAGTACAGAGGAATAGCACTACTGTGTCAGTATATGAAGATTTAAGAAAAAATGATTTTGCAGAAAAGTAACAAGATAGAAACACAATTATCAGAAGTACAACAATGGTGGCGACCTAGAAAATCAACTGCACATGCAACATTTACAGTTACGCAGGTAACTAAAAACAAATGGGAGTTTGGGAAAATTATACACTCCTGGAAATGGAAAAAAGAACACATTGACACCGGTGTGTCAGACCCACCATACTTGCTCCGGACACTGCGAGAGGGCTGTACAAGCAATGATCACACGCACGGCACAGCGGACACACCAGGAACCGCGGTGTTGGCCGTCGAATGGCGCTAGCTGCGCAGCATTTGTGCACCGCCGCCGTCAGTGTCAGCCAGTTTGCCGTGGCATACGGAGCTCCATCGCAGTCTTTAACACTGGTAGCATGCCGCGACAGCGTGGACGTGAACCGTATGTGCAGTTGACGGACTTTGAGCGAGGGCGTATAGTGGGCATGCGGGAGGCCGGGTGGACGTACCGCCGAATTGCTCAACACGTGGGGCGTGAGGTCTCCACAGTACATCGATGTTGTCGCCAGTGGTCGGCGGAAGGTGCACGTGCCCGTCGACCTGGGACCGGACCGCAGCGACGCACGGATGCACGCCAAGACCGTAGCATCCTACGCAGTGCCGTAGGGGACCGCACCGCCACTTCCCACCAAATTAGGGACACTGTTGCTCCTGGGGTATCGGCGAGGACCATTCGCAACCGTCTCCATGAAGCTGGGCTACGGTCCCGCACACCGTTAGGCCGTCTTCCGCTCACGCCCCAACATCGTGCAGCCCGCCTCCAGTGGTGTCGCGACAGGCGTGAATGGAGGGACGAATGGAGACGTGTCGTCTTCAGCGATGAGAGTCGCTTCTGCCTTGGTGCCAATGATGGTCGTATGCGTGTTTGGCGCCGTGCAGGTGAGCGCCACAATCAGGACTGCATACGACCGAGGCACACAGGACCAACACCCGGCATCATGGTGTGGGGAGCGATCTCCTACACTGGCCGTACACCACTGGTGATCGTCGAGGGGACACTGAATAGTGCACGGTACATCCAAACCGTCATCGAACCCATCGTTCTACCATTCCTAGACCGGCAAGGGAACTTGCTGTTCCAACAGGACAATGCACGTCCGCATGTATCCCGTGCCACCCAACGTGCTCTAGAAGGTGTAAGTCAACTACCCTGGCCAGCAAGATCTCCGGATCTGTCCCCCATTGAGCATGTTTGGGACTGGATGAAGCGTCGTCTCACGCGGTCTGCACGTCCAGCACGAACGCTGGTCCAACTGAGGCGCCAGGTGGAAATGACATGGCAAGCCGTTCCACAGGACTACATCCAGCATCTCTACGATCGTCTCCATGGGAGAATAGCAGGCTGCATTGCTGCGAAAGGTGGATATACACTGTACTAGTGCCGACATTGTGCATGCTCTGTTGCCTGTGTCTATGTGCCTGTGGTTCTGTCAGTGTGATCATGTGATGTATCTGACCCCAAGAATGTGTCAATAAAGTTTCCCCTTCCTGGGACAATGAATTCACGGTGTTCTTATTTCAATTTCCAGGAGTGTAGTAGGTGAATTCATAGAGGTACAAAGAAGTCCTACACGATATTAGGAGGTATCCCGCGACTTTTGTCACCTCGGTATGGATCCCAATACTTTTTCCTGGACGGCGAGATTTTATCGATGACAAAGGTATCGACAGGTGTGGCACAGGAAAGCGTGATAGGACCGGCCTTGTTCTATACGCACGAGGTGCGACAATAAAGTAATGAGACTGGTGTGAAAAAAAGTGGTGCTTGCCGTCTTAGTCAAGTTTAGTGTTGTATCCTTCAAAGTAGTTCCCTTCTTTTTCCAGCGCTTCTGCCATTGATGGTAACATTTCTGGAACTCATCTTCTGTAATATCCTCCGAGACCCTCGTCACAGCTCTTTGGACATTTTGTGTTGTTTGAAAATGGTGTCCCTTGACCGCCGTTTTGACTGTTGGAAATAGAAAAACGTCGCACTGAGCAATATCTAGTGAATAAGGTGGCTCTGGTAGTACTGAAATTTGTTTTGAGGTTAAAATTTGCTGTACTGACAGAGCAGTATGGGATGGCGCATTATCGTGATGCAGAATCCAATTATCAGCAATGTTGGCACGGACACGAAGAACTCTTTTACAAAGTCTTTCTAAAATTTATCTGTAGTAATATTGGTTAACTGTTTGTCCAGGAAGCACCCATTCTTTATGAATAATTCCTTGGAATCGGAGAACCGCACAAGCAGGCATTTCACTTTTGACTTCGACATGCGAGCTTTTTTTGGTCTGGGTGATCCCTTTGAGCACCATTGCGAACATTGGCGCTTTGTTGAGAATGTTGGTAACACTTAGAAAAACAAATGAAATTCTGTTCAAAAATGGTTCAAATGGCTCTGAGAACTATGGGACTCAACATCTTAGGTCATAAGTCCCCTAGAACTTAGAACTACTTAAACCTAACCAACCTAAGGACATCACACAACACCCATGCCCGTGGCAGGATTCGAACCCGCGACCGTAGCAGTCCCGCGGTTCCGGACTGCAGCGCCAGAACCGCTAGACCACCGCGGCCGGCAATGAAATTCTGTAGTAAAAAGATGGCAGTGAGGTGTTACGTAAACAGTGAACTGAAAGTAAACTAAGATGTCGACCTGGTTGCGAGATGAGAAAAAGCAGTTTGTTTAGTTGCAATGAATTAGAAGTTACCTGTAAGTATCATTCCATTTCATAAAAAAAACGTTTAGGAACCGTTTTTAAGTCTGTAGATGTGAAACCATAACCTACGTGTAAAAATGAACAAATCATGTATATTTGAGGACACACACTGAAGATGCCTTGTAAAAAAAAAAGGCGATACGCGTCTGGGTACACAAATAAAAATTTCGATGTGCAGCATACAAAAAAGGCATTTTCTTTGAAACAACTGCAATCTAACCACACATTTGTACAGAACACTTGGATGTTCAGCAGCACTATTTCTTTTGACAATGGCGTCTTTCTTTCTAATGAGTTAATTTCCTTTGCAAGTGGGATAAGGAAAGCAAACAATGGCATTTCCATATGGCGAGATGTGTAGCCACCAGATTGTTAACAATGCACTACATACAGCTTCAGTCTGTAATTATAACTCTACAAACCCTTGATAATCTTTCATTTACAAGGGAGACTCTGATACATAGCGAAATGCTTATAATAGCTTCCACAACGAAACTCTGTCTCAAAATCTGGCAGAAAAGTCAGAGAGGTTTTCGTCGTATGTAAAGTATGCTAGCGGCACGCCTTTCCTGCGTGTTATCAACGGAAATAATATCGATAACAGTGCTGCTGAAGCGGACTTTACCTATGGCTTGCTTTTATTAAGTGATTTAAGTTGCTTCACTACTCCGAGAGATTCTACTTCTAAGTGACTAAGGTTGGCCGCTGTTCTTGATTCGAATTCTAGAACGATACTTCATCTTCTTTGGTGAAGAAATTTCGTAAGGCTGTGTTTAGTGCATTCCGAAATTTCTTCACGGAAGAAGACGAAATAAACATTCTAGAATTTGAATCAAGAACAGCTGCCAATCTTAGTCACTTAGAAGTAGATACCCTCGGAGTACTGAAGCAACTTAAATCACTTAATACACTCCTGGAAATGGAAAAAAGAACACATTGACACCGGTGTGTCAGACCCACCATACTTGCTCCGGACACTGCGAGAGGGCTATACAAGCAATGATCACACGCACGGCACAGCAGACACACCAGGAACCGCGGTGTTGGCCGTCGAATGGCGCTAGCTGCGCAGCATTTGTGCACCGCCGCCGTCAGTGTCAGCCAGTTTGCCGTGGCATACGGAGCTCCATCGCAGTCTTTAACACTGGTAGCATGCCGCGACAGCGTGGACGTGAACCGTATGTGCAGTTGACGGACTTTGAGCGAGGGCGTATAGTGGGCATGCGGGAGGCCGGGTGGACGTACCGCCGAATTGCTCAACACGTGGGGCGTGAGGTCTCCACAGTACATCGATGTTGTCGCCAGTGGTCGGCGGAAGGTGCACGTGCCCGTCGACCTGGGACCGGACCGCAGCGACGCACGGATGCACGCCAAGACCGTAGGATCCTACGCAGTGCCGTAGGGGACCGCACCGCCACTTCCCAGCAAATTAGGGACACTGTTGCTCCTGGGGTATCGGCGAGGACCATTCGCAACCGTCTCCATGAAGCTGGGCTACGGTCCCGCACACCGTTAGGCCGTCTTCCGCTCACGCCCCAACATCGTGCAGCCCGCCTCCAGTGGTGTCGCTACAGGCGTGAATGGAGGGACGAATGGAGACGTGTCGTCTTCAGCGATGAGAGTCGCTTCTGCCTTGGTGCCAATGATGGTCGTATGCGTGTTTGGCGCCGTGCAGGTGAGCGCCACAATCAGGACTGCATACGACCGAGGCACACAGGACCAACACCCGGCATCATGGTGTGGGGAGCGATCTCCTACACTGGCCGTACACCACTGGTGATCGTCGAGGGGACACTGAATAGTGTACGGTACATCCAAACCGTCATCGAGCCCATCGTTCTACCATTTCTAGACCGGCAAGGGAACTTGCTGTTCCAACAGGACAATGCACGTCCGCATGTATCCCGTGCCACCCAACGTGCTCTAGAAGGTGTAAGTCAACTACCCTGGCCAGCAAGATCTCCGGATCTGTCCCCCATTGAGCATGTTTGGGACCGGATGAAGCGTCGTCTCACGCGGTCTGCACGTCCAGCACGAACGCTGGTCCAACTGAGGCGCCAGGTGGAAATGGCATGGCAAGCCGTTCCACAGGACTACATCCAGCATCTCTACGATCGTCTCCATGGGAGAATAGCAGGCTGCATTGCTGCGAAAGGTGGATATACACTGTACTAGTGCCGACATTGTGCATGCTCTGTTGCCTGTGGTTCTGTCAGTGTGATCATGTGATGTATCTGACCCCAGGAATGTGTCAATAAAGTTTCTCCTTCCTGGGACAATGAATTCACGGTGTTCTTATTTCAACTTCCAGGAGTGTACAGCAGCTCACTCGACGAAAGATTCGTACTCAAAGACTGCGAAGCTGCATTGGTCACAGCAATATTCAAGAAAGGCACTAGGAGTAATACACTAAATTAAAGGCCAATATCATTAACTCGATATGCAGCAAGATTTTGGAACATATATTGTGCTCGAACATTATGAATTACCTCGAAGGGAACGGTCTATTGACGCACAGTCAAGACGGGTTTAGAAAACATCGTTCTTGTGAAACACAATTAGGTCTTCAGTATAATATATTAAGTGTTTGGCAAGGGAATTCAAACTGATTCCGTATTTCCAAATTTCGAAAAGGCTTTTGAGACCGTACCTCTCAAGCGGCTTTTACTTATGGAATATCGTCGTCCCTTTAGTGAATGGATTCGTGATTTCGTGTCCGAGGAGTCAGAGTTCGTAGTAGTTGTCGGAAGGTCATCGAGTGAGACGGAAATGATTTCTCGCTCTGCCCAAAGTAGTGTTATAGGCTCGCTGCTCTTCCTTATCTATTTAAACGATTTAGAAGACAATCTGAGCTGCCGTCTTAGATTGTTTGCAGGTGATTCTGCCGTTTATTGTCTACTAAAGTAATTAGGAAATCCATTTGGAAAAGATATCTGTATGGTGTGAAAATTGGCAGTTGACCCAAATTATTGAAAAGTGTGAGGTCATCCAAATGAGTGCTAAAAGAAACGCGTTAAACCTCGGATACAGGATAAATTAATCAAATCTAGAGGCCGTAAATTCAACGAAATAGGTGTAAATTACAATTAACAAGAATTTGAATCGGAAATAACACACAGAAAATATTATGAGTAAGACGAATCAGAGACTTCCGTACATCACTTTGAAGATGCAACAGATCTACTAAAGAAGCCTGTACAGTTATTTGTTGCATCTTCCAAGTGTTCCGCCAATAAGAGGCAGTCTCTGGTTCGCTTTCCCCACAATATTTTCTGTCTGTCCTCATTTAGAATACTGATGCGCGGTCTGGGATCCTTACAAGATAGAATTAACGGAGTACGTCGAGAAAGTTCAACGAAGAGCAGCTCATTTTATACTATCGAGAAATAGGGGAGAGAGAGCAACGGATATGATACAGGATTTGGGGTGGACATCATTAAAACAAAGGCGTTTTCCGCTGTGGGAGGGGATCTTCCCACGAAATTTCAATCATCAGCTTTCTCCTCTGAAAGTGAAAATATTTTGCTGATGCCACGTACGTAGGGAGAAACGATAGTCATAATAAAACAAGAGCTCGCACGGAAACAGTTCGTTTTTTCGCCACGCTGTTCGAGAGTGGAATAAAAGAGAATTTTTCTGATGGTGGTCTGATGGACCGTCTGCCAAACACTTACGTGTGATTTTGCAGAGTACCCATGTAGATGTAGAGGTGTAGATAAATATACTACTGGCCATTAAAATTACAACACAAGGTAGATGACGTGCTACACACGCGAAATTTGACCGACAGGAAGAAGATGCTGTGATATGCAAATGATTAGCTTCTCAGAGCATTCACACAAGGTCGGCGGCGTTGGCGACACCTACAACGTGCTGACATGAGGAAAGTTTCCAACCGATTTCTCATACACAAACAGCAGTTGACCGGCGTGGCCTGGTGAAACGTTGTTGTGATGCCTCGTGTAAGGAGGAGAAATGCGTACCATCACGTTTCCGACTTTGATAAAGGTCGGATTGTAGCCTATCGCGATTGCGGTTTATCGTATCGCGCAATTGCTGCTCGCGTCGGTCGAGATCCAATGACTGTTAGCAGAATATGGAATCAGTGGGTTCAGGAGGGTAATACAGATCGCCGTGCTGTATCCCAGCGGCCTCGTATCACTAGCAGTAGAGATGACAGGCATCTTATCCGCATGGCTGTAATGGATCGTGCAGCCACGTCTAGATTCCTGAGTCAACAGATGGGGACGTTTGCAAGACAACAACCATCTGCACGAACAGTTCGACGACGTTTGCAGCAGCAGGGACTATCAGGTCGGAGACCATGGCTGCGGTTACTCTTCACGCTGCATCACAGACAGGAGCGCCTGCGATGGTGTACTCAACGACGAACCTGGGTGCACGAATGGTAAAACGTCATTTTTTCGGATGAATCCAGGTTCTGTTCACACCATCATGATGGTCGCATCGCGGTGAATGCACATTGGAAGCGTGAATTCGTCATCGCCATACTGGCGTATCACCCAGCTTGATGGTATGGTCTGCCATTGGTTACACGTCTCGGTCGCGCCTTGTTCCCATTGACGGCACTTTGAACAGTGGACGTTACATTTCAGATGTGCAACGAGCAGTGGCTCTACCCTCCATTCGATCCCTGCGAAACCATACATTTCAGGAGGATAATGCACGATTGCATGTTGCAGGTCCTGTACGAGCCTTCCTGGATACAGAAGATGTTCGACTGCTGCCCTGACCAGCACATTCTCCAGATCTCTCACCAACTGAAAAAGTCTGGTCAATGGTGGCCGAGCAACTGGCTCGTCACAATACGCCAGTCACTACTCCTGATGAACTGTGGTATTGTGTTGAAGCTGCATAGGCAGCTGTACCTGTACACGCCATCCAAGCTCTGTTTGACTGAATGCCCAGACGTATCAAGGCCGTTATTACGGCCAGAGGTGGTTGTTCTGGGTATTGATTTCTCAGGATCTATGCACCCAAATTGCGTGAAAATGTAATCAGATGTCAGTTCTAGTATAATATATTTGTCTAATGAATACCCGTTTATGATCTGCATTTTTTCTTGGTGTAGCAATTTTACTGGCCAGTAGTGTAACATAAAACTGGTTCTGTGTGGAACACATACAGGGTTATTACAAATGATTGAAGCGATTTCACAATAACTTTATTATCTGAGATATTTTCACAATGGATTGCACACACATACAAAAACTCAAAAAGTTTTTTTAGGCATTCACAAATGTTCGATATGTGCCCCTTTAGTGATTCGGCAGACATCAAGCCGATAATCAAGTTCCTCCCACACTCGGCGCATCATGTCCCGATCAATGAGTTCGAAAGGATCGTCGATGCGAGCTCGCAGTTCTGGCACGTTTCTTTGTAGAGGAGGTTTAAACACTGAATCTTTCACATAACCCCACAGAAAGAAATCGCATGGGGTTAAGTCGGGAGCGCGTGGAGGCCATGACACGAATTGCTGATTATGATCGCAGAAGAAAATGGGGCCGTAAACTTTAAACCGTGAGATTGCACAAAACACGTTAACTTTTGGTGAATTGCGAATTTGCTGCACGAATGCGTGAGGATTCTCTACCGCCCAGATTCGCACATTGTGTCTGTTCACTTCACCATTAAGAAAAAATGTTGCTTCATCACTGAAAACAAGTTTCGCACTGAACGCATCCTCTTCCATGAGCTGTTGCAACCACGCGCCGAAAATTCAAAGCGTTTGACTTTGTCATCGGGTGTCAGGGCTTGTAGCAATTGTAAACGGTAAGGCTTCTGCTTTAGCCTTTTCCGTAAGGTTTTCCAAACCGTCGGCTGTGGTACGTTTAGCTCCCTTCTTGCTTTATTCGTCGACTTCCGCGGGCTACGCGTGAAACTTGCCCGCACGCGTTCAACCGTTTCTTCGCTCACTGCAGGCCGACCCGTCGATTTCCCCTTACAGAGGCATCCAGAAGCTTTAAACTGCGCATACCATCGCCGAATGGAGCTAGCAGTTGGTGGATCTTTGTTGAACTATGTCCTGAAGTGTCGTTGCACTGTTATGACTGACTGATGTGAGTGCATTTCAAGCACGATATACGCTTTCTCGGCTCCTGTCGCCATTTTGTCTCACTGCGCTCTCGAGCGCTCTGGCGGCAGAAACCTGAAGTGCGGCTTCAGCCGAACAAAACTTTATGAGTTTTTCTACGTATCTGTAGTGTGTCGTGACCATATGTCAATGAATGGAGCTACAGTGAATTTATGAAATCGCTTCAATCATTTGTAATAGCCCAGTACGTCTCAATGACAGTTTCAGAGTTAGAAGAACGTGGAAAACAAATAAGTAGCCTGGGGTAGTGATTATGGCGTGGCTCGCCTTCTCTGAGCAGTACTGCGGTCCTCTTGAGCGGATCTAGGCGGGGCGCGCCTGTAGCCTCGACGAGGGTCCTGGCCGATGAAAACTTGAAGCGCCGACGTGCCCCGCTGAATTGTGCAGGCGGGAGGGTGGGTTTCTCCAGCGGTTAAGGGGGGCAGGGGCTGATGCTGACGGTAGCTGGGCGGGGTCGGAGGCTGGCCGCCATGATACTTTCATAGCGGCCCTGTAGTCCGTCCGTCAGCGAGAGTGGCGGCTGCATTATTGAGGGCCTCGGGCTCCACGACACGGCAGCGGACGCGCGCGCCCACGTCGGCTGCCACCAGGAAGGGACAGCGCGCGGGTGACGCTCCACAGCGACTGCCGCCCACTCTGATATGCCACGCGCCGGCCGGCTTCGTGCCGTGTCACGTCAACCCTCCCGTATCCTGGCAACAGTGCGTCGCAGGTCGCGCTCACCAACCCAGTCTCCTACCTGTTTGCAACAAGACTGATGCTGAGCTTCTGGGTGTTCTGACGAGCTGTTGCTTTCATTTTATGGACAATTTTTCGATAAGTTTTGCTGTTACGTGTACTTCAACCACACTCTGAACTAGGTCTCACCGAGCGCGTTGGCGCATTGGTTAGCATACTGGACTCGCATTTGACAGGACGACAGTTCAAACCCGCTTCCGGCCATCCTGATCCAGGTTTCCCGTGATTTTCCTCAATCGTTTCAGGCAAATGCCGGGATGGTTCTTTTGAAAAGCCACGGCCGACTTCCTTCCATAAGCCGATTGGACCAATGACCTCGCTGTTTGGTGCCCTCCCCTCAAATCAGCGAATCAAAGTGTCTCACGCCACTATATCCAGCTGAGTTCGATTCCCTAAGTCTCTGTGGTTCCCAACCTTTCTTAGACCAGCTGGTCGGAGTGGCCGAGCGGTTCTAGGTGCTGCAGTCTGGAACCGCTCGATCGCTACGGTCGCAGGTTCGAATCCTGCCTCGGGCATGGATGTGTGTGATAGGTTAGTTAGGTCTAAGTAGTTCTACATTCTAGGGGACTGATGGCCTCAGAAGTTAAGCCCCATATGGCTCAGAGCCATTTAAACCTTTTTTTTGCTTAGACCATTAAAGTGCAATTACACATTAGCTGGTACTTCCGCCTTCCTCTCCTACCATCTGTTGCCTCACCCCCCCTCCCCCCCCAAACACACACATTATCACCAATTTCAGCACCTGACTAAACTTTAGAATGAAATTTTCTTGGAACACTTCTAATTTTTAAATGAAAGATTTTTATATATACATCTACATATATATGTGTGTGTGTGTGTGTGTGTGTTGGGTTGTTGATTTAGCGGAGCGGACCAAACAGCGAGGCTATTGGGTTAGGGAAGGATGGGGGAGGAAGTTGATCGTGGCGTTTCAAACGAACCATCTCTGTATTTCCCTGAAGAGATTTGCGGAAATCACGGAATCTGATCCGTCCTCCTCCCGAATGAGAGTCCAGTGTGCTAACAACTGCGCCACCTCGCTCCGTACCATACTCGTGTGAGACAACGTTATCAGCATTGACCAGAGTTTGAAAGAGCCCTCGTAGTGTATCTTTATTTGATCAGCTGCCCCAATTGTGGGAGATCTAGATGTGTGGGCATTCGGACGTGGCAGCGGCACTGCATTGGAGTGCATGGGAACATGACGTCATCAATCAGGATCACACAACGTACGCTTTCGTACGCGTTGTGACGTAGCAGGTGATGTTTTCCCGCTTTTCCTGTACGTGTTATACAGGGAGAAGAAAAACTGGCGCACTCTGACTTCACTGCGCGATTCCTCACTTACTAGTAACACAAAAGGGTCTGTCACAAAATTTCGTCCTGCTCATATTTAGGAAATTAATGGCGGCATAGAGACCTTCTAACGCTGTAGGTATGAAAAGAACTGGAACAACGCCACTCCAGAAGATCCCTTTGTTGGTGGGAATGCTACAGTTGATTTGTGCGTTTGTGTGTGTGTGTGTGTGTGTGTGTGTGTGTGTGTGTGTGTGTGTGTGTGTGTAAAAAATGCTATCTATCAACAGTGGGGGTAGACACTTTTTACGAAACATGCTTCCCCTGCGTTACTCCTATCCACTACGCCACGTGTTTGACCTGCTAACTACAGCCCCATTTGAAATCAACAGAATTCAGATGTGTGTACTATACTTACGCCTTCTTGCTCTTAATGCTTTGTACCTAACCATTCTAATAATAATAAGTCTGTCTACATTAGTATAGTAGGCCTTATGTAGTTACTGCTGTGTCGTACTATAAATTAAGTCATTTATCTGTCTCGAAGCATTTTTTACGTGTATTTCTCAAATATCATCAGCAATGGATAAAGCAAAATATGTTTGCAGTGGGTGGACTATGTGAGGATCATGCAACCTCCACAGCATTAATGATACTAATTCATAAACTGCAATTACTGAAAACTTATATAATAAGTATTAGAGTGTAACAAAATTGTGATAGTAGCAATGATCTTTCGAAATCAGGTTAGTTTCGTGACTGAAAATGAATGCAGTCGTTTTATTTTTACTTCTCAGAAAATATTATTTTACTCCTCTGGGGGTTGTTACCCCTAGGTTGGGAACCACCACTTACGCCCTTTGACGCTCTTTTGTTTTTCAGAACACGCACTGACATCCCGCGGAACGCACTTTCTCGCAGTTTTTCCCAACTCATGTGGATGTGATGGACAGAGGGCTCTTAGTATACCGAGTGCTGGCACCCAAGCGGTATTTCATAGCTTCTCTGACATCTGTACTTCGACAGATTCTTCAGTTATGCCGTCTCAGAAACTTCTAGTTTTGCACCATTTGCTTTCATCATTAAATCCGCGGCAGTGCTCGGCGATAGCTGATGGGCTCATCTGCATCTACGTCGATATTTTTTTTAAATTCTTTATTCTTCAATACATGATACATAAGCAACCCACCACCTAATACATTAGTGGGTCCTACTTGATACTAATACATTTATTACTACTGCAGCTTTTGTTCTATGAATGTTTGTACTATTACTCTTCCAATATGGGCACTACTGCTATGTCCCAAGGTTACCAATATTTGCTGTGTCTACTACTTATGCTAGTGTACTCCACCTGCAGTGTTACAGGCGTGCAAGCGTATATAAACCTACATTGGCTGGCCGTGCTCACCGAGCTAATCACGGTGAGCATGCCCCTGGCACCGGGCTGGCCCAGAGCAGTTAATCGCTGCATCGATATTCCGCAGATCACAGTTAAGTGCCTGGCGGAGGGTTAATCGAACCACCTTCACAATAAATCTCTAGTATTCCAGTTTCGAACAGCGCGTGGAAAAAACGAACAGCTATATCTTTCCGTGCGAGTTCTCATTTCCCGTATTTTATTATGATGCTCGTTTCTCCTTATGTAGGTTGGCGTCGGTAAAATGTTTTTGCGTTCGGAGGAGAAAGTTGGTGATTGAAATTTCGTGAAAATGTCGCACCGAAAAACGCCTTTGTTGTAATGACGTCACCCCAAATACTGCATCGTCTGTGTCATACTGTCTCCCCTAATTCACAATAATACAAAACGTGCTGTTCTTCTTTGAAATTTCTCAATGCTCTCCGTCAGTCGTATCTGGTAAGGATTCCACACCGCGCAGCAGGATTCTAAAAGAGGACGGAAGAGCCTAGTGTAGGCAGTGTCTTTACTAGATTTGTCTATATTTCCTAAGCGTCCTGCAAGTAAAACGCAGTTTTTGGTTAGCCTTCCCAATAACACTTTCTACGTGTTCTTTCCAAATTAAGTTGTTGGGAATTAACATTTTAAAGAACACAGTTCTTATTATAGGAAACAGCGATCTACAATTACAAAAAATAAACTGCAATCAGTCTTGATCGCATAACATTTTTAATGTGGTGACCGGTTTCGATCTTGTTATAAGATCATCTTCAGACCTACAATGAACAAGAATCCTTATAAAAATATAAAGGACGAAATAGTATATTGATAAAACAGTAAATAACGCTGATATACCAAAGATGTCTGCCGGAGGCCGTGGCGCACGGCCACTCTCTTGCTTGTGGCTGGTGGTGTACTGCAACGTGAGGGACGCCAGCTGCTACTTAAATGCTTGAAGCCCCGCCCACAGCCTCCGGCATAACGTCATGGATAGCCAATCATGTAAGTTGCATTTGTGACGTGGTAGTTACTATCGAGTCATTGTTACCACCTATAGAACTTATAAAACAACTTAAAATCTTATAGCTTGTAAAATATAGCGTAAAAAGACAATACTACGACATAAATAGTGTGGCCCTCTATCGTGTACTGTTATCGTCCAAAGCTAAGATGATAACAAGGACTCCACTCTAGTAACTATGGTTACCTACTCGTCTTACTAGGACCAAAGAGGCTATCCGTGGGGAAATTGCAATTCCTAGGTATTTAGTTTAATTTACAGCCGATTTGTCATGTAACATAGGTTTGATGAATTCATTTTAGGACTCATGTGAGTGACCTCACAGTTTTTATTATTTAGGGTCAATTGCCAAATTTTGCACCACACGGGTACCTTTTCTAAATCGTTTTGCGATTTGTTGCTTTGTTTTAGTCGGGTGTGTCGCTGATATTCCTTGTAATTCTCCACGACTATGGTGATAATCTGCCCCACGTTGGTTAACTCATGCCACATTAATACGGAATGCAATACAAACCCAGCTTTCGGAAACTTCGACCGTCTTCAATATTAGAAAGACAACTTTTTATTTCAGTTGATAGGAGCTAAATTGACTGGATGCCACATTTCCACAGAAGTCTACCGATCTTTCCTGATATTCGGACGGTATAACGTAGACAAGCGAATTTTGCCTTCTCTTCGTCGGTTTTATTCTCACTCCTTTCCTTAGACGTTATTGATACTGACTGCATTGCCTGTTCAGTTTGATGATCTGAAAACCCATCCTTTCGAAACACTATCCGTAGGCATTGTAAAATGGTTCAAATGGCTCTGAGCACTATGGGACTTAACATCTCAGGTCATCAGTCCCCTAGAACATAGAACTACTTAAACCTAACTAACCTAAAGACATCAGACACATCCATGCCCGAGGCAGGATTCGAACCTGCGACCATAGCGGTCGCGCGGTTCCAGACTGAAGCGCCTAGAACCGCTCGACTACCAGCGGCCGGCCGTAGGCATTCTAATTCTTCGGTGAAATTCTTCTTGTCAGAATGTGTTCGAGATCTATGAACGAGAGTCTTTAGCACCAAATATCTTTCTGACACAAGGTGATGGTTTGAGAGTGGAGACTGAGCTCACTGTATGGGTGTGCTCTGTATACACTGTGAGCCAGGGATCCATCCGTTGTAGATGGAGTCATGAATACAGTAAAATACGAAGAAAAACCAGTACTCCAGGAGCGGGTGAGCAGCGCTGCTGCATGGCGGTAGCAGCCAGCGCAGGCCAGGGCGGTGCCATCTCCACTGGAGTACTGGCTATTCTTCTTCTTTTACTGTCCCTGTTAATACATATCTAATACTCTAACTCACTATGTAGGCTATAAGAAATAAAATCTGACAAGTGGCACAATTTTGGTATCTCTCCCTTAAATAAAGATACAATGGCCTTCTTGCTGTATCTGGGTGCCATTTCTTCAACAAAAGAAAGCATCCGCAAGAGAGACGACATTCAGTATGTTTCTCATGAACCTGCAATATTAAGGAATGTGTTGTACTCGGTGAAAGGTGCACTTTGGCAGAGAAAACGTGTCATACGTAAGTTTGCATACTAGTTTGGGAAATCTTACATTCACAGACATGTCCATTTGTACAAGAACGTTGTGCTGCACACCATAGACTTTCTCTCCTGTGCCAACCTGACAAAGCAGCGGCAGAGGAGCACTGCCTGAAATCGAGGCATCACGTGTTGTATGACAAGACTGAAGTAGCGTCCTCAGCATCACCACATTAAAATTGTATTTTCAGAGAGGCCATGCATATACTGTACATGTGACAGACAGTCCTATCAACGAGAATGTGGGGTATCAATCCAGCATTGGCTGTGCAGTGCACTTCAGAGAATTAAGGCAGCTTTCAACCACAAGAATGTCCAGCAGCACAGCCTGATGAAGCCCAGTAATTCGCCTGCAAGCGCGGCTACCCGCATCACAGGCATGGTCTGCAAGTTGCCCATGCTCCTGCTTCACAGGAGACACAACCTTATGTAGCACAGTACTTCGCCTGCGAGCGCGACTACCCGCATCACAGGCATGGTCTGCAAGTTGCCCGTGCTCCTGCTTCACAGGAGGCACTCCCCTATGTAGTCCAGTCCTTCCCCTGCGAGCACGGCTACCCGCATCACAGGCATGGTCTGCAAGTTGCCCGTGCTCCTGCTTCACAGGAGGCACTCCCCTATGTAGTCCAGTCCTTCCCCTACGACCGCGGCTACCCGCATCACAGGCGTGGTCTGCAAGTTGCCAGTGCCCTTGCTTCACAGGAGACATGGCAGATCCAGATGACGATTGTACAGCAGCCACAGCTTATCAACCATAACAAGCAGGATTATTTCCAAAACACACCAGACTGTTTTCGAGTGGAATTTCAGCCAGCTCCACAGAAACAGGCGGCTCTAGCTTTCCCACAGGAAGTACCAGTGTTGAGACCAGAGGCACATGCGACCTCAGCAACAATGTCACACTCGCACTACTTCACCTCCATGCATCATATGCCATCGAAGCATCGAGGTGATACCACTCCAAAAAGCATGTATATAGGATGGCGCCCATCTGCTCTGCCTTTTCAGTCTGCTGAGTCACTGCAAGCAATTCCAAAGCTGAGCGACCACCAGAAACTACACCATGCTGTTCGAGTAGCAGCCTCATCTGATACATACCACACTGCAGCAACTATGAACAGTCACCCACAGAACTTTGCTTCCTCTGACATGGTCTACGATGGACTCGGTGCTTCTTGTTTGGAACTTATACCCTCGACTGTGTTCAGTAGTTGCCGTCACTGTACTACTGAATGGAATTGCACTTGTCACACTTTCTCTATGTACATAAAAGATTTGGCAGACTGTTGTTTGCTGGTGATACTGTGGTATATGGTAAGGTGTCGAAGTTGAGCGACTGTAGGAAGATACAAGATGATTTAGACAAAATTCCCATTGCTTCAGGAGGCATTAGCTGAAAATTCTTGGGAACTACTATACATCAACGTAATCTGGTTAGTCGACTTACTGAGAAATTTCAGAGACATTCTGTGTCAGATGTCGAACGAACTGTAAGGCCACATAAACTAAACGAACAGATGTTATTTGGGTATGTCTGACTGTGCAACAGTGCCCGGAAAAATCACTGCCGCAAATAACGTGGTTGGGCAAAAATGGAAATTGTTTTCTTATAAAGTGACAGAAGTGCAAGAACTGAAAGTTATGGTTCATGAAAAGCGAATCTGTTACTGCAGATGGCTTACTCTTATTTTTTTACCATTGGTGTCACTTTCTGTGCAAAGGAGGCCTGCTTCCGATTCCCTGGTCGTTTTAATACACAAAACACACGACTATGGTCAACAAACAATCCTTGTGGTGTGTTTTAAACGCCTTTGGATGCTCAGAAAATTGGTGCGTGGGTAGCAAACTCGTAATGGCGCATTACTGGGCCTTTATTTTTTGAAGAAACCATAAACTGCGAACGTTATTGTTTAGTGATTCACGATTTCATTGACCAACTGAAGGAAGACGTAATCAATTACTCATCGTTTGAACAAGATGGCGCTACTGTGTATACAGCTAACAACGCTATGCATCTTCTGAAAGAAATTTGTTTGGTGAACGTGTCACATCAAATAAATTAAGGCCTTCTCGTTCACAGGACTTTGCATCAATAGAGTTTTTTCCTTTGAGGAGCAGCTAAATCTGTAGTGTATTGCAACCGCCCATGTACACCTCGTGACTTAAAAGCTGAAATAACAGCGTACGTGGAGAGAATCTAACAATTCGACCTCCAGAGAGTGTTTTTCAATAAACGTAAGCGGATTCAGACTTGAATAGCCATCCGTGGACGTCATTTCCGACGTAGAGAATTATCAAGTTCTGATGTCACGAGCAGGGTGTTAAGAAATTTGCAGTGTATTTACATCGCATATCGTGATTCACTAATGATGTTAAAAACTTTCAGGGATGATGGAGATGGGTAAATGTAGTGAGTGACCCTCGTCCGGAAAAGTCAGAGCCAAAGAATGTTATGCGAAAATCGTTGTGATACCTTCGACAGTGGAACACGTGTACCGCATACTCAAAATGGTTCAAATGGCTCTAAGCACTATGGGACTTAACATCTGAGGTCATCAGTCCCCTAGACTTAGAACTACCTAAACTTAACTAACCTAAGGACATCACACACATCCATGCCCGAGGCAGGATTCGAACCTGCGACCGTAGCGGTCGTGCGGTTCCAGACTGTAGCGCCTTTAACCGCTCGGCCACTCCGGCCGGCTGGCAGGGTTTGAACTGGCGACCGTAGCGGTCGCGCGGTTCCAGACTGAAGCGCTTAGAACCTCTCCACCACAGCGGCCGTACCGGGTTCTGTTCTTGCTAATATTGTAGGGTAGCTACCTTTCAGAGGTATTGCTATCAACCAAAACAAGAACAAAATGTCCAGCTCGCCCTATTTGCCCAAGAAATTCACAGTGCCGTAGACACTGGCGAGCAGATTGATGCCGTATTCCTGGACATCAGGAAGACATTTGATACGGTTCCGCACTTACGTTTAGTGAAAAAACTACGAGCTTACGGAATATCGGACCAGGTTTGTGATTGGATTCAGGATTTCCTAGAAGAAAGAACACAACATGTCATTCTTAACGGTTCAAAATCTGCAGATGTAGAGGTAATTTCGGAAGTACCGCAGGGAAGCGTGATAGGACCTTTATTGTTTACAATATACATAAATGACTTAGTTGACAACATCGGTAGCTCCGTGAGGCTATTTGCAGATGACACGGTTGTCTACAAGAAAGTAGCAACATCAGAAGACTCGTACGTACTCCAGGAGGACCTGCAGAGGATTAATGCATGGTGCGACAGCTGTCAGCTTTCCCTAAACGTAGATAAATGTAATATAATGCGCATACATAGGGGCAGAAATCCATTCCAGTACGATTATGCCATAGGTGGTAAATCATTGGAAGCGGTAACGACCGTAAAATACTTAGGAGTTACTATCCGGAGCGATCTGAAGTGGAATGATCACATAAAACAAATAGTGGGAAAAGCAGGCGCCAGGTTGAGATTCATAGGAAGAATTCTAAGAAAATGTGACTCATCGACGAAAGAAGTAGCTTACAAAACGCTTGTTCGTCCGATTCTTGAGTATTGCTCATCAGTATGGGACCCTTACCAGGTTGGATTAATAGAAGAGATAGACATGATCCAGCGAAAAGCAGCGCGATTCGTCATGGGGACATTTAGTCAGCGCGAGAGCGTTACGGAGATGCTGAACAAGCTCCAGTGGCGGACACTTCAAGAAAGGCGTTACGCAATACGGAGAGGTTTATTATCGAAATTACGAGAGAGCACATTCCGGGAAGAGATGGGCAACATATTACTACCGCCCACATATATCTCGCGTAATGATCACAACGAAAAGATCCGAGAAATTAGAGCAAATACGGAGACTTACAAGCAGTCGTTCTTCCCACGCACAATTCGGGAATGGAACAGGGAAGGGGGGATCAGATAGTGGTACAATAAGTACCCTCCGCCACACACCGTAAGGTGGCTCGCGGAGTATAGATGTAGATGTAGATGTAGATGTAAAAATGAGCTCTAAAATATATGCCTTAAGAGCTATTGACACTTGCTCATGTCCGGTATTTTGAAACACAGCTCCTCTACTGAACAAGTGCTCATAGCTCTTAACGTATGCATTTTAAAGCCCTTACTTACTAGACAATTTTTTCTTGTTTTGGTCCATATTAACTCCTCCCAAAATATGGAAAGCAAAGAGCTTGCGGTCGAATAGATTCGTTTCACAGTATCGGAGATGAAGATGTGGTCAAACCTCTTAAGTTTTGCATTTTAGAGCGCACGTTTACCAGACTAATCTTTTTTTTAAATTTGACCATAGAATCATCTCTGAAAGTTGTCTACACTACAGTCGTGGCACAATAGAGATGGTAAGGATTTTCCGCTGCTGAAGGTGTCTGAATGACTTTCGCTTGCAACTTTCGTCTCAGTCGTTTCCAGGCCAGGGTCCATGACCTCAAATTGACACATTTACTCTTACGTAAGCCTGCAGGCTTTCGTGGCCGTTGCCACTAAAGTTAAAATCTTCTGGGGTGTTGGGCCGCGTCATATTTCCTTGCAAAATAATCGACGTTTCGACCCCTCTGTTGGTATCTTCTTCGGGATGTTTCGGAGTCCACTGCTGCTAGAACACTGAGACCAGTGTCGCCGTTCTCTTATAAAGGAGATTTTCCACGTTTTTGCTGGAGAAGTGGGAATGTTGGTTAAAATTCCTGTGGCTACTGTTAGTGGGCCATCGTCATAGGCTATTACCGCGCTGATGCAGAAGAAGGGGTGTTATTGGCTTAACTCTTGTGGATACTATTGGTGGTCCCTCGTCATTGCATAGAAAGGCACTATGCTACACTTACGCACGAGAAGAGTTATTGGTTGAAATTCCTCCTACTGCTATTGGTTGGCCGTCATCGTTGGCTAGATGCGAAGCGGACAGAGCACGAGAGGGGGAATGTTTACCAATAACATTACTGACCGCCGAGGTGACGTTCAGTGCGTTGTTTGTATTGCTCGCACGCCGCGGCCGCATATTCTCTTCCTTGATAGTGGGGAGCCACGATGCCGGAAGCCTATGGCCGTCCTCTTCATTGAAATAACATGCATTCTTGGAAATTTCTACAGCTTCTCGGACCCATGGGCTACAAATATTATCCACAATAGTTAGGCAGTAACGCCCCTTCCTCTGCACCAGTGCGGGAACATTAGCCTATGATGATGGCCCACTAATGGTAGTCAGAAGAACTTCAACAAATACTCCCACTTCTCCAGCACAAACGCGGGAAAACTTCCGTTTACAAGGGAAAGCGACACTGGTCTCTGACAGTGTTCTATCAATAGTGGGTACCGAAACATCGCCGCGCGAAATTAGCCGAGTGGTCTAGGGCGCTGCAGTCATGGACTGTGGGGCTGGTCCCGGCGGAAGTTCGAGTCCTCCCTCGGGCATGAGTGTGTGTGTTTGTCCTTAGGATAATTTAGGTCAAGTAGTCTGTAAGCTTAGGGACTGATGACCTTAGCAGTTAAGTCCCACAAGATTTCACACACATTTGAACATTTTGAACCGAAACATCCTGAAGAAGACCCCAGCAGAGGGATCGAAAAATCGATTATTTCAGAAGTAAATATGACGCCCCCTAACAACCCAGAAGCTTTTAACTTTACATTTACCCTTCTCCACCATCCCTGAAAGTTTTTTACATCATCAGTGAATCACGATGTGTGATGTAAATGCACTGCAAATTTCTTAACACCCTGTATTAAGAAGATGGTCATAATGCTGGCTCATATATATATATATATATATATATATATATATATATATAAATGTTCGTTTATTCAAAATCGTTTATCTCCGAAAGCTCTTGACCGATTAAGTCGAAATTTTGCCACAACGTTGAATTCTAAGACGAGCGTGATTTTAGGTACCTGAATCTCTAACATATGGCTATATACAATACATATTGAAAAATTATATATATTCATATATTAAAAATAGATACAAACAAAGACACACGTATTGTGAGGAATTTGCAAACCATTTGGTCGAGAAGTTCCGGATATTCGTGATTAGAAACATATACAGTTTCTGCATACATACAAGTACAATCGTTGATGTCTGTCTCTTTCTTGAAAATCAAATCTCCGAAAGTTCTTCACGGATTGCTTCGGAATTTTGGCACAACATTGCGTTCGAATACTCACGTATTTTGTATAACTATTAGAACTCCGTCTGGTATTTACGTAATATATATGTAATAAAAGGGGAAACGTTATAGAAAGTTAAATGTTCGTTTGTTCAAAATCGTAAATCTACGAAAGTTCCTGACCGTTTGCTTTTAAATTTTCACACAACACTGAACTCTAGTATGGGTATGTTTGAGGTACCTAATTCGTTAATATATATTTTTTAAAATATAGAGTGACAATTATTCAACTATATGAAATAAAATCGTCATAACGTCTGAACGGTTTGCGTTAGGACGTTCAAACTGCGCCGTTGGGGGTGGGGAATGGCGGGAATTAGTATGGTTTGGTTTGGCGACGAAGCCCACTATCATTTGGATAGGTTCGTCAACAAGCAAAACTGGTGCATTTAGGGTACCGAGAATCCGCAGTTCGCGACCGAGAAGTCTGTTCACCGTCGACGGGTCTCTGTCTTGTGAGCAATGTCCAGTCACGGAATCGGTGCGATATTCCTTGATGGCACGGTGACCACCGAACTAGTGTAGGTTTTGGAAGATGATTTCATCCGCATTTTCCAAAGTTACCCTGATTTAGACAAGATGTGGTTCATGCAAGACGGAGCTTTATCCCAGGAGCGTTCTTCATGTCCTGAAGGAGCACTTTGGGGACCATATTCTGGTTTTGGGGCCAGCGGCCACTGGCATGGCCCTCGATTGGCCAACGTATTCTCCGGATCTGAACACATGTGGCTCCTTTTCGTGAGTCTATATTAAAGGCAATGTGCACAGAAACAACCCCAGGAACCACTGATGAGATGAAAACAGCAACTCTGCAGGTCATTGACAGGTACGATGTTCCGACCCTTCGGCGGGTCATGAGAATTTCGCTATTCGTCTGTGTCGCACTATCGCCAATCTTGGCAGGCATATCGAATATGTGATGACGTAAATCCGAATATCTGAGTGACATTTCCATGTTGAGTAAAGTGTGTGCGCGTTGTAGTTTGTAACTAATTTACGTTTCTTTTCATTTAGTTCAATAATTATCACTATATATATGTTGTCGTGATCTTCAGCCCAGAGACTGGTTTGATGCAGCTCTCCATGCTACTCTATCCTGTGCAAGCTTCTTCATCTCCCAGTAGCTACTGCAACCTATATCCTTCTGAATCTGTTTAGTGTATTCATCTCTTGGTCTCCCTCTACGATTTTTACCCTCCACGCTGCCCTCCAATACTAAACTGGTGATCGCTTGATGGCTCATGTCCCACCAACTGATCTCTTCTTCTAGTCAAGTTGTGCCACAAATTTCTCTTCTCCCCAATTCTGTTCAATACCTCCTCATTAGTTATGTGATCTACCCATCTAATCTTCAGCATTCTTCTGTAGCACCACATTTCGAAAGCTTCTATTCTCTTCTTGTCCAAACTGTTTATCGTCCATGTTTCACTTCCATACGTGGCTACACTCCATACACATACTTTCAGAAACGACTTCCTGGCAATTAAATCTATACTCGGTGTTAACAAATTTCTCTTCTTCAGAAAAGCTTTCCTTGCCATTGCCAGTGTACGTTTCATATCCTCTCTACTTCAACCATCATCAGTTATTTTTCTCCGCAAATACCAAAACTCTTTTACTGCTTTAAGCATCTCATTGAAAACGATATTAACAAAAACTCAAAATGTACTGTACTGATTTATTTAAAATTTTTATGCGTAACTGTAAACGACGTTTAGACACATATTTATTGTTTACTTTTTAACGTATATACAGAAGCTGTGGTCGTGCGGTAGCGTTCTCGCTTCCCACGCCCGGGTTCCCGGGTTCGATTCCCGGCGGGGTCAGGGATTTTCTCTGCCTCGTGATGACTGGGTGTTGTGTGATGTCCTTAAGTTAGTTAGGTTTAAGTAGTTCTAAGTTCTAGGGGACTGATGACCATAGCTGTTAAGTCCCATAGTGCTCAGAGCCATTTGAACCATTTTTGCTGTTAGCAAACAGAAAAGTTGTATTTGCGGCTTACCGGTTTGTGATTAGAATACCACCACTACTACTACTACTACTATAACAATAAAGAAGGCTCAGGGTGAGTGAGAGGGGGAAGAGGAGATGGGCAGAAGGGTTGGAGGAAATGAACATAGAAAGCGCAAAAGCAGAGATGGACAGCGGAGTGGGGGAAGGAGAAAATGGAGGGAGAGAGAGAGAGAGAGGAGTGAGAGGGAGAGAAGGAGAGAGGGCGAGAGAGGGGGGAAGAGAAGATGGACGAGAGGGAAAGGCGAAGGAGATGATCAAAGAAAGATGGAGGGAGAGATGGACTGACAGAGAAGAGAAGCAGATTAGGACGTATATCTAGGGTTGGGTTGTTTGGGGGAAGAGACCAAACTGCGAGGTCATCGGTCTCATCGGATTAGGGAATGACGGGGAAGGAAGTCGGCCGTGCCTTTTCAAAGGAATCATCCTGGCATTTGCTCGTAGCGATTTAGGGAAATCACGGAAAACCTAAATCAGGATGGTCTGCCTCGGGATTGAACCGTCGTCCTCCCGAATGCAAGCCCAGTGTTTAACCACTGCGCCACCTCGCTCGGTGGACGTATATCTAGTTCCCATACGTGGTAGACACGTTTTCTCTTTGCTTTCTTTTCCATTTAAACAGACTGAGCCAGAGCAGAGCGAGGCCGGATACAGCTAGTCAGTGCATAAAAAAAAAAAAAACCGCGAGTACCAGCAATGTGTGCTCACACACACCGCTGTGGTATGTCTCTTTTGCAGTTCTGTGTACAGCTAAACGGCAGACGGGTTATTTCGCTGTCTCCATATTTCTGGCGACCCTGAGTACCACATGTTAGAGTAACGACCAGGAAATGGAACGGAGGCTGCAAGAACGGAAAAAAATGGTGAGCGAGTGAAAAAGGGAGGGAGAGAGAGAGAGAGAGAGAGAGAGAGAGAGAGAGAGACTCGCGATCTATCTATATGAGTGAGAGCCGGGCGTACGGAAAGAGCGGCCGCTGCCACTGCCAACAGGTGGAGAGTGAGTTGGTGGAGCGCCATAAATCCCGCCTGAAGGCTTCACACGACCCCCCACCCCCACCTCCACCTCTGGCCGAGGAATTTATTTCGCCGCACTCCCGTGACAGGGGCCCGTATTTATAGTCGGCCGCGGGCACTAAACTCCGGGTCCAGCAGATTTAAGGACAATCATTCCCGCTCTCCGCACGTCATTAATTAATGAGCTGACGTTAGTTGATTTCAAATTGCACTGCGTTCTGCCTCGTAATTAGTGAAGAACCCTGACCCGGCGCTGCGAAGAGGCGTGGCCGGTGATGTGTGTGGCGGGTGTTTGGGAGAAACAAATAGAGGTCTGAGTACGCAGACGCTGGCCGCTTGGGGCGCTGCTGTCGCTGTGCGTAACAAAAACGGGACAAAGTGTCGCGACCACAGACCACATATAACATAGACTGCGCATGGCGTCATTCACCTCCGGACAATCCAAGCCAAGGCACGCTCCCGCCTCAGTCTCCTCAAGCTCGTCTCTGGCCGTACGTGGGGTCTGGACCCCTCCACCATCCTCCACACCTATAAGTCCCTCATCCGCCCTATCCTTTGTTATGCCCATCCGGCTTGGATCTCCGCCCCCCCTACCTTTTATAAATCCCTCCAAATCCTCGAACGTCATGCTCCCCGTCTCGCCTATCGCATCCGTCTCCCCTCCCCCATGCGGATCCTGTACAATCTCATCCCCTTCCCCCACCTCCTCCTTTTCCTTGAAAGGATACGGATCCTGCACACCTCCCGCAAACTAGATCCTCCTCACCCGCTCGTCTCCCCGATCCTCTCCCACCCCCACCCGCTGCCGTGCCTGTATTCGCACGTCCCATGCGGTCTCCATCTCTCCACCCTCCTTACCCTCTCCCAAGGTGGCTTCCGCCAGCTCCCCCTCCCTGATGATGTCCTCCTCCCCTCCAGCTACCCCTCCTAGCAACTTTGACCCTGCCCCACCCCCCACTTCCGGTGTCCTTTCCTTTGGGCACCCTCCCTCCCTTCTCTTCCCTTCTCTTTCCTTTTCCCACGTCCCCTCCCTCCATCCCTCTTCCCCCGGGTTTCCCCTCCCCCTTCCTCCCTCCCCCCTTTCTCCCTCCCCCCTTTCTCCCCTGCCCGTGGCATCTCAGCTCTCCCCTCTCGCTCTCCCACTCCCCTTCCTCCTCCTCCTCTCTTGGCAGGTCCCCAGACTCGCACACGCATTGTGAACATTCGCGCGCCAGAGATCATCGACATCAGTATCTCGTGTGTGTGCTTCGTTTTGTGTTTCGTGCAGTTACGACTCCACTGTTCACATGTGCCATCGCCGTTTCTCCGTGTTTTGTGCGCCGTGTCCACAAGTGTTAGTGTTTTTATCGTCCAACGTGAACGGCTTCATGTTTATTGCTTTTTTTTTGTATCTCCATTTTTTGCCCGCCGTTTTTTTGTATTGTCTGTATCACCTCTATGTCATGTTATTGTTCCACTTAAGGCTGAAGAGCAGCGTAATGTGCTGCTGCCAGCCCGCCTGTATAGGTGATTAAAATTACAATAAAGGAAAAAAAATGGCGTCATTTTACTGAAACCAGCATCTAAGTAACATGACTCGGCCCACGAAACCGAGCTTGTCATTACACATTTGTAGTGCATAATTTGACATTTATGTTACATGTCGAATGTTATGCTTTTTACTACATACACAAGCAATAACCTTCACATATCCTCAGATTAGTCTTGTTTTGTAACCTCCAGATTAGGTAAAGAGACATGAAAATACCTGCAGAGTTATTTCGATAAGTTAAGAGTTAGAATGGATGTTGGTCCTTGGATGTAAAACGTGGTGAATGACTAAGCTTTGGAGACGACATATTGTTAATATCTACCTCACTACACCAGTACAAACACCGTTTTGTAATATATTAGGCTTCCGATCTTGATATCGTTTCGGTACCTCTACTGGATTACGCAAAAGTCAGAAAACATACGAGCTTTTCTTTAATTTACATTCATCGTAACAAACGTTTTGTTAACAGATTACCGGTTTCGGTTTTTAATGACCTTCATCAGATATGCAGCAAAAAAGGGAAAACATAAACACACTCGCAAACTGTATACAACCTAAGAACAATACATAGACTTTGCTGCATCTGATGATGGCCATTAAAGGCCGAAACCGGTAATCTGTTGATTAAAAGTTTGTGACCATAAACGTAAATTAAAGAAAACTTATTACACATACAGGTCACTGTTTATCGCGACGATGTCGCAGCTTGTGAAACATACGAGCTTGTTTTGCACATAAACGAATTTCCTTTCTTACAAAAGGTTATTGAAGCATTTCATATGTACTCTTATGAAATCGTTAGGAAACTAATACGGCATTCGAAAAAGAACTGTGAATACGTTTTAACTCGACCACATGTAAAAACGATAATCACTGCTTTATTATCAGGAATTTCGGAGAAACTGGGGTCATTGCACTACTCCATGCGTAACAGTAGTACTGCAGTTCGTTGAATTGTCAAAATCAATGCTTGATTTCAGCTATAAATGAGATAAACTTTAAGTGTCAGCTCCACTTCACACAGCGCGTTAATGACAACTCGTCTGTCTGCCCTGAGTCACGTGACTTAGATGTTGGTTTCAAGCCTTAACACGGCAGAGAGAGGAACATACGCGGTCTACATTATATATGGACTATGGTCGCGACTCTTATGTTAGACTATTCTGTTCCTCCAAAGAGGCGTTAGTCCTATTATCTCTGGCGTTTCGGTACATATTTTCACTTTAGTTTTTGCGACGTGTAGTGAACTCAGCCCAAAAAATTACTGCTCGTCACATCTTTCATGTGACGGCCAATATCAACGGAATCTGTCGGTTTCGTTCCTGTTACAAACAAAAATAGAGCGGAATTTTACGTTCACAATCGATGCAGCGCTCCCAAAGTGATCTACTGCGACATTCGTTCCATCGATGTGTATTAAAGAGGGACGGTAACATAGGAAGATTACCCAGTACTGCAACACCGACGGCACCGCCCTGGACCGTAATGACTGTTACCGCCACGCACCACCGCTGCTCGGTCGCTGCTGGAGTATTCGTTATTCTTCCTGTCTTACTGCCCCTCTTAGTACACATCGATAGAACGAATGTTGTACTAGATCAGTTTGGGAGTGCTATACTGAATGAGCACATAAAACTCTGCTTGTAATGAGAAACAAACCGACGCCCTCCGTTGACGATGAGCAGTATTTGTTTTGGCTCATACCAGCTACACGTTGCAACGACTCACACACACACACACACACACACACATATATATATATATATATATATATATATATATATATATATATATATATATATACACTCCTGGAAATTGAAATAAGAACACCGTGAATTCATTGTCCCAGGAAGGGGAAACTTTATTGACACATTCCTGGGGTCAGATACATCACATGATCACACTGACAGAACCACAGGCACATAGACACAGGCAACAGAGCATGCACAATGTCGGCACTAGTACAGTGTATATCCACCTTTCGCAGCAATGCAGGCTGCTATTCTCCAATGGAGACGATCGTAGAGATGCTGGATGTAGTCCTGTGGAACGGCTTGCCATGCCATTTCCACCTGGCGCCTCAGTTGGACCAGCGTTCGTGCTGGACGTGCAGACCGCGTGAGACGACGCTTCATCCAGTCCCAAACATGCTCAATGGGGGACAGATCCGGAGATCTTGCTGGCCAGGGTAGTTGACTTACACCTTCTAGAGCACGTGGGTGGCACGGGATACATGCGGACGTGCATTGTCCTGTTGGAACAGCAAGTTCCCTTGCCGGTCTAGGAGTGGTAGAACGATGGGTTCGATGACGGTTTGAATGTACCGTGCACTATTCAGTGTCCCCTCGACGATCACCAGTGGTGTACGGCCAGTGTAGGAGATCGCTCCCCACACCATGATGCCGGGTGTTGGCCCTGTGTGCCTCGGTCGTATGCAGTCCTGATTGTGGCGCTCACCTGCACGGCGCCAAACACGCATACGACCATCATTGGCACCAAGGCAGAAGCGACTCTCATCGCTGAAGACGACACGTCTCCATTCGTCCCTCCATTCACGCCTGTCGCGACACCACTGGAGGCGGGCTGCACGATGTTGGGGCGTGAGCGGAAGACGGCCTAACGGTGTGCGGGACCGTAGCCCAGCTTCATGGAGACGGTTGCGAATGGTCCTCGCCGATACCCCAGGAGCAACAGTGTCCCTAATTTGCTGGGAAGTGGCGGTGCGGTCCCCTACGGCACTGCGTAGGATCCTACGGTCTTGGCGTGCATCCGTGCGTCGCTGCGGTCCGGTCCCAGGTCGACGGGCACGTGCACCTTCCGCCGACCACTGGCGACAACATCGATGTACTGTGGAGACCTCACGCCCCACGTGTTGAGCAATTCGGCGGTACGTTCACCCGGCCTCCCGCATGCCCACTATACGCCCTCGCTCAAAGTCCGTCAACTGCACATACGGTTCACGTCCACGCTGTCGCGGCATGCTACCAGTGTTAAAGACTGCGATGGAGCTCCGTATGCCACGGCAAACTGGCTGACACTGACGGCGGCGGTGCACAAATGCTGCGCAGCTAGCGCCATTCGACGGCCAACACCGCGGTTCCTGGTGTGTCCGCTGTGCAGTGCGTGTGATCATTGCTTGTACAGCCCTCTCGCAGTGTCCAGGGGAAGTATGGTGGGTCTGACACACCGGTGTCAATGTGTTCTTTTTTCCATTTCCAGGAGTGTATATATATATATATATATATATATATATATATATATATATATATATATATGGGGTGTTCAAAAAGTCTCTCCGCAGTGCCGCGCATGCAGTGTGCTGCAGTCAATATACCGATATGAAACTCAGTGAAATACAAGTTCTTAATTTATTGAATATTCATTTCATTTCTATCTGTTGTAGAACACACAATTCAATTTGTCTGACCATGTTTCCAAACACAGGATGTAACATTTCTTCTGTTACAGAAGCAGTGAAAGTGGATATTGCAGTTTTCGACTCATCGATGGATTTTGAACGGTTTTTATAGACAGTTGCTTTCGCTGCACCCCAGAAGAAAAAGTCAGGCGGTGTTAGGTCAGGCGATCGTGGAGGCCAAAGTCCCTGTGAAATTATGCCATCACCAAAAACATCAGCAGGCAGTGACATTGAAACGCGAGCTGTATGCGCCGTTGCGCCATCGTGTTGAAGATAACCGTTCAGTATTTCAATTAACACGAGTTATTCTATGAATGGGTACATAATATCACTGCAGTATAATTGTGCGTTTATTGTTTCGTTGAAAAATATGGGACCCACAATCCGAAGTCTAGGAGTTCATGTACCCGGATAAATGAAACCACGTCTCATCAGTGAAAAACGTTTCATTAAGAATATCCCTTCCATTTTGTTGAACGGAATTTTTGAATCATTGACAATAATGCAGTCTCTTGCCATGATAAGTATTCTTCAGTTGTTGCACGACTGTCACTTTGTGTGGGGAAAGTTTTAATTTTTTCCTTACAGCTGTGTGGGCTGTTCCGACGCTAAAATCGATTTCCTGGGCGAGTTTTCTTACTGACTTGTTCGGACTCATGGACATTTTATTGGAAATATCGAGTAGTTTTTCCTCAGATAAAACGCTAGGACGACCACTTCTCGGTGCACCTGTCACTGAACCCGTACTTCGAAATTCGTTAATGACATCTCGCACAGTATCACGTTGTGGGAGTGTTGTGTCCGGGAAAATGGAATTAAATGTTTGACGAACTGAAACCGTGTATTTACCGCCAGCCTGGTACACCTGTTCGACTAAAAACACACGTTCTTCAATGGTTAGCATTTTAACAGTGACAAAAACGAAACAAACAAACAAAGGAACTAAACCTAAACGTTCACGTCAACACGTGACGACACACACCGACGATACTACTGACGCTGGCTGATGTAAACGAAACAGTTGAATTTTGGGAGAGTGCACTTGAAGGGAAGTAACCCAGGCAGGCGAACAATCATACGGCAAGCGCGGCTAACAATCATACGGCACTACGGAGAGACTTTTTGAGCACTCCGTATGTACTGGGTGATCAAAAAGTCAGTATAAATTTGAAAACTGAATAAATCACGGAATAATGTAGATAGAGAGGTACAAATTGACACACATGCTTGGAATGACATGGGGTTTTATTAGAACCAGAAAGAAAAACAAAGTTCACAAAATGTCCGACAGACGCGTGAAAGATCTCACGCGCGCGTCGTTTGGTGATGATCGTGTGCTCAGCCGCCACTTTCGTCATGCTTGGCCTCCCAAGTCCCCAGACCTCAGTCCGTGCGATTATTGGCTTTGCGGTTACCTGAAGTCGCAAGTGTATCGTTATCGACCGACATCTCTAGGGATGCTGAAAGACAACATCCGACGCCAATGCCTCACTATAACTCCGGACATGCTTTACAGTACTGTTCACAACATTATTCCTCGACTACAGCTATTGTTCAGGAATGATGGTGGACATATTGAGCATTTCCTGTAAATAACATCATCTTTGCTTTGTCTTCCTTTGTTATGCTAATTATTGCTATTCTGATCAGATGAAGCGCCATCTGTCAGACATTTTTTGAACTTTTGCATTTTTTTGGTTCTAATAAAACCCTATGTCATTCCAAGCATACTTCTCTATCTACATTATTCCGTGATTTATTCAGTTTTCAAATTTATACTGACTTTTTGATCACCCGGTATACACCGTCCGAACAGGCCCACAGCTACCGACCGACCGCCGAGTCATCTTCAGCCCTTACTCGTCAAAGGAGGGGGTCGACACACAGCTCTTCCGGCCGTTATCAGTTTTCGTGACCGGGGCCGCTAGTTCTCAAGTAGCTCCTCAATTGGCCTCAAAAGGGCAGGGTGCTTGCGAATAGCAGTCTACACACTTGGTCTGGAGCCCATCCAAGTTCTGGCCCGGCCAGACAGCGCTTAACTCATCTGACAGAGGACCGATATTACCACAGCGGCAAAGCCGTTGGCAAAAATCCGAGGTCGACATCGCTAAAATTCCTTTATTTGATAAATAGTTTCAGCTCACTGAAGAGCCACCTTCAGATAAATAAAACCTTCAAGGGGGGATTTAAGGAAAATGTAAACATTTATATAAAAAATCATTCGAGACACATTTATCAATATATAAATGTAAAGTTTTGCATGTGTAAAGCGAAAGAGCTGTGTTTTAACGGAAAAATCTAATAAAATGTACATGATTAATATTTTGCCAAAAATTTGACTTTTTACTTTTTCTGTTGTATTTCTTACAAAAAGCCACAACTCATTTTCTAATCACGCAATTAATCTGAAAATTTTATTGTAGTGTCCTGAGAAGGTTATAAGACCACGGAACTACAGCATGGTACAAGCAGGATCATTAACAGAGTTTTTAATTTTGAACATCCAAAATTAACCTTTTTTCTCGATACTATAATCTAAAAATCAGAATGTAATTGCAGGATCTCGTATTTCATAGTCCAGGGAGACAGCAACACGTTGCGAACAGTTCCTGAAAATTTCATAGCATTAGGGCATATACTTTTTGAGAAAAGGCGCCTAATAATGTCAAAAATGTAAAACAAAGAAATGAGGTTGAAAGATTTTCTTCTCAAACTTCTACATGTAATAAACTTACCTCAGTTTTAAAATCCTCCATACTGATACTCCTCATTCTCCAGGTTTCTCTTCTTTTCGAATCTGCCTGGCCTGTATTTGCAGGTAAGACACTGATCTGTTAGGTTTATTCACCCTGCTGTGCTGGTGTAAAATACTTTTCTTGCAAACACATCAGATCCATACCAGTTCTCATCAGCACTTCAATTCTCGCATTATTTCCGTTATTGTAACATAAAACTGCATCACAAACACCTATTTTGAGTACTTCAAGTCCACAGAATATCCCTTTCGAGCATCTAATCCATATTAAATTACTGAGGCTATCATTATCCTTGAAGACACTTCCTCAGTAAATCAGGGTTTGCAAGAAACCTGAATGTGGGCTTAATAGCATTCATAATAGGTTCTGGTAATGAGTATTCATGTTAATACGTCGCATTTATGTTCTCAAATTTACACCAATCGTCTTTCGGACACAGATTGTTCATTGGTGTTTGGTCAGTTGATAATTTGTGCAAAAAAAAACTGTCCACACAGCACGCCTCATTTCCTCTAAATTATGTGTGTTTTTCCTGATACCTCTCCCATAAAATAACTGAAGAGATTCAATTTCTTTCAGAGTAGGCCTACCTTTTCCTCCTAGTGGTTTTCCATCCTGAAATACTTCACCTCTCATCTCTTTCAGCAAGCGACGAAGCCTACCACCAAGCCTCTTTTGGATGTGGCCAACACATTCCGACTATTCTATTGTTCTATTGTACGGATTTTGAGCTTTGAACAAAGAGGAGTCCCCATCAACGAAGTATTTAGTACATCGAACACTATACTGGTCCTCAGAATTGGAGAACATCCTCACAACTGCAGAAGCCTCCATGCTCCAACTTGAGCCACTACAATCTTTAGAGCATGATACTGCATGTTTTTCTTGCCAAAGTTTCTCACTGTATTCATTGTTGGACATTTTCCTTGTTGCACACTGGTGGCAGTATTTAGACATAGTTTCTACATCTAGAACATTACCTGAGTCAATACCAGTAACAGATGCAACTCTATACAGATGTGTGAGACTTCTTTTCATCCAGGTCCCACCTACAGACACACACATGTCAGTAACATTTGTAGGAGATTCAATGTCATGAATCTTTACCCCATGATCTATTTCTTTTTGGTTTATTTCCTTCGATTCATCCACTGCTTTCTTCATAGAAACTTTGGAATTATCTCATACAGCATCCGACATTTCTTTATTTTTTTTTCAGACCTTGCACAAGGTAGAGGCATCTTCAGAAAACCACACAATTAATTACCTTCTTCCCTGCATATCAGAGCATATACTAACCTAAAATTGCTTTCATAGGTACCAGTGCCACTTTTTTGGAGGAGTAAAATGAAAATTCATAGTCACACGAATAACAAATTCATTTAAAATGACAAGGTATTCCGACTCTCCTTTCTTCAACAACAGTCATGCATTCCGTATTTTTACAGCTAACACATGAACATCAAAACTTTATAGCCTGGTAGAGAAGCTCTTAATCAGTAAGTCTGAATCCAGTGGAATCCATATCAACATCATTCTCGCACCTGTACAATTCTCCTGTCCCAAGTTTCAATGCTGAAGCTCAGAGCTTATGTTCTTCATTTCGAGCCGCTTACTCTTTTTTGTTGGTAAACCAATTTCCATTTAACCTCCGTTTCCTAAACACAGTTTTTCCACCAACAATTATGCATAAATCTTGACTGCAATGTAAAGGTTTGCAAATTCAACCTTCCATCTACTAACATGTGTTGATATTGTCATAACGTAGATAAACCACATGCAAAAAAAGCTTTCTGGCAAAGATATAGATGTCAGCCACAGATATGGATGTCAGACAAAGGTATCGGAATAAAATAGCCTTCACATTGACAAAAATCCCGGAGAAGCAAGCAGTTTCCCAAACGTCGGAAAAGGTGGGAGTGGCCACCAGAGTAGAGTTAAGCAGTTTAACAATTTAAAGGCATTTCTAAAGCTGTTATCACGATAAAATTCACACACACACAACATTAAACTGTGTAGATAAAAAAAATAATTTTTGAAAAATCGAATTTTTGGACCAAAATACATCACATCCCCGCTTAATACTTCCATGTATACCAGTCACCGGGCTGGCAAACACAGGATCAAGTAGTACCAGGCTGGTGTACGTGGAATCAAGTACTAAAAGTTTTATGTACCTGTAGATGGCTATTGACCTATTTATTCCTGAATTCCAATCAAGAACAACAGCCACGATGAGAAACATAGACGTAGATATCCTCAGTGTAACAAAGCAGCTTAAATCACTTTGTAAAGGCAAGGCCTCCGGTCCTGATCGTACACCAGTCAGGTTCCTCTCAGAGTATTCTGATAAAATAGCTCCTTATTTAGCAATTATATACAGCCACTCGCTCACAGAAAGATACGTACCTAAAGACTGGAAAATTTCTCAAGTCACACCAATACCCAAAAAGGGAAGTAGGAGTAATCCGCTGAACTACAGGCCTATATCAGTAACGTCGATTTGCAGTAGGGTTTTAGAACATATGCTGTATTCGAACATTATGAAGTACCTCGAAGAAAACGATTTATTGACATATAGTCAGCACGGATTCAGAATATATCGTTCTTGTGAAACAGAACTAGCTCTTTATACTCATGAAGTAATAAGTGCTATCGACAGCGGATATCAAATTGATTCCATATTTTTAGATTTCCAGAAGGCTTTCGACACCGTTTCTCTCACAAGCGTCTTCTAAGCAAACTGCGTGCCTACGGAGTATCGCCTCAGTTGGGCGACTGGATTCGTGATTTCCTGTCAGAAAGGTCACAGTTCGTAGTAATAGACGGAAAGTCATCGAGTGAAACAGAAGTAATATCCGGCGTTCCCCAAGGAAGTGTTATAGGCCCTCTATTGTTCCTGATCTATATTAACGACGTAGGAGACAATCTAAGGTAGCCGTCTTAGATTGTTTGCTGATGATGCTGTCATTTGCCGTCTTGTAAAGTCATCAGATGATCAAAACGACTTGCAAAATGATTTAGATAAGATATCTGTATGGTGCAAAAAGTGGCAATTGATACTGAATAAAGAAAAGTGCGAAGTTATTCACATGAGTACTAAAAGAAATCAGCTAAATTTCGATTTCGCGAAAAGTCACACAAATCTGAGGGCTGTAAATTCAATTAAATACTTAGGGATTACAATTACAAATAACCTAAAATTGGATCGATCACATAGATAATATTATGGGTAGAGCAAACCAAGACTGAGATTCATTGGCAGAACACTTGGAAGGTGCAACAGGCCTACCAAAGAGACTGCTTACACTACGCTTGTCCGCCCTGTTGTGGAGTACTGCTGTGCGGTGTGGGACCCGCATCAGGTGGGACTGACGGATGACATGGAAAAAGTACAAAGAAGGGCAGCCCGTTTTGTATTATCGCGAAACAGGGGAGATAGTATCACAGACATGATACGTGAATTGGAGTGGCAATCATTGAAACAAAGGCGTTTTTCGTTGCGACGGGATCTCATGAAATTTCAATCACCAGTTTTCTCCTCCGATTGCGAAAAATTTTTTGTTGGCACCCACCTACATAGGGAGAAATGATCATCACGATAAAATGAGAGAAATAAGGGCTCGCACGGAAAAATTTAAGTGATCGTTTTTCCCGCGTGCCGTTCGAGAGTGGAACGGTAGAGACACAGCATGAAGGTGGTTGATTGAACCCTCTGCCAGGCACTTTATTGTGAATAGCAGAGTAATCACGCAGATGGAGATGTAGGATGGTTATCCACATTTTGTATCAGACTGATTTTGGAATTCCGGCTGTCCCTGCAATTTTCTACATATGGAGCTGCCTACGCGTTATTTTTCTTTTGTCAGCTTTCGTGAGTGCGACACTGACATTGTTGACGCTTTTGAGCGGTCGTCGTCTAATTTTTCGCCACGGTCCCCTTCAATGACTGTCACGATTAATCAGTACACACTTTCGTCCTTATTGTCGTTTAGCAACGACACGGTGCCTCCTGACACACCGATCAATTCGACTCATTTTGTTAGAGAAGCACGCACCACACGAGCACCAACAATTCGCCCACGTTCGAATTCACTTGGCTCCGACATCGCGCGCAACTGCACAGAACACAGTTCTGACCACGTTTGACACTTGCAGCGTATTGAGGACACTGCATAGGTGACGTCCGTGGTCAAATACGATAGTTATTGGGACAGTAACATCCTATCGGTAGCGAAATGGAAACCGCAGTAAATCCAAATGTGTTTTATTTGCAACAATTATCTACACCCTCCTTCTACTTCTTTACATAGTCAATGCTGCGACTTTGATATTCGTCGTAGCGTTGTGCCAACTTCCCAATACCCTCGTCACAGAGGCAGTCGAACAAAGCACTTCGTATCATGCAATTTTCATAATGTACTTCGGTACTGAGTTTGAGTTATATAGTTGTCACTGAGCGCAGTTAATTAAAGCAAAGCACTCCGTCTTCAGGCCACAAGTGGCCCATCGGGACCATCCGACCGCCGTGTCATCCTCAGTCGAGGATGCGGATAGGAGGGGCGTGTGGTCAGCACACCGCTCTCCCGGTCGTTAGATGGTTTTCTTTGACCGGAGCCGCTACTATTCGGTCGAGTAGTTCCACAATTGGCATCACGAGGCTGAGTGCACCCCGAAAAATGGCAACAGCGCCGGCCACGCCCGACAGCGCTTAACTTCGGTGATCTCACGGGAACCGGTGTATCCACTGCGGCAAGGCCGTTGCCTCGCAGTTAATTAGATTTATTTTAATTATTTCAACTTCTGCATTTCATCAAGTTTTTTTCACGACACTTCTCAGGCGCAATATCAGGACAACCATGAAACGTAACAGTCTAATTAAAACCTATTTAAACACGTAAATGTTAACCATAAACAGTAATTTCTAACATAGAGGTGTATGGAAGTATGTACTTGTGAAAAAGTTACGAAGGAAATAATTATGGAATCTTAATTACAATTATGTGTAGAAGCTCTGTAAATGATCATTTTCTATGAAGCGAGTCTCTTGTAATTAATAAAAAATGTAAATGTATTATTGTAATTTCTTATTCGAGAGTTTATTCTCGAATAAAATAACAGACATGTACTAATATCGTAGTGTACTAGCTGTTCTGGAGTAAATACACAATCAGATATGTATTTTCAACCTTATTAGGTCAATTTTAATTGTTAATTAATCAAATAATCATTTTAAAGAATGCCGAGGATTGTTCGGGATTAAGTATAAATAGTTACAGCCATGTTGGCAATAGGAGTCTGTACTTCGAGTGTATTTAGACAGAGAGCATGTAGCTTGTTGACCTTGATTTATTTCATTATTGTAAGTATGTTACAACTTATTTTAGATTAGTCAAGATGTTTGTATTTACTTTGAAACGGTAATAAATATTTAGATGAAACACTATACTTGATTAAATATTGTTTTTACTTTATAGGAAAAACCTACAGTTGCTGTTCCAGGACTTCTGCTGCGACAGATTGCCAGATCTGATGAGTAAAATAACCCATAAGAAAGTTATAACCAACAGTCAGTATTGCTCAGTAATTGAACACGACGCCTAACGCACACCTTACACGAGCAGAAAGTTCTGAAAAACAAAATGTTCAGTATTCATACATATAGACTCTCTTTCTTCGGCTTCGTAAGCTTTCTCTAAGTCGACAAATCCAATGAAGGAGGCTTAGTTTTTCTTATGTCCTGCCTCGTTTATCATGCGCTGTGTCGGAAATGCCTAGCTCGCCTGATGGATGTGAATCTCTAGTGTGAATCTCGAATTATGGATGTAGCGTTTCGTGTAATAGATTTTCTGAAACTCTTCCTGCTTCTGATCCATTTTCATTTCGCTGTCTCGCATATTTACGCTCCTGCCTACATTATTTCCCCTGTCGACGTTGGAGTCGCTCTTTACATCTGCAATAATTGGGCCAAGCTTCTCTCCTTGCTCGCTGACAGCGATGATTTAGTTGCTCTCTAGAAATTACGCGAAGAAATAGTGTCTGTAGAAAGTTGTAGGCGGACTTGATTTGCTGTCTGACTGTTCTGCTATTAGCATACTGCGTTCCCTTCTCCCTGCCCTCTCCAGTGTAATTCTGACAAATGGGTCCCCCGAAGTAACTCGGTTGTATTTTTTGTTCATGATCAGGGAGGGTTATGGAATGAAATTATAATCTCAAGTAACAGTCACCGTTCTTCGAAATACAACGTTTGAAATTTAGGTGTGGACGATCTTAATGTGAAATTTTTTTTCTATGGCGTAATACACTTTGAAGTAACAGAATTTCGAAGTGATATTGCCACCTATGGTTGATAACAGATTCGCAGAGCGTCCGCGAAAAATTAGAACGTCAAACCAGGATCTTCTAAACAATCACTTCTTCGATGTGCAGGAACGTATCTATCGCTGTATTAAACAATACAAAAGAGTGCAACTTCTCTGGGTCAAAGGTCATTCCAGAGTCGGAGACAAGAAAATTGATGATCATTTACTAAAGAGCAGCATCACGGCAGGAGTACCTTTCTTTGTGTGTCTACCACTTGAAAACTTGGTAACCACTGTAGCTGAAGCGACATTTGATGATTGATACCGATCTAGAAAACCTCTCAGATAACGGAGAGACAAAACTTTACAGGAAAATATGTAAGTATGGCATCCCCTTTGATTTCTGACTCTCTTTTGGGAAAATTGTAGATTTTTTATCTTCACTAATAACTACATCAAGTTCACTAAATGATAGTAGTCAACACAATGATTAATATCATTTATTTCTATTTGGAAATGAATATTCATGAAAAGATTTTAAAATAGCTCACAGATCTCATCACTTAACACTTCCGGGCTGAGATGTCACGGTTCATACATATGACTCTCCCCTGACATTTCGCCTTCGACTGCGGAAGACATCCTCCGTGGACAATCGGCGAACTGCATCGAGAGCACGAGGGAGCGCCGTATGTACAGAGTTACTACAAATGATTGAAGCGATTTCACAGCTCTACGATAACTTTATTATTTGATATATTTTCACAATGCTTTGCACACACATACAAAAACTCAAAAAGTTTTTTTAGGCATTCACAAATGTTCGACATGTGCCCCTTTAGTGATTCGGCAGACATCAAGCCGGTAATCAAGTTCCTCCCACACTCGGCGCAGCATGTCCCCATCAATGAGTTCGAAAGCATCGTTGATGCGAGCTCGCAGTTCTGGCACGTTTCTTGGTAGAGGAGGTTTAAACACTGAATCTTTCACATAACCCCACAGAAAGAAATCGCATGGGGTTAAGTCGGGAGAGCGTGTAGGCCATGACATGAATTGCTGATTATGATCTCCACCACGACCGACCCATCGGTTTTCCAATCTCCTGTTTAAGAAATGCCGAACATCATGATGGAAGTGCGGTGGAGCACCATCCTGTTGAAAGATGAAGTCGGCGCTGTCGGTCTCCAGTTGTGGCATGAGCCAATTTTCCAGCACGTCCAGATACACGTGTCCTGTAACGTTTTTTTTTTCACAGAAGAAAATGGGGCAGTAAACTTTAAACCGTGAGATTGCACAAAACATGTTAACTTTTGGTGAATTGCGAATTTGCTGCACGAATGCGTGAGGATTCTCTACCGCCCAGATTCGCACATTGTGTCTGTTCACTTCACCATTAAGAAAAAATGTTGCTTCATCACTGAAAACAAGTTTCGCACTGAACGCATCCTCTTCCATGAGCTGTTGCAACCGCGCCGAAAATTCAAAGCGTTTGACTTTGTCATCGGGTATCAGGGCTTGTAGCAATTGTAAACGGTAAGGCTTCTGCTTTAGCCTTTTCCGTAAGATTTTCCAAACCGTCGGCTGTGGTACGTTTAGCTCCCTGCTTGCTTTATTCGTCGACTTCCGCAGGCTACGCGTGAAACTTGCCCGCACGCGTTCAACCGTTTCTTCGCTCACTGCAGGCCGACCCGTTGATTTCCCCTTACAGAGGCATCCAGAAGCTTTAAACTGCGCATACCATCGCCGAATGGAGTTAGCAGTTGGTGGATCTTTGTTGAACTTCGTCCTGAAGTGTCGTTGCACTGTTATGACTGACTGATGTGAGTGCATTTCAAGCACGACATACGCTTTCTCGGCTCCTGTCGCCATTTTGTCTCACTGCGCTCTCGAGCGCTCTGGCGGCAGAAACATGAAGTGCGGCTTCAGCCGAACAAAATTTTATGAGTTTTTCTACGTATCTGTAGTGTGTCGTGACCACATGTCAATGGAGCTACAGTGAATTTATGAAATCGCTTCAATCATTTATAATAGCCCTGTATAAGCCATTCAGAGGGCGCCGTTGTGGATCACGTGATGTCGGTTGTGCTATGATCTCTGATATTGCCAACTTTCTCATTTGAAATTAATCGATTGTCACGCTGTTGCTGCAATGTTGAATCCATATCTTATCCAGTATATCAGGTTGAGATGGACGGAGGAGGAAATGGACAGAGCGAGGAGGCAGAGGAAATAGAAAATGGGGTGATGCATCAGGCAGCTGGAAGGTGTGGAGAGAGTTTTATGTATGGACCACGGCATCTCAGCCTGGAAGTGTTAAGTGATGACAACACCTGCCGTGAAAGCGTTCATTCTATGACTACACAAAACTGTTAAGAAACTTTTTAAAATCCGTTATATGTATATAAAGCAGTGCGTATGTGCGTTTGGGATCTCCTCCGAAACACCTGGATCACTTTGTATCAAATTTGGCATAGAAACAGCTGGCCTCATAAGTATCAGCTCTGTGAGGTTCATAACAACAGCAGTAGAGATATAAGCAAAAACGAATTTGCCAGCCCCTGTCATACAGGCTTCCTTGTACAACAGGAATGTTTTGTGGGAACAGTACTGGCCTGCCAAATCAATCCACTTTGCAGGGCAGCCCACATGTCAGTGGCAATGAACAATTTTCTGGGCCCAACATGTGAATGGCTCTGAGCACTATGGGACTCAACTGCTGAGGTCATTAGTCCCCTAGAACTTAGAACTAGTTAAACCTAACTAACCTAAGGACAGCACAAACATCCATGCCCGAGGCAGGATTCGAACCTGCGACCGTAGCGGTCCTGCGGTTCCAGACTGCAGCGCCTTTAACCGCACGGCCACTTCGGCCGGCCCCAACATGTGAGCTGCCCTGCATGACAGCCGTGTTGTGAGAGTAATGAGGCCTGCTTTATTGAACTTTACTGCGCAAGGCTAGAAATGCTGATGAGCATGGCTGGAGTCACGTTGGCCGGAAGGTGTGGCCGAGCGGTTCTAGGCGCTTCAGTTTGGAACTGCGCGACTGCTACGGTCGCAGGTTCGAATCCTGTCTCGGGCATGGATGTGTGTGATGTCCTTAGGTTAGTTAGGTTTAAGTAGTTCTAAGTCTAGGGGACTGATTACTTCAGATGTAAAGCCCCATAGTGCTCAGAGCCATTTGAACCAAAAGGTGCAGCTTGCTTTGGTCAAATCTGTTGTATCCCTGTCACTGGTATCCACATCAGTATCATAGAAATCTGGTGAAGAATCGTTTCGTGGGTGGAGTTTTCTTTTTCCGGAGGCCTCTGGTCTTCGTAACCCACCCACTAGCCAGCCTCCAGCCAAGTAAAACTTCCATGTCCTCTTCTTGACAGCATTTGTGTGAAGATCAATCCGTCCGTCTAATGGTTTTGCGGCCCATCGGGACGTGTCGTCGAAGAAACTGCATTTGAAATTCCCAGCGAATACCGAGCGAGGGGGCGCAGTGGTTAACACACTCCACTCGTCTTCGGGAGGACGACGGTTCAAACCCGCATCCGGCCATCCCACTTTAGGTTTTCCGTGATTTCCCTAAATCGCTTCGGGCAAATGCCGGGCTGCTTCCTTTGAAAGGGCACGGCCGATTTCCTTCCCCATCCTTCCATAATCCGATGGGACCGATGACCTCAATGTTTGGTCCCCTCCCACAAATCAATCAACCAGGGAATATTGGGTTGTTTAAATGGGGGCGCATGTTTATGCCAGACCCCTTTAAGTGAGACAGCCCTCGTCATACGTCAGCTAAAGACGTGGATGGCTGAATGAATGTTTCTAAAAGTAGCTTAGGATCCTGCTTTCCGGATATCACTGTGAAACTACTGTAAAGTAACCATAACGGCACGTAATGAAACGTTTTCACGTAACTTCCAAAGGGGTACAGTTTAGAATAAACACCAATTCGCACAGTAATCGACGCTGCATCAATTCCGTATGAAAGAAATCTTCCAGGTGCTCACTGGTAACTTCTCTCGACAAGTGGTACCGTTTATAGCGCTGCCCACCTGTTTGCAGTACCTCCCACGGCCGTTTTCGGGGCGGGGGCTGTACCCATTTTTACCTCTGTGCCCTTTTTACACTTTCTCCTCTACAAATACTCATAAATGTATTCCGGAAAGAACGATGTATTCAAAATTAGAACGACGTACAGCATCAAAAATAAGAATCCGACATGAACACTGGTGTTATCTAGCGTATCTCTACAGCATTAAAGATTTAAGTTCTCCGTACTGCGACGATCGACATTGAGATTCCGTATTTCTGGATTTCCGGAATGCTTTTGACACTGTACCACGCAAGCGGCTCGCATTGAAACTGCATTCTTATGGAATATCGCCCCAGTTATCTGACTAGATTCGTGATTTCCTGTCGTAGTAACTGACGGAAAGTTATCAACAGAAGTGATTTCTGGCGTTCCCCAAGGTAATGTCATGGGCCCCTTGCTGTTCCTTATCTTTATAAACCATTTGGGAGACAATCTGAGCAGCCATCTTCGGTTGTTTGCGGATGACGCTGTCGTTTATCGACTAATAAAGTCATCAGATGATAAAAACAAACTGCAAAACGATTTAGGAAAAATATCTGAATGGCGCGAAAAGTGGCAGTTGATCCTAAATAACCAAATGTGTGAGGTCATCCACATGAGTGCTAAAAGAAACTCGTTAAACTTCCGTTACGCGATAAATCAGTCTAATCTAAAAGCCGTAAATTCAACTAAATACCTAGTTATTATAATTACGAACAACTTAACTTGGAAGGAACACACAGAAAATGTTGTGGGTAAGGCTAACCAAAGACTGCGTTTTATTGGCAGCACACTTAGAAAATGTAACAGTCCTACTAAGGAGACTGCCTACACTACGCTTGCCGTCCTCTTTCAGAATACTTCTGCGCGGTGTGACATCCTTACCAGATAGGACTGACGGAGTACATCGAAAAAGATCAAAGAAATGTAGCACGTTTTGTATTATCGCGAAATATGGGAGAGAATGTCACACAAACGATACAGAATTTGGGCTGGAAATCGTTAAAAGAAAGGCGTTTTTCGTTGCGACGGAATCTTCTCACGAAATTTCAAACACCAACTTTCTCCTCCAAATGTGAAAATATTTTGTTGACACCGACCTACATAGGGAGGAACGATCACCACGATAAAATAAGGCGCTGCAGTCATGGACTGTGCGGCAGATCCCGGCGGAGGTTCGAGGCCTCCCTCGGGCATGGGTGTGTCTGTTTGTCCTTAGAATAATTTAGGTTAAGTAGTGTGTAAGCTTAGGGACTGATGAAAAAAAATGTGTGTGCAATCTTATGGGACCTAACTGCTAAGGTCATCAGTTCCTAAGGTTACACACTACTTAACCTAAATTATTCTAAGGACAAACAGACACACCCATGATGACCTTAGCAGTTATGTCCCATAAGATTTCACACAATTTGAATTTTTTTTTATAAAATAAGGGAAATCAGAGCTCATACGGAAAGATATAAACGAGATTGGAATAACAGAGAATTGTGAAGGTGATTCGATGAACCCCCTGCCAGGCACTTAAATGTGATTTGCAGAGTGTCCATGTAGATGTAGAGGACTGGCATAACTAAATACTTACACTCCTGTGGTTACTCTGATATTCAGGCCAGCAGGCCAAACTTTATAAGGCAAACATCAAACTGAGAACTCCCTCACCATCAAGTGTGGTGAACCTCGCCCAACAACCAAAAGTTTATGCCCACATCGCAAGATGCTTTCAAGAGATGGATATTCATTTCTAAAGTCTATGTTGTTTGTACATCTACTCAGAGCTAGTCGCAGCAGTCGTAATGGTTGATTAACTCCACACGTGCACACAATCATCTGTTCCCAGAAGAAGAAACCGCATGCATTTATTTAATAATTGGTTATTTGTGTACAGTGTTCGTCCGTTGCCCTGTTAGTTTTTTCATTCCAATGGTGAACCCTAGTAAAAACTGATTGTCAGTTGCTGACGTCCTCAGCACAAGAATAAGGAAATTTGTATGTTTGTTGTATTTGTAGCAATAATATGCAATTAAGAAATAATTAGATGTGTCGAAAATCCGCCATTAACGTAACAGATTAAATGTATATGCGATTAAATTGTAATGCTATCGGTTAAATAGATAGGCTAAAAAATACAGTAAAATAAAAAAATAGCTCTTTTGCATGGAATTAGTGATGTAAAATTCCTGGGCACTTATAAGTAGGGGCAAATACCCAGGATAAATGCCTGGGAAAATGTCCAAAATTCATAAATGCCAGGGCATGTACGCATTTTAAAGATTAATTGATAAGCAACACTTATAAAAAAATTCTAAACTGATATTTTGTATTGGAGAAGGTGTTTTGCAATACTGCTTCTTTAGTGGTTGGGTAACCAAGTTGAAAAAGCTACTCGAGAATTAGGGCAGAGTTATTAGGAGAAATAAATTGGACTATAAACGTAACTATATATTTTTAATAACGTCTGTTCTTGGTGTGGAACATAATAAAAAAGAAAACAAAACTCAAGTCTAAAACTAATTCTTGAAAAAAGTATAGTCTGACTGAGTAGGTAGTGTGTAGGTAGTATTTTTACTTATACTATACAACTGTAAAAATATTAGAGTAAAAGAAATTTACCCATAATGAATTTTATTAGGAATGAGTCAAATGCCGATACCGATTCCACGAGTCTACGAATCGCCGATTCCTCAGGAATCGACTAGTATAGGAATCGAACGATTCCTGCATCTTCGGCATCGATTCTTTGTTATTGAATCTTTTTTATGTTAGTGTTATTTTATCTTAACAGCAGTGCAGTCATACGAAAATAGATGAAGAAAAGAGCAGAACAGGAAGCTATACTCTGTCTCAAATGTCAGTAGATCTGACAATAAAACATTTTTGTTTGTTTCTTTCACTGAAAATGTTTGAGAATACATTTATTATCAACGCCAGCTGTTCATTACATTCAGTAATAATTTTGTTACCAGCAATCGTTCTTCAGTATTCAGAGATTTGATGTGGTCTATAAAGTGTGTTACATTACAAAGCGACTAGCTAAGGACAATGGTTTTTTTTTTTTTTTTTACCAGCGTATCACTGCGCAGCTTCTCAATGCAGTGTGTGTGTGTGTGTGTGTGTGTGTGTGTGTGTGTGTGCTCGCGCGTGGGATGGAGGGAGGGGGGGGGGGAGAGAGAGAGAGAGAGAGAGAGAGAGAGAGAGTAGAACTGGTAAAAGAAAAAAGTACACTATAAATGACAGTAAAACGCGCCCTTGGTTGATACAAGTTGCAATTCTAGTAAAAGAAAACCGTGTTTCTCTCTTCTTTCTTTTCGTTCTTATCAATAAAGGCAATGGATGACATTCGAATGTCTAAATGTAAACATTTATTAACTTGTAATACCGGGAGTATTCTCTCATCTCTTAATTTAAATGGCAAATAACACATTCTAGCAGTAAAAACTTTAAAAAGTACTTTTTTTAATAAATGCCCAGCTTTTCTGCGTTTAAAACTGCTTTGGGAAAATTCTCGGGCAAATGTCCATTTGTAAATGCCCCGCCCACCGAGTATTTTCCCCGCCCGCATCACTACATTGCTACAATTGTTAAAGGGTCTTAGTATTTGGTGCTCTAAACCCCTGTAGAGAGGCAGACATTTCTTGCGGCCTGACAGGCATAGCGGATAAATTGATTCGTTTCAACAGTTACCTTGCGTGCCGTCTGGTGGCTTGCCACCGCACTGCTAGTAAATGACATGCAACGAACGTGCCATACGGCTGCCGTTACTGCATACGTCCAAATAGCCTATAAGGATAATAGAGGAACGTATGGCCGAGATTATGACAGGGATTGCCGTATACCAAGATGGTTGGTAATGAATACTAACAGACCGACGTATGTAAACAAACGTAAGAGAGTTTATTTGAAAGACAGTTTCTGTTCGTTCACGAGCTGAAAATGGCTGGTAGGGGTGTTATTTATGCCATATATGGTTGCAATAATTACGGCAAAAAAGTGATTGTAAGACTTTCTATAGATCTAGCAAGAGTCAAGCAGTATGCTCTGATCATTTTGTAGAGAAGGACTTCAGAGACCGGAATTTACTAAGCCAAGGGTAAGAATTGTTTGTAAAGCAATAAAATGGTTGTATTTAACGCCTGTCCAATGATCTGCTAGATTGCTAGATTGCTGCTGTTACGTATAACATTTTTTCTTCTGGTTTCAGTATTTGGCCTTGCTCTGTTACTTCAGTTTTGCCCGATAGAAAGGAAAGCAATTTCAGACCCAGCCCAAAAAAGAGAAAGTGAGAAGAGGAAGTGGAACAACAAGAATCAGCCGCTCACTTTCAGGTTGAAGTGGATGATAGTGTCATCTCCATAATGGAAAAAAGTGTGAAAAATGTTTCCCATTAATTTTATAAAGTGTAGAACATTACAGAAAGAGTATCAAGACAGAACGGAGTAATTCGTGCTCTGAGACCAGAGTTGTATATTTTAAAACTCAAAGTAATGAAGTGCAACACTGCTAAAAGTAATGTTTCTCGTGATGTGGCAGTCAAGTTTATCTACCTACAGGAAATTATGAAAAAGAGGAAACCTAAGGGAAGAAGGTATAGAGAACAAGACAGGAGTTTTGCTTTGGCTCTTCATTTCTGTTCATCAAAATCGCACACGTTTTTGCAGAAATATTTTTGTTTATCTACTCCAAAAACACTGAGGAGCTGGTTGCTAAGTTCAGAGGTCAATCCAGGTATTAATAGCTTAGTGCTTGAGTTGTTACAACTAAAAGTTGAAAAAATGAAACCAGAGGAAAATTTTGTGTCAGTAGTATTTGATGAAATGTCACGTAAGTTACTGTTGGCCTACAGTGCACAGAATGACTTATTCGAAGGGTTTGAGGACACTGGTGCAGAAATTTGTAGTGATTCAAAGTTAACTGAGCGCCAGTTATGTATCTAAGCCATGGTGTTGGTCAAAGGTGTGAACTTAAATTTTAAGCAAGTTGTTGTTGTTGTGGTCTTCAGTCCTGAGACTGGTTTGATGCAGCTCTCCATGCTACTCTATCCTGTGCAAGCTTCTTCATCTCCCAGTACCCACTGCAACCTACATCCTTCTGAATCTGCTTAGTGTATTGATCTCTTGGTCTCCCCCTACGATTTTTACCCTCCACGCTGCCCTCCAGTGCTAAATTTGTGATCCCTTGATGCCTCAAAACATGTCCTACCAACCGATCCCTTCTTCTAGTCAAGTTGTGCCACAAATTTCTCTTCTCCCCAATCCTATTCAATACCTCCTCATTAGTTACGTGATCTACCCACCTTATCTTCAGCATTCTTCTGTAGCACCACATTTCGAAAGCTTCTATTCTCTTCTTGTCCAAACTGGTTATCGTCCATGTTTCACTTCCATACATGGCTACATTCCATACAAATACTTTCAGAAACGGCTTCCTGACACTTAAATCTACACTCGATGTTAACAAATTTCTCTTCTTCAGAAACGATTTCTTTGCCATTGCCAGTCTACATTTTATATCCTCTCTACTTCGACCATCATCAGTTACTTTGCTCCCTAAATAGCAAAACTCCTTTACTACTTTAAGTGTCTCATTTCCTAATCTAATCCCCTCAGCATCACCCGATTTAATTTGACTACATTCAATTATCCTCGTTTTGCCTTTCTTGATGTTCATCTTATATCCTCGTTTCAAGACACTGTCCATTCCGTTCAACTGCTCTTCCAAGTCCTTTGCTGTCTCTGACAGAATAGCAATGTCATCGGCGAACCTCAAAGTTTTTACTTCTTCTCCATGAATTTTAATACCTACTCCGAATTTTTCTTTTGTTTCCTTTACTGCTTGCTCAATATACAGATTGAATAACATCTCCCCGATGTTAGTCATCTGTATATTGAGCAAGCACAAAAGGAAATAAAACAAAAATTCAGAGTAGGTATTAAAATCCATGGAGAAGAAGTAAAAACTTTGAGGTTCGCCGATGACATTGAAATTCTGTCAGAGGCAGCAAAGGACTTGGAAGAGCAGTTGAACGGAATGGACAGTGTCTGGAAAGGAGGGTATAAGATGAACATCAACAAAAGCAAAACTAGGATAATGGAATGTACTCACATTAAGTCGGGTGATGCTAATGGAATTAGATTAAGAAATGAGACACTTAAAGTAGTAAAGGAGTTTTGCTATTTGGGGAGAAAAATAACTGATGATGGTCGAAGTAGAGAGGATATTAAATGTACACTGGCAATGAAAGCGTTTCTGAAGAAGAGAAATTTGTTAACATCGAGTATTGATTTAAGTGTCACGAAGTCGTTTCTGAAAGTATTTGTATGGAGTGTAGCCATGTATGGAAGTGAAACATGGACGATAAATAGTTTAGACAAGAAGAGAATAGAAGCTTTCGAAATGTGGTGCTACAGAAGAATGCTGAAGATTAGATGAGTAGATCATATAACTAATGAGGAGGTATTGAATAGAATTGGGGAGAAGAGGAGTTTGTGGCACATATTGACCAGAAGAAGGGATCTATTGGTAGGACATGCGCTGAGGGATCAGGGGATCACCAATTTAGTACTGAAGGGCAGCTTGGAGGGTAAAAATCGTAGATGGAGACCAAGAGATGAATACACTAAGCAGATTCAGAAGGATGTAGGCTGCAGTAGGTACTGGGAGATGAAGAAGCTTGCACAGGATAGAGTAGCATGGGGAGCTGCATCAAACCAGTCTCAGGTCTGAAGAGCACAACAACAACCACATCTTCGCTTTGCATTGGCTTGGCTTCCTGCAGTGCACGTGTGATTTGTGAGTGTAAATTTTAACCGAGTGAGTTATGTAAAATATTTTGCTATGCCTAAACGAAAGTGTACATTTTCTGATATCCTTTCCTGCAAATATCCGGCTTTAAGAAAGAGAGAAATGTATTTCAAGCGGAATGTAAGATATGTGGAGCTGGAACGTACGTCTCAGTGGCCAATAAAGGTAAGAAATAACTCGACCCATTAACTGTCATGGTTTTATTTAATTGTTTCATAGTCATTCAATTCATTTGTATTCGGAAGGGTAAAGTGCAGTTTACATGTCGTCAGCTGCTGCTTGAATTGCAGATGTTGGTAGCAGTGCGTCGAATGAAGGGAGGTGAATGGCCATACGTTTTTCGCTTTCGAAACAATTCCGTGTTGTTGACATAACGGTAATTCCCGGCAGTCACGTGACTTGTCCAAAGCTGACGGGTGGTAAAGATGTGTGTCCTTCTTTTTAAACAATTGCATCTTGGCACCCTATTTATACCACAGCAAAAATATTTCCTTTACGTCAAGATTCCCAACCTATGATTCATTAAATTCCTTCTTGTTGCCATTAATTTATGTATGAGAGCCAAATCAAAGACATCTCATACTGCATTTCATGCATGTATTATGTGCTAGCAGGCGATCAAAATATAGTTATCATTTCGAGACGCAAGATGTCACCGTTGTGCGCTGTCTGTTGCGTAAGTTTCCGCTATTATATTTATGGGGTATTTGATATGTATGTAGTATTTGCTATCGGTAGTGCACTATGTGACAATGGAGTGGTATAAGGAAGCTATAGAAATTCTTGTTGAGGCGTGCAGACACGAAACATGTCTTCATGACACACACACACACACACACACACACACACAAAAAAAAAAAAAAAAAAAAAAAAAAAAAAAAAAACCTAAATGAGCGTGTAGCATATTTGTCTGGGAGACACCATGCCGGGAAATTTGGCCGCCGAGTGCAAGTCTTGTTTCAGTCGACGCCACACTGGGCGACTTGCATGCCAGTGGTGAGGATGAAATGATGATGAGGGTCAACACAACACCCAGTCCACGAGCGGAGAAAATCTCCAATCCGGCAGGGAATCGAATCCGGGGCAGCTGCATGGGAGGCAAGCACGTTAACACAAAATCACCCACATACCATCATAACAAACACGCCAGGAAATACTCACTCAGCAAAATAGTTGATTCATTGAAGGACGTCAGGTGTTCGTCTCATGCTGAAATTACAGCGAAGATGAAAAGCTTACGCTCGACGTTTGTGTCAGAACTTAATAAAACAAAAGCTTCGAGAAAGAGTGACATGGGATCTGCTGATGTGTATGAAACCCCCGGTGTGGTATTTTAAGAAATTTAAGTTCTTGCTAGACGACGTTCAGCGAAGGAAAGAAACTTGCAGTGCAGAATTCGCACAAGAAAGCGCGGACTACACTAAAGACAGTAACGTCACAGTAATTAATTTTGTACCCTTCAGTTTCCTCTGTGGGTTTGTACAGTAAGAGAAAAAAAAAAACAATATGGTAACTGGTCTGTCTCGGCAACTTCACAAGATACGTTATACTAACGAACATGTCTTGTGAATGTATAGCTCAGTTGTGTGCCGGCACGGTAGCTCAGCGTGTCCGGTCAGAGAGCTGGTTGGCCTCTGTAATTAAAAAAAAAATTTAAAAAATGTGTGTCTGGCCAGAGGGTTAGATGCCCTCTGTATTAAAATTACTGAATTAATGGGTCAACGATGGACTTGAACAAGCGTCATTAGACGTCCGCCCCGAACAAATACAACGACCAGTGTCGAACAAAATGGGGTCAACAAGTTATCTAATGCGTTTAGCTTGCAATTCGAGGATTGTGATTTAGAATCGCACAAGTGTCCTTTTTTTTTTCTTTGTACCTAAAAATTCAATACGTTGTGAAGGTGAGTCCGTGGCCCATGATCTTACACAGTGTCTCGTATTGGCCATAACTATCCAGTCAAGCACACGCTGCAAGCTGTGTACAATTATAATTATTTTTCAATGTGACTGCCCGTTCATTGAGCTCCCAGAGTCTCCCACTGATGTTAGTCAGGATTTCTTAATTACAGAGGACTGTGGTGTTGCACAAGATGGCCAGACATTTCAAACAGCATCATCGTCATCATCTTACAGCACTCCCCGTGGATTAGTTATGATCAAGGGGACAAAATGGGGAGTGCTTACAATGAAGAAGAAAATGCTGTTGTGAAAAGAGCTGACAATATACCGACCAGCGTAAATAAACCAAAAACTGCTCTGACTGATGTTGAAGTATGTGGTTCATATATAACTGCTTCTCTGCAGCAAATAATTGTAAAGCAATGGTGATGAAAGCTATGATAGATATTTAACATACTTTGCACTGTACAAGAGGAAGACCAAGGCAATAATGAGTAACAACATTGTTTATTTGTTTATTTTGAGTAAAAAGATTGTTTATTTCCATTAAAATTTAATTGATTAATATCTATAAAACACAAGTTGAATGCAGTGATTTATCTTGAATGTTTATTGTAATTATAGCAAATTCAAATTACCAAATTTGTTGCCAATACCAACTAAGTTAATTTATTAGTATCATACACTCTCCTGCATAACATGTTACCTTTTTGGTCGTAATTTACATTACTTATTTGCAAGATTTGGCACTGCAGTATTGAATTTTTTTTCAGATTCCCACAGCCACTGTACGCACCCAGCACCAGTTGTGTTGAAATATCCTTGAAGAGTGTCCATCATTTTCCTAGCTTCTATAACTGACTTCTGTTGGCCTACTCTTCCTATGTCCCACAGATTATTTTGCTGCCACTCTCCTGGAATGATAACACAGTGATTTCTGTCCTCTTTCTTTCCCAGTTTCCCTACATATCTCCCCCCACATGTGCCCTTTCTTTAGGAGAATTCTGAACCTATTGTTCGTTATTCCAAAAGCATTTTCGGAAGTTCTTCTTACCTGCTCTAACGGAATATAAATACTTTCTGTTGCTGTGTGAGATTTGCCGTATATGGCTTCATTATATGCTCTGTTAAGGGAGAAGCATCATCAGCTACAGCTATAAAACGCACTGCAGTTCCTGGTATCAGGACAAGTAAGAATTTCACAGACTGGAACATTCCTCCATCACTAATCCTCCCACTGCAACCTACATCCACAAATGTAAATTTATACTGTGGATCAACTAGCGCCAGTAACAAAATACTGTTACCTCCTTTGTAACTGTGGTAGTATGATCCCATATATCTTGGTGGTCGGAAGTCCACATGCTTCCCATCTAAAGCACTAAGACGATTTGGAAGTTCCACATGTCTTGGAACTGTTTGAGATATATTTCCTATCGTTTTATGTTGATGGCATCTGAGAGACAGAAAATGTGATGTGAACACGTCAGAGTGACTTTCATACTCAGGAACTAAAAAATAAGTATGAGCTTAAAAGTCTGAAATGGCTATGTATCAGACCCATTTTCTCCCAACAAGTGAAAACGATGAATTATGAAGTGCACAGATTTTGTCTGAATCTTCCTCATGTAGGGGACAAACACATTTGGCCTATAAATTGTAAGGTTCAGTTCTTACCATAAACTTTTGCAATGTTGAGCTACATTTTGAATGTAACTGGCAAACTATAAAAACAGGTGATAATCCCTGGACACGGATTAGCTGAAGGTTGGATCAGAGATACATTCTTCCCCAAATATTTTTTCAAGATTATTAAGAATGACACTTAGGTAAATCATTAGCTGATATTTCTAATGAATGCAGCAGAAGAAAGGAAATGCTGGGGGTCTGCCAACTAATTAAAAACGTGACTAATAAAACTGCATCAAAAAGTTGTGGCATAGGTACCCGGAATATATACCCACACCGAAATACGTTTCTTGCTGAGAACACACATCTGAACAAAAATGGTTCTTTATTATACTCTCCAGCTTATTTAAATGTATTGCTACATTACCTTATATTGTTCATGTTCTCATGAAATTTAACAAAATCAACGTGCCTTCACGTACGGAACCTTCAAGCACTGGTAAATTGCGTCACAAGTTTTAGGGATAATTGAGGATATCATGCTTACAGGTATTCTACATGGAAACATTACGCTTCTGTAGCTTTCTCCACTAGCTGGAAACCTCACTGTTGAAACTAACCTAAACAAGTTATAGAATTACTTACAGCTTACAACTATGCACTATATGTACAGCAGCTTAGTAATACTGGGCTTATATAAAGGTATCTACTCACATCTTTGAAGCAGAGATACATTCTCGCATAGGTGTGTTTTGCTTCGTTATTCTTGGACCTTGTAAACAAAGCTATGTCAAGAATTTCGCCTCTTCCATTCTCAAAAAATTTTATATGATTTCCTGTCCTCCAACCTTAGTTTCTCGTGTAATAGACAGTGCAATTCCCGAACGCAGTCGTCACGTCTTAAAATCCAAGGGCTGTTTCACCATCTTCTATTATGCCAAAGCAAATTTCTTCGTCGATGTCGCAGAGATATGACTGCGTTAATAACTGCAATAGCAGCAGCTGTCACTCTCAGTTTGTCATCAGCCATTTTCTAAAATAATGCAACATTATGAATTACCTCGAAGAGAACGGTCTATTGACACACATTCAACACGGATTTAGAAAAACATCGTTTTTGTGAAATACAACTAGCTCTAGATTTCCAGAAGGCTTTTGATACTGTACCAAACAAGCGGCTTGTAGTGAAATTGCGTGCTTATGGAATATCGTCTTAGTTATGCGACTGGATTCGTGGTTTCCTGTCAAATGGTTCAAATGGCTCTGAGCACTATGGGACTTAACTGCTGTGGTCATCAGTCCCGTAGAACTCAGAACTACTTAAACCTAACAAACCTAAGGACATCACACACATCCATGCCCGAGGCAGGATTCGAACCTGCGACCGTAGCGGTCGCGCGGTTCCAGACTGAAGCGCCTAGAACCGCTCGGCCTCTGCGGCCGGTGGTTTCCTGTCAGACAGGTCACAATTCGTAGGAACTGACAGGAAGTCATCGAGTAAAGCTGTAGTGATTTCTGGCGTTCCCCAAGATACTCTTATAGGCCCTCCGCTGTTATTTATTTATATAAATGATTTAGGAGACAATCTGAACAGCCGTCTTAGGTTGTTTGCAGATGATGCTCCAAATCGCAAAACCATTTAGAAAAGATACCTACGTGGTACGATAATTGGCAATTGACTCTAAATAAAGAAAAGTATAAGGTCATTCACATGCGTGCTAAAAGAAATACGTTAAACTTCGGTTACACGATAAATCGGTCAAACCTAAAGGCCGTAAATTGAAGTAAGTACCTAGGAATTCCAATTACGAACAACTTAAATCCGAAAGAACACGTAGAAAACGTTGTGGGGAAGGCAAACCAAAGAACGCGTTTTATTGGCCGAGCGTTTAGAAAATGTAACAGATCTGCTAAAGAGACTGCCTACACTATGTTATCCGTCCTCTTTTGGAATATAGCTACGCTGTCTGGGACCTTTACCAGATGGAATTAACGGAGTATATCGAGAAAATTCAAATAAGTTGAACTCGTTTCGTACTATCTCGAAATTGGCGAGAGAGGGTCACTGACGTGATACAGTACTTTGGGTGGACATCATTAAAACAACAGCGTTTTTCGTTGCGGCGGAATCTCCTCATGAAATTTGAATCGCCAACTTTCTCCTCTAAATGCAAAAGTATTTTCTTGAAGCCGACCTACGCAGGGAGAAACGATCATCATAATAAAATGATGGAAATCAGAGCCACGCTCTTTTCAAGATGGGAATAATAGAGAATTACTGTGAAGGTGGTTCGATGAACCCTCTGCCAGGTACTTAAGTGTCATTTGTGAAGTATCCATGTAGTGTAGCTGAATTTTTTCCGCATATACTTTGACCACGGCATCCCAATAGGATGAGGCTGTGAGTTTCCCGTAATGCAGTGGCGCAGCCATTTGTGTTAAGCGTTAGTATCTGTGAAATGGCTCTGAGCACTATGGGACTCAACTGCTGTGGTCATTAGTCCCCTAGAACTTAGAACTAGTTAAACCTAACTAACCTAAGGACATCACAAACATCCATGCCCGAGGCAGGATTCGAACCTGCGACCGTAGCGGTCTTGCGGTTCCAGACTGCAGCGCCTTTAACCGCACGGCCACTTCGGCCGGCAGTATCTGTGAATTATTAATACTAGGAAAGCGCGCCAGTAAACCAGCCTGTCATTTGTTTTGACTAAAGCATGAAAGCCATCTCATTACGCATTGCATGAGTTCGAAACCAGTAACGATACTTTTTGAATAAGTTAACCTAAAACCATTTTATGGCCGGTTGCTGTACACCATCAACGATTTATATAACACTATAAACACAGTTTAATGCTTCAAATAGCTCCAAAAACCTCGATTACATGGCCGTATCGTTTCCATCAAGAACAAAAACAGTAGCGTTAAAATGGAAAGTGAAAGCCTAGTAGCAGTATTAGAATGATTCCCGTAGTCTACCGAGGTAAAGAACGGCAGTCACGTGTGACACGGCTAAAAAGTGTGATGCTCGCCGTCTGCAATGGATGTGGTGAACGCTGCACTGCCAACGAACGCCTTGCATTTCCAACGGTCAGCGCTGCTGCTAGCGACGACTCTGCATGCCATCTGTCGGCGGTACACGGAACCTCGTGGAAATTTGCATGCAAGCGCCGTGCAGCGGCGCTGCCGCAACGACGGTCTTTTGAAATACAGATCGTTACGTTCAATCACAGAAAATTGTGTTACATCTCGAATACGAAAGGGAAAAATGGCAGTTTTACTCAGTATAGGTAAAATGAATAAATTCTGTCTAAAACTGACAAACATTAATTTAGAGAATACATCTGGGCTGCAGACTCCATCATAGAATACATATGAGCTAATTTTTGTGGAGAATGAGGAGTGAAACAGTAAATAAATCACATCTACTACAGCGACAGCGAAATATTCGACAAATTAAATTTAAAAAAAATTTAACTGTGAGACACGTGGACTTTAAGATCCGCAGCTGTTAATGGCTAAAACTACTTGTATCTTTTATTTCTATCATTATTATTTAGATAGCCCAATTGTCTTAAGCCTCAACTACTATTTAGCATCACATTCAGTATATATCTTTTTTATTGTTACTTTCCTAATTATAATTTCTTCTTTTGCAATCTAGTTTCAGCTACCTTATTTTAAAATTAATATTAATTAATAATAATATTCAACTTAAATATAGAAGTGCATTTTAATGTATGAACATTATTTTTTATTTTTATGCTGTATATTTTTAAATATATTTTGTCAGTTTGTGGGAACAGTGTTTACGCTTTAAACTACAACTATCTTTTAATGTAACTAGACCCTAACTACTGTGTCCATAATAAAAAAAAAATCTTTACTTAATTAGATAGCGGAGGGCCGCTATTATCGATACCAAATAAGTTATTTTTTCTAAAATGGACTTATAAAGAGAAATAATTTCAAAAACATAAGGTGTAAAATGATACAAGCACTCAATCGACCCACCCACCCCTTCCGGTGGTAGAAAACTAAATTAACATACATATGTAAAGCACTATATTTAGAAGCCAGCTATCGTTAGTATCTATGAAGTCGAAGTAAACAATCAGAAATCAGACATATAAAATAGTTCGATTGGGAGATTTTGTGGGGTCACTGTATAAAGCTGAAGTATGAAACTGGGTTGGGTACTACAATGCATACAAATAAAAATGGATATATTGGTGTAATGCAAGCTGTACAGGAAAGCAATGTCTTAAGTTCACGATGGACCCTTCATTCGTTTAGGTTAGGATAAAATAAAATATCATATTCGAAAGCGTGGTGAAACATTTCTGGGCTGTTATGTGGTAGATGTGAAATCCACAAAAGTTTAAACATAAAACAGAACAGACAGGCTACCTGTCACATATTGCATTAGCGAAACAGATAATCCCACTGAAATGCGGAATTTTTGTGAGCTGATTTAAGGTTGCATGTACCATGTTAGAAACGATGTGTGCACACTAATAAACTTGACAAATAAATAAGGAATCAGCAGCAAAACATCAGCGAGAAAAATGAGAGAGCCTAAATTCAAACTTCTTAAAAGGGTAGCCAGTCTGATACTTCAATTAAGGTAGCTTAAGATGATATGATAAGCAAAGGACTGAAGGTCACTGTGGCACTTGCCTTTTGTATTAAATGTTAAAAAACATTTAAAAAATATAAAATTCGGCACAACTCATTTAGAAGTTATAGGAGAAGAAAAAAAGCATTAATAAAGTTGTCAATAACAATGATGAACAATTTTGTCCTTCTACATCTACATTTACATGACTACTCTGCAATTCACATTTAAGTGCTTGGCAGAGGGTTCATCGAACCACAATCATACTATCTCTCTACCATTCCACTACCGAACAGCGCGCGGGAAAAACGAACACCTAAACCTTTCTGTTCCAGCTCTGATTTCTATTATTTTATTTTGATGATCATTCCTACCTATGTAGGTTGGGCTCAACAAAATATTTTCGCATTCGGAAGAGAAAGTTGGTGACTGAAATTTCGTAAATAGATACCACCGCGACGAAAAACGTCTCTGCTTTAATGACTTCCATCCCAATTCGCGTATCGTATCTGCCACACTCTCTCCCCTATTACGTGATAATACAAAACGAGCTGCCCTTTTTTGCACCCTTTCGATGTCCTCCGTCAATCCCACCTGGTAAGGATCCCACAGAGCGCAGCAATATTCTAACAGAGGACGAACGAGTGTAGTGTAAGCTGTCTCTTTAGTGGACTTGTTGCATCTTCTAAGTGTCCTGCCAATGAAACGCAACCTTTGGCTCTCCTTCCCCCACAATATTATCCGTGTGGTCTTTCCAACTGAAGTTGTTCGTAATTTTAACACCCAGGTACTTAGTTGAATTGACAGCCTTGAGAATTGTACTATTTATCGAGTAATCGAATTCCAACGGATTTCTTTTGGAACTCATGTGGATCACCTCACACTTTTCGTTATTTAGCGTCAACTGCCACCTGCCACACCATACAGCAATCTTTTCTAAATCGCTTTGCAACTGATTCTGGTCTTCGGATGACCTTACTAGACGGCAAATTACAGCATCATCTGCGAACAACCTAAGAGAACTGCTCAGATTGTCACCCAAGTCATTTATATAGACCAGGAACAGCAGAGGTCCCAGGACGCTTCCCTGGGGAACACCTGATATCACTGCAGTTTTACTCGACGATTTGTCGTCTATTACTACGAACTGCGACCTTCCTGACAGGAAATCACGAATCCAGTCACACAACTGAGACGATACCCCATAGGCCCGCAGCTTGATTAGAAGTCACTTGTGAGGAACGGTGTCAAAAGCTTTCCGGAAATCTAGAAATACGGAATCAACTTGAGGTCCCCTGTCGATAGCGTGCGTTGCACAAGAACGATGTTTTCTGAAACCATGCTGATTACGTATCAATAGATCGTTCCCTTCGAGGTGATTCATAATGTTTGAATACAGTATGTGCTCCAAAACTCTACTGCAAACCGACGTCAATGATATAGGTCTGTAGTTCAATGGATTACTCCTACTACCCTTCTTAAACACTGGTGCGACCTGCGTAATTTTCCAATCTGGAGGTACAGATCTATCGGTGAGCGAGCGGTTGTATATGATTGCTAAGTAGGGAGCTATTGTATCAGCGTAATCTGAAAGGAACCTAATCGGTATACAATCTGGACCTGAAGACTTGCCGTATCAAGCGATTTGAGTTGCTTCGCAACCCCTAAGGTATCTACTTCTAAGAAACTCATCCTAGCAGCTGTTCGTGTTTCAAATTCTGGAACATTCCATTCGTCTTCCCTGGTGAAGGAATTTCGGAAAACTGCGTTCAATAACTCCGCTTTAGCGACACAGTCGTCGGTAACAGTACCATCGGCACTGCGCAGCGAAGGTGTTGACTGCGTCTTGCCGCTTGTGTACTTTACATACGACCAGAATTTCTTCGGATTTTCTACCAAATTTCGAGACAATGTTTCGTTGTGGAACCTATTAAAGGCATCTCGCATTGAAGTCCGTGCCAAATTTCGCGCGTCTGTAAATTTTAGCCAATCTTCGGGATTTCGCGTTCTTCTGAACTTCGCATGCTTTTTCCGTTGCCTCTGCAATAGCGTTCGGACCTGTTTTGTGTACCACGGGGGATCAGTTCCATCTCTGACCAATTTATGAGGTATGAATCTCTCAATTGCTGTTGCTACTATATCTTTGAATTTGAGCCACATCTCGTCTACATTTCCATAGTCAGTTCGGAAGGAATGGAGATTGTCTCTTAGGAAGGCTTTTAGTGACACTTTATCCGCTTTTTTAAATAAAATTATTTTGCGTTTGTTTCTGGTGGATTTGGAAGAAACAGTATTGAGCCTAGCTACAACGACCTTGTGATCACTAATCCCTGTATCAGTCATGATGCTCTCTATCAGCTCTGGATTGTTTGTGGCTAAGAGGTCAAGTGTGTTTTCGCAACCATTTACAATTCGCGTGGGTTCATGGACTAACTGCTCGAAATAATTTTCGGAGAAAAGCACTTCCTGTATTTGCCATGCACCCTTTGAGATTGCAGCCCACCCCGTACTTTCCCGAGGCCTTCTAACCCAAAAAACCGCCCAGTCCACGCCACACGGCCTCCGCTACCCGTGTAGCCGGCAGCTGAGTGTAGTGAAACAGGAATGACAGTACAAAAGAGAATAAAAACGTAGTGCAACAGCATTTAAAGCAGATGAAAGCAATATCATCATGTCCTTAAACATAATGACCATGTTTGTGTACTAAAAAATTCCATTGATAACAACAATTTTGATTTAATAGCAGCATTATGAGCAGATCCTCCGTCTGAAACAAAAGTATTTCAAATAGGGGTAATTTCTTAGTGACAGAAACGAACATGGAAAGTTGTGTCGTTATGAATACATCTACTCCCACGGTGAGATCGTTTTATGTGGTAAATACCTTTGACGATACCAGCATTCATACTATAAAGGAATACGTTCTTGACCGAGGAAAATTTATTTATTTTGAGGTAGTTAATAATTTCTATGGTGTATAAATAGCAGAAACAATTGATTATGTAAAAAGTAACTTTACATTAAAAAAGTCTAGCTGACACTAAAAACATTGTTGATATGCAAATTTAGTTTTCATCCTTTAAATATTTCACATTTCAAGATGAGATAAAGTTTCGCAGCCAGATGACCTTGTTATGGCTGTCTACATCGGCAATACCCTATCTGATATTCTTCAGCCTTACAGAGAACGTTTTTCGCTTCAATTTAGTGATGCAAACATTAAGTAGTCAACACTCTCGAGTTGTTTAGCGCCTAAATTGGCTATATGCTACAACTACTCATCAATATGTGCCCATATTTGAAAGCACGGAACCAGAAAAAGCAGCGGAACATTTGGTTTTCGAATTTATAACAGTAGTGAGGGTCTAAAATAGTGAGCCATATGTTCGTGCCTATTACAGCGCCATCTATCACAAAGCGAAAAAAGTGTTCCAACTAATACATTCATATTTCTTTACGTAGTATACGAATATGTAATAAAAATGGGGGTTACTATTTAAAAAGACGCAGTTTATATCCGTTTGACATGTGGCAGCGCCATCTAGCGGGCCAACCATAGCGCCATCTGGTTTCCCCCTTCAAGCTAGACAAGTTTTGTTCTTTTTAGTTTTTTCGTTTGACGCTTATTTCGTGAGATATTTGGCCCAGTCACTATCAATGGACCACCCTGTATATATATATATATATATATGTGTGTGTGTGTGTGTGTGTGTGTGTATGTGTAATAGGAACAGCCACCAATTGTGGAAGGTAGTAGTCAATAGCTCTTGACCTAGGTTTCAACCCATATAAATGCGAGTTATTCAGAAATGTTATTCCATGATGTGCCGCCAATAGGCTTATAATTAAAATTGGCAATCGTAAAAAAAGCCGTCTGAATTTGTCATACATAAAATAATACACACATTAGATGTGGCGTGTGTGGCCCTTAATGGACAATCATGGGAATCCATTTATATAGGTTAAAACCTAGGTCAAGAGCTATTGATTACTACCTTCGGCAACTGGTGGCTGTCACACACTTTCTCTTCGGAGCACTCCATTGCTCACGCAGTTCATGTCAACGACGAAAGTGTGTAAGACAGCTCACAAAAGTTGTATCTACTGCTAGCGATGAAGCGGACAGGACGTGACCCTCCTTTGATGTTTCGGTGAAAGACGCACAACCAGCGAACACAAGCGATTGCGTACAGAACGTGACTGACTTCCGTTTGTTCGTGTGCGTCTAGAGACAATTCTCGTTCGCTGTTGCACGTTCCACTGTGTTCGCTTCAGTGCAAAGGCGGTTTTAGGCGACGTTCCTTGGGGTCAGTTTGACCACCCACCATATACCCACGAACACTCCACCTAGCTACTTCCACCTCTTTCTGTACCTGAAAATCTAGGCGCTTCAGTCTGGCACCGCGCGACCGCTACGGTCGCAGGTTCGAATCCTGCCTCGGGCATGGATGTGTGTGATGTCCTTAGGTTAGTCAGGTTTAAGTAGTTCTAAGTTCTAGGGGACTGGTGACCTCAGATGTTAAGTCCCATAGTGCTCAGAGCCATTTGAACCATTTTTTGGTACCTGAAAATTTTCTTTGGTGGTGAAACAACCAGCAACGACTATGAACGGAAAGCACGTCTTAGCATGTGATTCACGACACAAGCGATAACATCGCGTGAGGAAGGCGTACAATTTTTGTGCCACGTTCTTACAAGTGCCTACAAAATGGTGAGACTTACTTTTTGGACGCACCTCGTTCCGATGCATGATTTTGGGAGGTTTCCCTTGGTTGTCAGGTAAATACGGGAAACGGTAAGCCACTACCGTTTTATGCTCTCTGTCTCACTCTCAACTCCCCTACTAAACTGGCTGAAAAGGCCCAGGACACCATAATGCACAAGGCTACTACAGATTATTCATTCGTATTCAACGCTCTATATTTTCCAAAGTATTACAGGCACAAATACGACTGGTGCATGAGTAGAACCGTAAGCTGAAAATGCTCTATGGGTGCCCCTCTGGTCATACGACACCCGTTCGAGCGGTGATGAAGTTCGTTCCACACCTCATGTAGCAACATCCTATGCATGGACATAATAGTAGCGGTAATGCATTCTCTGAGCTGTTTCACTATTCTTGGCAGGAAGGGTGCGTAAACAAGATCATTTCTGTAGCCCCAAACGAGGTTCCTTTCAGATTATACAGACGCAATAGCGCCTTTCTTAGCAATCATATACAACCGCTCACTTAACGAAAGGTGTGTTCCTAAGGACTGGAAAGTAGCACAGGTCACACCAATATTCAAGAAAGGAAATAGGAGTAACCCACTGAATAACAGACCCATATCGCTGACCTCAATCTGCAGTAGGATTCTGGAGCATATACTGTACTCGAACATCATGAATCACCTTGAAGAAAATGACTTATTGATACATAACCAACAAGGATTCAGAAAATATCGTTCTTGTGCAACACAGCTAGCTCTTTATTCCCATGAAGTAATGAGTGCTGTCGAAAGGGATCTCAGATCGATTCCATATTCCTAGATTTCGAAAAGGATTTTGATACCGTTCCTCACAAGCGACTATTAATCAAATTGCGTGCATATGGAGTATCGTCTCGGTTGTGTGACAGAATTCGTGATTTCCTCTCATAGAGGTCACAGTTCGCAGTGCTAGACGATAAATCATCGATAAGAACATAAGTGATATCTGGCGTTCCGCAAGGTAGTGTCATAGGCCCTCTGCTGTTCCTGATTTACATAAATGATCTGGGCAATAATCTGAGCAGCCCCCTTAGATTGTTTGCAGATGATGCTGTAATTTACCATCTAGTAAAACCATCAGACGATCAATTACAATTACAAAATGGTCTACAGAGAATTTCTGTATGGTGCGAAGAGTGGCCATTAGCACTAAACAAAGAAAAGTGCAAGGTCATCCACATGGGTACTAAAAGAAATCCGATACATCTTGGGTATACGTTAAATCGCACAAATCTAAGGGCTGTCAATTCGACTAAACACCTAGGAATTACAATTGCGAGCAACTTTAATTGGAAAGACCACATAGATAATATTGTGGGGATGCCGAAACAAAGACTGCGCTTTGTTGGCAGAACACTTAGAAGTAATTGAACCATTTTCATACTACTTCTCTGCCATTCCACTCTCGAATGGCGCGTGCGAAGAAGGAACACCTAAATCTTTCCGTTCCAGCTCTGATTTCTCTTATTTTATTATGATAATCATTTCTCCCTACGTAGGTGGGTATCAACAAAATATTTTCTCACTCGGAAGAGAAAGAAGGTGATTGAAATTTCGTAAATAGATCTCGCCGCAAAGAAAACTGCCTTTGTTTGAGTGACTGCCACCCCAAATCGCGTACTATATCAGTGACACTCCCACCCCTATTGCGCGATAACACGAAACGGGATGCCCTTATTTGCACTTTTTCGATGTCCTCCGTCAATCCTACCTGGTAAGGATCCCATACCGCACAGCAATATTCCACCAGGGGACGGACAAGCGTAAAGTAGGCTGTCTCTTTAGTGGGTTTGTCGCATCTTCTAAGTGTTTTCCCAACAAAGCGCAGTCTTTGTTTCGCCTTCCCCAAATATCATCTATGTGGTCTTTCCAGTTTAAGTTGCTCGTGATTGTAATTCCTAGGCATTTAGTCGAGTTGGCAGCCCTTATATTTGTGCGATTTATTGTATACCGAAAATTTATCGGATTTCTTTTAGTACCCACGTGGACGACCTCGCACTTTTCTTTGTTTAGTGCTAATTGCCACTTTTCGCAGCATACAAAAATTCTCTCTACATCATTTTGTAAGTGGAATTAATCGTCTGATGATTTTACTAGACGGTAAATTACAACATCAACTGCAAACAATCTAAGGGGGCTGCTCATATTATCACCTAGACCATTTATGTAAATCAGGAACAGCAGAGGGCCTATGACACTACTTTGCGGAACGCCAGATATCACTTCTGTTCTACTCGATGATTTACCGTCTATCACTAAGAACTGTGACCTCTCTGAGAGGATGTAAGGATTTCAGTCACACAACTGAGACGAAACTTCAAATGCACGCAATTTGATTAATAGTCGCTTGTGAGGAACGGTATCAAAAGCCTTCTGGAAATCGATCTGAGATCCCTTGTCGACAGTACTCATTACTTCATGGGAATAAAGAGCTAGGTGTGTTTCACAAGAGCGATATTTTATGAATCCGTGTTGGTTATGTATCAATAAGTTATTTTCTTTTTGTTATGTATCAATAAGTTATTTTCTTCAAGGTTATTCATAATGTTCGAGTACAGTATGTGCTCCAAAATCCTATTGCATATTGAGGTCAGTGATATGGATCTGTAATTCAATGAGTTACTCCTATTTCCGTTCTTGAATATTGGTGTGACCTGTGCTACCTTCCTATAATTAGGAACAGATCTTTCGTCAAGTGAGCGGGAGTATGTGATTGGTAAGAAAGGCGCTATTGTGTCTGCAAACTCTGAGAATAGCCTGACTGGTATACTATCTTGACCGGAAGACTTGCCTTTCTTAAGTGATTTGACTTGTTTATCAACACCTAAGATATCTACTTTTATGTCACTCATGCTAACAGCTGTTCTGGTTTCGAATTCTGGAATATTTACTTTCGTGAAGGAATTACGGAAAACTGTATTTAGTAACTCCAGTTTAGTGGCACCATCATCTGTAACATTTGCATTGCTACCGCGCAGTGACTTTTTTTTGCCACTGGTGTACTTTACATACGACCAGAATCTCTTAGGTTTTCTACCATATTTTGAGACAATATTTCATTGTGGAAACTATTAAAAGCATCTCGCATTGACGTCCACGCCGGCCGGGGTGGCCGAGCGGTTCTAGGCGCTACAGTCTGGAACCGCGCGACCGCTACGGTCGCAGGTTCGAATCCTGCCTCGGTCATGGATGTGTGTGATGTCCTTAGGTTAGTTAGGTTTAAGTAGTTCTAAGTTCTAGGGGACTGACTACCTTAGAAGTTAGGTCCCATAGTGCTCAGAGCCATTTGAATCATTTGACGTCCGCACTAAATTTCGAGCTTCCGTGAAACTTAGCCAGTCACGGGGATTTTGCGTTCTTCTGAATTCGGCATGCTTTTTTCGTTGCTTCTGCAGCAGTGTTCTGACGGGTTTTGTGTACCACGGTGGATGGAAATGTAACCGCCGTCGCAGGATCTTACACGCCGTTTGCTGAGATATTCCAAGTTCATGGCTTTCGCGGACCGTTTATATTTTGGGACAGCGTGCGAAATTTCCCCCATTCCCTCTCCACGGTGGCATCTGACCTATTTTGTCGATCGGTAATTTTCTGTTTATAGAGACCACCACTGTCCCTAAACTGTCGATATCGGCGCAAATTGCTCTGTTTCCTTTACACGGCTGTTCTCCATAATTCCTTCTGATAGCACAATTCACCCTTTTAACAGATAAACATCTCACATATTGCAAAAACACAAAAATTCTTTTCTCGCTTTGTCGCCCGTTTTTTCACGGCAGTGCGCTGGTAACGCGAACTTTGGTGGTCGCAATACAAACTGAGCGACTTTGCGGTTCTATTCATCAGACGTATTTGCGCCTGTAATACTTCGGAAAACATGGAACTTTGAAAATGAATGAATCATTTACGGTAGCCCTGTACAATGGGCCGTACATCGAACAGCCTGTAGCTTGGAGTTCCTTTGCACTCCGCCAGCGATGCAACTCGGCACTTGTTTTCTGCTAGCGGCAAGCTTTTGCCCCGTACGGCTCGCACACTGTGAAGCACCCTTGAATGACGCTTCCGCCGTGGCTTTCTATTATCTATATATTGCTCAGTACACGCTCAACAATCGCTCGAACTTTGTTAGTAAATTTTCGGTAGTCCATGCACAATTCAGGAGCGTGCGGCGATTGTAACCACACGTACTCGGTTTACATTAAGAGATTTAGGTTTTTCTGGCTGGAGTCCACTGGGACGTAATTGTCTCAAAGGAAAAAAAAAAATGGGTCAACTTGAGCAGTTGATATTGCCCGTCCCGTCAGCTTTGAACCGTGACGTACAGGGTGATTCAAAAAGAATACCACAACTTTAGGAATTTAAAACTCTGCAACGACAAAAGGCAGAGCTAAGCACTATCTGTCGGCGAATTAAGGGAGCTATAAAGTTTCATTTAGTTGTACATTTGTTCGCTTGAGGCGCTGTTGACTAGGCGTCAGCGTCAGTTGATGCTAAGATGGCGACCGCTCAACAGAAAGCTTTTTGTGTTATTGAGTACGGCAGAAGTGAATCGACGACAGTTGTTCAGCGTGCATTCCGAACGAAGTATGGTGTTAAACCTCCTGATAGGCGGTGTATTAAACGTTGGTATAAACAGTTTACAGAGGATGGGTGTTTGTGCAAAGGGAAAAGTTCTGGACGGTATCTGGAGATGTTAGAGAATTGGCTGTTCCCTCAGCTCGAACAAGAAGCACAACAATTCATATTTCAGCAGGATGGAGCGCCGCCACATTGGCACTTATCTGTCCGTAACTACCTGAACGTCAACTACCCGAGGCGATGGATCGGCCGCCAGGCAGCCCGTGACAGAGCACTTCATCATTGGCCTCCAAGAAGCCCTGATCTTACCCCCTGCGATTTTTTCTTATGGGGGTATGTTAAGGATATGGTGTTTCGGCCACCTCTCCCAGCCACCATTGATGATTTGAAACGAGAAATAACAGCAGCTATCCAAACTGTTACCCTGATATGCTACAGAGAGTGTGGAACGAGTTGGAGTATCGGGTTGATATTGCTCGAGTATCTGGAGGGGGCCATATTGAACATCTCTGAACTTGTTTTTAAGTGAAAAAAACCTTTTTAAATACTCTTTGTAATGATGTATAACAGAAGGTTATATTATGTTTCTTTCATTAAATACACATTTTTAAAGTTGTGGTATTCTTTTTGAATCACCCTGTAGTACTGTTGTGATGGCTGATGTCATGCATCAGTCACACATCAATTACTTTTGACTCTCCTAGTAACGAGCGAAAACAGTGACTTGCAATTTCCGTGATCTGGGAATTATTTATCAAATGTTCAAATGTGTGTAAATTCCTAAGGGACCGAACTGCTGAGGTTATCGGTCCCTAGACTTACACACTACTTAAACTAACTTATGCGTAGAACAACACACACACCCACGTCCGAGAGAGTACTCGAACCTCCGGCGGGAGGGACCGCGCAATCCGTGACATGGCACCTCAAACCGCCCGGCCACTCCGCGCGGCAATTATTTATTCTTTCATTTCAAATGGTTCAAATGCCCCTGAGCACTATGGGACTTAATATCTGAGGTCATCAGTCCCCTCGAACTTAGAACTACTTAAACCTAACTAACCTAAGGACATCACACACACCCATGCCCGAGCCAGGATTCGAATCTTCGACTGTAACGGTCGAGCGGTTCCAGATTGAAGCGCCTAGAACAGCTTGGCCATACCGGCCGGCTTTTTCCTTTCGAATACAAAATTCCAGCCAAATGTGCTTTCGTTACTTCTCTTGTTTTTTTTTTTTTTGTTTTGTTGGTTATTGCCTTTTGGTTTTCTGTACTGCCATTTGTGTTTGGCCTTTTTTTTAAATTATTGATATAAGAGTCTTAAGCTGAGCTATACAGGAGAAGTACCTGTTTAAAGGTGGTTTGCCACCATTTTGTATTTTTTACGCCCTTGACATTATATCGTGTTCCTCTGCATAATGTATTTTGTTTACAATGCTATTAGCGTGATCTTGCGGCTATTATTTCAATCTGTTCCCACCAAAAGTCCCCAATTTACTGCGGTTCTGCAGCTAGTGTAAGTATTTATTATTAGGAATTTTTACAATACTGAATTTCATGTTTATACTTTCGGCGCCATGACAACGGGCAATTTCACTGGTCCCATTTTAAAAAACATTTTCTGTTACATTTTTGAAGCTTATTATGACGTCATTGGCCGAAGTCATTGGATGGTGTCGAAGGCGGTAGTTTATCGACCATTTTCGTGACTGACTATGAAAATCTTTTATTCACTGAATTCGAGATTGCAGGTTTGACCTAGTTGCAATTATTGAATGAGGTACTCGATAGATTTAACAAAATGACGTGTTGATGTCATACATACGTGAGAGAAATGTGTTGAAAGTTGAGACATGTACTCAGGCAGAATTTTCGCAGTACTCGATTTGAAAATTGCGACAACACAGAAACTGCAATAGCGGATTTTATGAATAAATTGGTTTCACAGCGAAAGTGAACCACAGTGCAATTTTTTAAAGTAAGAATTTTGTAACGAATGTATGCGACGGCTTAGCACTTTATTTGATAATTAATTCCTTATGTGTCAGTTTAAGTCTGCTTGAGAAAGACAGAGGCGATAAGATTTTCAAGAATGTGACAGTCACTAGCGGCTAAATACTGCCCAGTATTCATTAGTAACGTCGAATCGACCTAGCGTTGTGTTTCCCACTACAATGCATGCGAGTAGAAAGCACCAGTGCAATAAGACATGCGAATGGAAGCCCGCGTTAAGGTGTGTTTTACACCTGTGCGACTTCCGTGTGTGGCCGTTGAACAAAAAGGCGACAGAGCGCAAGCAGCAGTGCAACATGGCGGAAGCATCTTACGCGTGCGCACGGGCCTTTTGTTTGCGCTAGCACCATACCTGATTCAGCTACGAGAAACAAACAGAATTTGTGCAGGCATACTGTTCCTTTCCTTGTTTGTGGTTCGTCGGTTCTGCCGATGATAAAGACAAAATACAGAGCATTGACCGTCTATGTTGTAGTTGTTGTAGCCTTCAGTCCAGAGACTGGTTTGATGCAGCTCTCCATGCTACTCTATCCTGTGCAAGCTTCTTCATCTCCCAGTACCTACTGCAGCCTACATCCTTCTGAATCTGCTTAGTGTATTCATCTCTTGGTCTCCCTCTGCGATTTTTACCCTCCACGCTGCCATCCAATACTAAATTAGTGATGCCTTGATGCCTCAGAATATACCCTTCTTCTACTCAAGCTCTGCCACAAATTTCTCTTCTCTCCAATTCTGTTCAATACCTCCTCATTAGTTATTTGATATACCCATCCAATCTTCAGCATTCTTCTGTAGCACCACATTTCGAAAGCTTCTTTCCTCTTGTTGTCTAAACTATTTATCGTCCACGTTTCACTTCCATACATGGCTACATTCCATACAAATACTTTCAGAAACGACGTCCTGACACTTAAATCTATACTCGATGTTAACACATTTCTCTTCTTCAGAAACGCTTACCCCTTGCCATTGCCAGTCTACATTTTATATCCTCCCTACTTCGACCATCATCAGTTATTTTGTTCTCTAAACAGCAAAACTCATTTACTACTTTAAGCGTCTCATTTCCTAATCTAATTCCCGCAGCATCACCCGATTTAATTCGACTACATTACATTATCCTCGTTTTGCTTTTGTTGATATTCATATTATATTCTCCTTTCGACAGACTGTCCATTCCGTTCAGCTGCTCTTCGAGGTCCTTTGCTGTCTCTGACAGAATTACAATGTCATCGGCGAACCTCAAAGCCGGCCGGAGTGGCCGTGCGGTTCTAGGCGCTACAGTCTGGATCCGGGCGACCGCTACGACCGCAGGTTCGAATCCTGCCTCGGGCATGGATGTGTGTGATGTCCTTAGGTTAGTTAGGTTTAATTAGTTCTAAGTGCTAGGCGACTGATGACCTCAGAAGTTAAGTCGCATAGTGCTCAGAGCCATATGAACCATTTTTGAACCTCAAAAATTTTATTTGTTCTTCATGGACTTTAATTCCTACTCCGAATTTTTCTTTTGTTTCCTTTACTGCTTGCTCAATATACAGATTGAATAACGTCGGGGGGAGGCTACAACCCTGTCTTACTCCCTTCCCAACCACTGCTTCCCTTTCATGCCCCTCGAATCTTATAACTACCATCTGGCTTCTGTACAAATTGTAAATAGCCTTTCGCTCCCTGTATTTTACCCCTGCCACCTTCAGAATTGTCTGAAGTTCCTAATAAACAGCTCTAACATGCAAAGAACGAAGATGATTTGTATGAGAACAAGTGTGACGCACTCAGTAGCGATCGAGATAGCTAATCAATGTATGACAGGTTTCAATCTTCTTATAATTTTTTAATTTTTTTCATTCAAATCGAACACTTTACTCATTTAAATACAAAATTCATCAAGTATATGTTAATTAACACGTGTATAATAGTTACTTATACAAAAATTCATGTGGTTTGGTTTTAAAGTACTCATTGCATGCAAAACTCCAAACTTCATTGCAAACACAACTTCTTAATCATCAGTGTGTAATAAATTCAAACAATCAAATGGTTCAAATGGCTCTGAGCACTATGGGACTTAACTTCTGAGGTCATTAGTCCCCTAGAACTTAGAACTACTTAAACCTAACTAACCTAAAGACATCACACACATCCATGCCCGACGCAGGATTCGAACCTGCGACCGTAGCGGTCGCGCGGTTCCAGACTGTAGCGCCTAGAGCCACTCGGCCTCCCCGGCCGGCTTCAAACAATCTTCGCTAGCAATGTTTTATTTAACGTCAATAATTGGGAATCTGTATTTTTGAACAAAACTGGAATCATGCTTGTGATATGTAATTATAAATAAGTAGATACGCATTTTTCATAGAAATAAATATTACATATGTCTTAATTAGAGTATATTTGATGAATTTTATATAAAATGATATAGCTATTCGAAATAAATGAAAGAAGTATCACTGAAAATGATCTGTAGTTACCTCTTATGCAATATATATGAATGTTTCGATTATTAACGACACTGCTAAGCACTCTTCTCTTTGGGTGCTACCATTCACTAAAAACTCATTTCTATATTTCCAACCGTTTATGAAATACGATGGATGTTATGAATAATTCGCGATAGCCATATCGTTGCATATGTGGTACATAAATACAATTTCTCGAGATCTTAGACAGACTTCCACCAAGCCTAAAGAAAAATCCAATACGTTTGCTAAATTTGATTTACAGCAAGCGATATAAATCGTAACATGCACCAAACGCAAACTCATGAAGACCCCTATTTATAATTGAAAACTATTCGAATTTTGTGTGGTGTCGTACGTAATTCCCAAATGTAGCAATAAATATACAAACATTAAAGAAAACGTAGACATTCATCTTGAAGCTGATATTCAAGGCTATAAGTAACAGAAGATTCAAAAGTATTCATCCAGTACTATCCACAATCTCGTTTGAGAAATTCTGTAGAATAGCTGACGCACGCGCGCTTCGTTTAGCAAGAGAAGTGCGCAGACGGAGGCGATGAATTTCGGTGTCAATGGCATCGAGCATGCGCACAACCTGAGAAAGAGGCATGCGCTTACACGAGCGTGTGGGGGCAAGCACAGCCGCACGCAGACTTGCCGCAAGGCGCAGAGCTCCACGCCCGCCGTAAGAGTCATTGTTACGTTACTGATTCCACATATCCTCAAAGGCCTGATGGTGGATATGCTTTGGATACGACGCTACTTTGGATAATGCTGGGATCACCAAGAAAACGTCTCAGAGAAAAATAAGGTAACAACATGCATAGACTTACAGTTAACCAGCGGCACGGAATGAAACACTCACCTGGAACAGAAACAAAAGAAAAACAAAATTAGCTACAGCAGTCGTTGACACCGTTCACATGACGATACGTACATATGAAAAGATACTACAAGAAGTAGTGAAATCATCATATTTGTACAGTGGTGGTCTTAAAGAATACGCGTCTGAAACAGGTCTACTTAATAGAGTGTGACTCTAACGTAGTCAGTGCATGAGAACAATCAATATGAAATTCCTAAGAGACATCAGAGTCCTGCGTACGCCGTTCATTTATATTGAAACAAAAACTTCAGTAACTGATTTGGTCCTTTAGGCGTTAGCAAGGTGCTAAGAGCAATTACTAGAGTTATTGGGGTCTTAAAGTGAAACAAGTAGTAAAAAAATTTAAAAATGTGGGAACGTGTAAAAATACGCAAATCGCGCCAGAAAGTAGTACGCTTACATAGTGTTACTATCCACGAAGCGATGCGAGAAAAATCAACATACGATAACCATCTAAAACACAGTGTAATGACAGTGCAATTTAACTAATGACATGAAAAGAAAATTTCATTAGCGGAACCCAAAGGACTACGAAGGGATAGAATGGCAGGGCAGTTCCTATCTTCACGAAGCGAAATTCCAGTACTGCCGATAGTCACATCAAAAGTAATCTCTTCGTACTTCTCACTGACTGAGGTAACTATAAACAGCCATTCTGTCTCTTTCTGATTTACCAAGTAATATGATAATAATGACTGCGTGTGGTTCATTGCCCTGATGTCTTTCTATTGGACGCCAGTTCGACGACTTCCCTGACCCTACCCTACCATGTTTATCCAACCAGGGTGGGGGGGACCTGCAGTTCAACGAGGAATCCGAACTACGTATTATTCTGCCGACTCCTCACATCGCTGAGAGGTTAAGACGACATACTGAAAATTTCCGTGGTTCGGTCTGGTTTCGAGCCCTCCACTAGTCTGTTCGAGGCACGCTCTTTACTACTTGACTATCAGGCTTGAAATATTACGTCATCATTCTCTATACATTGTTATATTTCATAGGTATTTATTACTCGCGATGTGTGAGAATGTCGACAGGCAAATATGACAGTACGAAGATAGACGTACAGTAATTCAAACGCGATTTTTATGTAGCATCAATGTAGGATTCCTTATATACACTGTGTAAGGAGTGTGTCAGAACTCTCCATTACACTGAAAACAATGTATCCAACTTAACGCTGTTCTCTGCATTGTGTGAGCACTCAGACATTTATAGTAACAATCTGAGAGCGAAACATCGCAGCACGATTCCAAGCATTGTTGTGAGACGAGGTCTGTCTGCGAGGGTGGAGCTCGGAGACAGAAGGCGTGTCACGCTGTCCTCACGTCGGTGATGGCAGATCTGACCACACTCAAGAACTGATTTCATTTCTATAGCCAGGAGAGATTTAGATGGCTTAACTCTACTTGAAGATGCAATTCAACGCAAAATTCACAATTGCACAGTTAGGTTCGTGATTGTCAGTCCGAGTTTGCAATAAGCCCATGTTTTGCTTGTCAGTGAAAGAAGCCTCCTTATCCTTCAAATAATAATATTTATTCCCCACGTCTAAGTAATAAATCAATGCTTTGGCTATTAAATGTTAATGTAACTTTGAAATTGAATTAATTTGTTAATCTGGCACTCACTCATTATTGATACCTATGTTATTGTCATTGTCTATTATTGGTCATGATGATTCTCAAGTTTTAAACAGACTTAATTTATGAAATTCCTTCGCACAAGTTATTTAGTAGTTAACAGGACCCATGAAAACTCCTTTTTATTAAATTCATTCTTAATAACAATAAGCTTTAGACGCTGCTGCTCAAATGGTTCAATTGGCTCTAAGCACTATGGGACTCAACTTCTGAGGTCATCAGTCCCTTTGAACTTAGAACTACTTAAACCTAACTAACCTAACATCATCATACACTTCCATGCCCGAGGCAGGACTGTAACCTGCGACCGTAGCAGCAGCGCGGTTCCGGACTGAAGCGCCTAAAACAAAATGGTTCAAATGGCTCTGAGCAATATGGGACTTAACTTCTGAGGTCATTAGTCTCCTAGAACCTAGAACTACTTAAACCTAACTAGCCTAAGGACATCACACACATAAATGCCCAAGGCAGGATTCGAACCTGCGACTGTAACGGTCGCGCGAATCCAGACTGTAGTCCCTAATATGACTCACTCAAGCCTGAAGTCTTCCCGTTTCCGTTTGTCCAGCAATCAACTGATTTACAAGCGGTGACTGTTACCTATATAGACTTCAACAGCCGGTGTCATGGTTATTAAAATGATGTTGTAATGCACCGTTGAATAAAGCACTTCAATTTAACCTTGAAACCAACGTTTCGACCGTATCACAACAGCCTTCCTCAGAGCGCAGTAGTCTTGCTCTGAGAAATGCTGTTTTAAATGATCGAAACCTTAGTTTTAAGTTTATAATTGAAGTACTTTATATAATGTCGCTGTATTAATAATAACTATAGTGGACATGTTTTAATTTGGTTGCTCTTAAATGAGAATCCGTGTATGGTTGAACAGCTTCAGAGGAAGCATATTTTGTAGCAAGATGTGACAACTGCTTGCCTACTTCTCTCAAAAATGATTACCAAACAAACTAATTCCTACTTAAACTCGCATACTGTGCAAACTTCTGACTATAGTGAATTATACGAAGACTTAATATGATCTTCTGATCGCCGTCTACAAACTGAAACTGTTTGTATAAAAAAGAAATGCTACCCTGAATGCAACGTGACTTCTGAAATAAATGCGCAGGTGAACTTACAACGAAATTCCTGGCACTAAACTGGATTTTCACTTACCTCGTGCCTTGACAATCATTTTTACAGAATTTTCGAAAGCAGCGTACAGCATACATCAGCAAATTCCGCACAACGAAAGTGTACTGTGCATATGTGTTTGATGAAGTGAATAAAGGGTTGAAGTTTGAACCGGTAATAAATGTCTTCCGATAAAATTCAAATGAAACACTTATTCAAAAGTAATGCTTTAAAAATCAGCTGTATGCTCGCAATAGTATTTAAATAACGTGACTTCAAGAAATAACTTTAAGCAAGGGAAATCTCATCTTCCTGTCAGAGCAATACATGTAACAATCCCACTACTAGAGCTTTGTTACTACAGCCTCAATAACACAAAACAACGCAACGTACTTGCGTGCTTACCTCAATCTCTCAACATTCCAGAAAAACTCACAAATAATCTCTTTAGCTTCTCTCTCCAGCACTGCATCAAAAATATTCATACGCTAATTCCAAAAATCTCATATCACACTTATAAAGCAAATTTCCTGAGCATCGTCTGCTACTCAACACTGCTCATCTTAGAATGCGCGTAACTTTGCTAGTGCTCTCAAGCCAAGGCGTTGCAGGAACACAGATATTGCAGTAATAGTCAAAGGTTACCCAGTTACATGGTTTTGTTCTGTGTGAGCTAGGCGCTGCAGTCTGGAACCGCGCGACCGCTGCGGTCGCAGGTTCGAATCTTGCCTCGGGCATGGATGTGTGTGATGTCCTTAGGTTAGTTAGGTTTAAGCAGTTCTGCTGACCTCAGAAGTTAAGTCCCATAGTGCTCAGAGCCATTTGAACCATTTGATAGTTAGATTGCTTTTGTGAGAAGGAGCTTTAAGCAGCGCTTGTGATGTACTACACACCGCTTCACCGTTCTATAAAAACCGTTGTGAAACGTAAGCAGTCTAATTGATCCATTAGTTCGTAGTTCAATAAAACAAGTACTAAAACAAAAAGTAATTTATCTTTATTCATTTTTGAAACAAAAGTATTCACCGAAATATGTTATTCATTATTGTGTTTAATTGGACGCTAACTTTGTGGTAGTTGAGCTTAAGGAGGTGCTAGCGGGATCTTTCTGCAAACGCTCCAAGGTTGGAAAAGACTGGCACAGAGCAATAACACAGTTTATTCGCCAGTAAAGCTTAAGATCACACACTTGGTGCATGTCTGTCAGTACTGTACTGTACCTGTGTCACTTCCAAGTGTAGTGCAGCATGCAATAAAAGTCGCTTGGCCTGCCATAGTAACGTGTAAGTTACTTTTTGAAGTCCCCTTGTATCTGACTGCCTTCAGGCTGAGAGATGCGATTTGGGTTTGGCACGCGCGATGTTTTCTCCAGCTAGTGTGGACATAACGTGGCTGGATGGCTCCCAGGCGCGCGTGTACCGTGTCGCAAATGCAGGCAGGCTATTAATAAACGTTTCTGCAGCGAAGGAGGAAGGGGGAGTGAGAGACATCTGCTCTCACAGTGGCAAACGCGTCTAGTGCGATCATCCAAGGCGGCCGTATTTCACTCTGCACTCAGCAGTCGCGTACGGGAAGAGAGTTCGTAAGGCAGTCATTTTTCGAACTAGATGTAACCGACCACGCTATGCTGTATCTCATTCTGCTTAAACGGAAAAGAAAGAAGAGAGAAGGCGAACGTTTGTAAGATGTATGGAGATTGGATATACATCCTAATCTCCTCTTCCATCCCTCTGTCCATCTCCTCTGCCATTTTTCTTTAACTTTCTCCTTCTCCTCTCTCTCAGTCCATCAGCTCCTCCCTCTCTGTTCGTCTCCTACAACACTTTCTCTCTCTCTCTCTCTCTCTCTCTCTCTCTCTCTCTCTCTCTCTCTCTCTCTCCCTCTCTCCCCCCCCCTGTGTGTGTGTGTAGCGGGGGGTGCGATCTCTTCCCCCCCCCTCTATCTGCCTCTATGTCTGCCCCCTCTCTCTGTTCGTTTTCTCCAGCACCTCTCTTTCTCACCCTCTGCTCCTGCCTCTTCTCTCAGTCCGTCACCTCTAGCCACTCTCTTTGTTCCTTATCCAATCCACCCTCTCTTCCCTTCTTCTACTGCCACCTCTCTCTCTCCTCCTGCCTCCTCTCCCACACCATCACTTCCTCCCTCTCTTTCTGACCATCTTCTCCTCCACCTCTCTCCACTCTCCTCCTGCCACTTCAGTCTGTTCATAACCCCCTCCCCATCTCTTTCTCTCCCTCTCCTCTTTCCTTTCTGTGTCCTCTTCCTCCCTCTCCTACTTCCCACCCAGTCTGTAACCTCTCCCCCCTCTATCTGCCCATCTTTTCCTCCCCCCTCTCTCTCTCACCATATCCTCCTTCCCTCTCTCTCTATCTCCTGCTTCCTGCTTTCTATGTCCATTTTCTCCCACACCTCGGTCTCCTCATCCCCCTCTCTCTGACCCTCAGCTTTGTTTGCTGTTATTGCAAAATCAGATTGCGCACTAGTGTTCTTATAGCAGATCAGGAAGTCCTAAATGTAACACTTCTGTTTTCTAACATCATCTCACTACTGTATATTTTACATATATATATATATATATATATATATATATATACTGAAAATTAAGTAGTCTATATGTGTGTAAGCGTTCATTACAGTAATGTTTAAAAATTTGAAATAACTGGGAAAGGTACATTTTGCGATTTTTGGTAACAATGTTTTCACTTTACATATCACATATAGATTTTTATATATTATACACCTTAAAAAATAAATGTTTAAGGAATTAAGTATCTGAAAACCACGCCCTTATTAGAATTCAACATCATATCAAAATTTCTAAGTGATCGGTCATGAACTTTGGGAGATCAATGATTGTGAACAAACCAACATCTACATTTTTATAACGTTTCCCCTTTTATCACATACATATCAGGCGGCGTTCTAGTTGGTAACTAAAAACAAGTGTGAAATTTACTGGCAGATTAAAACTGTGTGACCTATCCCAGAACCTAGACAACGAAACTAGCCAAAACCCTTAATGTGGCAACTCTGAGTTGGAGGGTGCGTATTTGGAAGCCTGCATCCTTAGAAATAATTGTTAAGAAAAACCATTTTTCATTGCTATTGTCAAGGCAAGCCAATGTCCTTGCCTTAGTGGTAATACCGGTTCCCGGTTCCCATCCAGTTAAGCGCTGTTGGGCTGGGCTAGTACTTGGACAGGTGACCATCAGTCTGCCGAGTGTTGTTGACAAGCGGGATGCACTCAGCCCTTCTGAGGCAAACTGAAGAGCCAGCTGATTGAGAATTAGCGGCTCCGCTCTCATAAACTGACACATGGCAGGGAGAGCGGTGTGCTGACCACATGCCTTCCGTATCAGCATCGAGTGATGCCTTTGGGCTGAGGATGATGCGGCAGCCGGTCGGTACCATTGGGCCTTCCAAGGCCTGTTCGGACAGAGTTAATTGTTAAAGCGAGAATCTTGGGAGAACGATTCCTGACAAAACAATTCCATGTTGTATGCAAGATACATTAGGCAGAGGAAATACCCTTAGAATTCAAGAAGAATATAACAATTCCCCTTGACAAAACACTTCCATGTTGTCTGCAACATATATCAGGCAGAGGAAATATGCTTAGAATTCAAGAAGAATATAGTTATTCCTATTCCAATGAACCGCATTTTGGAGGACCTGTAGAATCAGGTCACATATATTTTTAGCTTCTTTGGTTTTCTTCGTGTTAAAAGTGATTTGTACAACAAATCTAAAACAATCTTAGAAACTTAGTATCAGTCATCGATTCGACGTATGGTACCATCTACTATTTACATCTGTTATCTGTTTGCCCACATAAGGATCACACAAGCAGATTAAAAATATATTGTCTGGGACACTAGGACAATTTTATAAAAAATAAAGAAATCTCTCGTGACTGCATCACTCATATACGTAAGAATTTAATAAATGGACATTTTTGGTAATAAGATATATCTAATTAAAAAAATGAACAAATAGTTGAGACATCTACATTAAATTTAGCAAATATTGCAGATAGTATTAAACAACTACTATCATCATACACATAAGAAAAGCACTAAACTTTACTTTCATATAGCTAGTTTCAGCAATTTTTTATTTTTCTATTTTTTAACCTTTTCCAATTCTAGCTATTTTTGAAAAACTACTAATTTTTTCCTCTATAAACGTAAGCCGAAATTACAATGTGTGCTACAAATGAAATGAAATATTCTTGAATAGAAGTTTTGGGAAATTAAATAAAACCAACTAACGAAAGATTTGGCTTATGGTTACTTACAGAAAATTTAAAGAATAATAATCTTGTTACAAATATTGGACATATAATATACACAAATGAAGAACAAAAATTAGAAGAATTTAAACCAATTACAGAACCATTTTGCGATGGTATAATGGTAACTAAAATAACAGATTTTATGGACTGCAAAGGAGAAATGAAAAATGGAAAAGTTCTTGTAAAAAGGGAAGCTTGTGGAAGTTTTAATGGTTTTTTAAGATCGAGATTTTCTGCATTTAATCTGGCAAGACATGGAGTTAAAGCAAAAATTCCATGTTTATTAGATTCCAATACACAAATAAATAAAGGTACTAAACAAAGTATTAACAAAGATATAAAAATTATAGAACAAAGGTATAAAAATCCTGTTGTTATTTCTTACAAAGTAGAATTAGCAGGAAATTTTAATAAAGTTGAAATGTGTAAGTATTTAACAAATAATTTTAATTTTAGAATACAAGGACAATATAAAGGAAATTGTAATGTAATAGTTAATAAGAATAATTCTGTTGGAAAAGACTGTTTAACATGGTATATTCTAATTCTAGAGCTAAAATCTACAATAAATTTATTTGCCAATTAACAAATACTGGAGTAAATAAACAACTAGGAAGCCACATAATAGACTTCTTAAATTGTCCAGATAAAAGATTAAAAGAAACATTTGCATCTAGTTTAGCTAAAGAAAATGGAATTACAAGATTAGAAGCAGCAATTTATAATTACATTTATCCAGATTTCCGACAAGAACAAGAATTTGATCCATTAACAGACTGTTTACAGCTCAGGTGGTGGTTTGAGCTATTTCACGTGGAATGGCGATTTCTACGAACAGCTGGAAGGTGTCGCCATGGGTAGTCCTCTCAGTCCAGTGGTGGCCAACTTCTTCATGGAACAATTCGAAGCACAAGCACTGGACTCGGCGACTTGCAAACCTAAGGTGTGGTACAGGTACGTCGATGATACTTTCGTGGTGTGGAGCCATGGTGAAGAACAGCTTGGTGAATTCCTGAGACACTTGAACAGCCTCCATGCCAACATAACATTTGCCATGGAAGTAGAAAAGGACAAGAAACTGCCATTTCTAGATGTGCTGGTCACAAGGGACGGCGAAAACCTGGGACACAGCGTGTATCGGAAACCGACACACACGGACCGATACCTGCACAATCTGTCAAACCACCACCCGAGCCAGAAAAGAGGCATGATTAGTACCCTCGTAACGAGAGCAGGACGAATATGTGAGCCTCAACACCTCAAACGAGAAATGCAACACCTGGAAACTGTTCTGCGGAGCAATGGGTACTCCACAAATTACATTAGAAGTGTAACAGAGCCAAACACTCTGCGAAGTAAGGAACAAGAAAAAGAAATGTCGGGTACGGCCTTTCTGCCATACATTCCCAGAGTGACGGACAGAATCGGCCGTATATTGCGCAAACACGGCGTAAAGACGATTTCCAAACCGACAAGGAAGATCAAAGAGTGTCTTAGATCGGCGAAGGAGAAAAGAGACCCACTTGCAATGTCGGGAATATACCGTATACCATGCGCATGCGGAAAAGTTTATGTCGGAATGACTGGACGATCAATTAACACCAGGATCAAAGAGCATAAGCGACATTGCAGGTTGGGGCAGGTGGAGAAATCGGCCGTGGTAGAGCACGCACTGAATGAGACCGACCACGTAATAAAATTCGCCGACATGGAAGTTCTGGCTGCAGAGAAGCACTATCACACGCGCTTGTTCAGAGAAGCTGTTGAAATCCAAAAACACGCGAACAGTTTCAACAAGAAAGAGGAAAGCCGTAAGGTAAACGGATCCTGGCTGCCCGTACTGCAGCGAACGACCGTCGTAGGTAGCAAGAGGAGAACCGCACCGGAAATGACCGCGGAGAAGCCCTCGGACGTTGGCGCGCCAGGTACATATAGTCTGAAGCCGCGAGCTCGCCTCCAGTTCACCACCGGCAATGGTGGGTGAAGCTTTGACAATGCCAGCCACTCGTGCTGGTGAAACGCCAGAAAAATCATTAGATGAACGTCGGCCGAAGAACCCGAGACAGAAGCCAGTAGGCAGTTTGTCAACAAGTGGCCACGAAAGCCTTAACAATACAGTATAATGAATAGTAAAGTTATTAATTTATATAGTTAAAAATTTAATAAAGATTTTTTAAATTTATAATCCCCAACCATTTTCATCAACATTAATTCCCATACCTAATTTTCGTTTTCCATACTTTATTCCCCATAACTGCTGTTGCTGCAATTTTTTCACCAAATGAAGCATCATGAGCATACATTCTTTCTTTTGCAGCTAACTGAAGTTCTTTATCAGCTATATGTTTTTTTCTAAATCTTTATTATCTCTATAAGCAATATAATGTTTTTACGGGGTTCGTTTAATGGATTTATTCCTTTATCACCTTTAGCTAATCTCCCTTCTAATTTCGTTCCTGGACCACAATAATCATTACCTGGATGATGCATTTCAAATGGCAATTTGTTAATTAAAGTATTTACTAATCCTTTTCCGCATTTATCACTTTTCCCAAATGTTTAAGGAAGATTATTCAAACATCTAATTAAAAATGGAATTCATTTTGGATTATCAGTTAAAAAATCACTAAATTTATTTGTTAACACTTGTGAAAAACTAACTTTTTCATTTTTATAATATTTATTTCCAGCAAGTTCTTCGCCATGGATAACTGCTAGTCTATCAATTAATTGTCTAACATCATTCATCCAAACATATTCAATTGATTTATCTGTATATTTTTTAACTAAACCTCCATCCATTTTTTCAGGAGAACTTAGTTCTGAATCATCTTTAGTTGATCTTCTTAAGTTTGGAAAATAAACATCAACAATTTCTTTTATTAAGTAATTACATTTATTTTCTCTACTTGATCATAGTTTATTCCGATTATTATTGCAAAATAATACTCCTTAATTAAATAATATATCTGCATAATTTGATAAATCTGCAGTATCAAATTTTTATTTAAATCTTCCATAGTAATTTGTTTTTCAGTTAAAAGTTTCATTAATTCATCTGTGCCTTTATATGATTTATCTCCAATTTTTAGTTTATCACCATTACATTCAACAGATAATTTACAACATATTTAACATACCAACTGGTTTTAAACCAAACACTTTATCATCACTATGATTAATATGCTGTAACATTCTTTCACTAACATTTATCTTTTTAGTTTAATTTTTATTTTTATTTTCATTTTCTTCTTGGTATTTATTTTGTATGTCTTGAATTTCTGATTCACTTAACGTATAATCATATTTTCCAGGAATATCATCAGACCAATCTTTTAATGGTTTAATTGGTGATAAATCTCCAAAATCTTCTCCATTTTCGTCAATTGCTTTTAAAACATTATCACCTAAACTTTCAATATTTTGTTTTACTTTTTCAATAGCATCAATAACAGGTTGATCTTCCTTTTTATATTTCTCGTATTCTGTTCGTGGTTGCTTTTTCCAAAGCTTAAATTGTTCTTTTAATTCTTCAGCTTTCTTTCTATTTTGTTTAGCTTGTTTAACAACTTTTTCATCATAGTTTGTAAACATTTATTAAGGAAGAACAAACATTAATTATGTTTAACATATATGTTTAATGTTTATATCTAACATTTATGTTTAACATGTATAAATATGTTTAACATTAATGTTTACTGTTTATGTTTATGTTTGACATTTATGTTTAACATTAATGCTTATGCTTTTATTTAATGTTTACATTGTTAAGAAATGTTGTTATTTATTTTTAAACTTACCTTCATTTGGTTTTCTAGTCATGTCTATTGTACAAAATCCAAATTCATTATTCCATCATTTACTACACAATTCTTTAAAATTATCAAACTTTAAATCTCCACCAACAAACTCATGGCAAATATGATTTAAATTTGTATCATTCTGTATAAACATATTTAAAAAATTGAAATTATCTCTACTAACTATTTTGGTATTTTTGAATAAGTTTGAGCTAAATAAAAACAATCTATACCTTTGTGTCTGCCTGAAGTAAAATATTCTCTAACCATATCTTGATTTTCAAAAATGAAATCATCGAACACCACAACTGAATTAGTTTGGCATTCATCTAATGGAATAATTTATTCATTATTTTCAAAAAACTAACAATATTTTCATTAATTTTATATTCAATTTTTTATATAGTTTTATAAATTCTTGATAATTTGGTTGATCTAAACTTTTTGAATAAATATATAAATGTTTAATTTTATTCCAATTTAACCAACCTGGAGCTAAAATATAATTATCAATCATTAATGTTGTTTTTCCACAACCACTTGGTCCAATTATTGGACATCTTATAGAATTTGGTAAAAGATTATCATGTTAGATTTTTGAATTCTTTTCTGGAAATCTTACCTTAGGTTCCCAATCTGTATTTCTCATTAATTAATAATTTTTTCAGTAATCCGTGAGTCGCCTTTTTCAACTTAGTGATAAATCAATACTTAGAAGAAGATTAACCTTTTTCAATACGTGATAGTTATACTAATGTTTCACTAGTTGGTTTTTATTCAACTTTTTTAACAGCAAATGTTACATTGAGAAGTAGTAAACTTTATTGTGATTGTGAAACAATAGAAATTCCTTTAGGTCAATATGGTTTTAAAAATTTAAAAAAATTTATTCATTCTAAAAAAACCTAATATACTCATTAAAGCAGATGAAATTTTAAACAGAGTTACTGTCGAAAGTGATGAAAATAGTATATAGATATAGAAGGTAGTATTGGAAATTTACTTGGTTTTAATAATCAAGTTGTGTTACCTAATGAAAAAGCTGTAGCTGTAGATGTTCCTAAAATTATTCCTTTTGAATTAATAAATATAAATTTTAATGTTGCTGATGGAATGTATGTAAAACATAATGATCATCTTCATAAAGTAAGTAATATTATTGCTTCTTTTAAACATAATGTAGAATTTGGTGGACCAATAATTTATGAACCAGAATATCCTGTAAATGTTCCTATTTTCGATACAATTCAAGTTTTAGAAGTTACTGTAACTGATGAGAATGATAAATTAATTGACTTTAATGGTTCTACTGTAACAGTCGTTTTAGAAATATCTTAATAAACTTTTTCCTTAATAAATCAGCAATATCTAAAGGAATGTTTGACTGTGTCATGAATAAAACTGGAAGTTATCAATTCTATTCATTCCCTGTGAATGAGAAAACTAAAAATAATTTAAATGTTCCTAACAAAGATGCAGAAATTGAAGTAAATATTGGTGATGGTTGGCTTCATCCAAATCATACACGATTGTATATGAATTTTAGTATTATTGGAAATGATGTAACAGATTATCCAACTTTTGAAAATTAATTGATAATTATGTAGCAAAATTATTTGATTTTATAACGATAAAGAAAGGAAATAATATTTTATCTAGAATTGAGCATCCTTTTATATCTTCATCTGTTTTACTTCATCTAACTTCATCTGTTACTGATAAAATAAGTTTAGAAGGACATATAATTAATACAGGAAAAATAAATAGTAAAAGAAATTAACTTCTTTATCCATTATCATTACTTGGAGGATTTTTTAAAGGTTTCAAAGAAATTATGTGGGAGGGAGATTTAATTGTAATTTTTACATGTAGTTCAGCTTCTGGTGATGTAATTCTACAATGACCTGATAAAAATGATGCTGGAATTGAAATAAAATAAAGAAGGTAAAATTATTATAGAATCTATGGAAATTTGTACACCTATCATTAAACATGGACCAAATTACGAACTTGAACAATGTCAAAATATTCTTAAAAATCCTAAAATTACTATTTCTTTTTATGAACTTCAAACAGAAGAAGTTGCTGGATTATTTGATAAAAATAATTTGAACTAGATATTACAAATTACTATAACTCTACAGAATTTGATATGGCATATTTTGTTTTTGTTCTGCTTCAGACAAATCGTAAAAATAATTAATTAGTTGATTTGTTATTATTTGATCATGTTACACTACAGAATATATATTAAAAATAGTAGGAATGAAGTTTTTCCTCAAGAAATGTGGAATATTAATCCGCCAAATAATTTTCTAAAAGCATATTATGCATTTTTATATTTTGAAAGAATTACTTTACTAAAATCAGATATTGATATTAATCCATTTAGTTTTGTAAATAATTATCCAATTTTTGTAATTAATATGACATGTAGAACTCTTCAGAAAACAACTACAAACCTTTGTGCAACTTTTAATGATAAAATTCCAATTACTTATGTAATGATGTATGGTAAAAAGAATCTTACATATGATGCACAACATAAAACTTACTGAAAATCTTTAATTATTAATATTTGCTTCTACATAAATGAATGAAAAACTTGAAAAATTTATGAAAGTGTTAACTTCATATTTGCATACATTTCTGAAAGATTTTAAGAAAGATAGAAAAAATGAAAACTAAAAATTTTAATATAATTTAACTTTGTTAACTACTTTATTTTAATTAATTTACTTATGTTCACAATGTAAATTATTTTTCTCATTAATTTTATTTAAATGGGCAACACTAAATGACAGCTAAAGCAGTCTTTGGGCTGTGCCAAGGCACAATTAAGACAGTGTAGTGAATGTATGATTAAAAAATATATTGAAGAATTTCATAAAGATAACTATCGAACAGGTGGACATTGTAATGTATGTAAAGAATGTAAGAAAATTAAAGTTACTTGTGAATGTGGTAGAACTGTAAATAAATCTTCATTCAAAAAACATTTACAAACAACAGCTCATAATAATCTTATGGCTGCTAAACCAAAAAAGTAAATAATTTTTATAATTATTTTTTAATATAATTATTGAAAAACAATACTTAATTCTCTAATATATTTAATTATATTAAAATTTACCTATGGGGAATGTATGTAAAATAAATGATTATCGCTATTATTATAATATTTTATTATATTATTTTTAGGTAAAAGGGACAGTAGATTAAAAATGTATGTTCTGGGAGATTGGGACAATTTTGTGAAAAATAAGAAAATCGTGAGTGATGCAGTCACTAGAGATTTTTTTTTATCCCAGAACATACATTTTTAATCTACTCATATGTCAACATTGGAAAGATCTGTATTGAATACGCACACAAAGATTGTGAAACATGTGGAAGGACCACGTACTACAGCTTAGCGATGATTTTGATTTCTGTTCGCTGAATACACACATCCTACCACATATGAACCTCAGATTGTACATTCGGTACATACATAAGTACACTCATCATCTTAAATTAAGGAAAATGCTGATAAATGATGAAACAACGCTCTGGTGGGCAGTTTGCGGGTTTGAATCACCTCGGGGTATGGCCATGTGGTGCATCTGACCTGCGGTTGTCGCACGGTGGCGCTGGTAGCAGTCCACATACGCGAAGGTGCGTTGGTGCATCTCAGAGAACGGTACAGCGAGTAAGTGTGCAGACATTTTCAGAAGTGCTAATGGTGACTGCGTGTTGAAAATGGCTCAAAGAACACGTATTGATGACGTTCTGTGGGGTAGAATACTCGGGCGACTGGAGGCTGGTCAAACACAGCAGGCCATAGCACGGGCCATCAGTATGCCACAAAGTGTGATATTAAGTTTATGACAACGATTCCATCGGACAGGAAACGTGTGCAGGAGCTACAGTATGGGACGTCCACAGTGTACACCACCACAAGAAGAATGATATCTCACCATCAGTGCACGTACACGTCCATGTAGTACTGCAGTTAGCCTTGCTCGGGACCTGACTGCAGCCACTGAAACAATTGTCTCCAGACACAAGGTGTACAGACAACAGACATGGTTCATTCGCCCGGATATCAGCAAGGTGCATTCCACTGACCCCTGGTCACAGGAGAGCTCGTAAAGCCTGCTGTCAGTAACAAAGTGGATGGTAATTGGAACAGTGGTCTCAGGTTATGATCACAGACGAGTCCAGGTGTAGTCTGAACAGTGACTCTCGCTGGGTTTTCATCTGGCATGAACCAGGAACCAGATACCAACTCCTTTATGTCCTTGAAATGCACCTGTATGGAGGTCGTGGTTTGATGGTGTGGGGTGGGATTATGACTGGTGCACGTACACCCCTGCATCTCTTTGACAGAGGAACTGTAACAGGTCAGGTGTATCGGGACGTCATTTTGCACCAGTATGTCCACCTTTTCAGGGGTGCAGTGGGTCCCACCTTCCTCCTGATGAATGATAACGCACGGCCCCACCGAGCTGCCGGGGTGTAGGAGTACCTTGAGACAGAAGATATCAGGCGAATTGAGTGGTCTGCCTTTTCTCTGCCCCGTCGAGCACGTCTGAGCTGCTCTCGCTCGACCCCTACGACACTTCAGGAGCTCCAGCAGGCACAGTTGCGAGAATGGGAGGCTGTACCCCAGCAGCTGTTCGACCACCTGATCCAGAGTATGCCAACCCACTGTGCGGTCTGTGTACGTGAACATGGTGATCATATACCATATTGATTTCGGGGTACATGCGCAGGAAACAGTGGTGTTTTGTAGCATATGTCTTTCGGGACGGTTTTCTCAACTTATTACCAATACCATGGAATTACAGATCTGTGTCGTGTGTTCCCTATGTGGCTATGCTATTAGCGCCAGTTTTGTGTAGTGCCACGTTTTGTGGCACCACATTCAGCAATTATCCTTAATTTATGAGCATGAGTGTAGAATGGAGTCTAACCAACTCTTCCGGCCTATGCCAAAGATACAGTCAAAGACTCTACGTAAGTATATCGACACTAGGTGCCTAAGTACTATACACAGGACGGCCTCCAGGAGCAACAAGAATCTGATTTTCAATTTCTCAAATTAATGTCCGCCACTGAGTTTTTCTGTCTGTATGTGAAAGCTGTAATTTTTACCACTTGCAAATGTTTAATAAATTAGGTGTAGAGTAGTTATTTTTCTCTGAACTTCTATTCTGTAAATCATGTGCCAACAACAACATCCTGCCATGCATTGCGTAAATAATTATGTAGCTTACTGTTTACATCATAAAACACTGAGGTGACAAAATGCATGGGATACGTTCCTAATGTCTGTCGGATCTCCTTCTGACCGGCATAGTACAGCAGGTCGACGTGGCACGGACTCCACAAGTCGTTGCAAGTTCCCTTCAGGAACAATGAGACCTGCCGCACCAACAACCGTCCATAATTGGGAAAGAGTTGCACGAACTGATTGAACGAACTGACCTCTCGACTACGTTTCATTAATGATCGATAGGATTCATGTCAGATGATCTGGGTGGCCAAATCGTTCGCTCAAACTGTCCAGAATGTTCTCCAAGCCAGTCCGCGCATTGTCGTTGCTCGGTATCCACAAAAATTCCATCTTGTCTGGGAACATGAAGTCCGTGAATGGATGTAAGTGTTCCCCAAGTAGCAGAACAGTACAGTCAATGGTCGGCTGAATTGGACCAGAGGGCACACTCCATTCCATTACAGAGCGACCACCAGCCTGCACAGTGTCTTATTGACTGGTCATGGCTTCGTGGGGTCTGCGCCACACTAGAACCACATCATCAGCCCTTACCAACTGAAATTGAGGCTCATCTGATAAGGCTACGGTTTTCCAGTAGCCTAAGGTCCAATGGATACGATCAGGAGTCTAGGAGAGGCGCTCCAGGCGATTTGGCGCTGTTAGCAATCGTATCGGCCGTCAACTGCCATAGCCCACTGACACCAGATTTCACTGCACTGTCCCAAAGGATACGTTCTTCATACGTCCCACATTGATTTCTGCGGATGTCTCACGCAGCATTGGATGTGTATTAGCACTGACAACTCAACGCAGTCGTTGGTGCTTCGGTCGTTAAGTGAATGCCGTTGGCCAAAAATGGTTCAAATAGCTCTGAACACTATGGGACTTAATTTCTGAGGTCATCAGTCCCCTAGAACCTAGAACTACTTAAACCTAACTAACCTAAGGACATCACTCACATCCATGCCCGAGGCAGTATTCGAACCTGCGACCGTAGCGGTCGCGCGGTTCCAGACTGAAGCGCCTAGAACCACTGAGCCACACCGGCCGGCACCGTTGGCCACTGCGTTGACCATGCTGAGAGGTAATGCCTGAAATGTGAGATTTCCGACACACTTTTGACACTGTCATGTCGGAATACTGACTTCCCTAATGAGTCCCGAAATGAAATATCCCATGCGTCTAGCTCTTAACTACTATTCTGCTTTCAAAGTCTGTTAATTCCCTTCGTGATGCCACAATCACTCCGGAGACCTTTACAGACGAATAACCTCAGTACAAACGACACTCTGCAAATGGACTCTTCTCTTGTACCTTGTGTGTGGGATACTATCGTTATCTGTATCCGTGCATATTGCCATCCCTTGACGTTCGCCACCTTAATGTAAATGGTATCTTCGAAATAGGTACAATTTAGGCAACTGCCCCTTCGTATGCTCAAACTATACGACGTTCTGGTGGAAAAAAAGCTTCTCCCAAGCAGCAAAAATGGTTCAAAGGGCTCTGAGCACTATGGGACTTAACAGCTGTGGTCATCAGTCCCCTAAACGTAGAACTGCTTAAACCTAACTAACCTAAGGACATCACGTGCATCCAAGCTCGAGGCAGGATTCGAATCTGCGATTGTAGCAGCCGAATGGTTCCGGGCTGAAGCGCCTAGAGCCGGCTCCCACACAGCAAGTGCTGGTAAAAAATTACCCATGCGGAACACAGCTTTGTTAATTCAAACGCGACGTTCAGGGTGTCCATAGAGGCCTGCTTTAATATTAAAAAATTGCAACTCGGACACCATTTGAGATAGAATATCGTTCATTGTTGTAAAACGTTTATCTTCTCCCGTAGTTTTTATCCTTTCACCATTGTTGCATATTTGCCTTTCTTGAAGTGCGTCAAAATCGCGACAGACCAAGAGAATGCGCAATGTGTCAAGTGGTCTGCAGAATCCAAACCTGTGACAACGGTACTGCGGAATTACCGACACCAAGACCTGAGGGCACGGCCTGCAGAAACGAGCTTGATCAGGTGGTTCTAAACCTTTAAAGAGACAGGCGGTGTCAGAGAGCTCCCTCCACGTGATCCTCACGTTGTGTCTCAAGAAAATGTTGACGGAGTACAAGACGCGGTCCAACGCAGCCGCAAGATGTCAATTCGCCACGTATCACGCGAGTGGCTGGAAGCAAGATCAACTTTGCCTACGGTGAAACTTCCTGGCAGATAAAAACTGTGTGCCGGACCGAGACTCGAACTCGGGACCTTTGCCTTTCGCGGGCAAGTGCTCTACGCTCTGAGCTATCCAAGCACGACTCACGCCCCGTCCTCACAGCCTTACTTCTGCAGTACCTTCCAAACTTTACAGAAGCTCTGCTGCGAACCTCGCAGGTAAGGCTGTGAGGACGGGGCGTGAGTCGTGCTTGGGTAGCTCTACGGTGCCGGCACGATAATCAGCGTGCTCGGTCAGAGGGCTAGCTGCCCTCTGTAATAAAAAAAAAAACTGAGTTAATGGGTCAACAACGAACTGAAACGGCTGTCTTTCGACGCCCGCCTCGAGTAGATACAACGATCGAAAACGAACAAAAAGCCGGCACGGTAACTCAGCGTGTTCGGTCAGAGGGTTAGCTGCCCTATCTAATAAAAAATAATATATAAAAAAACCTGAGTTAATCTATCAACGACGAACTGAAACGGGTGTCTTGCGACGTCCGCCCCGAGTAGATACAACGAACAAATACGAACAAAATGAGATTAAAAAAAAAGAAAGATCGTAGAGCACTTACCCGCGAAAGGCAAAGGTCCCGAATTCGAGTCTCGGTCCGGCACACAGTTTGAATCTGCCAGAAAGTTTCATATCAACGCACATTCGGCTGCAGAGTGAAAATCTCATTCTGGAAACATTTCCCTATGGTGTTACATGAACGGCTATGTCTTTTGGTTACAAAGTGCAAATGGTCCACATATTGCAGCGAAACAATAGTTCTCTGAAGTATGCATTTTCGTGTCCCATGTCTCAATAGAAACTAACAATGACTTTCTGAGAAAGAACCTGTGTTCAGCTGAAGCAACTTTTCACGTTTCAGGACAGGTTAACAGCTAAAAAATTAGTATTTGTGGTTTAAAACCACCCGTGAACATATCCGTACTAGTCCGAAGCTTAATGTTTGGTATGGCCAAACGGACAGTAGCGTGATTAGGCTTGCGCTTCTTCGCAGAGAAAATACCACGACATGCTCTAACAGTTTCTGCGACCACAGACTGAAGAGTTGCGGTCGTCCATCATCGTCCAGCATGATGGTGCCACTCCCACACTGGAGTCTGGATGTTCTCAATGACACATTTCCTGAGAGATGGGTGGGTCATGATGATCCAATCCCAAGGCCGTCGCGTTCTCCCGATGTCACGCCCCTAGACTTGTTTTTGTGGGGTTACGTCCAGGATCGCGCGTACATAATAGATGCAGGTGAACTGGTAAATTATGCCCAAAGAGCTGAGATACCAACCCCACTGTCGGAAGAGTCATTACATTCTGAGCGGAACCCTTCTGCTTCATCTGTGCGTCGGAGAACTTTTCCGGGGGAGCGGACGTGCGACGTGTTCTCCAGACCCGGTGGCCGTCGCGAAGTTGTCAGCTGTCTTCAAAGTTGCCGCTCGGTAGCGCCCACACCACAACCCCGCCGCCATCGTTTTGTCGTTAGGACGTCTCGCAGAATCCTGTGCGAAGCTCTGCGGAAGCGAGTTCTAAGCCGGGCGTTATCCACGCCTCCGCGCTGGAACTCAAACTTTCTAAAAGCACTTAGCGCCGTCTCTCCCCATTTATCTCAACTGCGCAAAAGCCGTGACCAACAGAAGGCTTTGTCTGAGGCATCGTCGTACATCTCAAGCTTGTGGAATATGTCATTGAAGACTAGAGAATTCGTACCAGGCACTTTTTTCTTCAATGCACGACCGGCCGCGGAGCTATAACCATAGTGAAAATTCGATGAAGCTTTGTGGGGATGTGTTGCGCTTTGTCTCGAGTATGCCTATTACGGGAAATGGGTGGAATCTACGTGACAGGTTGATCCCATGTTTCTCGACTTTCGAAAGGCGTTCAACTCAGTTCCGCACTGTCGCTTGCTACAAAAAGTGCGCGCTTACGGTCCATCCGATGACATATGTGGTTCGATAGAAAGTTTTCTAACAGAGAGGGAGCAGTATGTCGTCCTGAACGGGGTGACTTCAACAGAAACAACAGTACCTCCAGGTGTGCCCCAGGGCAGCGTAATAGGTCCGCTGCTTTTTACGATTTACATAAACGATCTGGTTGATGGTATTGACAGCGGCCTTACACTGTTTGTCGATGATGCTGTAGTCTACAGGGAAGTAGTTACAGGAATAGAAGGGAGAACCGATAGAGGCACTCAGGGTACCCTCCGCCATGCACCGTCAGGTGGCTTGCGGAGTATCGATGTAGATGTAGTATCACACGAAAGTTGGTAACATATCAATGACGATTTGCAGAAAATAAATGTGTGGTTTAATGACTGGCAGTTATCTCTCAATGTTAGTAAGTATAACCTACTGCGTATAACAAGGCGAAAATCCCCATTAGTGTACGAGTACAGAATAAATGCCCAGTCCTTGGAAGCGGTACGGCCGTCAAGTATCGGGATGTGTCTATTCGTAATGATCTCAAATGCAATGATCAGATTACACAAGTAACGGGTAAGGCGAAGTCTAGATTGCAGTTTATTGGTTTAATCCTGAAGCGATGCAGTCCTTCAACAAAGGAAATAGCTTACAATACGTCAGTTCGTCCAGTCTTGGAGTATTGTTCGTCTGTATGGGACCCTTAGCAGTTGGTCTCATTCAAGAGATTGAGAAGGTCCTAAGAAGAGCGGCAAGATTCGTGACTGGTACATTTAGCCATCGCGAGAGCGTTACAAATCTCATAGAAAGTTTGAAGTGGGACACACTTGCAGATAGACGACGAACTAAACGGAAGGGGTTGCTCACTGAATTCCGAAATCCGATCTTCACCGAGGATGTAGAGCATATATTATACCACCAACTTTAAAATCGCGCAATGATCACCATTCAGAGATTAGGGAAATTAGAGCTCGTACTGAGGCGTTCAGACAGTCGTTTTTCCCTCGCGCCATCCGCAAGTGGAACAGAGAGAGAGAGAGAGAGAGAGAGAGAGAGAGAGAGCGAGAGAGAGAGAGAGAGAGAGAGGGAGGAGGGGTGGGGGTGGGAATGACATTGGCACTAATTGTGCCCTCCACCACATACCGCTTGGTGGCTAGCAGAGTATTGATGTAGATGTAGTTATTCTTCGCCGTTTACAAGCGTCGGAAAACGGTTTTGTAGTCAGCCAGAAAGCGATGGAGACCATACTGACTATAATTTCCAGTCTGCAAGTCCACATTATTCTTGTGCTCACTGAAAGAATATGTGACTACTTGCTGTTTACTCGGTGGGATCAGGAACTACGACTACAAATAAAAGTTTTGAATTCGAACTTATTTATATATTTAGTAAAATTTCACACATTTGAACACTTACAAACAATATATTTCTTATAATAATAATGTTCCTAACACAAACAGCGCTATTAGCAGTTCAGAGGCGACAACTACGGTAAATGCCAAGTAAAATGGTCGCTCGGCCTGACTTCTAATCATTGCTGACCACAAAACTGGAAAATAATCTCACCTTCCTGGGAGATTAAAACTGTGTGCCCGACCGAGACTCGAACTCGGGACCTTTGCCTTTCGCGGGCAAGTGCTCTACCATCTGAGCTACCGAAGCACGACTCACGCCCGGTACTCACAGCTTTACTTCTGCCAGTATCTCGTCTCCTACCTTCCAAACTTTACAGAAGCTCTCCTGCGAACCTTGCAGAACTAGCACTCCTGAAAGAATGGATATTGCGGAGACATGGCTTAGCCACAGCCTGGGGGATGTTTCCAGAATGAGATTTTCACTCTGCAGCGGAGTGTGCACTGATATGAAACTTCCTGGCAGATTAAAACTGTGTGCCCGACCGAGACTCGAACTCGGGACCTTTGCCTTTCGCGGGCAAGTGCTCTACCATCTGAGCTACCGAAGCACGACTCACGCCCGGTACTCGCAGCTTTACTTCTGCCAGTATCTCGTCTCCTACCTTCCAAACTTTACAGAAGCTCTGCTGCGAACCTTGCAGAACTAGCACTCCTGAAAGAAAGGATATTGCGGAGACATGGCTTAGCCACAGCCTGGGGGATGTTTCCAGAATGAGATTTTCACTCTGCAGCGGAGTGTGCGCTGATATGAAACTTCCTGGCAGATTTAAACTGTGTGCCCGACCGAGACTCGAACTCGGGACCTTTGCCTTTCGCGGGCAAGTGCTCTACCATCTGAGCTACCGAAGCACGACTCACGCCCGGTACTCACAGCTTTACTGGCTGGCTAAGCCATGTCTCCGCAATATCCTTTCTTTCAGGAGTGCTAGTTCTGCAAGGTTCGCAGGAGAGCTTCTGTAAAGTTTGGAAGGAAGGAGACGAGATACTGGCAGAAGTAAAGCTGTGAGTACCGGGCGTGAGTCGTGCTTCGGTAGCTCAGATGGTAGAGCACTTGCCCGCGAAAGGCAAAGGTCCCGAGAGCGAGTCTCGGTCGGGCACACAGTTTTAATCTGCCAGGAAGTTTCATATCAGCGCACACTCCGCTGCAGAGTGAAAATCTCATTCTGGAATAATTTCACCACTTGCCACGCGTTTTTGCAGGCGGCACATGAACAGCTACTTCCGTGAAATCAAAGCAATGCAGCAAGGTGTACAGTCCTCGCAAGTTCGCTTACTAGTATTACCGAAAACGCGTTTGGTAGGTGCCTATCTCTGACGTCATACGAAGCAGAGCGGATGTCGACGTTTGACTGAAGCGAGAAGATTGATAGTTCGGCAAGTTGTGTCGTTTTTACTGTATTTATATACTGAAACGCGAAAGAAGCTGGTATAGGCATGCGTATTCAAATAGAGAGATACGCAAACAGGCAGTATACGGCGGTGCGGTCGGTGACGGCTATATATAGGACAACAAGAGTCTGGCGTAGTTGTTAGAGTCTGGCAGGTTATCAAGATGTGAGTGAGTTTGATGTTATAGTTGGCGCATGAGCGATGGGACTCAGCATCTCCGAGGTAGCGATGAAGTGGGGATTTTCCTGTACGACCATTTCTTGAGTGTACAGTGAATATCAGGAATAAGGTGAAACATCAAATCTCCGACATCGCTGTGGCTGGAAAAGGATCATCCAACAACGGGACCAACGGCGAAAGAAGAGAATCGTTCAACGTGGCAGAAATGCAACCCTACCGCAAAATTGTTGCAATTTCAATGCTGACCCATCCACAAGTGCCAGCGTATGAACCATTCAACGAAACGTCATCGATATGGGCTTTTGGAGCCGAAGGCCCACTGGTGTATCCTTGATGACTGCAGGACGCAAAGCTTTACGCCTCACTTGAGCACATCAGCACCGACATTGGACTGTTGATGACTGGAAACATGTAGCCTGATCGTACGAGACTCGTTTCAAATTGTATCGAGCGGATGGAAGTGTACGAGTAGAGAGCCAACGTCAGGTATCCATGGACCCTGCATGTGAGCAGCAGACTGTTCAAGCTAGTGGAGGCTGTTTAATGGTGTGGGGCGTGAGCAGCTGATGTGGGACCCCTGATACGTCTGGATACGACTGTGACAGGTGACACGTATTTAAGCATCCTGTCTGCTCACTATTCATCTCCATTGTGCATTCGGAAGAACTCGGGCAATTCCAGCAGGACATCACGGCACCCCGCAAGTCCAGAGTTGGTGCACAGTGGCTCCAGAAACACTTATGACTTTAAACACTTCTCCGCTGGCCAACAAACTCCCCAGACTTGAACGTTACTGAGCACACCTGGGATGCCTTACAACGCGCTCTTCAGAAGAGATCTCCACCCCCTCGTACTCTTACAGATTTTTTATTGACATCCCTGCAAGACTCATCGTGTCAATTCCCTCCAACACTACTTCATATATTGAGTCCATGCCACGTCGTGTTGCGGCGCTTCCGAGTGCTCGCAGGGGCCCTAAACAATATTAAGCAGGTGTAGCAGTTTCTTCGGCTCTTCAGTGTAAATGGGTGCAGCGGAACGCCGAACGGAACATCTGCTGTCAGCCATCCTAGACACAAGTAGCAGCTTCTTTACGGTCCCTATCCCGGACAGGTATTGATATTTATCTGTGTTGTGTAACAAATTACGATCTTCATAATTTTCAAATAAAATAAATCGGCTTTAGTTACTGAAAAAGTTCCAGCTCGACTGCATTTACACTTCGCCGGCTAAAATTTTAAACGGAACTGAAAGTAGAACATGCCCTCTGAACTACCTCTTTAAGAGTCCTTGTACTGATTGTTATTAACACTAAAGTCCTGAAACTTGTACAGCTGTATTATTCAATGATCGTAATCATATTCTGTAATTTGAACTTTATATCATAAGTACAGATGACACTTAATCTATTACGAATAAGGGCGTTCTCATTTCAAATTTAGTTTTTAGTAAATAACTTTTAAACTAGAGCTAGCTTAATAGAGTCAGTTTGATATTTGTATACCAAAGTGGGATTACATGCGAGTTTTCATCTTTCTGAGTCTAATGTTCAGCGCCTTGAGTTTTTCGTAAAAACGACGATTTTGACCAAAATTTTGCACCGATCAGGTTGAGATTTGGAACTTTCGATTGTGACATACATTTACACATCTGAAGATATTTTTGATTTCTAACTTTATTATTTGGCGGCACTTATTCTTTTCTGAAAATAATGTATTTAGCAAAACATTCATCTCAACTTTCTGTCTTTCCAAGTGAAAGTAGTCTATTATAGTCTTTCTGTATGTTCCGCCGTCCAGTCTGTGTGACTTTTAGGCGGTTTCCCCACACTTTTATAGGCGAATGCTTGGTTGGTATATCAACCAAAGAATATTAACAACTCGTGACGAACATTTTTGATGAAACAAAATTTCGGAAAGGTGCTGTTATATGCTTATAAAGTAAGTGATTAATTCACTAAAAGATTAAAAAAAGTTCCGGGAAAATCAGGAATACAGAAATACAAGTCGCTGAGGAATGAAATAAATAGGAAGTGCAGGGAAGCTAAGACGAAATGGCTGAAGGAAAAATGTGAAGACATCGAAAAAGATATGATTGTCGGAAGGACAGACTCAGCATACAGGAAAATCAAAACAACCTTTGGTGACATTAAAAGCAACGGTGGTAACATTAAGAGTGCAACGGGAATTCCACTGTTAAATGCAGAGGAGAGAGCAGATAGGTGGAAAGAATACATTGAAAGCCTCTATGAGGGTGAAGATTTGTCTGATGTGATAGAAGAAGAAACAGGAGTCGATTTAGAAGAGATAGGGGATCCAGTATTAGAATCGGAATTTAAAAGAGTTTTGGAGGACTTACGGTCAAATAAGGCAGAAGCGATAGATAACATTCCATCAGAATTTCTAAAATCATTGGGGGAAGTGGCAACAAAACGACTATTCACGTTGGTGTGTAGAATATATGAGTCTGGCGATATACCATCTGACTTTCGGAAAAACATCATCCACACAATTCCGAAGACGGCAAGAGCTGACAAGTGCGAGAATTATCGCACAATCAGCTTAACAGCTCATGCATCGAAGCTGCTTACAAGAATAATATACAGAAGAATGGAAAAGAAAATTGAGAATGCGCTAGGTGACGATCAGTTTGGCTTTAGGAAAAGTAAAGGGACGAGAGAGGCAATTCTGACGTTACGGCTAATAAAGGAAGCAAGGCTAAAGAAAAATTAAGACACTTTCATAGGATTTGTCGACCTGGAAAAAGCGTTCGACAATATAAAATGGTGCAAGCTGTTCGAGATTCTGAAAAAAGTAGGGGTAAGCTATAAGGAGAGACGGGTCATGTACAACAACCAAGAGGGAATAATAAGAGTGGACGATCAAGAACGAAGTGCTCGTATTAAGAAGGGTGTAAGACAAGGCTGTAGCCTTTCGCCCCTACTCTTCAATCTGTACATCGAGGAAGCAATGATGGAAATAAAAGAAAGGTTCAGGAGTGGAATTAAAATACAAGGTGAAAGGATTTCAGTGATACGATTTGCTGATGACATCGCTATCCCGAGTGAAAGTGAAGAAGAATTAAATGATCTGCTGAACGGAATGAACAGTCTAATGAGTACACAGTATGATTTGAGAATAAATCGGAGAAAGACGAAGGTAATGAGAAGTAGTAGAAATGAGAACAGCGAGAAACTTAACATCAGGATTGATGGTCACGAAGTCAATGAAGTTAAGGAATTCTGCTACCTAGGCAGTAAAATAGCCAATGACGGACGGAGCAAGGAGGACATCAAAAGCAGACTCGCTATGGCAAAAACGGCATTTCTGGCCAAGAGAAGTCTACTAATATCAAATACCGCCTTAATTTGAGGAAGAAATTTCTGAGGATGTACGTCTGGAGTACAGTATTGAATGGTAGTGAAACATGGACTGTGGGAAAACCGGAACAGAAGAGAATCGAAACATTTGAGATGTGGTGCTATAGACGAATGTTGAAAATTAGGTGGACTGATAAGGTAAGGAATGAGGAGGTTCTACGCGGAATCGGAGTTGAAAGGAATATGTGGAAAACACTGATAAGGAGAAGGGACAGGATGATAGGACATCTGCTAAGACATGAGGGAATGACTTCCATGGTACTAGAGGGAGCTGCAGAGGGCAAAAACTGTAGAGGAAGACAGAGATTGGAATACGTCAAGCAAATAATTGAGGACGTAGGTTGCAAGTGCTACTCTGAAATGTTAGCACAGGAAAGGAATTCGTGGCGGGCCGCATCAAACCAGTCAGTAGACTGATGACCAAAAAAAAAAAAAAAGGTTTTCTGTTCACGTCACTTCACCATTTTGGGAAAGAGAATTATCGATAATTGGTAAAAATTGGCGGGAAGAGAGGGATAAAGCACCGATAAATTTAAACTAAAAAAAGTAGTTATTCATTTAATAAAACACCAATTTACAATGTAGCACCACTCATTAGACTTTTAAAATAAATCAAATATTATTTAATGTCAGAAATTCGATAAACTAATATATAAGTAAACAAATATAACAAGCAATCAAATGAAAACGACATAGCTGGAAAAAAGTAGTTAAACTGTCTATTATTTCAGAGGTAACCGAAATAACTGTTAATATATTTATCCCACTGTGGTACTAGAGGATTAATGGCTTCATGAAAAAAGTGTGCGGTTGCCAAGAAACCATAATTGTACCCTGGCATGCAACTCTTTGTTCGAAGCAAATGTTTCTCTTATGGACTCCAAATCACGTGGGCAGAGATTGGGACTGTATGAAGGGTGTTTAAGGACTTCCCAACTAAACTTCTGCAGAATAGTCCAGACAACCTTGGGAACAAGGACATTCCGTAGAACACCGTCATTTTTGCTTAGCTGTAAATTGATGCATGGTAGTGTGACAAGGTGGATTTTAGTTTTTCAAGAATTTGAATTTTATGTTTGCTACATATCAGAAGATGAAAACCTTATGCCTGGTCCATTGCCCAGGCGTTCCAAGGGACTGGACGCACGAGAAGAAGAACTACACCTTGCAGAAATACAAGTTAGAATTACGAGAGGAAAACAGAAATTTTACGTTGTGGCTGTACAGAGAGAGTACTGTGAATTTGTGTACGACTCAGATTAGAGACTATTTACTTGCCTCAAGAATTAATAAAAGTTGCTCTCTGGGGACATAGTTTATCATTTCGAAATCTCGTTAAATATAGATCCCTATGAGCTTAGGAAGCAGTGTATTGGTTGGTTTTAGGCACATAATAGAATTCATCAACAGCCTACGTGTAAGGGTGTGATGGCCAACTCCCTCCTCTCAGTTTTCCGACAGCACACTTTTACGCGTGCTGCGGTCTTTTTCTGAATATACATAAATTGCTCCAGAAAAGTTTTCTAGGGGTGTGGTTACATTTAGCACAGGTCAATGTTAGTAAAAGAACTATTCAATTTGAATGGCTCTAGCAAAGAACTACAACAACTTGAACGAGTATTTACATTTTTTTCGATATGTGGAGAAGATTCAAAGATAGAATATGGTCATGAACATACACACAAATAATGTATTCCAATTTCAAATTGTGGCAATCGAGAAAATGTTGCCAACACAGTATTTAGTAGCCTATCTGTTATATTACTAATTTCCAATACCCCAGTATTCACCATCAAAAACCTGTCAGAAAGTTAAATATGTTCTGAACATAGAACAAATTTACATATTCAAGAAAGGTAAAATTGTTAAGACATTAAAGAAACTTAGCTGATTTGCAATTATCGAATGTTCCACCTTTTTCAGTTTCAAGGTGAGACGATGGTACACGCCCTACTAAGTATGGCTTAATCTTCTGCACGTTATGTATATAGTTTTAAAAATGTCTAGAAGTTTCTCAGCACGAAGTTCTGTAACTGCAGAATCAACAATATATGTGAAATAGCTTCACTATCTTATGCAGCATTTAATATATAGAACTAAATGTACACTATATACGAAGATAGTAACTGTTCTTGAAAGAACAGATACCATTGATGACATTGCAGCTTCTCTATAATAAATGATAATTAATTGAAACCATCAGCTGCTGACAGGTGTTGTTGACATACCTTGATGGGGACAGCTGAAAATGTTTGCCCCGACCGGGACTCGAACCCGTGATCTCCTGCTTACATTGCAGACGCTCTATCTATCTGAGCCACTGAGGACACAGGAATGTGGGTCTCACGGGAATGTCCCCATCAAAGTATTTCAACAACACCTGTCGGCAGCTGAGGGTTTCAGTTAATTATCATTTAAAAATACACTGATCAATCAGATCATTATGACCGATCTACTATCGATGTAAACCCGTCCATGCGATTGCAGCGCCACGTGGTGAGGGATGACTGCTAGTCCGACACACGCACGGTGCATGTAGTGGTTGGGTTGTTTGGGGGAAGAGACCATACTGCGAGGTCATCGGTCTCATCGCATTGGGGAAGGATGTCGGCCGTGCCCTTTCAAAGGAACCATCCCGGCATTTGCCTAGAGCGATTTAGGGAAATCACGGGAAACCTAAATCAGGATGGCCGGACCCGGGATTGAACTGTCGTCCTCCCGAATGCGAGTCCAGTGGGCTAACCACTGCGCCACCTCGCTCGGTCTTCTTTCAATAAAGAGTATTATTCTTACTGTTTCCTTATTTTTCTGTCCTAGTTGTTTTCACATTTTACGTTGATGCTGTAAAATGAATTTCTTTTGGCTTCAAATCATTACCTACGTTAAAAGCACGTCATTGGCCAAAATGTAAAATTTTTTGTATTGTATTTTACATTTCGAGTAAAGATGCTCTTTTAACGTAGACTGAAAGGGGTCACCTCTTTTCGCACCCTCTTACATGATTTTATTTTTCCCTGTTTTTTTTCTGCTACTATTCAGTGTTTGTCAGGTGCATTTTTATCTGTCACGTGCCGATATTTGCAGGAGCATTTTCCAGTGGACATTTTATTTTATTTTTATTATGTTACGGGAATCAGCAACCACAGTGCATTCCACATATCAAGTCCCAGAGTAGTTAGCTGTATGAGATCAGAACCTGATAGCATAGCTTCAAATTAGAGGAAGCTGCTTTCTTTCTTTTTCTCTGGAAGCCGGGGAAAAGTTCGTTGGCTTGCTTTATGCGTGCCTGACGAGAGCAAGTCTCTACTCCAGGAGCCAGCCTTCCCACAGTTTTTAAAAAAAGGAGTCCTTTGATTGGCCCTATAGAATCCCGCACAGGACTTTCTAGAAGTTCTTGGAACTTTGCTCAAAAAAAGCCTTGGGGTGGGGGGGGGGGGGGGGGAGCGGCCTTCTGCAGTCTGTGAGCTCTCCTACGCTTTTGCACAGGCGCTGGGGATGGGTCAGTTGCCACCCCACAACAGAGAACTGAGTAGGTAGTAGTGGGTGTAAGTCTTTATTGGAAATACGGATAACCCATCAATATCACAAAAACGCAAAAACTCTAGTATGCGCTGCAGTATAACCTACAATATACAAAATTGGGTGGCGTTTGAGATCTGTACGGTGAAGTACACACATCAGTAACATCAGTTCAGGTGTAGCTGTTTCCGACCCATGTTCCAGGTAATTCAGTATGTTTTACAACGTCACCGCTGCCTCCGCATCAGGTGTCTTTGTCTCTCCCTGAAATTCCACTACACCATCACTGTCGTGCCCAGTAGTAGAACAGGCGGCAATACAAATTCCGTCATCGGTCAGTGTCATTCCGAAAGTAGCAAGTATCAACTTGGCGCCGGCCGCTCGCACTCTGTGACGTCAGTCGGTTTCACTGCGTGGACTACGATAAACACGTCTCTGTGACGTCAGCAATGTAGTATTAACAGCCGGCCGGAACAAACGCGTGCTTTGTAAAAGATTTTGTGGATCTTTTTTACAAAATTATAAAATTTTTCGTCATAGATGTCCAGGAACGGATGGCAGACAGCTAAAAATTTATTTGTGGCCAAAGCACTGCTGGAAAAGACAGAAATGGAAACGATTGTGGGTGAAAACGTGGATAACGAGTGGGGAACTGGAAGTGTTGACCAGAATTTCTTTCGTGATCTACAGTGCGAGGACATAAATAATAACGAAAGTTATAGGAGAATGAGCGAACAAACATTTCAATTTGCTCTCATGAATGTGGCCTCTCATATTTGCATACACGATACCCATTTAAGAAATGCGATTTCTTAATTTCATTCATCTTCGATGTTTTTGGAGAGTATGCAGCTGTGTCACTCATGATTTAAATGATGAAACACTGCACTAGTTGCGTATTTTTTCGTGCTTAATATGATGTTCTTAGAGAATTTATGCCCATTATCAAAAGGAAATATTCACATAGGTTTTTTGTCTGGTGTTTATATATGTGTTGTTCTGCGTCTCTCGCCCTGCGGTTGTTATCGTCATCAACTGCCACCAGGCAGATTTCTTTTGGGCGATTTTTCGGAACATCACATAAAATACCCGTGGAAATATTTGTACTTGATTGTGAGAGTAAATTTTCTGAAAGAAATGTGTAAATCGTAAAAAAATACTTAACTGTCGTAGTGTTTCATTCTTTAAATCATGAATTCTGTTTCTGCTAAAGAAGGTCTCATGATAATTTAAGATTTTTACCAACAGGCAAAAGCTCTTCCAGCTTTCAATTTAGTACTCGGATTCCACCCACCATGTACCATGTAACATTTTACTATTCCAGAAACGTGAAATTGTAAACAACCCAACGAAAAATTAATTAAGTTTATGTTAGGTTATTTGAAGTACAAAAAACACGTATTATATATAAAGTGCGGAACAATGAGTTGGGAATGTGGGTCTCACGGGAGGTGTGCCAGAGATATGTCCCTAGTCCCTGCAGTCGCACTATCCTCTGTGCCCTCGTGGCTTAGATGGATAGAGCGTCTGCCTGGCTAAGTAGGAGATCCTGGGTTCGAGTCCCGGTAGCACAAAAAAATGGCTCTGAGCACTATAGGACTTAACATCTGAGGTCATCAGTCCCCTATAACTTAGAACTACTTAAACCTAACTAACCTAAGGACATCACACACATCCATGCCCGAGGCAGGATTCGAAACTGCGACCGTAGCGGTCGCTCGGCTCCAGGCTGTAGCGCATAGAACCGCACGGCCACTCCGGCCGGCTATTACACTGACAGTTAGCTGATGTTCACACCTCTCACGTCGCTGATGATACAAATGAATGTTGTTATTCTTCGACTTTCGCTGGTGTAGATTACTCTGAATTTTCTCCTAAGTGGAACTCCACCTCCCTTGAGCTGCAAAAGTAGCAGAGAAGGGTAAATTTTAATAGGAAGCCACGCACTCCAATTCGTAAGTGCTTTTTCAATTAGGCAGACATTTCCGAGAAGCAGAAGAATGTATTCGTCTGGTGAACTGTTCACGCCAACATCAGCGGTGCGACAACAGAGCCCTGCGGAACGTTCATCAGTATAGCCGCCGGCAAGTACCCAAACGAGATCAGGCGCAGCTCCGGGCCTGATGGGCGATAGATCATAGCGGGCTGTTGACGGGCAATTAACAGGGGCCGCGCGTCTGACATTATGGGCCCGGTGCTACCGAGGTCCAGGGTCGGGCCGCGTCTAATTTGTATGCCGTTCTGGCTCCTGCGTGAGCGCTAGCGTAACGCGACACCAGGTGTTACTTGCCCATGGCCGTGACAGCTTTCGGTCCCTAGACGCATACGATACTGTTAACCCCTCCTCATGTCTGTGAACTACCTGCCACATTGTACTCATTAGAAGGGGGGTCGGCTCTGAAGAAATTTAACGAGCGGCCAGAAACTCACAAGGGAAAGGCCTCAGACACGGCCAACCGATCCGGCTCAAATTTGGCAGGTCGCTTGAGTACAACCTAAAACGAAGGACTCGAAGATATTTTGGGTCAACACCCCCGAAATTTTGAGAAAATCACCCCTAAAGGTTATGACGAGCAATCGACTCATAATTGGAGGGATCCATAGATAATTGTAAATAAAGCATTTTTCATAATCAGGTATGGCGGCCGCAAATGCAAACTTTTCCAGAAATCGAGGAAAGAAACTTTTACAACTGCCGCTTCTGTACCCACATGGTAAACGCTTTTTGGCGACAGCGCCGATAGCGCAATGGCTGAGGTAACCCGCTCGGAATCGGTAAACTCAGGTTCGAATTTCCTAGAAACCTTCATGGTATAGTACTTCAGTATCAACAAAAGTCATTTCGTTCGTCAGCTCCAAAAATTGCTCGACGATAACCGCTCATATCAACCTGGAACGCCGAGAAACATAACTGACTGCTTCCAGTAGTGCATTGATAATGCATTAGTCTTGCAACACTTTTGCAAACCAAAACACAACGTCGGTAATACTGTGACAGGGTCCCAAATATATATTACAGCGCTATACGAAGGGTGTACATCCTCCATTATTCAGATTATGCACCTGAAAAATATGACACAACAAACAATAACTAGTTAATACGGCTAATTACTACAAACTACATACAGTACTCGTCATATGTTACTTCGGCGCATTAACGATGAAAAAATCACTATATGCATCCGCGAGGTTCGCGGCAGCCTAGTGACGGAAAATAACTCTTTCCAATTGACTTCTATAAGGCTCGTGCTGGCCACTTTCACTCTTCCAGGTTCACAACTATGATGTGACGAAGAGGCAACGGGGACAACATAACTCTCCCCGCGTGCATTCAATCCCGTGCCTCGCCGTAAACAAGCGTCGCGCGGTTGGCTATCTGTGATCTCTCGTGAGGAATTCGCAGCACTCTTACTCGGAGTTGACAAGGATTAAAAGCTTAATACTTTACTAACTCACGACGTTTGGGAAATTAAATTACCTACATTATTATTATCATTATTCCTTGTTGATTTACTTAACTTATTAACCCTCCTATCCCTATCAATTGAGATATGGAAAAATACAAACGAAAAGAAGAATATCCGCTAAGTTTCTTCGAGATTCGAACCCGGGTTCTCCGACTCCCAGCCAGTTACCTTTGCCGTTGCGCTATCGGTAATGTCGGCGAAAAGCGTTTACGATGTGGGTACAGACGCGGCAGTTGTAACAGTTTCTTACCTCGATTTCTGGAAAAGTATGCGTTTTCGGACCCCATACCTGATGATGAAAAATGTTCTGTTTACAATTACCTATCGATCCCGCCAATTTTGAGTCGAATCCTCATCATAACCTTTAGGGGTGATTTTCTCAAAAACGTTGGGGTGCTGACACAAAATAACTTAGATTCTTTCGTTTTAGGTTGTACACAAGCGACCTGGCAAATTTGAGCCGAATCGGTTGGCCGTGTCTGAGGCCTTCCCTTGTCAGATACAGCAAACTGGAGATCCTAGCGCTGCATTTACGCTTTTGACTGCTCTGTTTGCGAAGAAAGATACATGTTAGTAGAAATGTGATTTCGCAAGACAGAGCGGATCAGGCTGTGGAAAGTGGTCAGGGTCAATTACTGTTAGTTATACGAGAACACACACAACTTTATTCCTCAAAGCAATACACAGTTTTCTCTTTAAAACAACAAAGATCAATTCACGGCCGAGGGCCGAAGTAACTTCTCCACAATAAGTTAAACTGATTGCTTTTAAAACACCAGGATTTAGAGTAACGGCGGAAGGCCTTAATTAAGTAAAATTACAATACGTTCTCGGATAAAGGCCGAAATAATATTTCAGATCAGCTAAGGAAATTTCTTAAAAACCAAGCATTTACAAATTCCAGCTAAAGGCCAAGTTAATTCTTCGGATGATAGTCCAATTAAAAAATATTCTTTACATAATAAAAGAGAGACTTTAAAGATAAGCCTTTACACAGTACAACAGGAAAACATCTTAAGAAAACTTGTCGGCTGAAGACCCAAGCAATTAGTCAAGAATAATTAAAGTTGGGGTGTATCGGGGAGGAGACCAGACAGCGAGGTCATCGGTCTTATCGGAATAGGGAAGGACGGGGAAGGAAGTCGGCCGTTCCCTTTGAAAGGAACCATCCCGGCATTTGCCTGGAGCGATTTAGGGAAATCACGGAAAACCTAAATCAGGATGGCCGGAGGCGGGATTGAACCGTCGTCCTCCCGAATGCGAGTCCAGTAATAATTAAAGACAACCTTAAGACAAACATTTACAGAACATGGCTGAAGGCCGTTTCAAAAAATCAAAATAATTAAAGAGAAACCTTACAGACAAGGATTGTCATATTAAAGCCACAGATTCTGAAACAAACGCGGCTGAATGCCCAAAAACAGAGCGACAAGAATTTTAAATGAAACACGGCTGAAGGCCTAATCTTCAAGTTGTTCGGCTGAAGGCCATATACTAAACATAAAACAGACAATATTAATACACGGCTGAAGGCCTGGCACAGTACCTGCGACCAAATAAAATGACAAAAAAAAAATGGTTCAAATGGCTCTGAGCACTATGGGACTTAACATCTGAGGTCATTAGCCCCCTAGAACTTAGAACCACTTAAACCTAACTAACCTAACGACATCACAGACAGCCATGCCCGAGGCAGGATTCGAACCTGCGACCGTAGCGGCCACGCGGATCCAGACTGAAGCGCCTAGAACCGCACGGCCACAGGGCCGGCAATAAAATGACAATCACAATAACAATCAGTGGTGCTCAGAAGTGTTCCAAGGGTTGGCCTGTGGAGGAAACTGTAACAACAGTTTAGATGAGACAGGCAGCCACGCGTAACACTAAATAATCGTGTGGCACCGCGACCTAGGGACGGCTGAAGAACCAACCAACAACCTAATCAATTCCCTTCCACTCGACCAACGGCACAACAGAAAATATCAGCGAGGACGAAGATCGACGCAGCACCACGTCTTGACAATTCGCATCTAAACACAGTCAAGGCACAATAACCATTCAAAAATATTAACAAACACCAAAGGCTGTAGCCGGCCGCTGTGGCCGAGCGGTTCTAGGCGCTACAGTCTGGAACCGCGCGACCGCTACAGTCGCAGGTTTGAATCCTGCCTCTGGAATGGATGTGTGTGATGTACTTAGGCTAGTTAGGTTTAAGTAGTTCTACGTTCTAGAGGGCTGATGACCTCAGATGTTGAGTCTCATAGTGCTCAGAGCCATTTGAACCATACACGCCGTGCCGGACAACATCAACACGGCGAGGAAACACACACTCGCTGCTCTGACCCAACCGACCAACTGTTTACTCCATTACGCGGACAGCATTTATAACGGCTCAGTGCAAATCACAGAAGCTACACACAGTTCCACGTAAACACTTGCCTCAAAAACGCCTACAATCCTAAAACCAATCACCGTGGAGTAACAAGGAGAAATGGCAAGTCACACACACACACACACACACACACACACACACACACACAGAGTTCCCATAAGCGGTCGGCGACCAAATACACGACGTCCGATGATACGACCGGCCGAACGACCACCCCATGTCGTTCTCGCCCAAGTTAGGTGTGTCGGCAACGGTCGGGCGAGTCTTGGCTGTCCGAAGCTGACTGCAGCTCCAAACCGGCTCAACTCCGTGTCCTGCAGAACTAGGAGACACGGCGACTGGGAAAATGGTAGAACTATTACAGGTGCATATTATTCATCGTTGCCCTCCCGGTTGGCCGTGCGGTCTAACGCGCGGCTTTCCGGGCGGGTAGGAGCGCCTGGTCCCCGGCACGAATCCGCCCGGCGGATTTGTGTCGAGGTCCGGTGAACCGGCCAGTCTGTGGATGGCTTTTAGGCGGTTTTCCTTCAGCCTCGGCGAATGCGGGCTGGTTCCCCTTATTCCGCCTCCGTTACACTATGTAGGCAATTGCTGCGCAAAGAAGTTCTCAACGTACGCGTACACCACCATTACTCTACCTCGCAAACATAGGGGTTACACTCGTCTGCTGCGAGACGTTCCCTGGGTGGGCCCACCGGGGGCCGAACCGCACAATAACCCTGGGTTCGGTGTGGGGCGGCGGAGGGATGAAGTGGACTGCGGTAGTCATTGGGGGGTTGTGGACCACTGCGGCTGCGGTGGGGACGGAGCCTCTCCGTCTTTTCTAGGTCCCCAGTTAACACACAATACAATTCAATGCATCGTTATTGGACCGTTTGAAAAGCGAGCTGCAAGAAAAACGCCGGCGATTGGACCGCAAAAAAGTCCTTTTCCATCACGACAATGCACCAGCACACACCTCAGCAATTGCAGTCGCAAAATTAATGGAAGTAGGATTCCAACTGGTTTCACATCCCCCCCCCCTCCCTCCTATTCTCCAGACTTGGCACCCTCGGACTACTATTTGTTCCCCAATTTGAAGAAATGGCTGGCGGGACAATGATTTTATTCAAACGAGGATGTGATTGCAACAACTAACAGCTATTTTGCAGACTTGGAGAATTCCTATTATTCGGAAGGGATCAACAAATTAGAGCAGCGTTGGACGAAGTGTATAAGTCTAAGTAAGGTGGGGAAATTGGGTGTAAAAGTTATTAACTCCCCATCGCACCACCCTCAGATTTAGTTATAAGTTGGCACAGTGGATAGGCGTTGAAAAACTGAACACAGATCAGTCAAGAAAACAGGAAGAAGTTGTATGGAACTATGAAAAAAATAAGAAAATATACAAACTGAGTAGTCCATTCGCAAGATAGTCAACATCAAGGATAGTGTGAGCTCAGGACGCCGTGGTCACGTGGTCAGCGTGAGCAGCTGCAGAACGAGAGATCCTTGGTTCAAGTCTTCCCTCGAGTGAAAAGTTTAATTTTTTATATAATAAACTTCACTCTCCAAAATTCCAGGACAAATTCAGATTTGCTTGAACATATGCAGGATTTGACGCTCTACACATGCAAAAATTTGAAAACGTTAAAAACATATGTTTTGACAGAGCACAGAGAAAACTGTGCGACTGCGAAACTGTAACACTTTTTTGGGAGTGATTATCACATCCACAAGAAAACCTAAATCGGGCAAGGTAGAAGAATCTTTTCACCCATTCGCCAAGTGTACAAGTTAGGTGGGTCGACAACATATTCCTGTCATGTGACGCACATGCCGCCACCAGTGTCGTATAGAATATATCAGACGTGTTTTCCTGTGGAGGAATCGGTTGACCTATGACTTTGCGATCAAATATTTTCGGTAACCATTGGAGAGGCACGTCCTTTCGTCTACTAATCGCACGGTTTTGCGGTGCGCTTGCTAAACACAGACACTAAAGTTATTCCAGTGAACAGAGACGTCAATGAACGAACGGACAGATCATAACTTTGCGAAAATAAAGAAAATAAACTTTTCACTCGAGGTAAGACTTGAACCAAGGACCTCTCTTTCCGCAGCTACTCACGCTAACCACGGGAGCACGGCGATCCTGAACTCACATTATCCTTGATGTTGACTATCTTGCTCATGGACTACTCAATTTGTATATTTTGCTTATTTTTTTCATAGTTCCACACAACTTCTTCCTGTTTTCTCAATTGATCTGTGTTCAGTTTTTCAAGGCCTATCCACTGTGCCAACTTATAACTAAATCTCAGGGGGGTGCGATGGGGAGGTTCCCTTGTGAAGTGATAAAAGTCATGGGAGGAATCCTGATGTCGTGTGGGACCTCCTTTTCCCTGCGGAGTGCAGCAACTCGATGTGACATGAGACTTCAAAAATAAATGGCTCTGAGCACTATGAAACTTAACATCTGAGGTCATCAGTCCCCTAGACTTAGAACTACTTAAACCTAACTAACCTAAGGACACCACACACATATTCCTGTCATGTGACGCACATGCCGTCACAAGTGTCGTATAGAATATATCAGACGTGTTTTCCTGTGGAGGAATCGGTTGACCTATGACTTTGCGAACAAATGTTTTCGGTTCCCATTGGAGACGCACGTCCCTTCGTCTACTAATCGCACGGTTTTGCGTTGCGGTCGCCATGCACGAACGGACAGATCATAACTTTGCTAAAATAAAGAAAATAAACTTTTCACTCGAGGGAAGACTTGAACCAAGGACCTCTCGTTCCGCATCTGCTCACACTGACCACGGGACCACGGCGCTCCTGAGCTGACAGTACCCTTAATGTTGCCTATCTTGCGAATGGGCTACTCAGTTTGTATATTTTCTTATTTTTTTCATAGTTCCACACAACTCCTTCCTGTTTTCTCGACTGATCTGTGTTCAGTTTTCCAAGGCCTATCCACTGTGCCAACTTATAACTAAATCTGAAGGGGGTGCGATGGGGAGGTTCCCCTGTAAGAAAATATTTCATTGTATTAAAAAGTTTTAAAAGATCACCCATGAAAACTGGTAATTAACATCTTGGTTAGATATAAAGATATATGTGTTAGGGGATGAAACTTCCTATTGAAATATCACCACAAAAACGAAAAAGGCATGATTAATAAAAACCTTGGACTCCAGCTGCCAGAATCGCTCCTTAGTCAGAAATAAATCCGGAGAAGACCATTCTCCTGCGGCCACCATTAGCGTGAGAAATTTAGACGGAGTTGAAATTTGTGAACAACATAAAACTTCGAAGAAAAACGAAAAACACAAATCTGCGCCAATCATACAGTCTACACGAACGAAGCAGCGAGCGGTAAGCTAGTGGGATTATGAAGAGAATAAGAAAATTAGCTGTAACATGCAAATAAAACGATTTCGGACTCATGTCCGTATAACACAGTTTCTGTTTCCTGAAAACAGTGAGCAGGAGGTTCACAGCTGCCTTTGCCTGTACTACTGCAACTTTTCCATTCATTATTACGTGTAGCGCATTAATTTCTGACAACACAGCAGGAAGGAAGAGAATCAGAAGGAAAAAGTCGAGCAGTTGGTGTGCGTACACAGAGAATTAATTTCGCCTCAGAGGAACTGCATTGTCAGCCTTCGAGGAACTAGTCCATTCGTCACTGGTGTCTTGATGCAAGCACGTAATAAATTGAGCGTTAACGAGGCTGGCCGATATTCCAAACTGCCGCCGTTTTAGCATGTTCTCAGTAACTAACGCAACAGTTCCAGAATAAATTACCTGAACGAGTGAATGCCCTCCAGTGTGAGCCCAGAAACCACTGTCAAACACGAGAAGATAGACGACTATAAACCAAAGCAAACCTTCGCTAACTCGGCTGTCTGGGGGAGATAGTTCGTCATGTTGAATAATCAAATGCAAGGCATCTTTGGCGACCTATATAACGGCGTGGAACAGACAAAGGGCTATTGCACACTCACGTACACACACACACACACACACACGCGCGCGCGCGGGCGGAGAAAATACACACTTCTTCGAGGTTACATCGTTTCGTTATATTTTCATACAACGTGACTCATGGACTTTTTTTCTCGGCAGTATCATTCTAGTGTCTGGTTTGACGCTGCCCGCGGTGACTTCATTCACATAATGTACCCTGCGATAAGTGCATGCTTGCACGTAAATGCACATGGTGATTTCTCTGTTGTAAATGATGACTAACCCAAACCCTCAGCTGCCGACAGGTGTTGTTGATATACCTCGATGTGGACAGCTGAAAATGTGTTCCCCGACCGGGATTCGAACCCGGGATCTCCTGCTTACATGGCAGACGCCCTATCCATCTGAGCCACCGAAGAGACAGATGAATAGCGCGACTGCAGGGACTTATCCCTTGCACGCTTCCCGTGAGACCCACATTCCCAACTGTCCACAATTCTACATGTGCAATGTACCTTGTAGACATTTGCCCATCCACTCATTACTCGCGCACGCTTTGGCGATTCCCGTACGAGTTTGGCCAACCTGTGTGCATTCGCACAGACGAAGGTCAATGGCTGGGTAGCCTTTAACTATATATATGAAGACAGTAACTGTTCTCGAAAGAACAGATACTGTTGATAACCGTGCAGCTTTTCCCTGGAATAAATGATGGCTAACTGAAACCCTCAGCTGCCGACAGGTGTTATTGATACACCTCGATGTGGGAAGCGTGCAAGGGATAAGTCCCTGCAGTCGCGCTATCCTCTGTGTCCTCGGTGGCTCAGATGGATAGAGCGTCTGCCATGTCAGTAGGAGATCCCGGGTTCGAGTCCCGGTCGGGGCACACATTTTCAGCTGTCCACATCGAGGTATATCAACAACACCTGTCGGCAGCTGAGGGTTTCAGTTAGTCATCATTTATTCCAGGGAAAAGCTGCACGGTCATCAACAGTATCTGTTCTTTCGAGAACAGTTACTGTCTTCATATATTCCCTGTTGTATCTGAACACGAACGGTACCTGTGCATCTTACTCAATACACTGAGGGTACGAGACTAATTTGATACTACCTAACATGGTGTCTGTCCTGTTGTAGCTCCGTATAGTGCAGCAATTCGACGTGGCATAGACTGAACAAGTTGTTGGAAGTCCACTGCAGAAATATTGAGCCATGCTGCCTCCATAAACCATCCAGCTGAATTGGTCACGAGCCCAGGAGATGTGCTGCAAACGATTTCGTTAGCAAAGGCGCTCGGGTAGGTCGTCTGCAGCCATTGTCCATTAACGCCAAATGCCGCTGTACTGTGCTAACGGATACGTTCGTCGTACGTCCCACACACTGATGTCTGCGGTTGTGTCGCGTAGTGTTCGTGCCTGGAATTTAGTATTCTCAGCATGCTCTTGATGCTGTGGGTCTCAAAATACTGTACTGCGAAACGAGTTCTGAAATAGAACGTCCCATATGTCGAAATCCAACTACCATTCCGCCTTGAATGTCTGTTTATTCCCGTTGTGCAGCCATAATGATGTCGGCCACTTTTTCACATGAATCAGCTGAGTAGAAATGACAGTTCCGCCAATGCAATGCCCGTTTATACCCTGTGCATGCGGTACTATCGCTTTGTGTGTGTATATCGCTATCCCATGAAACTTCCTAGCAGATTAAAACTATGTGCCGGACCGAGACTCTAACTCGGGACCTTTGCCTTTCGCGGGCAAGTGCTCCACCAACTGAGCTACCCAAGCACACGACTCACGCCCCGTCCTCACAGCTCTACTTCTGCCAGTACCTCGTCTCCTACCTTCCAAACTTTACAGAAGCTCTCCTGCGAACCTTGCAAAACCAGCACACCTGGAAGAAAGGATATTGCGGAGACATGGCTTAGCCACAGCCTGGGGGTTTCTAGAATGAAATTTTCACTCTACAGCGGAGTGTGCGCAGATATGAAACTTCCTATCCCTCGAATTTTTTCACCAGAGCGTAGTTGTCTTATGTAAGCCTTAGAGGCAAAATCCGGAAATGACGATCACATTAACTCTCTGCCGACATCCTGGCGGAAGGCGACGTCCATACGACGCAGCATACCGTACACCCTGGACATCCTCTTTAATCCGATCACTTGGTTCTTAGTCTTCCATTCCGACTGTTCCCCTTTGCTTCTTTTATTTTATATTGTGTTGTATTGTATGGAACTGGGGACCTCGAAACGACGGAGAGGGAACCCAAGGTGGTTGTGTGGCTCGGCCACCAGCGGAGGCCCCACCCCCCTTATCTCCTCTCGGGAACGACTCACACCAAACGAGTGTAACCCCAAATGTTTGCATGGTAGAGTAGTTATGGTGTAGGCGTACATGGAGAAAGTGTTTGCGCAGCGATCGCCGACATAGCGTAACTGAGGTGGAATAAGGGGAACCAGCCCGCATTCGCCGAGGCAGATGGAAAACTGCCTTAAAAACCATCCACTGGACCTCGACACTAATCCGCCGGACGGATTAGTGCCGTGGACCGCCACGCCTTCCCGCCCAGAAAGCAGTGCGTTAGAGCGTACGGCTAACTGGGTGGACTTCATTTTATATTATCCGTCTTTCCTACAGCTGATTACTATTTTCCTTAAAATCTCGAATATCTTGCATCTTTTTTCATAGTCTAATACTTGTTCTAGACCAACAAATCCTTTGAAAGTATGGCTCAAATGGTTCAAATGGCTCTGAGCACTATGGGACTTAACTTCTGAGGTCATCAGTCCCCTAGAATTTAGAACAACTAACCTAAGGACATCACACACATCCATGCCCGAGGCAGGATTCGAACCTGCGACAGTAGCGGTCGCTCGGTTCCAGACTGTAGCGCCTAGAACCGCTCGGCCGCTCCGGCCGACTTTGAAAGTATTCTGATTTCTTTCTCTATGAACTGCAATCAGATTTTCTCGTCACGCTAATTTCACGAGATGTGTGGGACGACTGTTCTTCGAACATACAATGTAATACAGTGTAATGAAAGGCTTTGGTCAAACTTTTAGGAAAAATTCCTCATATGTAGATTAAGATAATATTGTGTATGCGCATTGGTCCGGAAAAACTTTATTTCCATACTAGACCTCTTTATCTATTTCTCTTTATGAAGGAATTGATCACAGGAAACAGAACGTACCGGCATTTACATGAAGCGTTTTCTTAGATGAAGTGTTCAAAATACCTTATTGGTTACAGTATGAACACTTTTCTAAACTTAATATTCTAAATGACCTTCGTTAGCAAGGATACTAGCATCACTGAGTCTGTTATTTACAAGCATACGAAGATTAACAGTGGAACGAGGAGAAGTCCATCGTGAATGAAGTACATGTCTTGTTGCACTTGTAAAGGCAGATGTTGCAGCAGAATAGGTAGAGTGTTCTGTATGAGAGTTTCTCCGTAGAGCCTGGGTGGAAGAAGACCGGTTTCGCTTTCTTATTTTACAAGAGCATCATCAGAAATTCTGGAATTTACGGTTGAACGTACAGTGGTTGGCTGATAAACTAAAGAGCGAACCAGTCAATGAAACACACTGAATGAGTCTTGTGGCTGACAAGAAAACCTTCGGTGTTTCCCCAACAGCAAATCTGTTGTCTTTAAAAATACTGGACTGCAGAGTGGAATACGGGGAGAACATTAAAGCTGATAGAGTTCGATCGTTAATGAGAATTTTTATGCGCCCCTACGAACCGCGATTATAAAAACAAACTGAAAAGACTAGAAACTTGGAGGAAAACAGATCCGTCATTAGAAAGTGATACGCACCAAGCGAAAAAGAAAATTGTGTCTTCATCGACATTTTTGCGCCGTGAACGACAAAGAGGAACAAACAAAACTGGAAGTGTCTATTAACTTAATGCTGCAGCTTTAGCTCTCCTAAAAGAGGCGTTATCTTTGGAAATTTTACGGTCTACTCGGTTCAATAAGAATAAGAAATCAGTAGCTTTCAAACACAACAATTATGAAATAGCCAATATTGTAATTCAGCTTTAATGTAGAAAATTTTGTCCCACCACACTGGTCGCTACTTTTTAAAAGAGATGTCGTCCACCAGCGTCGTTTCTTCTTCCTCTTCTTTTTCTTCTGCTTCTCCTTCCTCATAATATCGGTCGGTGATATTGTAATTAAAACGACATATTGCACAGGCTATTACCCAGTGTTACTGCTGTGTATGAAAAACGAGCCGCACTATGTTATCAATAGTATCCGGACACCTGGCTGACAATGACTTACAAGTTCGTGGCGCCCTCCATCCGTAATGCTGGAATTGAATATGGTGTCGGCCCATCCTTAGCATTAATAGCAGCTTCCACTCTCCCTGGCATACGTTTAATAAGGTGCTGGAAGGTTTCTTGGGGAACAGCAGCCCATTCTTCACGGAGTGCTGCACTGAGGGGAGGTATCGATGTCGGTCGGTGAGGTCTGGCACGAAGTCGGCGTTCCGAAACATCCCAAAGATGTTCTACAGGACTCAGGTCAGTGCTCTGTGCAGGCCAGTCCATTACAGGGATGTTATTCTCGTGTAACCACTCTGCCACATGCTTGCATTATGAACAGGTGCTCGATCGTGTTAAAAGATGCAATTGCCACCCCGAATCGCTCCTCAACAGTGCTAAGGAAAAAGGTGCTTGAAACATCGATGTAGGCCTGTACTGCGACAGTGCCACGCAAAACAACAAAGGGTGCAAGCCCCCTCCACGAAAAACACCACACCGTAACACCACCGTCTCCGAATTTTATTGTTGGAACTACACACGCTGGCAGATGACGTTCACCGGTCATTGGCCACAGCCTGCCATCGTATCGCCACATTGTGTACGTTGATTCGTCAATCCACACAACGTTTTTCCACTATTCAACCGACCAATGTTTACGCTCCTTATACCAATCGACGCGTCGTTTGGCATTTATCAACGTGATGTGTGGCTTATGAGCAGCCGCTCGACCATGAAATCCAAGTTTTCTCACCCCCACGTATTTGTCATAGTACTTGCAGTGGATGCTGATGCATCTTTAGGAGTGTGGAAACCTAGCGTACTGACGTGCAACACTAAAGTGCGCGTCATTTATGTTGGCGGCCGAGTTTAGGTTCGTTCTGCGCATCTGACGTCACAAAACACAGTCAGCCAATGAACAGAGAACGACGTCGCCATATCTCGACTGCAGTGCAGAGCACGGACGAGTGTCTTCAGTTTTAGAAAACGTTCAGTCATAAATAAAGTAACTGAACAAAAGCAATGTCTTGATAGCAGACTTTCTTTTATACTGCTTTTTCGCAATAAAGAATAGCGGTAATTGTTTATTTCCTATTGTACTTCGACGAAGCGTGAGTAATTCATAGTTATACCAACAGTGTTTGTCAGTATTTTGCGTGATGTGTTACAGCCTCAAGGCATCCTGTAGGTACACGAGCTGCGATAGTGTAACGGTTAAGGTGTTTGGCTTCTATGTGGAAGGTTATGAGTTCAGTCTGCCGCCGGCAGTGCTGCGAGGCGGTCACGCGCCAGAGCGCTGCGGGCGAGGCGCGCACGGTGTGTTTGTGTTTACTTCGGCCGCTGTAAGTGCCGTTTTCCTTCTAGACCACCATGGCGCACAACTATCGGAAGAAGACATTACGTTTCAACTTTTGTTCCGACTTCGCCCGACCCAAGGCCCTGGAGGTAGAACGATTTATACGCGATGAAGTTAAAATACCACCAACGGATCTAATTGGTATCCACTTGTCCATAGTTAGCAGTACCGTCTACGTCAAAATGATCAACGATGTGGCGTGCGACAAGGTGCTTCAAGAGGCAAAACGTGGACTGCGCTTCTGTCATTCCGACGGCAACGTCGGACCCGTTACCGTCGATCACGCAGGTCTCGGCACACGGACGATAAGGATCTTCGAACTGCCGTTCGAACTACCTGCAGACGTCGTCATCGAGGCGCTCCGTCCCTATGGCAACGTTCTGGAACATGTTGCCGAACGATGGGTCCAATTTCAGACCTATCCAGTTTTAAACGGTGTTAGACAGGTCCGCATCGAGTTGCAGAAACACGTGCCTTCCTATCTACGTATCGGAGGCTGCCGTGCCATTATAATGTACGACGGCCAACCTCGGACCTGTTCCGGTTGCGGGAAAGAAGGTCACCTACGGTCTGAATGCATTCAACGACGTGTCGCGCAGCTCCCGTTGTCGGAAGCGTCCGTCACACCCACGATGACCGCCCTACCGGTCACTTACGCAGCGGCTCTTGCCACGTCTACAGTTTCGTCCAGTCCGTCGCCCGGTCCTTCCGATCGGCACGTCCCACCGTCCCAGTCACCAACGGACGGTACAGACGTCCCACCTGACAACCTTGCCTCCGAACAGGCTCCCGCACCGGACGCTGAGGAGACCAGTACATCTTCACAACACCTGTTTGACAATTTCATTGTACCCACCGACGCCTTCGAACCAGGTCGACGCTCCTCCTTGCCGTCGTCCGACACTGAGGAACACGTGCGCAAACAACGCTCGCCACGTAGGCGCAAACGCCGTCGCCGTTCACCAACGGGCTCTCAGAGCGTTGCCACCCGCGACGACGAAGACGACACCCCAGCAGCCGACATTTCCACGCAGAGGTCGGCGGACAACTTTCACGATGAACAAGACGTTTCGCAGGACGGGACCACTATGGAGGTCGCCACGCACAATGTAACGATCGGTGCGCCGGTTGAGACGCCTGTCTCCCCGCCGACAACTCCAGATCTCTCTCACCACGACGCAATTCCCATGGACATTGGACAGACCCACGGCACAGGAGCATGGGCCGACGACATTGAGGAAGGTACGCCCCCTCCTCCGGATGAGTTACCTCCGCCGGACGAGGCTGCCTGTTAACATCAAAAGCGAGGCATTGCAGCTGACGGGACGGGACTTCCTGTCGGTGCACTCCTCTTACTTCCCTTGGTGATGGTAGATGCGCGTCCACCACCACTGAAACAAACATACCGGTTTGCCACATTGAACATCAACATGATCGGCACTGCACCCAAGCTGCAACTCCTATGTGACATGCTTCGGGCCTCCGACGTCGACGTCGCCCTTCTTCAGGAAGTACGCGTTGCCACACTACCACCAGTCTACGGCTACGACTCATACACGTCCACATGTGATCAATCAGGGCGTGGAGTGGCTTTCTACATACGCGAAGGAATCCCACTCACGGACACGACAATCCTTCCCTGTGGAAGAGGCATGGCTGTTACCATCTTCGACACGCGCGTCATCAATATCTACGCTCCGTCTGGCTCCACGAACCGTCGGCAGCGGTCCACTTTCTTCGGACATGACGTGGCGCCCCTGTTTTCTGGACGCTATGATCGCCTTATCATGGGAGGCGATTTCAACTGTGTCCTCCATCCGCAGGACCAAGTACCTGGATATTCGCCATGCCCGGCGCTGCTCACCTTAATCGAAGATTTTCATCTAGTGGACGTTTGGGAGAAAATTCATGGCAATACCCCCGGTTTTACCCATTATACAGCACATTCTGCGAGCAGACTGGACCGGTTTTATGTCTCTGCTCACCTCGGCAATGAAGTCGCCCAAGCCGAACGATGGCCCCTTGCATTTTCGGACCATTGCGCCGTCAGTTGCTCCCTGGCTCTGCCACCTCAGTCAGTGTGGCGCAGCAGAGGTTACTGGAAGCTTAATACCTCCCTCCTTAATGATCCACACTGCCGACAATGTATTGCCACTATATGGGCGTCTTGCGAAAGACGCCTTCCGCAGTACACATCCACGTTCCATTGGTGGCTCAAATGTGCCAAACCTGCGATCAGAAAGGCCTTCATACAATGTGGCAAGGAAGCAGCAGCATGGCATCGAGACACCACAAATTTTCACTACGCCGTCCTCCGTGAGCTCGATGCGCTCCCTCCATCACCAGACACCCACAGGGAACGACAACGTACTAAAGCTCGTCTCCTCTCTCTTCAACGTGCACGACTGCATGGTGTCGTGGTGCGTTCCCGAAGACAAGACCTCCTCCACGACGAAACCCCATCCACAATCCATGCCGCATCCGACCATAGTCGTCGACGTCGGCTTTTCGTCCCCAACATCACGACCTCCGATGGTGTTCACCACACAACACAGGCGGCGGTCGTGTCCGCCTTTGCTGAACATTATCGCCAATTTTATGATGATGAACCGATGGCGACGCCCATTCCTGACGATCTCCGTCCTTCCCCTGATCGGACCCTCACCGTAGCGGAGTCAACGTCCATGATGTCTGCAATCACCGCAGAAGAGGTGGTAGATGCGATCAACAAAGGGGCCAAGAACAAATCACCCGGACCAGATGGTCTCCCAGTGGAGTTTTACCGGGCGTTCACCACGTTAATGCTTCCTCGCTGGACGGAAATGATTCAGGAACTCTTTACTCCGTCCTTCCCAATTCCACCTGAATTCGTCACTGGCATTCTTCTACCTGTGCCTAAACCGAAGGGAGGGTCTCATGTCTCTGCATATCGCCCCCTTACACTACTGAATGCAGACTATAAAATCTATGCACGCCTCTTAGCAGCGCGCATACGCACCGTCTTACCTACGGTCCTTTCACCTGAGCAGACTGCACGTGGTTGTGGGGCCACCTTACAAACAGCCCTAGGAGAATGCCGTGACCTCATTGCACTGGCGTCGGTTTGTCGCCTTCGTGCAGCACTGGTATCCGTCGATTTCACGAGTGCCTTTGATCGCGTTCGACACCCATTCCTCCTCATGGTGGCGACACGTATGGGGTTCCCATTGCTTTTTGTCGATGCCATTCGCCGGTTACTCCTTCCCGCGGTCTCGATGGTACAAGTCAATGGGAGGCTTGTGGGGCCGATTCCTATACGCCGCTCTGTGCGTCAAGGATGCCCTATGTCTACTTTACTATATGCCATTGCACTTGATCCCCTCATCACTGGACTTACCTCTAGACTGCAGGGCCTCACTTTGCGTGACCACACCTTTCACTGTAGGGCTTATGCGGACGATCTCCTCTTTCTCACCTGCTCCTCCACGGAACTCAATGATGCCATCCAATGGATCCACCAGTATGGACGACTTTCTGGTAGCATTCTTAATGTCCATAAATCGACTATGATGCACATTGGGCGCGGCCTCCCGGCTATGGTGCCGACCCCACTCCCAGTTAGTGCCACCCTTCGTTACTTGGGTATCGAATTTACGAGCTCCACACACCGCACAGTGGCCCTGGCTTACCGGCGGCTTTTGCAGTCGATTCGGCACCATGTCCGCGGTCAAGTGCACCGTAGCTTAAACCAACTCCAACGTGTGTCCTATGTCAACATCTATGTCGCCCCTAAACTGGTACACGTCGCCCAGATCCTCCCAATGCCGTTACTCCTTGGCCGCCGCATCCAATCAGCCTTTGGATATTTCGTGTCAGCAAGGGCACTTTTCAAAGTCCGCTACAACACTCTAACACTGCCTCCTGCAAAAGGTGGCCTCGGACTCATCAACGTGCGGGCACGCTCTTCTGCACTCTTTGTCCATACTCTGTTGCGGCACTGGCAGGGGCCGGTCCCATCTTTAACACGCAGTCTCTTAGATATCCTCCGACCAGCTTCTCTCGATCCACCGATCAATGTGGCACCTATTTCTCCATTATTGTACTACGTCGCCAATTGTTTCATAGAACTCAGCTACGTTCGGGCCGATCTTCCAGTCACCCGTCCTCCCCGTACAAAAGATTATTATCGTTTGTTTATGCTGTCCAACCCTTGCGACCCCATGGTGCTACAGCATCCTGACATTAACTGGCGCACGGTTTGGGGGTGTGTGCATGCACCCTTTTTACCGTCGTCTGTGTCTGCACTCTGGTATGTTTTAGTCTATGAAAAATTCCCGACTAATAGTCGACTTTATCGCATAGGACTGGCCACCTCCCCACTCTGCCCTGACTGTCAGCTCGAAGACACCGACGAGCACCGTCTTACGTGCCCCCTGAAACAAAACGTATGGCTCCTCATCCAACGAATCGTGGGTTTTTACCTCCGTGCCCCGCCAACGACGGTAACCCCGGATTTCCTGTTGTTGCCCCAGACATTTCACTACCCCCTTGCTAAGCACCATACCCTAATCTGGTTTCGAGGACAGGCTTTAGAATATCTCTTTCGGAGTGGTCCGCATACAGTCCTTGACTTCTGGTACAAAGTTGTGGCCGCACATAGCACCCTCACCCGAAAACCATCTTACCGACAAACTTTTGCCGGTTATCTCCGCAGCGTCTTCCTTGACCCCCCTCAAAGTTGGGGTGTACCATGCCTACCTGTCACATGATGCAACACCCTTATCCACGTTCTCATGCATCGACCAAAAACAAACACATTTTTTTTTTTTTTTTTTTTTTTTTATAAAAGGAAGTGGACAGAATATGTTATATTTTGTTGTATTTAATGTTTTTCTTTTTTAATATTTTTTTTGTTTAACTAACAGTCATTTGTATATTTTTAAATGGTACCTTGAAGAACTCTTGCATAGTGAATATATATATATACTTTTAGTTTGTTCAATACAAATTTTTAAACAAAAACAAAAACGAAGAAAAAAAAAAAGGAAAACAGGATATGTTCTAATTTGTTGTATTTCATGTTATTCTAATAATTTGTTTACCTAACACTCATTTGTATATGTTTAACTGGTACCTTGAAGAACTTTTGATTTGTGTATATATATATGTACTCTCCGTTTGTTCAATAATAATAAAAAAAAAAAAAAAAAAAAAAAAAAAAAAAAAAAAAAAAAGAGCGCTAACGCGCTGCTTCCTAAAAAAAAAAAAAAAAAAAGTTCAAACCTTGTGTGGTGCTTAATATTTTCATTATTTAAAAACAATATCGAAGTGCCTTACTTCACGAATTATATTCGTTTGAATGCAATTTTTTGAAACTTCTAGCGCTTTGTCTCTTCATTAACCCTTTCGCTGCTATAGACACGTGCTCCCCACATTCCGTGCTGTGGGCGATTTTGTCATCACTGCACTGCTCGCCTGTGCAGACACATGGTGTTCCCACTGCTTTGACACGCTTATCATTCGATTTCACAAAAACTATTTGGCCCAAAAATTTGATTTTTACACGTCTTCTTGACTGATACCTTCCCCCCATAAATGACTTAATTTTGTTTCTATGTTCAACGCAGTTATTATGCAGCATTAAATGTAGTAAACAATTGCACGAAATTTTGAAGAGTGCAGAGGTAGAAGTCCATAGCGTATACTTTCCGTATGGTCGATTTTAGTAGCCACAATGTTAAGAATGAAATGTGGACAAGATACCTAAATTTCATATAAAATTTACTGTATAACGATATCTCATTTAGTTTAAGTACCACATAGGTGTCGTATGTAATATTGAGAAATATTCCATCTTTCGCGACTGTAATAAAAGTTTTATTTACACTGGACGCGTTTGGCTTTATTTTAAAGCACTTCAATCAATGAAAGGTATGGCACATACCAAATGGTACTCATGTTCTCTTTCTTATTTTTGTTCCACAGTCGCAGTTTTACCAATGGTACTGAAATATATTCCTCTTCTGCAACTGTAATAAGGGGCTTATTTAGACCAGATGCGTTTTTCTCTTTTGAAGCATCTTCAGTGGACAGTATTTTGTCTCCTCCATTGCCAAGTCACCTTTCGTAGTTTTGTGCTGCGGTAACACAATATTCAACATTTGTGTTGGCTGATCAGTGTTTTAGCAAATAAATGATGTTTATGTGTGCCACACACAAAAATTATGTTTGACATAGCTCAGAGCACTTCACTGATAGACAGTATATTCAAGTCCTAATGTTTTTGTAAGTCCACAGTTTTGTTTAATGTTTTTTTTCTACTTCCTTTTGATTGATTGAAGTGCTTTCAAATGGTTCAAATGGCTCTGAGCACTATGGGACTCAACATCTTAGGTCATAAGTCCCCTAGAACTTAGAACTACTTAAACCTAACTAATCTAAGGACATCACATACACCCATGCCCGAGGCAGGATTCGAACCTGCGACCGTAGCAGTCCCGCGGTTCCGTACTGCAGCGCCAGAACCGCACGGCCACCGCGGCCGGCTTGAAGTGCTTTAAAATAAAGCCAAACGTGCTCAGTGTAAATAAAACTTTTGTTACAGTCGCGAAAGACGGAATATTTCTCAATATTACATACGACACCTATGTGGTACTTAAATGAGATATTGTTATACAGTAAATTTTATATGAAATTTAGGTTTCTTGCCCACATTTCATTCTCAACATTGTGGCAACTAAAATCGACCATGCGGGAAGCATACTCTATGGACTTTTACCTCTGCAAACTCTTCAAAATTTCGTGCAATGGTTTACTATATTTGATGCTGCATAATAACTGCGTTGAACATCGAAACAAAATTGTCATTTATGGGGGGGAAGGTATCAGTCAAGAAGATGTGTAAAAATCTAATTTTTGGGCCAAATAATTTTTGTGGAATCGAATGATAAGAGTGTCAAAGCAGTCGGAACACGATGTGTCTGCACAGGCGAGCAGTGCAGTGACAAAATCGCGCACAGCGCGGAATGCAGGGAGCACGTCTTTGTAGCAGAGAAAGGGTTAATGCGGCCGTGGTGGCTTTACTTCATGAACTGCGCGCTCCCCCCTAAACGTAAGCTTGCGAACTATGCTATACTATGGCGCTGCTTCTATTGGCGCGTGCGTCGTGTGCAACTGGCAACGCAGCAATCTCCCGCGTCTGGGCGGGCATGCGCGAGCCGCCAAGATAAAAGAATTGAACTATAGTGACCCCCAATCCCCTGACCACGTTCGAAGTCCGTGAGTTCCGCGGAGCGCCCCATTCTGCTCTTTAGCGGTGTCGCTGATGTGGAGTACCTGGCAGTAGGTGGCAACACAATGCACCTAATATGATAAACGTGTATATTTGGTGTGTCCGGATACTTTTGCTCACATAGTATATGTATGACCTGATGGTTCACTATCCCATACCATACGTTTACACTCCGTGGAGGCTGTCTCACCTGACGGAAGCAACGGGGACTGTCAACAGATCAACAGTGCGTGTTTCAGTGGGTTACCTGGCTAGGATTGGTAAATGTAGCTTCATCACTAAACAAGATACGTGATACACCTGGAGTACCGTGTCTTAATACCCATACACACTAGTTAGCACGATTCTCATAATCGTTTCCATGTAACTCATGACAGAAATGTGATAGGGATAGAACCTATATCGATGGAAAATGCGTAGGACACTTGCCTGACTGATGCCACTTCCTCATACAACAGTGCATGGTACCTAACGTGCAGATCGACAGCTGCTATAATATTAATTTCCCGCTCTTCTATCACAATTTGTTTCCTTCTGTTATATTCTCTGTGTGTTACACTACTACTTTCACGTAATTGGCTGAGGGGGCTCATAACTACCGAGAGTTGACTTCTATTGGCATGCCTTGCTGCATACATTGTACAAGAGCGAACTGTATTCTTCCTACCATCTCCACACACCATGAGCACCTTAAGTTTTTTTTTTCTGCATTCGTAAATCCAATCATTCACTCACGACCTACTACTTGGACTGTCACACATTAACTGACGCCCGCCGGAGTGGCCTAGCGGTTCTAGGCGCTACAGTCTGGAACCGCGCGACCGCTACGGTCGCAGGTTCGAATCCTGCCTCGGGCATGGATGTGTGTGATGTCCTTAGGTTAGTTGGTTTAATTCGTTCTGAGTTCTAGGGGACTGATGACCTCAGTAGTTAAGTCCCTTAGGGCTCAGAGCCATTTGAACCATTTTTGAACATTAACTGACTAGCAAGTCGCAAGACACTCAAGGAGCAAACATAACAACACCGTACCTAGCAAATATGCAGGTTGAATGGTAGAACCAGGTGTCGGTATGAGTATTTTTCAAACTATGCCGCGCCGGATAGGCGCGTGGTGTAAGGCATCTTGTCACGGTTCGCGCGGCTCTCCTCCATTAGAGGTTCGAGTCCTGCCTCGTGCATGGGTGTGTGTCTGTTGTCCTAAGCGTAAGTTAATTTAAGTAGTGTGTAAGCTTAGGGACCGATGACCTACTCAGCAGTTTGGTTCTACAAGACCATACTACATATTTCCAAAATGTTTCAAACTATGATATTTCGTAAATGACTCGCACTATAATCCTTCAACAAAGACCACTAACATTCTAATTTACTATATTTTTAGTTTGTTAATGTCAATACTCATTGTTGTTGCTGTGGTCTTCAATCCAGAGACTGGTTTGATGCAGCTCTCTATGCTAATCTATCCTGTGCAAGCTCCTTCATCTCCCAGTAGCTACTACAACCTACATCCTTCTGAATCTGCTTAGTGCATTCATCTCTTGGTCTCCCTCTACGATTTTTACCCTCCACGCTGCCCTACAATACAAAATTGGTGATCCCTTAATGCATCATAACATGCCCTACCAACCTATCCCTTCATCTAGTCAAGTTCTGCCAAAAATTTCTCTTCTCACCAGTTCTATTCAATACCTACTGCTTAGTTATGTGATCTACCCATCTAATCCTCAGCATTCTTCTGTAGCACCAAATTTCGAAAGCTTCTATTCTCTTCTTGTCCAAACTATTTATCGTCCATGTTTCACTTCCATACATGGCCACACTCCATACAAATATTTTCAGAAACGACTTCCTGACACTTAAATCTATACTCGATGTTAACAAAGTTCTCTTCTTTTCTTCAGAAACGCTTTCCTTGCCATTGCCAGTCTACATTTTATATCTACTTTACTTCGACCATCATCAGTTATTTTTTTCCCCAAATAGCAAAACTCCTTTACTACTTTAAGTGACTCATTTCCTAATCTAATTCCCTCAGCATCACCCGACTTAATTCGACTGCATTCCATTATCCTCTTTTTGCTTTTGTTGATGTTCATTTTATATCCTCCTTTCAAGACACTGTCCATTCAACTACTCTTCCAAGTCTTTTGCGTCTCTGACAGAATTACAGTGTCATCGACGAACCTCAAAGTTTTTATTTCTTCTCTATGGATTTTAATACCTACTCCGAATTTGTCTTTTTTTTCCTTTACTGCTTGCTCAATATACAGAGTGAATAACATCGTGGAGAGGCTACAACCCTGTCTCACTTCCTTCCCAACCACTGCTTCCCTTTCGTGCCCCTGGACTCTTATAACTGCCATCTAGTTTCTGTGCAAATTGTAAATAGCGTTTCGCTCCCTGTATTTTACCCCTGCCGCCTTCAGAATTTGAAAGAGTGTATTCCAGTCGACATTGTCAAAAGCTTTCTCTAAGTCTACAAATGCTAGAAAGGTAGGTTTGCCATTCCTTAATCTATTTTCTAAGATAAGTCGTAGGGTCAGTACTGCCTCACGTGTTCCAATATTTATACGGAATCCAAACTGATCTTCTCCGAGGTCGGCTTCTACCAGTTTTTCCACTCGTCGGTAAAGATTTCGTGTTAGTATTTTGCAGCTGTGGCTTATTAAACTGATATAACTGTTAACACCAGCTTTCTTTGGGATTGGAATTATTATATTCTCCTTGAAGTCTGAGGGCATTTCGCCTGTCTCATACATCTTGCTCAATAGATGGTAGAGTTTTGTTAGGCGTGGCTCTCCCAAGGCAGTCAGCAGTTCTAATGGAATGTACTGAAGCGACAAATTCCTTACACGTGATATCCCTACTGTCAAACAAGCAAATCAGCATTGTTTTGATCTTTGATTTTCCCTTTAAAACTTCCTTCGGTCGAGGAAATGTCTCTGTGTGCCAGTCCTCACTTGGCCTCTTTGTTTCAAGAGATCGTACTCAAAAATCCAGGATTCATCACCTGTGATCACGTGACTGAACCACTCGTGGTCATAGGTAATCCTCTCAAGAAGATCAACGCACACGTTTCTTTAACTCACGTTCTTCTGTTGTAAGGTTTTTGGAAACATCTTGACACCAACCTTCCGCATGTGCAAAACTTCAGTCAAAAAGTACAGCGATTCGGGAGGACGGCTATTCAAAACCCGCGTCCACTCATCCTACACCTACATCTACATACATACTGCGCAATCCACCATACGGTGCGTGGCGGAGGGTACCTCGTACCAAAACTAGCATCTTCTCTCCCTGTTCGACTCCCAAATAGAACGAGGGAAAAATGACTCAAATGGTTCAAATGGCTCTGAGCACTATGGTACTTAACATCTGTGGTCATCAGTCCCCTAGACTTAGAACTGCTTAAACCTAAGGACATCACACACATCCATGCCCGAGGCAGGATTCGAACCTGCGACCGTAGTGGTCGCGCTGTTCCGGACTGAAGCGTCTAGAACCGCTCGGCCACCACGGCCGGCGAAAAATGACTGCCTATATGCCTCTGTACGAGCCCTAATCTCACTTATATTTGTGGTCTTTCCGTGAAATGTAAGTTGGCGGCCGTAAAATTTCCAACATTTCTACGCAATCCAAACTGACAATACTCATTATTCTATAAAAAGTGTCTGTTTACACAAAAAATACACTTTCTAAGCACTGTCACAATTTGTTGCATAAGAATAGGAGCCCCTTATTAAAAATGCATTCTGTAAAAACTGCACATCAGTGGCACTTTCCGTTTCCGCAATATTTGCGGTTCAAGTTTTAGGTTGTTCACCCCGTAGTGCTCCACAATTTTGAGAGATGGCTCAAAGTGGCTGAGGCATTGCTGCGCCTTAGCGGCAGCAGTAATGAATGTCGCGACTTCGTTGGCGACCGTGCCAGGACCGATGCCACATTATTCAGGGCGTCCTGTGGGCTTTGTCGCTGGGAGCAGCTGGCTCCCGTGCGTGGTAGCTAACGCGGGGGGTGGCCGGAGGCTGGGTTGCGTGCATTTTGCGTAACACGGGAGCAAATATAGAGGAAGACTCCAGGCTTGCGCCAGCCACCTGCCTCTGCTTACAGTTCGCCGTCACCTCACGGGCGAAGGTGTAGCAGCTGAGCTGCTCTCGGAATAGAAAGCCGGCGCCGGCGTCCCTCCAGATAAACACGTCCAGCGCTGCGAAAAATATTACCGCTCATGTGCCGTCTCGAAAACCCGCCGAACACCGAAAGCTTTCTTTTGTGTTTCTGCAGAGTGCAGGCAGAAGTAGAAACTAAATTTTAAAACAGCAGTTTGTTATGACACACAGACATTAGACAAATTAGAATGAATTTAATGCATAACCACTGTTAAATTCCACGAATTTCTGACACCTCTCTGTTACTTCACCTCATGTTCATCTCTTCTTAAAAGCATGGTGCCTTTACTGTGACACTCTCATTATCCTTTCCTTCGTATCACTTATACCAGCTAGACGAGCTCCATCGTTTCATTTTTACACTACACAGGCAGTAACTATTTTGATATAAATACAACTGACTATGATCCGCGTCATAACGCAAAATAAAAAAAATGGTCAGGCGGGAATGGGACTCGCTTTCTGAGGGTTCTGTACGAACCTAATTATGTATGTAGACAGTTCATCCACTCCAGGAATAGAAGACCTCGACGATTTTTACCTGTTATCGACACTGTGATGACAAGATATTGGTCCTTGGGGTTCCAATACTTTCGACAATCTTTCAATTTCAGGTCTAATATTGGATAACAAACAACAAAAGAATTTTCCTTTTCGTGTGCTATAATTACAAAGTATCAATTTTTTTTTTTTTTGCTTTGCTAGTACCAGGTAACCATATTTCTTGCCAAATTTCACGGCTCTACGCCAACGGGGAAGTACCCGATGTTTTGATCAGTGTGTTTTCCGAGTATCGAAATATGTGACATACGTGGCTGTAATGTTCTACATCTAAACTACTGGCCATTAAAATTGCTACACCAACAAGAAATGCAGATGATAAACGGGTATTCATTGCAAAAATATATTATACTAGAACTGACATGTAATTGCATTTTCACACAATTTGGGTGCATAGATTCTGAGAAATCAGTACCCAGAACAAACACCTCTGGCCGTAATAACGGCCTTCATACGCCTGGGCATAGCTTGGATGGCGTGTACAGGTACAACTGCCCATGCAGCTTCGACACGATACCACAGTTCATCTAGTGTAGTGACTGGCGTATTGTGACGATCTAGTTGCTCGGTCACAATTGACCATACGATTTCAATTGGTGAGAGATCTGGAGAATGCGATGGCCATGGCAGCACTCGAACATTTTCTGCATCCAGTAAGGCCCGTACACAACCTGCAACATGCGGTTGTGCATTATCCTGCTGAAATGTAAGATTAGCAGAGATCGAATGAAGGGTAGAGCTACGGGTCGTAACACATATGAAATGTAACGTCCACTGTTCAAAGTGCCGTCAATGCGAACAAGAGGTACCCGAGACGTGTAACCAATGGCACCCCATACCATCATGCCTGGTGATACGCCAGAATGGCGATGACGAATACACGCTTCCAATGTGCGTCCACCGCGATGTCACCAAACACGAATGTGACCATCGTGATGCTGTAAACAGAACCTGGATTCATCTGAAAAAATGACGTTTTGCTATTTGTGCACACAGGTTCATCGTTGAGTACACCATCGCAGCGCTCCTGTCTGTGATGCAGCGTCAAGGGTAACCGCAGCCAGGGTCTCCGAGCTGATAGTCCATGCTGCTCCAAACGTCGTCGAACTGTTCGTGCAGATGGTTGTTGTCTTGCAAACGTCCCCATCTGTTGACTCAGGGATCGAGACATGGCTGCACGATCCGTTACAGCCATGCGGATAAGATGCCTGTCATCTCGACTGCTAGTGATACGAGGCCGTTGGGATTCAGCACGGCGTTCCGTATTACCCTCCTGAACCCACCGATTCTGCTAACAGTCATTGGATCTCAACCAACGCGAGCAGCAATGTCGTGGTCCGATAAACCGCAATCGTGATAGGCTACAATCCGACCTTTATCAAAGTCGGAAACGTGATGGTACGCATTTCTCCTCCTTACACAAGGAATCACAACAACGTTGCACCAGGCAACGCCGGTCAACTGCTGTTTGTGTATGAGAAATCGGTTGGAAACTTTCCTCATGTCAGCACATTGTAGGTGTCGCCACCGGCGCCAACCTTGTGTGAATGCTCTGAAAAGCTAATCATTTGCTTATCACAACGTCATCTTCCTGTTGGTTAAATTTCGCGTCTGTCGCACGTCATATTCGTGGTGTAGCAATTTTAATGGCCAGTAGTGTACATCTACATCTACATCATACTTCAGTGCCTGGAAGAGGGTCTATCGAACCATTTTCATGCTACTTTCCCTCTCGAATGCCGCGTTGGAAAAAGGAACAACTAAATCTTTCCATTCGAGCTCTGCTTTCTCTTATTTTATTATGATGATCATTTCTCCCTACGTAGGTGGGTATCACCAAAATATTTTCACATTTGGAAGAGAAAGTTGGTGATTGAACCATGTATGGAAGTGAAACATTGACGATAAATAGTTTGGACAAGAAGAGAAGCTTTCGAAATGTGGTGCTACAGAAGAATGCTGAAGATTAGATGGGTAAATCACATAAGCAATTAGGAGGTATTGAATAGAATTAGGGAGAAGGGAAATTTTTGGCACAACTTGACTAGAAGAAGGGATCGCTTGCTAGGACACATTCTGAGGCATCAAGGGATTTCCAGTTTAGTGTTGGAGGGCAGAGTGGAGGGTAAAAATCGTAGATGGAGACCAAGAGATGAATATGCTAAACAGATTCAGAAGGATGTAGGTTGCTGTAGGTACTGGGAGATGAAGAAGCTTGCACAGGATAGAGTAGCATGGAGAGCTGCATCAAAACCGTCTCCGGACTGAAGACCACAACAACAACGACAATAGTTCCGTTTTGACTTATTATGTACAAAACCATAAAAACAGTAATTTACTATACCACACACACATTAAACACGTTAACATTACTTTACTACATAACCATGATTAATTCCAACGTATTTCTGTTCTTTTTCTGTTATTTCATGTCCTTATTTTGAAAGTTTGGCGCATTTTCTTTTAAATCTCTAATTCTTCTTCTTTTTATTTTATACGTGTCAGTAAATTGACTTCATCTTTTCATTTTATTAGTAAACAGTAATTATTTTGCATGAAATTTAGGTTGTAAATCCGTATTGCACAAGTCGCCGCAACTCGGTTACGTTGACGCAAAAAAGAAACGCTTGGAGATCGGATGCCACGAAGAGCATTGTGGCATACACAACGCGTCGGATCCTTCATTTCAGAAGATAATGTCGCCTAACATTCACTCTCTCCCTCCCTCCGTCCCTCCCTCCTCCCCTCTCTCCCTTCCTCTCTCTCTCTCAACTCATCGGTAGGTATGTAAATGATTAGCGATGCAATATTCTGTGATCAGTAGCGCGGCCGGCAGAGTGCATTTGAGTTGTGTTTCGTATTGTTACAAGCCCTGAAAGGGTAAGTAAGGGGGCGTGGACAGCGTCAGATGTTGAGTGACCACCGTGACGGATTTGGATAAGTCGCGTAGTCGTGTGAGACAACGTTATCAGCACATGGCAGGGCTTGTAAGGGGGCTCCATCAGGCGCGGATCTCAATTTTATTTATTTACTCGTTCGGCATCACAGAGGCATAATTTACAATATTCTTATCACTATATACTAAAAAAGAAAACAATATAATTCTTCACTATATTAGATATGTTTTTGAGCCACTCTATGGCTGAGTCACTGAGTCTATGTATGTCCATGAGTTGACCACCACTTTGCACACGAGTAGATGGTCCATTGTCTGTATTTCACCGCACTCACATACAGCGCTGTCTGCCAGGCCCCACTTGTTCATCAGGTGTTTACATCTCCCAACACTCGTTCTGACCCGGTTTAGAGCTGTCCACACTCTTCTTGGTAGGTTGAAGCCATCAATCTTCTTGTTCGGATCGTGTACTAAATTTTTGTTCTTAAATTCACTTGCCGACCATACTTCGTTCCAGGCCGTTCTCGGCTCAGAGGCTTGTAGTTCTTCACCGATTCTCCAAAACGGTGATCCGGATTTAAGCCTGTTTGTCGGTGTCAGATCTTGGTGGATAGGGAGGTCCGGGTTGTCTATAATTTTCCTGTAGGTTTTTAGGGCTAGCTGTGATCGCCTGATTTCTGGAGGCTCTATGTTCGCTAGCGCAGGAAGCCATGCACAGGGGGTGCCCCTGAGTGTTCCCGAGATTATTCGCATTGTCTCCGTCAGCTACACTGTAGACAAGGCTGGTGCTCAAGTTCTCAAAGCGCTCGCTCCACATCCCCATGTTGTTCCAGCCAGTTTCGAAAGGATAGCATTGCGGGATTTTAGTTTTTGCTTTGTGTCTTCGAGGTGTGAGCTGTACGTTAGGGTCCGGTCTAGTTTCACTCCCAAATATTTAGGCTTATCCTCATGTCTTATGCTTTGGCCATTCGAAAAGATCTGTAATTTTCTGTGTCTCTCTCTGTTGTTGAGGTGCATTATAGTGCTGGTTGTTTTGTTGGGGTACGAAGTGTAGACAACCCCCTAGATGGTGTACCCCGGGCAACGCTGTGACATGGCACAGCGGCGAAAAGCCTACACATCCACGGCGGCCGGATGCGACAATGCCTCCCGGCCCACACAGAGGCAAATAGAGCAGAGTCTTAGCATGAAGAAGCGGATCTCAATTAAAGGCTCTGAGGCGCAGCCACCTCAAAACATATATTTTAAAAAAATGTCAGTAACTTATTACAGAATTTAAAGTACCAGAAAGCATTTCGCGTATTTCCCACAAGGATTTAATGAATGGCGTTCATTGTTTTTGGAACTGTTGGTATGCGCTATCAAGCGATGTTTTTTTTTTAAACAGGTAATAGCTTGTCTTAAAGGTGTGCCTTTGAATGCCGCTTAGCTCTAAGTAGCGGAGATTTGGGGGCGTGGCTTCCTTGGATTACAGCTCCTACTGGCATTCCAAAGACTCTTGTGTTTCAACCTAAGAGTGTGCTACCAACCTGCACACGACTTTCACGTTCGACTGCTCACATCAAAAGGGAATAGACAGAGCTGCTGAAACTTCGTTATTGAATCCCTGTCTCAGTATCTCTGTATTATGCTTGACTGCTTCATTAATCGACGTTTAGTAGTATTGTTTCTATAGTGTTTAAGACATTCTACCCGCTGTTGGAGAAAGTTAGTGTATGTCTCGCCAGAGTGCGATAGAGTATGGTTGCATAAGCATCACCACCCACCTAGTCTGAGTAGCAGTCATTCCTCGCCATGTGGTCATAATGTTTTGGCTGACCAGTGTGTTAGCGTGTATGTTGTTCAGTGTCCAGAACTCTTTCTGTCAGACGGTGTACGGAAATTCACTGGGTATTCTGTAGAAAAATTTTGATGATTTACTGTTTCAAAATTCAATTGGTGAATTTAAGTGGCATTTTCATTGTCTTGAAGTTGTATGATGGAATGGCGGGTAATCTGTTGAGACGTTACGTACTGTAGCGATTCACTGTACTGGTCAATAGAATTTCAAAGAACAACTTATTTGATATACAGTTACAATTTCTAATCACTTAGGTAAAGTTAATTTAAAAATACGGTTATACAGTTTCTGATTGTTTGTCGACTCATTTTAGAGTTTCCGTAATTTCACCGCTTACATTGTTCAGGACAACAAAACAGATAAACCAGTCATAAAGAACGGTAGCCCAGTCTAGGTTTAGTTCACAAGATTAAATATAGAAAAGCTATACTGGACAGCACAGACAGCTGATGAATGGCGTCACATTGTGTTCAGCGATGCATCGCAGTTCTGCGCTACCACGAATGACCATTATTGGCGAGCAAGGCGGCTACATGGGGGAGAGGTCCCACTGACCAATACTGTTGTTGTGGTGTAACAACTCCGCCACAGGCCGTGCTCGATCATGTTGAAAGGTGCAGTCGCCATGCCCGAATTGCTCTTCAACAGTGGGAAGCAAGAAGGCGCTTAAATCATCAATGTAAGCCTGTGCTGTGATAGTGCCACGCAAAACAACAAGGCGTGCAAGCCCCCTACTTGAAAACCACGAATACACCATAACACCACCACCTCCGAATTTTACTGTTGGCACTACACAAGCTGGCAGATGACGCTCACCGGGCATTCGCTATACCCACACCCTGCAATCCGATCGCCACATTGTGTACCGTCACCCGTCACTGCACATAACGTTTTTTCCGCTGTTCAGACGTCCAGTGGTTATGCTCCGTACACCTATCGAGGCACCGTTTGGTATTTACCGGCGTGATGTGTGGCTTATAAGCAGCCGCTCGACCATGAAATGCAAGTTTTTTCACCTCCCGCTTGCAGTGGATCCTGATGCAGTTGGGAATTACTATGTAATGCTCTGGATAGATGTCTGTCTATTACACATTACGACCCTCTTCAACTGCCGGCGGTCCGTGTCAGTCAACAGACGAGGTCGACCTGTACGCTTTTGTGCTGTACGTGTCTCTTCACGTTTCCACTTCACTATCACGCTGGGAACAGTGGACCTAGGGATGATTAGGAGTGTGGAAATCTCGCGTAGATACGTATGACACAAGTGACACCCAATCACCTGACCTCGTTCGAAGTCCGTGAGTTCTGCGGCGCGCCCCATTCTGCTCTCTCATGTTGTCTAATGACTTCTGAGGTCGATGATATGGAGTACCTGGCAGCACAACGGACCTAAAATGAAAAACTATGTTTTTGGGGTGTCCGGATACTTTTGAGCATATACTGGGTGATCAAAAAGTCTTTATAAATTTGAAAACTTAACAAACCACGGAATAATGTAGATAGAGAGGTAAAAATTGACACACATGCTTGGAATGACATGGGGTTTTATTAGAACCAAAAAGAAAACGAAGTATTGCTAGACGCGTGAAAGATCTCTTGCGAGCGTCGTTTGGTGATGATCGTGTGCTCAGCTGCCAGTTTGGTCATGCTTGGCCTCCCAGGTCCCCAGAGCTCATTCCGTGCGATTATTGGCTTTGGGGTTACCTGAAGTCGCGAGTGTATCGTGATCGACCGAAATTTCTAGGGATGCTGAAAGACAACATCCGGCGCCAATGCCTCACCATAACTCTGGACATGCTTTACAGTGCTGTTCACAACATTGTTCCTAGACTACAGCTATTGTTGAGGAATGATGGTGGACATATTGAGAATTTCCTGTAAAGAACATTATCTTTGCTTTGTCTCACTTTGTTATGCTAATTACTACTATTCTGATCACATGAAGCACCATCTGTCGCTCATTTCTTGAACTTTTGTATATTTTTGGTTCTAATAAAAGCTCATGTCATTCCAAGCATGTGTGTCAATTTGTACCTCTTTATCTAGATTATTCCGTGATTTATTCAGTTTTCAAATTTATACTGACTTTTTGATCGCCCGGTATATAAAGAAAGAGAGTGAGAAGGTGGGGGGGAGGGGGGGAGGTGGGGTACAAGGGAAGGAGGGGGAGAAGGGTGCTGCTACAGGTATTTTTGGGGCGAGAAAGTTGTAGTTTAAGGCTTATGGAATCCTCGCCTGTCATGTTCTCCCGAGGACACAGAGCTGTAAGTACCTGCCTACATATTGTCCACTGGTATATTACTCGCCTGTCAAGGGGCTGGCAGCGTCTCCTCTACATTCTCCATCCAAACCTCATTGTTGCACACCTTCCAGCACCTTTACTGTACTTTACAACGCCCTCACCACAGAAAAACGCTTTAGGGACGTGAGAGCAGCAGTCATCTCGTGCAGGATTCCATGACTCCGGATGGCCACGATGTTACTTGCTGTCTGCATTGTGTTGACTTGCGACGGACATCCCTTCATCCCGTCCAGTATACACAACAGCCTGTGGCGAACGCTGTCCAGCCTGGCATCAGCGTCACCTTCTACAACCCGTGTTAAACTAATTGGGTCCTTCGGCCAGCTTTGAATTTTTCTGTCTGTGAAATTGCCAGCACATCCAAATGTAATTCTAAAGAAATAAAACGCTCGCAAGTACTTCGTGTATTGGCAATCGCTATCGGCTAATCTTTAATAAAAACAAAGGATTACACTATATATCGACAATGTGGAAGTCAAAGAAACCGTGAGTTGTGCCGTCTTTCAAGGAATTGTAATGCTTTCTTGGTACGCAATGTTACTTTCATGTCTGCAGAACATCGGACTGGGTCCTTTAGTTAAATAATAATAACTGCCCCCCCCCCCCAAACCCACCATTTTTAATAAATGATTCTCTGGTCTAAAGAACAGCTTTAGGGTGAAACGAGATTAAAACAACATTATCTGCTCACATGGTTTGGAGTCAGCCTTAGATTCGGCACTTGTCTACCATTCCATTAATGAGTTACATGGCAAATGGCTCTGAGTACTATGGGATTTAACATTTGAGGTCATCAGTCCCCTAGAACTTAGAACTACTTAAACCTAACTAACCTAAGAACATCACACACATCCATGCCCGAGGCAGGATTCTAACCTGCGACCGTAGCGGTCACGCGGTTCCAGACTGAAGCGCCTAGAACCGCTCGGCCACACCGACCGGCATTTAATGGCAGAACTAATTTTTGTAAGAAGTTAATATTATAAAGATAGTTGTAATCGTTAAGTGTCAGTTTAATAAAACAGTTTTTTAAATGTTGCTCTCTTCTATACCATTGTGCAGATACAGTTTTTTTCACAGTCGCCGTATTAAAGTTTTATTCTGTAATCGAGTTAGTTTATGTATGATACGCTTAGTATAGTTGCTTTCCCCTGCATTGCAGTTCGGCAAGATCGTCTTTAGCTAGTTTACTCCTGTGCTACATTCTCTGTTTCATCATTTTCAAGCAGTGACGAGTTTCCGTTGCCACACCGTAAGTCGCGAAAGTTACATTAGGGCCAGTTTATTAACATCACTGTCAGGACACAATAAGGTTTTTTGCAGCCAAGTACTGGATCGAAAATTATCATCATAAGTTCAGTTAAAGTTACGTTCGGGCCAGATTTCTTTTGTCAGGCATTAATACTCTTGCAGCGCTGTATTTCACGTTCGCCTGTGTGTCATTCAATGTTCGAAATTTTAATTGTTCCGTTTGGGTACTTGAATTCACAGGGCATTCCAACAGAAGCATTTATTGCATTTATTATTTCAAAGTTCAGTTTGTAATTTCAATCACGTTTATGACTCCGTAAGTTTCGTGCAGTAGAATTGCGTGATACGTACTGTGACGTCACACATTGTAGCGCTCTTCACTGTACTGCATGACACAGAATTTCTTTTGTGAGTTTTAGGTTTATTTAAATTATTTTTAGTGAAAGGTAACTGGACTGCAGTAATACAATTTCAGATGGTTGTGGAGACTCCTTTTATCATATAGCGTTTACGTAATCATACGACCTGCATTCTTCCTTTGAAATAACGTACACATTACAATAGATACACGCAAGGAAATTAAGAATACAAGGCCTTTATACTCAACGAAACGAATACAAGTGTTACACGGTGAACTTCAGAATTACAGGTTTTCACGAATTCCAACCAAACGTAACTAATAGGATTGGCCCTCCGGTCCAACTAAACCAATCGTTGACAGAATGGCTATTTTTGGTTACTTGGTAGCCATTCATGGACTTCACGTTGTAAGTAGGCTGTTTAGGTTTTCTTATTGGTAACGCCACGTAGCGGTCTGTATGAAAATCACTGGCTGTGCTGTGTGCAGCCTGTGGCCAGTTTGCATTGCTGTCTGCCAGTGTAGTGTTGGGCAGCTGGATGTTAACAGCGCGTAGCGTTGGCAGTTGGAGGTGAGCCGCCAGCAGTGGTGGATGTGGGGAGAGAGATGGCAGAGTTTTGAAATTTGTAAGACTGAATGTCATGAACTTAAACCGACACACAATATTTTTAGCGCAACGCAATCTGACTTTCAATAACCCCTACAAAAAAATGGCCCTGACTAACATTAACCTATACCTTTCACAAATCACTTACCTCACAAAAATCTTCGTTACTCATACTACTGCAATACAGCGAGCGCCACTACTGCCAGCTAAATAAAAGATTCAAACTACTGAAGGCACTAACTACTGATAGGGATAGATAGCAAATGAAAGATTTTAATAGAGAACAAACAATGTATTTACTTTAATAGTCATAATATATATAGCAGTTCATGACATCCGGTCTTACAAATTTCAAAACTCCGCCATTTCTCTCCCCACATCCACTACTGCTGGCGGCTCACCTCCAACTGCGCAACGCTACGCGCTGTTCACATCCAGCTGCCCAACACTACAATAGCCAACAACAATACAAACCAGCCACAGACTGCACACAGCACAGCCAGTGATTTTCATACAGAGCGCTACGTGACGTTACCAATATAAAAACCTGAACAGCCTACTTACAACACCACATTAAGGCCCACGCACCGTATCCGCATATCGCGTCGTCGGTTGGTTGGTTGGAGAAGGGACCAAACTACGCAGTCATCAGTCCCTCTGGTCTTGGATTAACTAAAACCTGTAAAATCCCACGTTATAAGAGGGAACTACAATGTCCATAAAGTGATAATGTATTGACAGGGAAAGAAGGAAAAGGGTGGAAGAAAAGGCGAGGGAAAGAAAGTGACTAATGACAGGGGCGTGAAGGAAGAAGCACAGGAGACAAGACGCTCAAGACATAACAGGCCCCATAAGGAAATGAGTGGGTGAACCACCAAGCCCAGTTGAAGCCAATCCAGTCGGGGCGAAGTGGGGAGCAAGAGGGCCCCCACTCACCGATAAAAGGTGGAAGGTCCCTCCATTAAATAAAACGATAAAAACTGCTCTGTGGTGTGTATGGGTGCTATTCCGTCATTTTGCACAACGGATTAATCTGTACCCTTTACCCTGTGGCTCCTGCAAGACGCAATTTCCACCCCCACACTACTACAGAAGTCAGACAGACGCTCCTAACGTTCTAGAGAGAAATACCTGAAAAACTTTCTAGCAATAAATATCTTCTGGAGTCGTCCGCTGTAAGGAAATGACACAAAAATTCACAAAATTTCTTACGTAATTAGTGGGGTTCTTGGGTACTGGAGTAGTGCTATTTAGTGCAAGAAAAACATGAAACTAACGAAAATTATTGTTTATTTTGCAAAAATTCTGAGAAATCACAATGGCACTTTTAGTTATGAACTGAACAAGTTATTTCCGGGTTCTTTTCGGAATGTGAAGTTACCTCTCAAGGATAGGATTCGCTAATGAAATTTCTATACAAAGTTTAAGATTGTTGTTGACTTGGCAGAAAGGCTGAGAGCCGCGCCTACTCAACTTGAATAATTATCCGTTAGAATGTTGCTAGGTACGGTCGAGGCTGTCGCTTGTGAAATGCAGTGAAGTGTACTGTTGTGGAGGAAATATGGGGCTCGCAACAGCTGTAGCGCACAATACCGCAAGCTGCGATGACTGCTGTCTGCGCCACTCGCTGCTGACAAATAAGATAAATCTCGTTCTGTCTGGGTTTACCTTCGCCAATCAAACTCTCCCTATGCCTTGATGAAAAGGACTCCTATTCGCCCCTAGTCTAACTATTGGCGTGGTACACCGGTCAGATAACCAGTCCACCACGATGCCACTCAAAAATTCACTCGCAGGCATTTAACTGGTACTCTGTCCATGTTCACACCGCATGATAAGTGTGGCGGCCAACACAGTGAACAACGCTTAATCGCGAGCGACTGAATGTAGTTGCTTTCCATTAGAACATTCTAAACGGGGTACTAGCAGTAATGGACAGCCCGGTTGGCTGACTAGTGGAATAAGGATATCATGTAGAACAAAGCGGGAATTATATCAAAATGTTAGAAGTAGTCACAATCAAGCTACAGTAGCCCATTACAAACAGTATTGTAAGGTGCTTAAAAATGTTATTAGCAAGGCAAAAAGTATGTGGTATGCAAATAGAATAGCTAATTCTGAGGATAAAATTAAAGCCATGTGGTCAGTTGTGAAGGAAGTGTATGGTCAGCAGCACAAGGTTGATGATAAAAAGTCAGTTCGCAGTAATAATATTTCTGTTACTGATAAATCAGATATATGTACAGTATTTAACAACCATTTTCTGAGCATTGCTGGTGAATTAAATAAAAATTTAGTTTCTACAGGAAATCATATAAATTTCTTAGCAAATGCCTTTCCGAGATTGACGTCTGAAATACTCCTCTGTGATACAGACAAGAGGGAGATTGAGTCAATAATTAAATCACTGAAGACTAAGGACTCTCATGGTTATGATGGAGTGTCTAGCAGAATATTAAAGTACTGTGCTGCACATGTTAGCCCTGTATTTATCCATATTTGTAATTCTTCCTTTAGGAATGGTCAGTTTCCTGAGCGATTAAAGTACTCAGTAGTAAAGCCGCTTTATAAAAAGCGAGAAAGGGATAATGTAGATAATTTGAGACCTATTTCTATGCCATCAGTGTTTGCAAAAGTTATAGAAAAGGCTGTGTATGTAAGGTTAATTGACCATTTTATATCACACGATCTGCTATCAAATGTACAGTTCGGCTTTAGAAGTCGTTTGACAACTGAAAATGCTATATTCTCTTTTCTCTGTGAGGTACTGGATGGGCTAAACAAAAAGTTTCGAACGCTTGGCGTATTTTTTGACTTAACAAAGGCATTTGACTCTGTTGATCTCACAATATTGCTCCAGAAGTTGGACCATTATGGAATAAGGGGAGTAGCTCACAATTGGTTCACCTCTTACTTTAGCAACAGGCAGCAAAAGGTCATTATTCACAATGTTGATAACGGCTTGATGTGGGATCTGAGTGGGGTACTGTCAGGTGTGGGGTGCCCCAGGGATCAGTGTTGGGGCCGCTCCTGTTCCTTATTTAAATAAATGATATGCCCTCTAGCATTATGGGTAACTCTAAAATATTTCTGTTTGCTGATGACACTAGCTTGGTAGTATAAGATGTTGTGTGCAACACTGACTCGGTTTCAAGTAGTGCAGTACATGGCCTCAGTTCATGGCTTGTAGAAAATAAACTAACGTTAAATCACAGTAAGACTCAGTTTATACGGTTTATAACACACAATTGAACAAAACGTGTCGTTTTAATCTCACAGAATGGGCATATGATTAGTGAAACTGAACAGTTCAAATTCCTAGGTGTTCAGATAAATAGTAAGCTGTCGTGGAAAGCCCACGTTCAGGATCTTGTGCAAAGACTTAATACTGCCATTTTCACTATTCGAACGATATCAAAAGTGAGTGATACTTTGACACGTAAATTAGTGTACTTTGCTTCTTTTCATTCACTTATGTCCTATGGTATTATGTTTTGGGGTAACTCTTCCCATTCTAGAAGGATATTTTTGGCTCAGAAATGGGCGGTTTGGGCAATAAGTGGTGTGAGTTTACGAACCTCTTGTCGACCTCTGTTCACGAGTCTGGGTATTTTGACATTGGCCTCTGAATATGTATATTTCTTATTGTCGTTTCTTGTTACAATAAGCAGTTTTCACTCGGTTAATACTCGGCAGAAATCAAACCTCCATTTGGATCAGACTTCCTTAACTCTTGTGCAAAAAGGTGTGCAGTATACTGCTGCATCCATTTTCAATAAGCTGCCACTCGAATTCAAAAATCTTAGCAGTAATCCACACACTTTCAAATCGAAACTGAAGAGTTTCCTCATGGGTCACTCCTTCTATTCTGTCGAGGAGTTCCTTGAAAAATTAAGCTGATTCTCATTGCATTGCTGATAGCGTTTGCTTAAACTTATTAACTGATTTTCTTTCAGGTTCATGAACATTTATTTTTATCTGTTATTACTTTTAGGTTGTAAGTTCATGTACTGACACGTTCCATGACGTTGGAGATTTGCTCCTCAATTTGGTCCTACAGAACTTGACATGTAAATAAATAAATAGTGTATCACTCCGATTCGCTCTCGACAGAGGTGCTCTCCCAGTGAAGTACTGAGGAGAGACTTGTTCCTCGCTCTTTGAGTACACGTACGAGCGCGCACGCTCTCGTTACGTGTTCTCGCTCCAAGAGCGAAAACGGAACGGCCCCTCTCCACGCCAGACGTGAAGCTCGGGCGTCAGGAATATTGTCTGCCAATCAGCATAGCTCTTCTAAAACGGGAGAATGACGTTTCGTTTGAGGCGACCAATCCGGAAATCTGTAGCATCGGCGTTTGGCGTTTGCTGTCTCCCTGTGAAAACCTCTGAAACCGCATGCTACATTTGTAAAGAATGCCTAGGCTGGGCGCTCCCACACAATGTAGCGGAATTTGCTTTTAAGCTGAACACGAGGTCGTTCTCCCCTTTCACTCAGGCAAGTGTTGTCTGCTCCACGGGCAGTCGCCGTCCGACGTAGATAGGCTGAATCGTCCACTGAAGGGACCGGCCTCCTGGCATGCGGTCCGCCTCTCCTGAACTAAAAGCTCTTGTGACCGTCATGTCTTGAATGTGTGTGTGTGTAAGCCAGCCTCGAGTATCTCAACCCCGGCGTCTTACACTGCCATCACGAATAAAAGGTAAAACGAGATCCGCCGCTGAGGCATTGTCTGCCAACACCAGGGGTAGCCACGGCTGACATCGATCCACAACGACAGAGAGAGAGAGAGAGGGGGGGGGGGGCTCCTCACGATTGAGGAGATAACCGTTAGTGAGCCAAGTGTGGGCGATGCAGAGCTGGCATTCGACGACAGAGGCCTTACGAGAGGCCCGGAAGGAAGACCACCACAGAGTTGTAGAATCCTTAATCGCCATGAGCGTGTTCGGCGAATAAAGAGTGTGCCATTCCGCATCCCAAAGGCCCAAAACCTGATGACGCAATGCCGAGTGAAGGTCTATTTCTGGATTCAATAGCAAGAGATGACTTGGTAGTAGCTAATTTAGCCAGTCGATCGGCAAGTTCATTGCCAGGAATCCCAACATGGCCTGGGGTCCAAATGAAAACCACTGAGCATTCACGTTGAACAAGGAGAGAGAGGGAGTCCAGGATAGCGACGACCAACGGGTGGTGGGGGAAGCACTGGCCAATTTCGTACAAAGCGCTCAATGAGTCACTACAGATAGTGAAGGATAGTCCTGAGCAGGAGCGTACATGATGTCGCGTCGTGTCTGAGCATTCAGCAGCATGTTGAACTCGACCGCTCAACCTTGACGTTCCAAAGAACGGTCCGTGTGCCGACAGCTTTACTTTTCTTCTCTACAGCGCAGCCGCTTCGCTGTCTGGGATTCTCCACAGTTGTAAAAGGGACAAGTTGGCGCCTGGAGATCTTTTGGAGCGAAGGAGTGAGTCAGTTGAGTTGGAGCATACCTACAGGGTAGTTACAGGGTGCCTGCTCTCCTGCGATCGCGCATAAAAGTGAAATATTTTACAGAAAGACTGTAGGAAGTCGCGCTAGAGCCATCTCGCGGGAAGGACGCATATGGGTCTGAGGAGAGTCACTGTGGTTAAAACGTTTTTAAGCACAGTATTGTCCGCCCCCGATAGCTGAGTGGTCAGCGCGACAGAATGTCAATTCTAAGTGACCGGTATCGATTCCCGGATGGTTCGGAGATTTTCTCAGCTTAGGGACTGGGTGTTGTGTTGTCCTAATCATCATCATTTCATCCCCATCGACGCGATTTGTTGTAGAATCATGGAACATATTTTGTGTTCAGACATAATGACCTTTCTAGACTCTGAGAAGCTCTTCTGCAGAAACCAGCAGGGTTTTAGGAACCAGCGCTCGTGCGAGACACAGCTATCCCCCTTTGTGCATGATATACAACAGGCTCCAGATACAGGCTCCCAGGCTGATGCCATGTTTCTTGACTTTCGAAAGGCGTTCGACTCAGTTCAGCACTGTCGCTTACTACAAAAAATGAGCGCTTACGGTCCATCCGATGACATATGTGGTTCGATAGAAAGTTTTCTAACAGAGAGGGAGCAGTATGTCGTCCTGAACGGGGTGACTTCAACAGAAACAACAGTACCTTCAGGTGTGCCCCAGGGCAGCGTAATAGGTCCGCTGCTCTTTACGATTTACATAGACGATCTGGTTGATGGTATTGACAGCGGCCTTACACTGTTTGTCGATGATGCTGTAGTCTACAGGGAAGTAGTTACAGGAACAGAAGGGAGAACCGATAGAGGTACTCAGGGTACCCTCCGCCACACACCGTCAGGTGGCTTGCGGAGTATCGATGTAGATGTAGTATCACACGAAAGTTGGTAACATATCAATGACGATTTGCAGAAAATAAATGTGTGGTTTAATGACTGGCAGTTATCTCTCAATGTTAGTGAGTATAACCTACTGCGTATAACAAGGCGAAAATCCCCATTAATGTACGAGTACAAAATAAATGCCCAGTCTTTGGAAGTGGTAACGTCCGTCAAGTATCTGGGTGTGACTATTCGAAATGATCTCAAATGGAATGATCAGACTACACAAGTAACGGCTAAGGCAAACTCTAGATTGCGGTTTATTGATAGAATTCTGAAGCGATGCAGTCCTTCAACAAAGTACATAGCTTACAATACGCTAGTTCGTCCAGTCTTGAAATATTGTTCGTCTGTATGAGATCCTTACCAGTTGGGTCTGATTCAAGAGACTGAGAAGGTCCAAAGAAGAGCGGCAAGATTCGTGACTGCTACATTTAGTCATCGCGAGAGCGTTACAGATGTGATAAAAACTTTGAAGTGGGACACACTTGCAGATAGACGGCGCGCTAAACAGAAGCGGCTGCTCACTAAATTCCGAAATCCGATCTTCACCGAGGATGTAGAGCATATATTATTACCACCAGCTTTCTAATCTCGCAATGATCACCATTCAAAGATAAGGGGAAAAGGGCTCGTACTGAGGCGTTCAGACAGTCGTTCTTCCCTCGCGCGATCCGCGTGTGGGACAGAACGGGGGAAAATATGAGTTTGGCGCGAATTGTGCCCTCCGCCACACACAGCTTTGTGGCTAGCGGAGTATATATGTAGATGTAGAACAAGAAAATAATAGATACATGTAGATGCAGAAGTGGCGTCAAATCGAAACACTTAAAGACTTGCACCAGGCGAACCGTGTAACCGACGGGAGGTCCTAGTCACACGACATTTACATTTTTAGCACAGTATTAACTCGGGTAGGGGGAGTTGTTACGTACAATGAGGTGACGACAGTCGCTAGATATTCCCACTTATCGTGCCGGACCGAATTTTGACCGGCGTAGTGCAGCAACTAGATGAGGAACGGACTCGGTAAGTCTCTGGATGTCGCCTGCAGAAATACTGAGCCATTTTGCCTCTACAGCCGTCCAGAATTGCAAAAGTGTCGTCTGTGCAGGATTGTGTGCACCAACTGACCTTTCGATTACATCCCATAAACGTTCGATGGGATTAATGTCGGGCTATACGGATGGCCAAATCATTCCCTCGACCTTGTTGACTACGTTCCTCAAAACAATTACAGACAATTGTTGTCCGGTGACGTGTTTGAATACGTGAAGTCCATGAATGGTGGTCTGTAACTAGCCAATTACAACATTTCCAGACAATGATCGGTTACGTTTAGACCAGAGGACCCAGTCCATTCAATGTAAACACAGCTCACACCATTATGCAGCCACCACGAGCATGCACAGTGCTTTGTTGACAACGTGGGTCCATGGCTTTGTGGAGTCTGCGCAACATTCGACACCCACCATCAGCTCTTACCAGCGGAAATCAGGACTCATCTGACTAGGCCAAAGATTCTCAGTCGTCTAGGATCCAACCTCCACGTCACGAGTCCAGAGAAAGTGCTGCAGACGATGTCGTTCTGCTGCCACAGTCCATTAACGCCAGATTTCGCCAGACTGTCCTAACGGATGCGTCCGTCGTACGTACCGCACAGATTTCTGCTGTTATTTCGTTCAGTATTGCTTGTCTGTCAGCACTAACAGCTCTAAGCAGACGACGCCGCTGTCGGTCGTTATGCGAAGGCCGTCGGCCACTGCGTTGTCGATGCTGACAGTTAATGCCTGAAGTGTGGTATTCTCGGCACACTCTTGACACGGGGGATCTCGGAATATCTGGTTCCAACACGATTTGCGAAATGGGAAGTCCCTTGTGTCTGGCGCCGACTACCATTTCAAGTTCAAAGTCTGTGAATTCCCGGCGCGCCGCAATAATTACATCGGAAACTTGTTCGCGTGAATCACGCAACTACAAATGACAACTCTGTCAATGCTATGTACCTTGTGTACTCAATACTTCCGCCACCTGCGTATCTTGGTATCGCTATTCCATGACTTTTTGTCACCTCAGTGAAATTAAGAATCGGAAGTGGTAAACTATAATAAGCTCGAATTAAATGAGTAAATGCAACAGAAGTGTGAGTGCGTTCTGAACAAGTGCGGACGTGATACTTGAATTTAAAGTGGAATAAATTAAAAGTGTGGTACAGAAACCTACACATATTACAACTTCACCATTATCATTAGAAAATTTTGGAACGGAATTAATTATGGAACATTTAACTTACACATGTTGTTGCGGCTGTCTCTATTTATACATACGAGGGTGAGACAAATGAAAACCTTAAATTTGGAATAATAGATCGAAATTTCGCGCCGTTATCCTGTAAGTTGGTAAGCGTGCTACATACAGAGTGTAGAACGTCCTGTAGGTTTCAGCATAGCGCAAATGCACACACACCGCAGTATCAGTATAAAGATGGCCGTTGCGGCTTGCACCAGGGAAGAATACCGTTCTGTTATTCGGTTTTTGCGTATTGAAGGTGTGAAACCCATTGAAGTTCACCGACGAATGAAGGTGCAGTACGGTGATGCATGTTTGTCACAGCAGCAAGTCTACGAATGGAGTAGGAAGTTCGCAAATGGTGTGACTTCAGAGGAAGATGCTCCACGTCCCTTTGTGACGCCACAGAACATTGCAGCAGTTGAAGCCATAGTGAAGCAAAACCGCCAAGTGACATGAAACTTCCTGGCAGATTAAAACTGTGTACCGGGCCGAGACACGAACTCGGGACCTTTGCCTTTCGCGGGCCGGTACACAGTTTTAATCTGCCAGGGAGTTTCATATGAGCGCACACTCCGCTGCAGAGTGAAAATCTCATTCTGGACACTGAATGACACTGCAGCATGTTTGCAGATTAGTCATGGATCAGCACACCACATTGTACACGATGTGTTCCAGTTTCACAAAGTGTGTGCAAAATGGGTGCCACGGCAGCTGACTCCTGAATTGAGTGAACGACCAGTTGATGCTTGTGAAGAGCTTCTTCGGCGCTTTGAACAACAAGGTGATGGCTTCCTTCCAAGAATCGTTACTGTGGACGAAACCTGGGTTCACTTCCACCAACCGGAAACGAAGAGAGCGAGGAAGGAATTGCGCCATTCCTCATCACCAAAACCAAAGAAGTTTCGAAAAGAACCATCAGCAGGGAAGGTTATGCTGACTCTCTTTTGGAACGAAAGACGCGTCATTTTGGAGCATTACATGCTTTGAGGGACCACTGTCACCAGTTCATCATACACAGATCTCCTAAAAAATCATCTGCGGCCTGCAATCAAATCAAAGCGACGTGAATTGCTGCCAGCAGGTGTCTTTTTGCATCAAGACAATGCAAGGCCCCATACTGCCCGTACAAAAATTGCAACAATCACAGACCTGCATTTTGAGTGTCTTCCTCATCCACCATACTCACCAGACCTTGGCGCAAGTGATTTCCATATGTCTGGACCACTCAAAGACGCAATGGGAGGAAAGAAGTTTCGTTCTGATGAAGAGGTACGCCACGCGGTGCGTGAGTGGTTGCGCGGACTGCCAAAAGAATTTTTTCTGAAGTAATTTACGCGCTTTGTAAGCGCTGGAGGACTTGCATGGAAGCCGGCACGCTGTGGCCGAGTGGTTCTAGGCCCTTCAGTCTGGCACCGCGCGGCCGCTACGGTCGCAGGTTCGAATCCTTCCTCGGGCATGGATGTGTGTGATGTCCTTAGGCTAGTTAGGTTTAAGTAATTTTACGTTTTAAGGGACTGATGACCTCAGATGTTAAGTCCCATAGTGCTCATAGCCATTTTTGAACTTGCATGGAGCGTGGGGTAGATTATGTTGAAAAGTGGTACAGCTTTGTACCACTTTTGCTCAGTAAATAATATATTTCGACAGAATCGTCTTGCCTTCTTCAGACTGGCATTACACTTTCATCTACATCATACTCCGCAAGCCACCTAATGGTGTACCACTATCTGATCCTTCCAATCCTGTTCCACTCGCGAATAGTGCGTGGGAAGAATGATTGTCGATAAGCCTATGCATCGGCTCCAATTACTCGAATGATCACCTAGTGGTCTATACGCGAGACGTATGTGAGGGGAAGTAATATAAAGAGATAATTTTTGAATGTTGGGCTCCATAAGATTCCCTTTCTATGGAGCGACCGTGGAATATAATATTATAAAGAATGTAGCAACCAGTCGCGGAAACATGATTTATTTATCTTGCTGCAAATCTATTTCGGTTGATATCTACATCTACATCTACATTTATACTCTGCAAGCCACCCAATGGTGTGTGGCGGAGGGCACTTTACGTGCCACTGTCATTACCTCCCTTTCGTGTTTTAGTCGCGTATGATTCACGGGAAGAACGACTACCGGAAAGCCTCCGTGTGCGCTCGAATCTCTCTAATTTTACATTCGTGATCGCCTCAGGAGGTATAAGTAGGGGGAAGCAATATATTCGATACTTTATCCAGAAACGCACCCTCTCGAAACCTGGACAGCAAGCCACACTGCGATGCAGAGCGCCTCTTTTGCAGTCTGCCACTTGAGTTTGCTAAACATCTCTGTAACGCTATCACGCTTACCAAATAACCCTGTGACGAAACGCGCCGCTCTTCTTTGGATCTTCTCTATCCCCTCTGTCAACCCGACCAGGCACAGATCGCACACTGATGAGCAATACTCAAGTAGTATAGCTCGAACGAGTGTTTTGTAAGCCACCTCCTTTGTTGATGGACAACATTTTCTAAGGACTCTCCCAATGAATCTCATCCTGGCACCCGCCTTACCAACAATTAATTTTATATGATCATTCGACTTCAAATCAGTCATCATCGGTGCATTTTTCTAATGGATACATGCCATGTAGAAATACGGTCCTTGGCAGACTTCTGTCATGATGATTAGAAAAATGCACCGATGATGACAGATATCAATCGAAATCTATTTGCAACTAGATAAATAAATTATGTTTCCGCGACTGGTTGCTACAGTCTTTATAATTTTATGGAGAGATAAGGCATGCGTCGTAGGCACACGGTCAGAACTTTAGTTTCCGCCGCATGTACCTTGGGAGTAACTTCGCCCTCCAGAACTGGCTCCATAAGACTGTCCGGTACCTGATTTTCTAATTATTTCTGATTACAGCAAAGGAATAATCAACGATACATTAAAAATTCGGGATGGGGGTGGCTTTTTCACCCTTCACTTGCGACTCGAGCAAGTGCAGGACTACCTTGCCATTCAAGGCAACGCGATCCACGGTGGAACGGCCGCCCCCGCGCGCTACGGGCCCGCCGTCAGCCGGAGAGTTCGAACACCGCAGCTGCTGCGTCTGGCACGCGTTTACTGACCTCCCCCGCCAGCACGCAACTCGTGCCGCGCCGCGCGCACTCACGCACCGCCTCGCCAGCTATTTATAGACGCACGTGCGTGAGCGCCAGTGGCAGCACGCGTGTGCGTGTCACTGTGGACTCGCCTACTGCGATATATATATTACGTCTGACGTCACTGCGCAACAGCTCTACTGCCGCAGCACCACGTCTGGCAGCTTTGTAGTTCAGGGACCAGTCATCATCTCGTCATATCATCATCATCATCATCATCATCATCATCATCATGTCGGTTCCTGGTGGTCTAGCAGTAAAGCGTGTGCCTCAAAACGACGAATTTTTCGGTGTCCCTTTACCCGTTAACGCCCCAGGTTTCACAGACGGCTAGTATTAATGTTACTGTGTTACTAACGCGTAGGGTTGGGACAAGAGACTACAGTGTTCTCTAGTTATTCTGTCCCGAACTTGAATGTGACGTGGACATATTATATTATTGAAGTTAAAATCTTCTTGGTTATTAGGTCGCGTCATGTTTCTTTTAAAATGTTCGACGTTTCGACCGCTCTGCTGGGATCTTCCTCTGGATCTTTTGGTGTCCACTACTGCTAGAACACTTCACCAAAAGATCCTGAGGAAGATCCCAGCAGAGGGGTAGAAACGTCGAACATTTTAGAAGAAACATGATGCGGCCTAATGGCGCAGAAGATTTTAAATTCGGTGACAACGGCCACGAAAGCCTTCAGACTTATTATATTATTGCTGCTGTTTTTGTGCTAGCGTTCTCTCAGGCCGCAGCTGGGACTTTGCGTTATGGATTCAGTACGCAGATTTTCGTCTACTGTTTTTATTACAGACCGTGACTTTAGGATACACTTTTGCCGCGCGGGATTAGCCGAGCGGTCTCTGGCGCTGCAGTCATGGACTGTGCGGCTGGTCCCGGCGGAGGTTTGAGTCCTCGCTCGAGCATGGGTGTGTGTGTGTGTGTGTTTGTCCTTCGGATAATTTATGTTAAGTAGTGTGTAAGCTTAGGGACTGATAACCTTAGCAGTTAATTCCCATAAGATTTCACACACATTTGGACACTTTTTGATACACTTTTAAAATGGTTTGAGGAACGTTTAGGAGGTGATACTGGGTCAGAGTGAACGCGGGTTTTGAACAGTCGTCCTCCCGAATCGCTGCACTTTTTGACTGAAGTTATGCACATGCGAAAGGTTTGTGTCAAAATGGTTCCAAAAATCTTACAACAGAAGAACATGAGTTAAGGAACGTGTGTGTTGATCTTCATGAGAGGATTGCCTATGACCACGAGTGGTTCAGTCACGTTATCACAGGTGATGAATCCTGGATTTTTGAGAACGATCTCTTGAGACAAAGAGGCGAAGGGAGGACATTTCCTCGACCTAAGGAAGTTGTAAAGAGCAAATCAAAACAATGCTGATTTGTTTGTTTGACAGTAGGGATGCCGTGCGTAAGGAATTTGTTCCTTCAGGATAAATTTTCAGCTAAGTGTTTTGAAAATATGTCCTGGAAAGGCTCAAGAAAAGGGCGAATCGAGTAAGACCGAACATTGCAGACAAGTGGATGCTTCAACAAGCGAACACCCCACCTCACACGGGCGCTTCCGTCACGGATTTTTTGACCTCAGAAAGCATTTCTGTTGTTCCACGGCCCCGCTGTTCACCTGGTCTGGGTCCTTGTGACTTTTTTTTCTTTTCTCTAAATTGAAAGACGAGTTAAAAGGACGTCATTTTGGTTCTCCGGAGAACATTCAAAAGCATTAAATGTGCTACCAGATGAAGCCTTTCACCTACTAAGACTGGGAACGTTGACTCCGTCGGTGTATAGCTGCCAAAGGGAGCTGCTTTGAAATGGACAATATGGTTGTTAAAAAGAGTAAAAACTTGGTTAGATAAAAAAATGGACTCATTACTGTTCTCACACACACCTTGTATTGCACAGCTCTGAAAACTGTAAGGGAAGGGGTGAAAGAGAACAGGGCTACGAACGCAACTCTTACCAATTTTCGCGATTAGTAAAACTTGAAAGGAATTGCAATTCTTTTATTTGTGGTACGGCGTGCAATTCTCCTTTCTTTGTGAGTGTTAAAGTCCAGCTGAATTACGACCATGTCTCTCTATGTGCGTGTGTGTTTGGGGAGACACGTAAGTCGGCTACACTTTCACTTTCAATCAACGAATCACACTGCGCTGAAGTAACACACACACACACACACACACACAGACACCTGCCGCCGGTTTCCACGGGCGCCGGCACATGCTTCTTTTTTTAGTCCTCGCGTCCCGAAGGACAAAGCTACAAATTAAACGGTGACTCGCATTGTGTACGGGGCTTTGTGTCCGCGCGAGCGAAGCGTGAATTCTCCGTCTGCAGACAGCCGCAGTCTAAATTGGAACGTGCGATTAATCAGTGGCTCCCTGTGCCGGGAGTATCGATGTTGTCTGGCGCTGACAGAGAAGAATGGCACGTCTGTGACGCGGTGTCGCTGTAAAATGAAAAAAGTACTGCGGGCCGCGCGAGGAGACTGTGACGCGGAGCACATTCGAAAGTTGGTTAGTTTAAACTCCTGCACTTCCGGACCGCAATGGAACAGGAGACTGCAGCAGGTATCGTAGCTACTTTACTATGGCGTGCTTAAGCCGTCGCCACACGGACCGTATTGTGCAACGTCAACGTTGAGAGTGCCAAGTTCAACGTGGTGACGAACGCTCAGAAATGATGCGACTTGTGCATACGGTACGTGGGCCCCATTGTGGTACATGCGATCACAGCGCACTCCACCGGCAGTTGCGGGATGTTTCTAGTCGCTTAAATCACACTGTTTACTAAACGGGCGTGCGTAAAATTCGCACGTTAGCTCTATTAAAAAGTACATTTCCTCCATCGTCCATGCAAAGGAAAGTACCATGTCCAATCAGTAAGAACACAGGCTTATATAAGTTCCATTACAAACAGTGCGGCACAAATTTGGAATACTTCTCCGCATCAGATAAATACTACTTCATCATTTTAGTTAAACTCCAAGGACAGTCTTACTTGATCACTGTTCCTACCCAGTAGCAGAATCTTTGCAACATGTCAATTACGAAGCGTAAAAGGAAAAGGAGCAAAATACACTACTAGCCATTAAAAATTGCTACACCACGAAGATGAATGCTACAGACGCGACACTTAACCTACAGGAAGAAGAGGCTGTGTGTGATATGCAAATGATTAGCTTTTCAAAGCATTCAAACAAGGTTGGCGCCCGTGGCGACACCTACAACGTGCTGACATGAGGAAAGTTTCCAACCGATTTCTCATACACAAACAGCGGTTGCCCGGCGTTGACTGGTGAAACGTTGTTGTGATGCCTCGTGCAAGGAGGAGAAATGCGTACCATCACGTTTCCGACTTTGATAAAGGCCGGATTGTAGCCTATCTCGATTGCGGTTTATCGTATCGCGACATTGCTGCTCGCGTTGGTCGAGATCCAATGACTGTTTGCAGAATATGGAAACGGTGCGTTAAGGGGGGTAATACGAAACGCCGTGCTGGATCGCAACGGCCTCGTATCACTAGCAGTCGAGATGACAGGCATCTTATCCGCATGGCTGTAACGGATCGTGCAGCCACGTCTCGATCCCTGAGTGAACAGATGGGGACGTTTGCAACACAACAACCATCTGCACGAACAGTTCGACGACGTTTGCAGCAGCAAGGACTATCAGCTCGGAGACCATGGCTGCGGTTACCTTGACGATGGTGTAATCAGCGACGAACCTGGGTGCACGAATTGTAAAACGTCATTTTTTCGGATGTATCCAGGTTCTGTTTACAGCACCATGATGGTCGCATCCGTGTTTGCCGACTTCGTGGAGAACGCACATTGGAAGCGTGTATTCGTCGTCGCCATACTGGCGTATCACCCGGTGTGATGGTATGGGGTGCCATTGGTTACACGTCTCGGTCACCTCTTGTTCGCATTGACGGCACTTTGAACAGTGGACATTTCAGATGTCTTGCGACCCGTGGCTCTAACCTTCATTCGATGCCTGCGAAACCCTACATTTCAGCAAGATAATGCCCTACCGCATATTGATGGTCCTGTACGAGCCTTTCTGGATACAGAAAATGTTCGACTGCTGCCCTGGCCAGCACATTGTCCAGGTCTCTCACCAATTGAAAAAGTCTGGTCAATGGTAGCCGAGCCGAGCAACTGGCTCGTCACAATACACCAGTCACTACTCTTGATGAACTGTGGTATCGTGTTGAAGCTGCATCGGCAGCTGTACCTGTACACGCCATCCAAGCTCTATTTGACTCAATGCCCAGCTGTATCAAGGCCGTTATTACGTCCAGAGGTGGTTGTTCTTGGTACTGCATTTCTCAGGATCTATGCACTCAAATTGCGTGAAAATGTAATCACATGTCAGTTCCAGTACAATATATTTGTCCTACGAATACCCCTTTATTATCTGTATTTCTTCTTGGTATGGCAATTTTAATGGCCAGTGGTGTATGCAAGTAACGCAAGGTGTCCTGTAGATTAAGCCAATCGAACAAAGCCACCCCTCTACAAAAGGTGAACTTATATTTACATAACATCAAATATTATAGTATATACTCACATGAAACTAATAATAAAGTATCAGAACCTTATAAAAACGCGCATGTTAAGAAAAAAATTAGAAATGTCGCGACGTGAACACCGTCATAACTAGCAGCACGATAGGGATTTGTGACGCTACTCATCACGCTTTTCCTTTTTATTTTTCATATTGTTCGATACAGTTCGTTGCGTTTGGTCTGAGCAGACGTCACAAGACATCCGTTCAAGTTGATCGTTGATTACTTGACTCGTTTTTTTTCCATTACAGAGCTACCATGCCAGCGTACAACACACTGCTGTGAAATCACAGCATGTTACAACTTGCTTAAACCGTTAATCGTAGATATGTTACTAACTGAAATTTAATTATGATAAATTGTGTTTTGGTTGGATCTTAAATGTGCCGCTGCTTCAAATAGCGTACTCTCATATACTCACAATAATTCTTTTGCCACGAATATGATGTTTCTTATTATTTTATTGGAACAAATCACACAACTAACAAACGGTTTTCCAGTGATTCTCAATTTTCTGGTGCTTAGAAACGGCATATATACGTACAGGCTCGAAATGGATGCCAATATGGCGCCTCACAACTCTGTACTGAAGGGAGACGGCGTGCGTGTGACGTAGGTGGCGTTGTGCCATCTCATTGGTCAACGCTCAGACGCACGCTCAGAATATCTCAGATGCCAGATATTGCTTTGCACGTTCGGAAAGACTCCCGAACGTGGTATTCCACACCGTGACGCTAGAAAGTCGGCACGCTCAACGCTCTACGTTCGGATGCACGGTCCGTGTGCCGTCGGCTTTAGCGAAGTGGTAACGCGTTTGCCTACCACGCAGCGCGCCCGGGTTCATTTCCGGGGCGGATGGGAGATTTTCTCCGCTCGTGTGTTGGATGTTGTGTTGTCCTCACAATAATCTCGTCATCACTGACTCGCAACTCGCCCAATGTGGCGTCACCTGAAAGAAGACTTGCAGCTCGATGGCCGAACTTCCCCAGATGGGGCGTCCCGGCCATCAATGTCACACGATCGTTTGTTTACTATGATGATTCAAGACTGACATTCAGTCACGCAACAGGTATGTGCCATTTTATGAAATTCAAAATGTTGAACAGGAATGGACGCTGGGTGATTCACAAAGGTATGCAAACATATGATATTCTACAAGTAAAAATAAAGAAAAAAGTTCACATAAACATAGGTCCGTAAATGTTTAGTTACGGAGTTACCGCTAATAAAAAATTATACCTGAAATTTAGCAACCTCGCTAATATGAAGCCATAGCAAAATTGTGCAAGGTTAACGTAATGCACGATTTCCATTTATTTTGTTCAAAAATGTTTCAAATGGCTCTGAGCACTATGGGACATCTGAGGTCATCAGTCCCCTAGACTTAGAACTACGTGAACCTAACTAACCTAAGGACATCACACACATCCATGCCCAGGCAGGATTCGAACCTGCGACCGTAGCAGCAGCGCGGTTCCGGACTGAAGTGCCTAGAAACGCTCAGCCACAAAGGTCGGTATTTATTTTGTTGTTTGGTGAATCTAATATAACATATCCCAGACGCGTATCTGCAGAAGTTTTCCAGAACATCCAGAGAAGCAAAGCTTATTATACAAGTAAATTTGCTTACTTTCCATTAAGAATACATAAACGTTTACGTCATTGCTGGCAACCGTTAGTCAGTTGTTTCAGTCGTTTCCTAACCGTGAAACGAGTTATTTTTCTGTATTGCTCAGTGAAAAAACATAATAACAACAGTGTACGAGGCGTGTTTTTTAAGTAAGTACCGTTTTGAAATTAAAAAAAGACGCGCTAAGATATCTCAATAATTTTATCTTTACATGAAAGCCTGTACCTTATTCTACATTTCTACATAATTCCCGTCAATATTGAGGCACTTGTCATAACGTTTTACAGTTTTTTAATACCCTTCTCATAGACGTCTGCCGCCTGACTTGTTAACCACTGCATCACCACTGTTTTGACTTCGTCATCGTCTTGAAGACGCTGACCGCCCAGGTGTTTCTTCAAGTGCAGGAACAGATGGTAGTCACTGGGCGCAAGATCGGGGCTGTACGGAGGATGATCTAGAGTTTCCCATCGAAAAGATGTGATGAGGTCTTTGGTCTGATTCGCCACATGCCGACGGGCATTGTCTTGCAGCAAAACGGTGCCGTTGCTCAACTTCCATGGACTATTGCTTTGATTCTGGTGTGACGTAGGCCACCGATGTTTCATCTCCCGTAACGATTTGGCTTAAGAAATCATCACTGTCGTTGTGGTACCGCTCAAGGAAAGTCAATGAACTGTCTAAACGTTTGGTTTTGTGCACATCCGTCAACATTTTCGGTACCCAACGTGCGCACAATTTTCGATAAGTCAAGTGCTCGGTCACAATGCCGTACAAAACACAACGAGAAACATTAGGAAAGTCATCCAGCAAAGAAGGAAATCGTAAAGCGTCTGTTTTCTCTCACCTTATTGTCCACTTCCTGCACCAAACTTTCATTAACGACCAAAGGACGCCCACTCCATTGTTCATCACGCACATTTGTGCGGCAATCTTTAAATGCTCTCACCCACTTTCTTACCATTCCATCACTCATAATGTTTTCTCCGTAAACGGCACAGATCTCACGATGAATATCGATCGCTTTTAGGCCTTTAGCACTAAGAAGTCTTACAACAGCCCGTACTTCACAGTCAGCGGGACTTACGATTATCGGAGGCATCTTAAACACTCAGTACACAACGTAAACAAGGAAGAATCAGACTGTAATGGAGTCAGTGCGTAGATTAAGGTACAGGCTTTCATGTTAAAATAAATTTATTGATATATCTTACTACGTTTTTTTTATAATTTCAAAACGGTACTTCCTTAAAAAACACGGCTCGTATTTATGTGAAACCATATAGTAACTGTTGTAGTTTGTAGATTAATTATGAAATAGGGATGCCTTTCAAATTGACGACAGAGGAATACGCCGATATGACGTTTATTTAGGGCAAATGTGATGGTAATGCTACGGCTGCAGTTAACGAATATCCCGTACGTTATCCAAATTAGAAGATTCCGAATCCACCAACCATTAGTGTTTCGAATGTTACGGGAGACAGGTTCTCTACCTAGCATTCATTATCAGTACGAGCGCTCGTTACGTGAAGACGATGACGATGTTATTATGGATGCTGTTCAACGTATCCCGGATATCAGTACACGACGTAACTCTCAACGATTAGGCATTTCACAATCTAAGGCACACTGAAGTACAGCCGGCCGCAGTGTCCGAGCGTTTGTAGGCGCTTCAGCCTGGAACCGCACGACCACTACGGTCGCAGGTTCGAATCCTGCCTCGCACATGGATGTGTGTGATGTCCTTAGGTTAGTTAGGTTTAAGTAGTTCTAAGTTCTAGGGGACTAATGACCTCAGATGTTAATTTCCATTGTTCTCAGAGCCATTTGAACTGAAGTACAATAATCTGTATACTTACCATAAACAAAAAGTGCATCATTTACATCCGGAAGATCCTGCCCTTCCCTTGGAGTTGTGCAACTGGTTAAATACTAACCAGCAGTTGCACAAATACATTTTATTCACTGATGAGGCACAGTTTACACGAGATCGTATAAACAATTTACATAAGGACAACAGATGGTCTGAAGCAAACCTGCATGCAACAGTGGAACCCAATTTCCAGCAGCGATTTACCATAAATGTGTGGTGTGGTATAATGAACAAACACTTTTTGGACCATTCATTTTCCAAGGACGTCTAACTGGCTGGACGTAGTTACAATTCCTTCAAGAAGAAATTCCTCGATTGCTCGAAGATGTTCCACTTGCTGCGCCATTGCAAATGTATTTTCAACATGACGGTGCGCCTCCACATTTCACCAATGTCATTACTACAGATTTAAATGAACATTTTCCCCAGAAATGGATGGTAGTGTTGCTACATGTCTCTGGCCACGCAGATCGCCCGTGTTAACACCAATGGATCTTTGTGTATGAGGATGGATGAAAGGCATAGTCAATACATGTGAGGCATTACTTGCTCGCATTATGGACGCAATAGACGAAATTAAGAACTTAACTCCGTCCGAACAGGCCTTGGGAGGCCTAACAGTACCGACCGGTCGCCGTGTCATACTCTGCCCACGGGCGTCACTAAGGTCAAATCATTAACTTTCACACCTTTACACAGCGCATTTAAAGCAGACCAGATCTGCAACCTCACACTGGCGGTTTTAGCACCACTCGCAATACAACTGGCACGAAAACTGATTGGACGTCATCTTTCAAATCTAGACACACGCCTACCAACTTTCGTTTATGGTTCAAATGGCTCTGAGCACTATGGGACTCAACTGCTGAGGTTATTAGTCCCCTAGAACTTAGAACTAGTTAAACCTAACTAACCTAAGGACATCACAAACATCCATGCCCGAGGCAGGATTCGAATCTGCGACCGTAGCGGTCTTGCGGTTCCAGACTGCAGCGCCTTTAACCGCACGGCCACTTCGGCCGGCTTTCGTTTATGTCGCACAACTCTTTCTTGGTGCTGCGATTTTTGTTCCGCCAGTGTATTTGTGATTAATTGAGATTAAACTGAAACTGTTCTTAGCAAATAACCTTAGAGAAGGTTGTAAGCGTAGGCTTCTGTAGATGTTTCCATTGTAATTAAATTTGCCTCATTGGCGATATGTAACCATTTACTTTCTTCTGATATGCTATTTCCAGTGTATAGCTGAACTGTATTTCGTACTTCGTGTGTGTTTCGATATTATGGTCTTGTTCCAGAATGTACGTAACGAAATCTTCAGAGTCTTGGCAAGTGGACGACATACAGCACCCGCAAATATTGTGAAGACGTGAACTAAATTTTACAGCCAGCGAAGCCTAGAAAAAACATGTGGGTGGACAAAATTCATCTCGTAAATTTTAATAACGTAAGAGCAAATTGGTTACTTAGTCCATTTCGGAGCGATTTTTAATCCATGACAATACCCTAAAATGCAAGACGTAGTCCGAGCGAACGGGAGGGTGCTCCTGGAAGCACAGTGGTGTATATTGGCACTAATTAACGTGCCAATTAAGCTCCTCCCTTAATAACTTCATTTAGTCCTCTCCGGAGCGACAAAGGACAGTCACACAAATTGCTTCGTCGCCCATTACGTGGGTGAATGAGAAATGGAATGTTCTTGGCATAATAGTCAAAGGCACTTTTCAGCTGAGAAATACACTTATTAATCGAAGTTGCACGCGTTTGAAAAGCTTGCACACTGTCAAACATTTTCCTGTCAATACATTCCAGAACTCAAATACGAGTGTAGAAGGTCTATGTAATATCCATCTACACATTGTAAGTAGGCTGTTTAGGTTTTTATGTTGGTAACGTCACGTAGCGCTCTGTATGAAAATCACTGGTCGTGCTGTGTGCAGTCTGTGGCTGGTTGGCATTGTTGGAATATTCTCTATTGTAGTGTTGGGCAGTTGGATGTGAACAGCGCGTAGCTTTGCGCAGTTGGAGGTGAGCAGCTAGCAGTGGTGGATGTGGGGAGAGAGATGGCAGAATTTTGAGAGCGGACGATCTGGACGTGTGTCCATCAGAAAGAGTAAATCTGTAATATTGGATATCATGAACTGATATATATATATATATAATGATTTTTGAACACTATTAAGGTAAATACATTGTTTGTTCTCTATAAAAATCTTTCATTTGCTAAATAAGCCTATCAGTAGTTAGTGCCTTCAGTAGTTAGAATCTTTTATTTAGCTGCCAGTATTGGTGTTTGCTGTATTGCAGTAGTTCGAGTATCGAAGATTTTTGTGATGTAAGTGATTCATGACAGGTATAGGTTATTGTTAATCAGGTCCATTCTTTTGTAGGGATTATTGAAAGTCAGATTGCGTTGCGCTAAAAATATTGAATGTCAGTTTAGGGATGATCAGAATAAGTACGTTCAGTTTTGCTTATCTGTTTGAAAATCAAATAACGTAAGAGGTTTATGACCACAGTAATTCACTAATTGTTCTAAGGGGACGTTTCAACCTTGTGATCTAGTTTTCCAAATTAGCTCCGTAAACCAAAGGAATAGTCATATTCATTATTATAACAACGTCCACTTCTGTGGAATTGTCTCTGGAAGGGAAAAACTTTATCAGGTTTATAACAGATTTACTTTAATGGTGTTATGGACACAAAGTCACAAAATTACGAGGGTCGTTCAGTAAGTAATGCCTCACATTTTTTTCTCAGAACATATTGGTTGTTAAGAGTTAGAAGTTGGTGACAATATACATCAACAAGTCTTGTGCATGTCCTGTTTTTCTACGTAGTCTCCATCACGTTCTATGATCGTACGCCGAAGTTGTGGAAGAACATGTATTCCCTGCTGGTTAAACCTCTTGTCCTGTAGGTGTAACCATGTTTCCACTGCATGACTCTCTTCATCTTGAAAGTGCCTTCCCCGTAGAGAATCTTTAAGCGGCCCAAAGAGATGGAAGTCCGAGGGTGCCAGGTCTGGACTGTAGGGTGGATGAGGCAGTGATGTCCAACCCAATCTGGCGATCTGTTCCCTGGTTCTCAAAGTTGTGTGTGGGCGTGCATTATCTTGTCGGATAGGGATTTCCGCTGGGTTCTTGTCCGATCGAACACGTCGGTTCTTGAGCTTTTTCAGAGTATGCCTCTGAATTGATGGTTTGACCCTCTTGGCATCACATACACGAGAATGCCAGAAGACTGTCATCATGACTTTTCCGGCAGAGGGGGTTCTCTTGAATTTCTTCTTTTGTGGGGAATGAGGATGATGCCACTCCATGGACCGCCTTTTCGTTTCCGTCGCAAAGTGGTGCACCCACCTTTCGTCCCCCGTAACGATCCGTGACAGAAAGGACTCTCCGTCGATCACAAAATGTTTCAAATTCAGATGAAATGGCCATTCTTGGAATCTTGTGGTTCGCTGTGAGCATTCGTGGAAACCATCGCGAGCATCTCTTTCAATATTCGACAGTCTCGATCATTGCAGTCGCACTTCCAATGCTGACCGACGCCTGTAGAGCCGATTGTCGAGTTGTGATGCGTCGGTCGCTACGAACAATGCCATCCGCACGATTCAGCATGTCTGGAGCAATGGCTGTGACAGGACGTCCCGAGCGTGGCTGATCGTGCAGCTATGTTTCTGCATTTCGTGACGCTGTAACTTTCTTTACCCATTGTCCAACTGTACTCTTAGCAACCGCGGAATCGCCATACACGGCACATAAACGTTTATGGAAGTTGACCACGGTTTCTTTTTCTGCACACAAGAATTCAATAACAGCACCCTGCTTGTAACGCCAGTCATATGTAGACGCCATTTTGATAATGTAATAACGCTCTGCCATCTTCCAGAGTGGACTGCCAAGGGTAAAAATTTTATCCACAAAATTCCGAAGACTGTATGGGCTGACAAATGCGACAATTGTCGCACAATCAGGTTAACGTATCATGCATCCATGTTCCTGACAAGAATAAGATATAGGAGAACAGGCAAGAAAATTGAAGATGTGTTACATGACGATGAGTTTGGCTTTAGGAAAGATAAAGGCACTATAGAGACAATTGTGACGCTGCGGTTGATAATCTAAGCAAGAATAAAGAAAGATAAAGGCATTCATAGGATTATTCGACCTAGAAAAAGCGTTCTACAATGTAAAATGCTGCAAGATGTTCGAAAGTCTGAGAAAAACTGGGGTAACCTATAAGAAGAGAAGAGTAATGTACTATATGTACAACAGCCAAGGGGACGACCAAGAACGAAAAAATGGTTCAAATGGCTCTGAGCACTATGGGACTTAACATCTGAGGTCATCAGTCCCCTAGAACTTAGAACTACTTAAACCTAACTAACCTAACGACATCACACACATCCATGCCCGAGGCAGGATTCGAACCTGCGACCGTAGCACCCAAGAACGAAGTACTCGGATTAAAAGTGGTGTAAGACAGGGATGTAATCTTCTGCCCCTACTGTTTAATCTGTACATTGAAGAAGCAACGATGGAAAGAAAATGAAGGTTCAGGAGTGGAATTAACATTCAAGGTGAAAAGACATCAGCGATACGATTCTCTGATGACATTGCTATCCTGAGTGAAAGTGAAGAAGAATTGCGTGATATGCTGAATGGAATGAACAGTCTAATGAGTACAGAACATGGGATGAGAGTAAATTGAAGAAAGAAGAAAGTAATGAGACAGACTAGCATTGACAAAAAGGGCACCCCTGGCCAAGTGAAGTCTACTAGTATCAAACATAGGCCTCGAGGACAAAATTTCTGAGAATGTACGTTTGGAGCACAGCATTGTATGAAAGTGAAACATGGACTGTGGAAAAACTGGAACAGAAGAGAATCGAAGCATTTGAGATGCGGTGCTACAGAAGAATGATGAAAATTAGGTGACCTGATAAGATAAGGAACGAGGAAATTCTGCGCGCAATCGGAGAGGAAAGGAATATGTGGAAAACACTGATATGAAGAAGGGACAGGATGGTAGGATATGTGTTAAGACACCAGGGAATAATTTCCGTGGTACTAGAGGAAGATGTAGAGGACGAAAACTGCAGTGGAAGAGAGAGATTGGAATACATCCAGCAAAAAATTGAATACGTAGTTTGCAATTGCAAGTGCTACTTGTGGTGTGGAGGTTAGCAAAGAAGAGGAACTCGTGGCGGAATCAAACCACTAAGATGACTGATGACTTAAAAAAAGTCGCTTCAACACACGAAGAGAGTTTCTTCGCGCTTGCCAAACCGTACCTTGGCGAACAGTGTCACCATATCTCTTCCCAATTGAGAACGCTTGGAGTATTATGGTCAGGGTCCTCCAACCAGGCCGGGATTTTGACGATTTAACGAGCCAACTGAACAGAGGGACACAAGGTCCTCCAATAACTGTATCAATCAGTGCCAAGTCGAATAACGGCTCGCATAAGGGTCAGAATTGGACGAACACGTTATTGACTTGCTTAATTTGTGAAACTCTTTCTCTTGATTAAATGCCCCAATTTTTCTGAAATTGAAATAATTTATTTGACTGTATATTTACGTCACATCTACTGATTTCTGCCGCATTACGATAATTTCTGTTTTGTGCTTGTTATATATATATATATATATATATATATATATATATATATGTATGTCTTAGAGTTTATTTCATTTACGATGTCTGTGTTTTGAAGTATCTGAAAGATACTGCATAATAACATAGATACATTAGAGCCGTGGCGACTGGCTCTAGGGTGTTCTACTTGCATCGCTGACATCGATATTCGGCTGTTTCGCTATCTTTGACTGCTCCCTCCGGTGGGTTTTCCGAGTGAACGTGTGACGAGAGTGTCTGTGGTCGCCGTTCATCGAGCCAGCTTGCCTCGCCGTGCTCGCCGCCCTTGTCTTTTGTCGCGCCGGATGTACGGTGCCGATCATTGGGCGTCTTGACGTGCCAACTTGTGGTGTGTTCGTCGTCTCACGCTGAACAGCTTCCCAGCTCGTAATTTGCAAGCTCCAAGTTACGTATGACTTTTATTCTGTGTTCAACTAAGAAGATTGTTGAAACTTATTGCGGCATGGGTAGCTGCCGGAGATGGTTTTGTACTTGGTTCCACAGTGGCTATTTTAAGGAGGCTGATGTTCCTCATTTCGTTTCTCATCATCTGTGGAGTGTGTGTTTTAAGTGGTTTTCACGCAAATTGTAACTTGTATTGGTACATATTGACCGACTGGTTGCGGTTGTGTACGCGCCCGGCAGCCGTCGAGTTAATGGTTTAATCATTTGTCACAGCAGGATTTGGTATGTTTATTTAATGGTGAAAGTGCCTTAAGGCAACTGGAAGTGATTTCTGAGTTTCCTGCTAATTTACTGGGAGACGGGTAATGTTAAAGTGTTGCTCCATAAGAATTTGGGGGCATGCTTATTATATATTCTACTGTGGCTGTGATTTGACCTTGTGTTCATTGCAATCTGTGCTGCAGACCATTTGTTAGGTCTGCTCGTTTCCTGGCGTCGGTGCGGTTATGGATTCTTGTCAGGACCACGCATTGTGAGGCCGGTCGGACTGTATACACTCCTGGAAATGGAAAAAAGAACACATTGTCACCGGTGTGTCCGACCCACCATACTTGCTCCGGACACTGCGAGAGGGCTGTACAAGCAATGATCACACGTACGGCACAGCGGACACACCAGGAACCGCGGTGTTGGCCGTCGAATGGCGCTAGCTGCGCAGCATTTGTGCACCGCCGCCGTCAGTGTCAGCCAGTTTGCCGTGGCATACGGAGCTCCATCGTAGTCTTTAACACTGGTAGCATGCCGCGACAGCGTGGACGTGAACCGTATGTGCAGTTGACGGACTTTGAGCGAGGGCGTATAGTGGGCATGCGGGAGGCCGGGTGGACGTACCGCCGAATTGCTCAACACGTGGGGCGTGAGGTCTCCACAGTACATCGATGTTGTCGCCAGTGGTCGGCGGAAGGTGCACGTGCCCGTCGACCTGGGACCGGACCGCAGCGACGCACGGATGCACGCCAAGACCGTAGGATCCTACGCAGTGCCGTAGGGGACCGCACCGCCACTTTCCAGCAAATTAGGGACACTGTTGCTCCTGGGGTATCGGCGAGGACCATTCGCAACCGTCTCCATGAAGCTGGGCTACGGTCCCGCACACCGTTAGGCCGTCTTCCGCTCACGCCCCAACATCGTGCAGCCCGCCTCCAGTGGTGTCGCGACAGGCGTGAATGGAGGGACGAATGGAGACGTGTCGTCTTCAGCGATGAGAGTCGCTTCTGCCTTGGTGCCAATGATGGTCGTATGCGTGTTTGGCGCCGTGCAGGTGAGCGCCACAATCAGGACTGCATACGACCGAGGCACACAGGGCCAACACCTGGCATCATGGTGTGGGGAGCGATCTCCTACACTGGCCGTACACCACTGGTGATCGTCGAGGGGACACTGAATAGTGCACGGTACATCCAAACCGTCATCGAACCCATCGTTCTACCATTCCTAGACCGGCAAGGGAACTTGCTGTTCCAACAGGACAATGCACGTCCGCATGTATCCCGTGCCACCCAACGTGCTCTAGAAGGTGTAAGTCAACTACCCTGGCCAGCAAGATCTCCGGATCTGTCCCCCATTGAGCATGTTTGGGACTGGATGAAGCGTCGTCTCACGCGGTCTGCACGTCCGGCACGAACGCTGGTCCAACTGAGGCTCCAGGTGGAAATGGCATGGCAAGCCGTTCCACAGGACTACATCCAGCATCTTTACGATCGTCTCCATGGGAGAATAGCAGCCTTTATTGCTGCGAAAGGTGGATATACACTGTACTAGTGCCGACATTGTGCATGCTCTGTTGCCTGTGTCTATGTGCCTGTGGTTCTGTCAGTGTGATCATGTGATGTATCTGACCCCAGGAATGTGTCAATAAAGTTTCCCCTTCCTGGGACAATGAATTCACGGTGTTCTTATTTCACTTTCCAGGAGTGTATAAATATATACCACCCGCTAGTGAGCCTGTGCACAAGCCGTGGGGAGAGAACGCTCATATTGCCCGCAGGCCGTATCGTTATTGCTTCCAAATACTGCTGTGGGTCTTAACGCTGTTCTCTAAAGTCAAGTGCAATTTGGAAATCATTCCGAGTCATTATGTCCGTTAGTTAAGTGAGGCCACTTTGTTAATATTAGCGTTTCTGTAACTCATTTTAATGGTTGAGTTGTTACTAGCCATTCTTATTTGTGTATCTTTAATGAATGTGCAAGTTGTCTTTTCCAGTGTGTCAGTTTTGCGACCTTGGTTGGCCCACGTTGCATTTTTACTATAAGCACGTTTCACTGTGGACCTATATGTGGGCAGTTCAGTTTTATTAAGCTTTAAATGGCTCAAATGGCTCTGAGCACTATGGGACTATGGGACTTTACTGCTGAAGTCATCAGTCCCCCAGAACCTAAGGACATCACACACATCCATGCCCGAGGCAGGATTCGCACCTGCGACCGTAGCGGTCGCGCGGTTCCACACCGTAGCGCCTACAACCGCTCGGCCACTCCGGCCGGCTATTAAGCTTTAACATCTTTGTCTTTCAATGAAGTTGTGGTATTATGTGGCTGTGTAACTTTGAGTTCGAAGTGTATAGTGTTGCTAGTGTTCTGAGATATGATTAAGCAAGAACGATTGTTTATGACTGATTATTCGCCGTGCCTGCTGTCTATGATTTTGGTTGATGACGCAAAATATGATTCTTATTCGCGTTTACGTAATTCAATTAAAGTGAAGAGTTGTATATTGCATCAGTAAGAGGACAAATGCCCGAATTGAAGTTTATAATGAACTCTGTTCTGAGTCAAATTAAAATTGTAAAACAATCACAAGCTTGTCCATCACCAGTGTTCCCGAACTTCCTATTTCCTTTAAATAACTGTGGTGAGATTGCAATTTTTGATTTTCCAAAGAATTGAGTAGTACCACGGCTCAAGATTGAAGTACTGTGCAACCAGCATTCACAGTTGTACGGTTAAACTGGTGAGCACATGTACGTCATCTACATTTACGTGTGTATTCCAGAGAGCAGCTTATAGTGTGTGGCTGAGACTGCTTCTGGCACCTGTTACAAAATTTCAAGAACCGGTATTAACAAAATAGTCTACAGATATTGTCCACTCACTTAAGTATCACTTCTGCAGGGCTTTGCAAACAAATTTAGATTAATTACAGCAAACACAGGCACAGTTACGAAGGCATTCTTCCCGCGCTCCATACGCTGTAGGTAGCGTGCTAAGGACACTCAGGTGTGCACTTCACAGTGGTTTGCAGTGTATGTTTATAGATTTAATTGTCACATACATTTACCGTAAACCAAATTAAGGAATCTACTTGTTCAAATGGTTGAAATGGCTCTAAGCACTATGGGACTTAACATCTGAAGTCATCAGTCCCCTAGAACTAATTAAACCTAACTAACCTAAGGGCATCGCACACATCCATGCCCGAGGCAGGATTCGAACGTGCGACCGTAGCAGCAGTGCGGTTCCGGACTGAAGCGCCTAGAATGGCTCGGCCACAGCGGCCGGCAATCTACTTGTTGCTGCAGCTCAAGGAATTATGTACAATTGATCTCCCGGCCGTTTCCTAGTCCATGTATGGGTTTGGCGTGCCGAGGAGAAAGCTGATCAACTTTTATGTTGCTGTGTAAAAGAGCAGTAATTTGCTGGGACTATGAGCAGCCTTGGAGTGCGCTGATCCATTCTTGCGACCTGTTGCGAAGTCTCATGTGTGTTTGTGTGTGGATCGTTTCTCCTCATTTTGCTAGCAATTGAGAACTCCAGCCTCCCACATGGTTTATGTTTCGTAACAGAGTAATGACAAAACATTGTAAAGAGAACACCGTGTACTTTTTAACATTGCCACAATATTGTCGCAGTCAGCCGGCCGCGTTGGTCTAGCGGTTCTAGTCGCGCAGTCCGGAACCGCGCGACTGCTACGGTCGCAGGTTCGAATCCTGCCTCGGGCATGGATGTGTGTGATGTCGTTAGGTTAGTTAGGTTTAAGCAGTTCTAAGTTCTAGGGGACTTATGACCACAGATGTTGAGTCCCATAGTGCTCAGAGCCATTTGAACCATTTTTTTTGTCGCAGTCAGTGACGAAGCGTCGAACACTGAGACTCACGCATCTCTAAACGTACGCTGTGAAAACCGACTTCGGGACATACAGCCACAACACGTACAACACTATGGCAAACACTTGAATGTTTCGTGAAAGCTGATTCAGTGTGTGTTTACGAGTACAGTGAGATACAGCCCTTTTAGTCCTGACTGCGTGGGGCCCACGAAAAGTAAATAAAATCGAATTACATGCAAACACCCCACATCCTCTCACATACAAGCATACAAATTCACGAGAAAAAACCGGACCACAAAAGATAATTAATGTAGGGAAATGAAATTCCGCGAATAAAGTGAGTTCCACCAGCAGGTGTACGCCGTTATCTGTATGAAATAAAAGACAATGTCATAAAGATAAGTTTACATGAAAATGAATGTTACTGCAGATTGCACAATTACCTAACAGTTGATCCAATCGCCGCCGTTATCGATTATAGTTTGGCACCTTTTTGGCATGCTTTTCACGAGATTTTTCTTCATACTCTCGCGGTAACGATCTCCACATCGTCCTGATTTTATATGACAGCTGCTTCAAAGTATGTCAAGCATTTTCGATCGGATATGCATCCGCAGACATTGCAAGACATCGTGGACTCTCTTGTTCCCACGCTGTACGGAGACTGGTGCGAAGTTTCGGATCCCTCTTGAAGCACACAGTATGCCTCGTTCGAACCAAGTGAGATTTGGTTTATGCTTAAAAAGACACGATCCCATTGTCCTGAGTTTTTGTTGTCGCTCACGTTAGCTCTTTCTTCAGTAGATCATCCACGTTTCCAACCTCTAAATATCGTTTGACCCTCTTTGCAGCGACTTTCTAAGAATTTTAGCATCTCCTCCGTATGAAAGCTTTGGTCCCTTTGGGTGATTTATAAGGAACACTGCTTCCTGATGCTTCATATATTTTGCACTCGTTTTAAACTGCAACCGACGAAACAAAACATTCGACTGTCACACTGTTTATCTATCCACTGTGCAAAAGATTCGAGACCAGTACCAGAGATGTCGCTACGGGCGTTACATTTAAAATTGTGGCGTCCACCTTCTCGTGGAACTGACTGTACATTTGTCCAGGTAACATATTTAAGTGATTAGCGTTGGCACATCACAGACTAACGTAAACTCGAGTAGTAGTAGTAGAGGGGTTTTGTGGGCGCACGACAGCAAGGTCTTCAGCGCCCGTTCAGTAACATAGGGAGACAGGTGTCAAGAAAAATCCCAGAACAGGAATATAAAACGGAACATAAAACACGGGTAACAATCAGTGAAAAATATGTGCTCATCCACACCGAAGCGTGGGATGAAGCAGGGTGTTAACAGTAAAACATAGACAACACAGGAAGAAAATGATAGAGGGAGCTAAAACAATGTAGCAGATGGAAGTGGCTGGCTGACCACAAGGAAAAAAGGGGAGGAGTCAGCCACTCTGCAATACACTAAAACCTCCAGGCTAAAAGTTTAAGCCAGAGTCCAGACACGTCACAAAACTTAAAAACCCTAGACACACACGTCTCATCATTAGCTAAAACAGAAGGCAGATCTCCATCAACTTGTGGCTCTGCCCTTGCATCACGGTATAAAATGCAGTCGGTTAAAATGTGCCGGACAGAGATGTGCACACCACAAGCAGCACAAAACGGAGGATCCTCCCGCCGTAATAAAAAGCCATGTGTGAGAGGACAGTGCCCGATCCGAAGACGTGTGAGGGCCACCTCTTCCCGCCTGAGCAACCGGCAAGAGGAACGCCACGGCCGAGTGGTTGACTTTACCAACCGCAGTTTATTGGCCGTCACCGCCAGCCATTCGTCCTCCCACAACTCCATGCACTTCCTGTGGAGTGCAGCAATGACCGACTGCAAGGGGATAGGACACTGGACCACATCCTGCTCTCTGCAGGCCTCCTTGGCAGCCCGATCAGCCTGTTCATTACCCCATTTGCCGACATGACCAGGCACCCAGCAGAAGGATACCTCTTTACCCCGCCGTTGGAGCAAGTACAGTTGGTTATGTATCAGCTGGACCATCTCCTCAGTCGGGTATAGGTTCTGCAGTGATTGTAAGGCACTAAGAGAATCGGAGCAGAGAAGAAATCGATCGCCCCGAACACGATGCATCAGCTCCAGCGCCTTCAGGATCGCGTGGAGCTCCGCTGCGAAAACGGTATATTCAGCAGGGAGGCGAATCCGGGTAACAAGATCGGGGAACACCACAGAACAGCCAAGCAGATAAGCCATTGCAAATGTGAAATACTGGTACGTCAACAACCGCTGTAACTGCCAGGATGCTAAGTGCAAGCATCCAAACGTGCGTGCATTGTGACCTCCACCAAGCCCCTCCAATAAGCACTCGCTTGACAGCGCACAGTAAGCAAACGGCTGTGGTTTGGGGTCAGTAGATTGCACGCCACAGGTGGTCTGGCTCGGAGTTTGGCTTGAAGTAGCCGATTTGTTACAGTTCGTTGTGTTTCAGCTGCTGCTCAAACTGCTGCTGAAGATGCAGTACGATGCGCCAGAGCGATACGCCGGACATGATGGTCTTCCCTCTCGATAGTGCCACGTGGCTGACAGGTGCCCGATCTCCTTGCAGCCGTACATTCCCGTGACCATCACTGCCAACAGTCAGACGCATTAAAACTGCTACACCAAGAAGAAATGCAGACAATAAACGGGTATTCATTGGACAGATATATTACTCTAGAACTGACATGTGATTACATTTTAACGCAATTTGGGTGCATAGATCCTGAGAAATCAGTACCCAGAACAGCCACCTCTGGCCGTAATAACGGCCTTGATACGCATAGGCATTGAGTCAAACAGAGCTTGGATGGCGTGTACAGGTACACAGCTGCCCATGCAGCTTCAACACGATACCACAAAGTAGTGACTGGCGTATTGTGACGAGCCAGTTGCTCGGCCACCATTGACCAGACGTTTTCAGTTGGTCAGACATCTGGAGAATGTGCTGGCCAGGGCAGCAGTCGAACATTTTCTGTATGCAGAAAGGCCCGTACAGGACCTGCAACATGCGGTCGTCCATTATCCTGCTGGAATGTAGGGTTTCGCAGGGATCGAATGAAGGGTAGAGCCCGGGTCGTAACACATCTGAAATGTAACGTCCACTGTTCAAAGTGCCGTCAGTGCGAACAAGAGAATACCGAGACGTGTAACGAATGGCACCCCATACCATCACGCCGGGTGATACGCCAGTATGGCGATGACCAATACACGCTTCCAACGTGCGTTCACCGCGATGTCGCCAAACACGGATGCGACCATCATGATGCTGCAAACAGAACCTGGATTCATCCGAATGATGACGTTTTGCCATTCGTGCACCGAGGTTCGTCGTTGAGTACACCATCGCAGGCGCTCCTGTCTGTGATGCAGCGTCAATGGTGGCCGCAGCCACGCTCTCCGAGCTGATAGTCCATGCTGTTGCAAACGTCGCCGAACTGTTCGTGCAGATGGTTGTTGTCTTGCAAACGTCCCCATCTCTTGACTCAGGGATCGAGACGTGGCTCCACGATCCGTTACAGCCATGCGGATAAGATGCCTGTCATCTCGACTGCTAGTGATACGAGGCCGTTGGGATCCAGCACGGGGTTCCGTATTACCCTCCTGAACCCACCGATTCCATATGCTGCTAACAGTCATTAGATTTCGACCAAAGCGATACGATAAACCACAATCGCGATAGCCTACAATCCGACCTTTATCAAAATCGGAAACGTGATGGTACGCATTTCTCCTCCTTACCCGAGGCATCACGTAACAACAATGTTTCACCAGGCAACGCCGGTCAACTGCTGTTTGTGTATGAGAAATCGGTTGGAAACTTTCCTCATGTCAGCACGTTGTCAGTGTCGCCACCGGAGCCAACCTTGTATAATCATTTGCATATCACAGCATCTTCTTCCTGTCGGTTAAATTTCGCGTCTGTAGCACGTCATCTTCATGGTGTAGCAATTTCCATGGCCAGTAGTGTACATTCTTGCCAAGTCTTTGTGCAATATCGCAGAAGTAACATCCAGCCTCTAGTAGACCTATTACACGACCTGTTTCCGGCGGGGTCAGGGATTTTCACCTGCCTCGAGATGACTGGGTGTTTGTGTTGTCCTCATCATTTCATAATCATCCAGGAAAGTGGCGAAATTGGACTGAGCAAAGATTGGATAATTGTACGGGCGCTGATAACCACGCAGTTGAGCGCCCCAAAAAACCAAACATCATCATCATCGTCATCACGACCTGTTTCAAATTCAGTGGCATGTTGATAATGGTTTCTTTGCCTCATTAAAGGCTTCCTCGACTAACATCAACTCACCCCTTCCTGTCTCAAAGGTCATTAACTACCAGTAGTACTCCTATGCAACTGCCGCCAAAATTTAGTAGATATCGCTTTTCAGGTACTTACAACTTCTTGGTGTTGGATGTTCTGCAGTCAGTAAATACACTGAAGCGCCAAATAATTGGTATAGGCAGGCGTATTCAAAACAGAGATATGTACACAGACAGAATTCGGCGCTGCAGTCAGCAGCGCCTATATAAGATAAGAAGTGTCTGCCGCAGTTGTTAGGTCGGTTACTGCTCCTACAATGACACGTTATCAAGATTTAAGTGAGTTTGAACGTGGTGTTACAGCCGGCGCACGAGCGATGGAACACAGCATCTCCGAGGTAGCCATGAAGTGGGGATTATCACGCACGATCATTTCAAGAGTGTACCTTGAACATCAGGAATCCGGTAAAATATCAAATCTCCGACGTCGCTTCGACCGAAAAAAGGTCCTGCAACAACAGGCCATAATGATGACTGAGGAGAATCGTCTAACGTCACAGAAGTGCAACCCTTCCGCAAACTGCAGATTCCAAATGGTTCAAATGGCTCTGAGCACTATGGGACTTATCATCTGCGGTCATCAGTCCCCTAGAACTAAGAACTACTTAAACCTAACTAACCTAACGACATGACACACATCCATGCCCGAGACAGTGTTCGAACCTGCGACCGTAGCGGTCGCGCGGTTCCAGACTGAAGCGTCTAGAACCGCTAGGCCACACCATCCGGCGCAGATTTCAATACTGGGCCATCAACAAGTGTCAGCGTCTGAAATATTCAACGAAACATCATCCATATGGGCTTTCTGAACCGAAGACCCACTCGCGTACCCTTGATAACTCGCGACACAAAGGTTTACCCTCGCCTGGGCCCGTCAACACCGACATTGGACTGTTGATGACTGGGAACTGTTGCCAGGTCGGACGACTTCCGTTCCAAGTTGTATCGCGTGGATGGACGTGTACGGCTATCGAGACAACTACATGAATCCATGGACCCTGCATGTCGGCAGGGGACTGTACAACCTGGTGGAGGCTCTGTACTGGTGTGGGGCGTGTGTAGTTGGAGTGATATGGGACACCTGATACCTCTAGATACGACTCTGACAGGTGACACGTACGTACGTATCCTGTCTGATCACCTGCATCTATTCATGACCGTTCTGCATTCCGATGGATTTGGGCAATTCCAGCAGGACAATGCGACACCCCACGCGTCCAGAATTGTTATACAGTGGCTCCAGGAACACTCTTCTGAGTTTAAACATTTCCGCTGGCCACCAAACTCCCTAGACATTAAAATTATTGAGGTTATATGGGATGCCTTTCAATATGCTGTTCAGAAGAGGTCTCCACCCCTTGTACTGTTACGGATTTATGGACAGCCCTGTTGTACTCATGGTGTCAGTTCCCTCCAGCCTCCCGGCCACGTCGTGTTATGACACTTCTGCGCGCTCGTAGGAGCCCTACGCGATATTAAACAGGTGTACCAGTTTCTTTGGCTCTTCGGCGTATATATTGTGCTTGATTTATAAGAAAACAGGTTCCGGTACTGTGGTTTTCGTGGATTTATTTTTGAATTTTAAACCTCTGAAAACGTTATTTTTTATGCATATGAAACGGGTGAAAACATTTTTACTGGTAAAAAATATAGGTCTGACGTACCACACCTCGAAATCGGCGCTTCTGATTTCATCGCCAGAAATACCGATACTTGGTACCAGGTCATACCGTTACAAACGAAGCACTATAATGTGTGTAAGTCTTCGCTGATCAAGACCGCGGTTTATTATTTTTATTGATTACTGGTTTCGGCTGAAGCTGTCAGCCAGCCCTATTTTACAGGACAATTTTTTTGTACTATAACCTCCTGGTAGAAAACATAAAAGTTTGTGACTGTACACAGAAAAGTTTTTCACCTTGTGATCTAGATATTCAGGGTGGTCCATTGATCGTGAGTGGGCCAAATATCTCACGAAATAAGCGTCAAACGAAAAATCTACAAAGAACGAAACTTGCCTAGCTTAAACGGGGAAACCAGATGGGCTATGGTTGGCCCGCTAGATGGCACTGCCATAGGTCAAACGGATATCAACTGCGTTTTTTTAAAAATAAGAACACCCATTTTTATTACATATTCGTGTAGTAGGTAAAGAAATATGAATGTTTTAGTTGGACCACTTTTTTTGCTTTGTGATAGATGGCGCTGTAATAGTCACAAACGTATGGCTCACAATTTTAGACGAACAGTTGATAATAGATAGGTTTTTTAAATTAAAATACAGAACCTAGGTACGTTTGAACAATTTATTTCGGTTGTTCCAATGTGATACATGTACCTTTGTGAACTTATCATTTCTGAGAACGCATGCTGTTACACCGTGATTACCTGTAAATACCACATTAATGGAATAAATGCTCAAAATGATGTCCGCCAACCTCAATGCATTTGGCAATACGTGTAACGACATTCCTCTCAACAGCGAGTAGTTCGTCTTCCGTAATGTTCGCACATGCATTGACAATGCGCTGACGCATGTTGCCAGGCGCTGTCAGTGGATCACAAAGGCAAATATCCTTCAACTTTCCCCACAGAAAGAAATCCAGGGACGTCAGATCCGGTGAACGTGCGGGCCATGGTATGGTGTTTCGACGAGCAATTCACCTGACATGAAATATGCTATTCAATACCGCTTCAACCGCACGCGAAATACGTGCCTGACATCCATCATGCAGGAAGTACATCGCTATTCTGTCATGCAGTGAAACATCGGTAGAACATTACATAGGAAATCAGCATACATTGTACCATTTAGATTGCCATCGATAAAATGGGGATCAATTATTCTCCTTCCGATAATGCCGCACCATACATTAAACCGCCAAGGTCGCTGATGTTCCACTTGTCGCAGCCATCGTGGATTTTCCGTTGCCCAATAGTGCATATTATGCCGATTTACGTTACCGCTGTTGGTGAATGACGCTTCGTCGCTAAATAGAACGCGTGCAAAAAATCTGTCATCGTCCCGTAATTTCTCTTGTGCCCAGTGACAGAACTGTACACGACGTTCAAAGTCGTCGCCATGCAATTCCTGGTGCATAGAAATAAGGTACAGGTGCAATCGATGTTGGTGTGGCTTATTTCGTGAGATATTTGGCCTCGTCACTATCAATGGACAACCCTGAATATAGATCGTTAGGTAGGATGTTTGCAAACTGCAGACATACACTCCTGGAAATTGAAATAAGAACACCGTGAATTCATTGTCCCAGGAAGGGGAAACTTTATTGACACATTCCTGGGGTCAGATACATCACATGATCACACTGACAGAACCACAGGCACATAGACACAGGCAACAGAGCATGCACAATGTCGGCACTAGTACAGTGTATATCCACCTTTCGCAGCAATGCAGGCTGCTATTCTCCCATGGAGACGATCGTAGAGATGCTGGATGTAGTCCTGTGGAACGGCTTGCCATGCCATTTCCACCTGGCGCCTCAGTTGGACCAGCGTTCGTGCTGGACGTGCAGACCGCGTGAGACGACGCTTCATCCAGTCCCAAACATGCTCAATGGGGGACAGATCCGGAGATCTTGCTGGCCAGGGTAGTTGACTTACACCTTCTAGAGCACGTTGGGTGGCACGGGATACATGCGGACGTGCATTGTCCTGTTGGAACAGCAAGTTCCCTTGCCGGTCTAGGAATGGTAGAACGATGGGTTCGATGACGGTTTGGATGTACCGTGCACTATTCAGTGTCCCCTCGACGATCACCAGTGGTGTACGGCCAGTGTAGGAGATCGCTCCCCACACCATGATGCCGGGTGTTGGCCCTGTGTGCCTCGGTCGTATGCAGTCCTGATTGTGGCGCTCACCTGCACGGCGCCAAACACGCATACGACCATCATTGGCACCAAGGCAGAAGCGACTCTCATCGCTGAAGACGACACGTCTCCATTCGTCCCTCCATTCACGGATGTCGCGACACCACTGGAGGCGGGATGCACGATGTTGGGGCGTGAGCGGAAGACGGCCTAACGGTGTGCGGGACCGTAGCCCAGCTTCATGGAGACGGTTGCGAATGGTCCTCGCCGATACCCCAGGAGCAACAGTGTCCCTAATTTGCTGGGAAGTGGCGGTGCGGTCCCCTACGGCACTGCGTAGGATCCTACGGTCTTGGCGTGCATCCGTGCGTCGCTGCGGTCCGGTCCCAGGTCGACGGGCACGTGCACCTTCCGCCGACCACTGGCGACAACATCGATGTACTGTGGAGACCTGACGCCCCACGTGTTGAGCAATTCGGCGGTACGTCCACCCGGCCTCCCGCATGCCCACTATACGCCCTCGTTCAAAGTCCGTCAACTGCACATACGGTTCACGTCCACGTTGTCGCGGCATGCTACCAGTGTTAAAGACTGCGATGGAGCTCCGTATGCCACGGCAAACTGGCTGACACTGACGGCGGCGGTGCACAAATGCTGCGCAGCTAGCGCCATTCGACGGCCAACACCGCGGTTCCTGGTGTGTCCGCTGTGCCGTGCGTGTGATCATTGCTTGTACAGCCCTCTCGCAGTGTCCGGAGCAAGTATGGTGGGTCTGACACACCGGTGTCAATGTGTTTTTTTTTTCCATTTCCAGGAGTGTATTTGGTAAGTTAAGAGTGAGTTTTCGATACATCGCTCTCGTTCATAATTTCGTACTGTTACTCCGAATAATACAAACAGAACTTCTCATTTTTCTGTAAGAATGAATAGTGACAAAGCACCCTTCACTGTCATAGGTGACAATAGTTCAGCAATAGGCAAGTTTTATAGCGATTGTTATAAAATTTATTATTTATTAATTCATTGGGTGAAACCACTCATAATTTCACGTGTTTTGCCCAGTATCAGCCAATGTCGGTATATATGAGATTAGTGAGAACTGTATTGGCGAACTTGCAAAAGTTTTTCAGGAACATTTGGTGAGTGGCGTATTTTCGGAACACGTTGTTTGCAGTGAATCGTTACTGGGTGACAACATTAATTTAGTTGCACTCCATACCGCCAAATACTGTCGTATCTCATTATATCGTGTGTGCGCGCGCGCGTTTGTGTGTGTGTGTGTGTGTTCTGCTAACCCAGAACCAATCTTATAGACTGGCTTTTATTTCTCACTGTTGAAGGCACAGTTAACAACCATTATTTTTTTGCACGTAAGAATATACTTTCGCATCGTAAACGGGTCTCGGCCCAAACACTGCTATATTGCTATGTAAGCTGTCTTGTAAGCCCCGGTTACTTGTTCCCAACACGCCATCTACAGTCATCAGAAAGTAATTAGCGCTCTAGTGATCAATTTTAAATGATACGCTCCATTGTTCCGTCGCATGAACATTACGTGTCTACCACACAAACGCTAAATTACTCCCTAACAGCTCCCTTGAGTATCAAAGTTGTCTCACGCCGAATCGAACGACAAACGTTCTCAACATCCAGTCAAGCGTTTGCCAGCAGCCGATATATCCATTTAGCATTAAGCTTTTTCGTAAATGAAAAGTAGAGTTGGCACATGTGGTGGACACTGGGCAGTTAAACACTTAACTCGATATTTTCGACGCGTGCCTCTATGCCTCAGTGGGTAATTCCGCGCCAGTAATCGTGCCACGTGCCTTGTTCACTCACTGGAACATTTATTTGTTGATTTTAGTTTATGGAACAGAGTGTACTAATAATACGTGGAACAGAATGTATTAATAATACGTCATTTTCTAATTGATTGGCTGGTTGATTTGGGGGAGGGGACCAAACAGCGACGTCACCGCTGCCATCGGATTAGGAAAGAAGGTTGGGCGTGCCCTTTCATGGGAACCATCCCGAAATTTGTCTGAAACGATTAAGGGAAATCACGGGAAAAGCTAAATCAGGATGTCCGTGTACGTGTTTGAACCGTAGTCCTCCTGAATGCGAATCCAGTGTGGTCGTTCCGTGGGAAATGTTTTGTAACATGGTGCTGCAAAGAAAGAAACTTCGCATTCTGAACTCCGATAAAATCTCTTCCTCCAAAACTTCTCCTCTATACACTGAGGTTATAAAAATTATGACATAGCGAAATGCCCATATACATACGCCGCTAGTATCGCGCACTTGAGGTATAAAAGTACAGTGTATTGGTGGCTGTGTCGTTTGTAAGAACGCAGAATGGTAGAGCTCGACACATGGGATATTTCACTTCGGAAATCGTTAGGGAATCATTATTCCGAGATCCACAATCTCAAGAGTGAGCCACGAATACCAAATCTAAGGAATGACACTACTGACCATTAAAATTGCTACACCAAGAAGAAATGCAGATGATAAACGGGTATTCATTGGACAAATATATTATACTAGAACTGACATGTGATTACATTTTCACGCAATATGGGTGCATAGATCCTGAGAAATCAGTACCCAGAACAGCCACCTCTGGCCGTAATAACGGCCTTGATACGCCTGGGCATTGAGTCAAACAGAGCTAGGATGGCGTGTACAGGTACAGCTGCCCATGCAGCTCCAACACGATACCACAGTTCATCAAGAGTAGTGACTGGCGTATTGTGACGAGCCAGTTGCTCGGCCTCCATTGACCAGACGTTTTCAACTGGTGAGAGATCTGGAGAATGTGCTGGCCAGCGCAGCAGTCGAACATTTTCTGTATCCAGAAAGGCACGTACAGGACCTGCAACATGCGGTCGTGCATTATCCTGCTGAGATATAGGGTTTCGCAGGGATAGAATGCAGGTTAGAGCCACGGGTCGTAACACATCTGAAATGTAACGTCCACTGTTCAAAGTGCCGTCAGTGCGAACAAGAGGTGAACGAGTCATGTAACCAATGGCACCCCACACCATCGCGCTGGGTGATACGCCAGTATGACGAATACACGCTTCGAATGTGTGTTCACCGCGATGTCGCCAAATACGGATGCGACCATCATAATGCTGTAAACAGAACCTGGATTCGTCTGAAATAACGTTTTGCCATTCGTGCACCCAGGTTCGTCGTTGAGTACACCATCGCAGGCGCTCCTGTCTGTGATGCAGCGTCAAGGGCAACCGCAGCCATGGTCTCCGAACTGATAGTCCATGCTGCTGCAAACGTAGTCGAACTGTTCGTGCAGATGGTTGTTGTCTTGCAAACGTCCCCATCTGTTCACTCAGGGATCGAGACGTGGCTGCACGATCCGTTACAGCCATGCGCATAAGATGCCTGTCATCTCGACTGCTAGTGATACGAGGCCGTTGGGATCCAGCACGGCGTTCCGTATTACCTTACTGAACCGACCGGTTCCTTATTGTGCTAACAGTCATTGGATCTCGACCAACGCGAGCAGCTATGTCGCGATACGATAAACCGCAATCGCGATAAGCTACAATCCGATCTTTATCAAAGTCGGAAACGTGATGGTACGCATTTCTCCTCCCTACACGAGGCATCACAACAACGTTTCATCAGGCAACGCCGGTGAAATGCTGTTCTTGTATGGGTAATCGGTTGGAAACTTTCCTCATGTCAGAACGTTGTATGTGTCGCCACCGGCTTCAACCTTGTTTGAATGCTCTGAAAAGCTAATCATTTGCATATCACAGCATCTTCTTCCTGTCGGTTAAATTTCGGGTCTGCAGCACGTCATCTTCGTTGTGTAGTTCTCATCACGGACAAAGCACTGGCCGACGGTCTTCACTTAACTACCGGCAGCAGCGGCGTTGGCGCAGAATTGCCGCTCCTATCAGAGAAACAAAAACTAAGCTCCTCCCGAACAGGCCATGAAGGCCCAACGGTACCGACCGGCCCCCGTGTCGTCCTCAGCCCAAAGGCGTCACCGGATGCGGATACGGAAGGGCATGTGGTCAGCACGCCGCTCTCCCGGCCTTATGCCACTTTCCGAGACCGGAGCCGCTGCTTCTCAATGAAGTAGCTCCTCAGTGGAAGGACTGAGTGCAGCCCGTTTGCCGACAGCGCTCCTCAGACCGGATGGTCACCCATCCAAGTGTTAGCCCAGCCCGACAGCCCTTAACTTCGGTGATCTGGCGGGAAATGGTGTTACCACTGCGGCAAGGCCGTTGGCACCGGAGAAGCAACACTGCGTGAAATACGCGCAATAGTCAATTTGCGACTTTCGACATAGATCTGGGCTGCAAATGCAGTTCCGAGATGAACGGTTGACACAGGTGAGGAATTCCTATCCGGCCGTTCGAGTTGGCAAGGTAAAAACAATAACAATTCCCCCAGCAAATCACGATCATACTCCACAACAATTCACAACGTTATTTTCTCTTGAGAATTATGACTACCCATGTCCTAAAAGTATAAACGCATTTCACAAAATCCGTCATGTTGACTGTCGAGTGGTTTCATCTAATGGAGGAATCATCAAAAAAATCTTCGTAACACCTACCCGCGTCGAATGATACTGGATCGCTAGTTCACTTTTTAATACCATATTACCCCATATTACTCCATTTCAACCCAAATACAGAATTTAATCACGAAGCTCATGACGAATCTTAACTCCATACTTTGACAAAAGAATGAGATATTCCTCACCCGGATCTTTAATAAAATGGGCCATGAACGCTTCGTAGTGCACAGTTGGTCGTAGTGTAAGGCAGCTTCTCACCTGAAGATGACGGACAGATGAGCTCGAAACAGTTTTCAAATTGACTTGAAGATCCGGCTGCTAACCCGAGAAAAGTGCCACAATTTATTTCGCCGGGAAAGATTAAGAAATCAGAAACAAAGCAATTAATCATCTAATTTGACACAGTCTCCAAAGTAAAATTTATGGGTTAGATACTTCGACCTTCTAAAATGAATAATATTTCAGGCACAGGGAGGGATTTTCTCTACCTCTTCTGAACATATTCCAAATTAGCTACACACATGCTGAGGAGAAAGAACAAAGGAGTTCAATAAACTGCCAGGCATCTGCGGGAGATTTTGCGTTATGACAGATGTAGCAGTGCAAGTCGACTTTCTGGAAAAGACAGCCGACGTTACAGAGGTAACCAAATTTATGACAGATGTGAAAAGCTCACCAAAATATTTAGAAACAGATATTTAAGAAATAGAAAATGTAAAAATAAATCATACATTTGTGGGAGACTTTTCAAGAAAACTGATCAGCTTTAGAGATGGATACCTACGATAGAAAAAGCGTATGGTGTAACAAAGAATGTGTACAAAAAAGTATTTATATTTTAAAAAATCTGAACATATTGCACTACAACACAGGAGTAAAACCACAGTGCCTGTATGGTAGCGAATGTCTAGTATTAAAGTGTAAGCTTCATAAATCAGAAGAAGAATTAAGAAGAAGAATTAGACAGAAAAATTAGATCTTCAGAAAAATGCGGCATTCTGGAAATCAAGAAGTAGCGATGTATATCGGAACAGAGAAACCGTATCTGAAAGACCAAAACAGACAATGACGGTAATCCCAACAAAACGATCTTCAACTACCTTGAGGGAAGGAGATTGACAAACATCTAGATTCAAGAGATCAGGAAAGACTTGGAAAGGAATAACATAAGGGAAAAAGTATCGGAAAAGAGAGACTTTTTGAGGGAAAAGGTTTTACAACGGTAGGGAAAAGAACACAGGCAGAAAGCCGTTCCAAGACAGGAAACAGAAATATCGTGAAACGAAGCGGTCGCTTGAAGAAAAGAAAGAACTATAAAGGATTAATTAACCTTGCCGTATCATGACAAGTCGACTCGTGGAAACAAGTGCGGGTCATGCGTCAACATCAAGAGTCACATTCTTGGGAACGAAAGATGCACCGTTTTATATGTGTCGGATATAGATCTTTCAATACGTACATTATCCAAAAAACAATACGGCCAGAGGAAGGAAACGTATGATGGTTACCGAGTAAAAATAGCAGATCTAATGTTAAGCAGTGTCGAACTGCTGGACTCTATCAATCGCAATTTCGGGCCCATTTCACAAAACATATCGATCCGACGCCTAAAAATAAGCCCCATGGATGTGCAAAGTTTGCATGAAACACAAAGTACGAAGCAAATCGCCTCGGTCATACAACGAAGGCTTTCACGACCGGATGGTACTGTTGTTGATAATTCTTCCGGGTTATATGGCCGTGGTCCATGGAATACTTCTGTTCCTAACGTTTCGGCCATATAAACCGGAAGAATTATCTACAACAAATCGTCTCGATAATTCACAGAGTGTAATGTGGCGCCTCTCCTAATACCACAACGCTTTCGAAATCACCACGCCATGACTGATACTGTTTTTTAGAGGTATTTTGCGATTAGAATGTCATTTTTGTTGATGATTTCTACATTTAGGCCTCGTGTTATTACATTGCTTCTGAAGAAGTCGCACCTGAAGACGCCACAAAGTTTATAATTTCTGTTAAACTTTCGTTTATGTGTAAAAATTTATATTTATGTTTTGAAGGATAGTTCGAATTAGATGATTACTCTACAATCACATTTAAGAGGGTTTATCAGACCACCTTCACAATTTTCTATTATTCCAATCTCGTATAGTGCGCAGAAAGAACGAAAACCTGTATCTTTACGTATGAGCACTGATTTACCTTATTTTATCGTGGTGATCGTTTCTAGCTATGTAGGTCGGCGTCAACAAAACATTTTCGCATTCGGAGGAGAGAGTTGGTGACTGGATTCGTCCGCAAAGAAAAACGCCTTTCCGTTAATAACGTCCATCCCAAATCCTGTATAATTTCAGTGATTCTCTCTCTCTCTCTATCTCTCTCTCTCTCTCTCTCTCTCTCTCTCTCTCTCTCTCTCTATCTCTCTCTCTGTGTGTGTGTGTGTGTGTGTGTGTGTGTGTGTGTGTGTGTGTGTGTGTGTGTATGACGTCACATTACACTCTGTGAACTCGCACATGATTTCGTACTTCGTGTCTCATGCATTCTTTGAATTTCTTTTTTTTTTTTTTTTTTTTTTTAGGCGTTGCTTATATATGCTTTGTGAAATGAGTGCAAGGTCGCGGTTGGAGTCGAAAGCGTGTTTCACCTAGCTTAGCGTAGAATTACAGTAGCGTCAGCGTCTACAAGGTCAGTATCTCGTGCAGCAAGCGATTATGTAGTTACATAATAGATATCCGCATGTCTACTTTTAATGCGACTGTCTCGGAACGCAGTCTGGCCCGTTTCATAAGCACCGTCTACAGTCATCTAAATTATATGGCTGCGGGTTAATAGCAGAAATTGGGACGTCGTTCTTGGATGTCTTAAAAGCAATAAGAAGAAGGAGAAATAGTAGAGGACGATGAAGAGTGCTGATGAGTATCATTTTTCCTTCATGATAGTCGGCTTCCGGGTACTGCATGCCCCACAGAACGCTCAACTAACGCCGCGCCACTAAACAGCTCCAGTGCCCCCTCAGCTAAGCAGTTTTCGTCGCCCGGTTTGGATGCGAAAAGCGTGCTGTGCGCCGCTATTATCTGCTTGTTTGGCGTTTGTAACGTAAACACCAATAGATAGGAGAGTGGGGGGGGGGGGGGGGGGGAGATCCCCGATAATCGCATCGAAGACCCGATGGCAGGACAACGCTCACGATGTGGCGACCCAGAGGGCCATCTGCCCAACGACCGCTATCACCGGAGTAAGGGCGAGGGTTTTCTCACTAACGGCGCGCAGGAACGCATCTTTGCCTCACGTTTCGTTGCAGCCAAATGATGTCGTACAAACACAGTGACCGACAAAAACTGAGTCACAGAAGGAAGTAAAATTTTGCCAAACAGTCTGACTGACAATCCCTGAGAAGTTCTGGTGTCACGTAAAGTCAGTAGGGCAATCGCGAAATGCATCTTGAGGATAGGTAAATTTCCTTTACTATAGCAGTCGATAGCAATGTTTATAAATTTTCAAAGCACACGGGACAGTCAGAGTAACGTAATCACCGCCTATGATCGACGTTGTTGTTGTTGTTGTTGTGGTCTTCAGTCCTGAGACTGGTTTGATGCAGCTCTCCATGCTACTCTATCCTGTGCAAGCTTCTTCATCTCCCAGTACCTACTGCAACCTACATCCTTCTGAATCTGCTTAGTGTATTCACCTCTTGGTCTCGCTCTACGATTTTTACCCTCCATGCTGCCCTCCAATGCTAAATTTGTGATCCCTTGATGCCTCAAAACATGTCCTACCAACCGGTCCCTTCTTCTAGTCGAGTTGTGCCACAAACTTCTCTTCTCCCCAATCCTATTCAATACCTCCTCACCTACCTTATCTTCAGCATTCTTCTGTAGCACCACATTTCGAAAGCTTCTATTCTCTTCTTGTCCAAACTAGTTATCGTCCATGTTTCACTTCCATACATGGCTACACTCTATACAAATACTTTCAGAAACGACTTCCTGACACTTAAATCTATACTCGATGTTAACAAATTTCTCTTCTTCAGAAACGATTTCCTTGCCATTGCCAGTCTACATTTTATATCCTCTCTACTTCGACCATCATCAGTTATTTTACTCCCCAAATAGCAAAACTCCTTTACTACTTTAAGTGTCTCATTTCCTAATCTAATTCCCTCAGCATCACCCGATTTAATTTGACTACATTCCATTATCCTCGTTTTGCTTTTGTTGATGTTCATCTTATATCCTCCTTTCAAAGACACTGTCCATTCCGTTCAACTGCTCTTCCAAGTTCTTTGCTGTCTCTGACAGAATTACAATGTCATCGGCGAACCTCAAAGTTTTTACTTCTTCTCCATGAATTTTAATACCTACTCCGAATTTTTCTTTTGTTTCCTTTACTGCTTGCTCAATATACAGATTGAACAACATCGGGGAGAGGCTACAACCCTGTCTCACTCCTTTCCCAACCACTGCTTCCCTTTCATGCCCCTCGACTCTTATAACTGCCATCTGATTTCTGTACAAATTGTAAATAGCCTTTCGCTCCCTGTATTTTATACCTGCCACCTTCAGAATTTGAAAGAGAGTATTCCAGTTAACATTGTCAAAAGCTTTCTCTAAGTCTACAAATGCTAGAAACGTAGGTTTGCCTTTTCTTAATCTTTCTTCTAAGATAAGTCGTAAGGTTAGTATTGCCTCACGTGTTCCAACATTTCTACGGAATCCAAACTGATCTTCCCCGAGGTCCGCTTCTACCAGTTTTTCCATTCGTCTGTAAAGAATTCGCGTTAGTATTTTGCAGCTGTGACTTATTAAACTGATAGTTCGGTAATTTTCACATCTGTCAACACCTGCTTTCTTTGGGATTGGAATTATTATATTCTTCTTGAGGGTATTTCGCCTGTCTCATACATCTTGCTCACCAGATGGTAGATTTTTGTCAGGACTGGCTCTCCCAAGGCCATCAGTCGTTCTAATGGAATGTTGTCTACTCCCGGGGCTTTGTTTCGACTCAGGTCTTTCAGTGCTCTGTCAAACTCTTCACGCAGTATCTTATCTCCCATTTCGTCTTCATCTACATCCTCTTCCATTTCCATAATATTGTCCTCAAGTACATCGCCCTTGTATAAACCCTCCATATACTCCTTCCACCTTTCTGCCTTCCCTTCTTTGCTTAGAACTGGGTTGCCATCTGAGCTCTTGATATTCATACAAGTGGTTCTCTTCTCTCCAGAGGTCATAAGCCTGCAATAACCGCTCATGGATGGTAGGTTGCAGCAATAGGTTGCAGCAATAGGTTGCAGCAATAGGTTGCAGCACTAGCAGTAGGAGGGTACGCGGAAAACGGTGCAGTGATCGTAATGAGGAAACGGACCGATTTATCTGACGTCTAAAATAGCATGATCATTGGCAGTCGGGCCAAGGATGGAAGCATTTCCGAAACAGCTAAGATTGTGAACTGTTAGCGAGCAGTCGTGTTTAAAGTATGGCGAAATGATGCTTTCCAAAACTGGCACCGAGGATACTTAGTGTAGTGTATCACGCATCACGTATGACAGGGGTATAGCAATGTGAATAGACGTGCAGATGTTAAATAACCGACCGCCCAGCTGAACCAAAAGGCCAGACCGTTTAGCGAACATTCATGTGTATGGGCCTCTGCAGCAGCGTCCAGTTGATGCACAACTGCTGACTGCTGTTCATCTGAGATAAAGGTTAGAATTTTCACTCCATCACCACAACAGGACGTCCACTGAGTACCCTTTTCATATCAATCACGTTTTATGCTTCACCAGAAAGACGGCCGTTGGTGCGTACGACGTAATGCATCTGAAAGGGAACGTCCTTCAACAATCGTCACAAGGGTCGAGGCCTTAGAGCGATATGACCTGGGGAATCATGCAATGAAGGCTTTCACGACCGGATGTTTCAGCTGCCGAGAACTCTTCCGCATTGTTTGCCGTGGTCTGGATTTCACATGATAGCAGAGATAAACCTTGTCAAGGATAACTATCGATCATAGTACGTCAAAGATAAAAGCTTCTCACCAATTCTGTAGCGCCACTGTCCATATACCTCTGAGTTTCATAGCTTCTTGTTTTCAGTTAAAATTATCCCCATGTTTATATATTTCGATGGCTTTCTCTATATAGCCGTGGATAGTAGTTCGTCATAGTACATAAAACTTCAGTTTCCGAAAATTTCGATACGTGATCACCCGACCAAAGAGCATGTCCGCCACGGCTGACTTATCTATTTTCCTTAGTCAACAAAGACTTTTATATTCCTTCAACCGCATATTCACACTTCTCTTTGTAGTTCCAATGTAGATCCCACCACATGTACACGGAATCTTGTATACACCACTTGCAGACAGAGAGGACGTTTGTCCTTAACGGAGCGAAGTGCTTGGCCTATTTTCTTAGTTGGTCTGAAAATCGGTCGAACGTTATGTTTCCTTAAAATCTTGCCGAGTTGATCCGTTATTTTTTTTACAGTTTTACTATGATCGATAGTTATATTTTATCCTTAACAAGGTTTATCTCTGCTATCACGTGAAATCCAGACCACGCCCACTTTGCCACGCCCACTTTGCACGGTATTTAGGCCGTTCTTCGACGTCCGACTCGTCAGTCGGCAAGGCTCAGCACAACCAGGAGCATCTCCAAGGATGTCCAACGTAGCTTTGGACGAAACGTCAGGGATAGAAGAGTTCCATGGACCACGGCCATACAACCCGGAAAAATTGTCGTCCTGGGGAATGTTTTCGTGGCATTCCCAGGGTGATCTCGTCATTCCGGAAGCCACAATGAATCAACACAAGTATGCAACTATCCTTGAATAACATGTCCACACCTACATGATACTCATTTTTCGTTGGGACGATTCTATCTTCCAGTAGGACAACGCAACATGCCACACAGCTCGCAATGTACGGGCATCGTTCGAAAAACTCGACGAATGTAAATCCAATCGAGAATGTGTAGGACCTCCTCTACCGGGCTGTCTGCACCATTCGACCTGAACCGAAAAAAGCGGGACAGCTGGCAACGGCTCTGAAGTCGGCATGAATCCACAACCGTGTCGGTGCCTTCTAAAATCACGTTGACACTCTAGCTGCACCACTCGCAGCGGCCAGCCCACGAAAAGTTGATTATTCAGGCTTCTGACAAGTAGTCAGATTGATGTGACTGGACACAACGTAGTTCCCCGTTCTTCAGGAATCTGAAATTTTGAATCTACGACTGCATACCATGTCATGGGGAATTTTTTGAGCCTATTGGAATAGGGGTAAAATACAGGGAGCGAAAGGCGATTTACAATTTGCACAGAAACCAGATTTCAGTTATAAGAGTCGAGGGGCATGAAAGGGAAGCAGTGGTTGGGATAGGAGTGAGACAGGGTTGTAGCCTCTCCCCGATGTTGTTCAATCTGTATATTGAGCAAGCAGTAAAGGAAACAAAAGATAAAGTCGGAGCACGAATTAAAATCCATGGAGAAGAAATAAAAACTTTGAGGTTCGCCGATGACATTGTAATTCTGTCAGAGCCAGGAAAGGACTTGGAAGAGCAGTTGAACGGAATGGACAGTGTCTTGAAACGAGGATATAAGATGAACATCAACAAAAGCAAAACAAGGATAATGGAATATAGTCGAATTAAATCAGGGGATGCTGCGGGAATTAGATTAGGAAATCAGATGTTTAAAGTAGTAAATGATTTTGCTCCCCAAATAGCAAAACTAACTGATGATGGTCGAAATAGAGAGGATATAAAATGTAGACTGGCAATGGCAAGGAAAGCGTTTCTGAAGAAAAGAAATTTGTTAACATTGAGTATAGATTTAAGTGTGAGAAAACCGTTTCTGAAAGTGTATGGAGTGTCGCCATGTATAGAAGTGAAACGTGGACGATAAATAGTTGAGACAAGAAGAAAATAGAAGCTTTCGAATGTGGTGCTACAGACGAATGCTGAAGATTGTATGGGTACATCACATAGCTAATGAGGAGGTATTGAATAGAATTGGAGAGTAGAGAAATTTGTGGCACAACTTGACTAGAAGATGAGATCGGTTGGTAGCACACGTTCTGAGGCGTGAAGGGATCGTCAGTTTAGTATTTGAGGGAAGCGTGGAGGGTAAAAATCGTAGAGGGAGACCAAGAGATTAATACACTAAGCAGATTCAGAAGGATGTAGGCTGGAGTAGGTACTGGGAGATGAAGAAGCTTGCACATAATAGAATAGCATGGAGAGCTGCATCAAACCAGTCTCTGGACTGAAGAATACAACAACAGCAATATTGGAATAAAGGAACAAAATTAACCATAAACCTCAGAAACCTCGGAATAGTTGTTTATACCTGTTTTTCCGAGCCACTCAATTGATCAGAGAAGTGAAGTACAACGTTTCTACAAAGTTACTGGACTACCCAAACGTGCCGGCCGCGGTGGTCTCGCGGTTCTAGGCGCTCAGTCTGGAACCGCGCGACTGCTACGGTCGCAGGTTCGAATCCTGCCTCGGGCATGTATGTGTGTGATGTCCTTAGGTTAGTTAGGTTTAAGTAGTTCTAAGTTGTAGGGGACTGATGACCACAGATGTTAAGTCCCATAGTGCTCAGAGCCATTTGAACCATTTTTGACAGTGTTCAGGCATCCTTCTCCCCGAAGCAGACAGCATAGTCCCAGTAAGACTCAGATGTGACTGTGATGACCAGGGGAGGTGGGACGATTCATTCTCGTGTTCACAGAATATGTTCCAGATTACGCAAGCAGTGTGAACACAGACCCCGTCGTCTTGGAAAACCGTATCGCCACTGGGGAACAAAGGCTGGGACGGAGCTACAAAGTCTTGATGGTAGCGATAACTGAGCTGCAGACGATGACTAACATCGGCGCTGGCTGACCACTGAGCGCGGCTACGAACTGCAGACTGACACAACTGCACTACTCTGCTGCTGCACATGAAGTGGCCTCGCGGCGAGGATGAGTACTGCGACTGGCTGTGTACTCTTTCGCTAACGCCAGTTGAGCGCGCGATGCCGAAGAGTGCGGACAACGGAACGCGCGCGTCCGAGCCAGCCGGCTGGGTCGCGCCGGGGCCGGCCGCTAGCCGGTCGGTGGGGCCTGCCCCGCTCCCCACAGGACGGATACAACGGCGGACGACCCCTGCAACGACAACGGATTCTGACAGGCAACATAACGAGGACAGGACCACGACGAGAGCTGTGCGAATGCAGAGCGGAGGACAACGTACGTGAAACCCCTATGACGAGAGGCATCAGCTAACACAGAACGATCGGCAACAACGGGAACTGAGACTTGAAATACAACACATGATTCTGCAAAGTCAGGAAGTATACGACAACCGCACTAGTACAGTTCCTACTTCACAGCCTGGAGAACAAGTAGACGACGTGGAACAAGTTTCTCCACGAGAAGACGACGACGAAATGGAGGGAGTCTCCTCTGAAGAAGTTTGGACCATACAGCCCACCGACGGAGAGGGCGATTTTACACTATAGTTCAATCCTTTTATCTTGGCGGCTCGCGCATGCCCGCCCAACGGCGGGAGATTGCTGTGTTGCCAGTTGCACACGACGCACGCGCCAAGAGAAGCAGCGCCATAGTATAGCATAGTTCGCAAGCTTACGTTTAGGGGGGAGCGCGCAGTTCATCAAGTAAAGCCACCACGGCCGCATTAACCCTTTCGCTGCTACAAAGACGTGCTGTGCGCGATTTTGTTACTGCACTGCTCGCCTGTGCAGACACACCGTGTTCCGACTGCTTGGACACTCTTATCAATCGATTCCACAAAAACTATTTGGCCCAAAAATTTGACTTTTACACATCTTCTTGACACATCTTGATACCTTCTCCCCATAAATGACTTAATTTTGTTTCGATGTTCAACGCAGTTATTATGCAGCATTAAATATAGTAAACCATTGCACGAAATTTTGAAGAGTTTGCAGAGGTAAAAGTCCATAGAGTATACTTTCCGTATGGTCGATTTTAGTTGCCACAATGTTGAGAATGAAATGTGGACAAGATACCTAAATTTCATATAAAATTTACTGTATAACAATATCTCATTTAATTTATGTACGACATAGGTGTCATATGTAATATTGAGAAATATTCCGTCTTTCGCGACTGTAATAAAAGTATTATTTACACTAGACGCGTTTGGCTCTAAACGTGCTCAGTGTAAATAAAACTTTTGTTACAGTCGCGAAAGACGGAATATTTCTCAATATTACATACGACACCTATGTGGTACTTAAATGAGATATTGTTATACAGTAAATTTTATATGAAATTTAGGTATCTTGTCCACATTTCATTCTCAACATTGTGGCAACTAAAATCGACCATACAGAAAGTATACTCTATGGACTTTTACCTCTGCAAACTCTTCAAAATTTCGTGCAATGGTTTACTATATTTAATGCTGCATAATAACTGCGTTGAACATCGAAACAAAATTAAGTCATTTATGGGGAGAAGGTATCAAGATGTGTCAAGAAGATGTGTAAAAGTCAAATTTTTGGGCCAAATAGTTTTTGTGGAATCGATTGATAAGAGTGTCAAAGCAGTCGGAACACGGTGTGTCTGCACAGGCGAGCAGTGCAGTGATGACAAAATCGCGCACAGCGCGGAATGCAGGGAGCACGTCTTTGTAGCAGCGAAAGGGTTAATGAAGAGACAAAGCCCTAGAAATTTCAAAAAATTGCATACAAACGAATGTAATTCGTGAAGTAGGGCACTTCCATATTGTTCTTAAATAATTAAAATATTAAACACCACACGAGGTTTGAACTCATAACCTTTTGCATAGCAGCTCAACACCTTAACCGTTACGCTAACGCACCTCGTCTGACCGCATGACGGCATGAGGACTATGACACGTGACGCAAAATACTGACAAACACTATTTTGTCGAAAGTCGACATGTTGAGAAGCGTGGCTGTTGTACTTAAGGTTTATAATTTATATAAAAACCAGCTACCAGCCACATGTATGGTTTAAAAAGGTTTATTATCTTCAGACCATGACCGGTTTCGGATTTTTATTTACAAATCCATCTTCAGATGGCAGATTACAAGCATTCTTAGTTGGACCTAATTTTGTTTGTGTTATTCGTTTGCTGCAGAGCTGTGTAGTTCTGCCTGACCAAATATTCGTCCGTTTATGTTTTCGAACGCAAGCTTAATACACTTTTCAATGTGCACTATGTGAGTGCTATTCCAGTCAATGGACGTCACTTTCAACCTCATCATCTTAATTAAGATGATCATCAGATGCGCAGAACGAACCTAAACTCGGCCGCCAACATAAATGACGCGCACTTTAGTTCGCCAAAGAAAATGACTCAACCTGTCTCCTAAGCAGAACAACTCTCGGAAGCGACAACGTTCAGAAGAACTGAAAACTTCCAACCGTTATGCGACTATTGCGACGGAAGATACTACAGATGCTCCAGAACGTATGGACCAGACGAGTGACGTCAATCTCGAAGCAGATAAAGAGGGGACAGATGGCTCTGGCCGGAACTTACTACGCAAAGTCCCGCCCGTTACTATTTACCATACCAAGAACTACATGGAACTCAACAAGGCGCTGAAACCGAATACTGACGGCAGTCTTAAGGCCATCTACCAACGAGACAGGATCAAATATCACTTTGACTCCTATGAAGATCAACGGCGGGCCGTCAGTTTCTTTGTGTCGAATGACATCCACTTTTTTACACATCAGGCCGCGGAGGACAAGGACCTCAAAGTGGTTCTCAAACGTCTACCTGCCGAAGTCACGGAGAAAGAACTGAAAGACACACTGATAGAGAAGGGCTTCCCTGTCATCAACGTCCACCAGTTTAAAAATCGAGACGACAACACGAAGGAATTAAGATGCTTACTGTGTCACGTTGCTAGCCCAAAAGGAAAACTACAAGATTTACGACATCAAATACCTTCTATATACTAAAGTCGTTATTGAAACCTACAACAGACAAGAAGGACCTGTTCAATGTCGCCACTGCCAGCGATTCGAACATACAGCTAACTATTGCAGCTTGCCTGCTCGCTGCGTTCGATGTGGAGGGCAACACCGATCTTCAGCATGTACTCATCCCCGAGGGGCTCCGCCGAAATGTGCCAACTGTGAAAAGGACCATCTCGCCACATGGCGTGGCTGCCAGAAGTACCAGGAACTTCTCAGGAAATACAGACAACGGTCTTCCCCGCAGCACTCTCAACGGAGGACTCGTGTAACACGGAACTCCAACCTGACGCCACACCCTTCGCCCCACCGTCAGCAGACGCCACAAGAACAGCCGGCGGCGACACGGCAGCCAGTAACACGGCCTCCTCCTGAAGCACGCTCAGCTCGACAGCACCGCCAGCATTACTCATACGCCCACGCAGCATCACCACGCCGACCGGAACCGGAAACCTACGTCTCACCAGCTCATTTGATGCAATCTATAGCTCCAGCGCTCTCTGATGTCGCGAAACTTCTCACCGCCGTGCAGCAACAACTAGTTGGGATACTTTCTTTAATCGAAAGTGTATTGAAGGCCTTTGGAACACCTTAAGATGGTTCGCCCTGGGACCACGAGAAACCTGAAAATCTGTATATGGAACGCCAACGCAATGAAACACAAGAAAACAGAATTCACTGAATTTTTACAATGTCACAAAATCGACATCGCACTTGAATCGGAGACGCACCTTCGTCCAACAATTGAGCTCAGATTTCGTAACATGTACGTCTATAGGACGGACAGACAAGGCCAACGAGGTGGAGGGACCGCAGTTCTAGTTAAAAGGGAACTGCGGCACCATCATGAAACACTACCACACCTCCAACATCTGGAAGCAACAGCAGTAACGGTTCGATCGACGGCAGGCAACATCACTTTCATTGCGGCGTACAACTGCCCCGGTAAAAACCTGGTGCCAGACGACCTACGGAGTATCTTCACCAATTTTGACAAAATCTTCCTAGGTGGTGACCTAAACAGCAAGCACGTCGCGTGGAATTCCCGGCGTACGAACCCTCGTGGACGAACTTTGATTGCCATGGAAGAAGAACTGGGCATCACAGTCCATGGCCCACGAGAGCCCACACGGATTTCTTACGTCGATCGGCAAGAAGCAGACGTCCTAGATATTGCTGTCATCAAAAATATTGAGACGAACCTCCAGCTCCGCATCGACGACGATCTTTCGTCTGACCACCGACCTGTTATCAGCATAGTGGAACACGCAACGGCCAACCTTCCGCCCCCAACCTCACAAACTCTGAACTGGGGCCAATTTCGGACATATCTTGACAACAATAGCTGCCCGACGCAGGACGTTTCAACACCGGAAGCCATCGACATCGCGGTGCAAACTTTGACGCAGAAGATAAAGGTAGCCAAACGGGGGGCAACTACTCACACGGTCTACCCCGTAGTAGCTTTCGACGAGTTCCCGCCTCTACTCCAAGAACTGAAGACACAGAGAAACAGGAGCAGGCGACGTTGGCTCCGCTATAGAAACCCAATCGATCGACGAGAAACACACGTATTAACACGAGAACTGCGCAGGAGAGTGGCCGAGTGGCGACAACAGGTCTGGGAAGATAATATGGATGAATTCTTACTTCGAACCAAGAACGAATGGCAGGTAGTCAAGAACATACGACGCCAGCGGCCACCTAAACGAGCCATCAGAGGACCAGATGGCCTCCTCTATGACGAACTCACCCAGGCAGAGCTGTATGCTACGACTTACCAAGAACAGATGTCTACACCAGCGACCCCCGTGAACGACGTCCGCCTGCAAGAACAGGAAACCGTCGTCACAGCAGAATAGACTGCTTTTCGTACTGCGCCTGTGCAGAGTCGCCCACAACTCACCACACCAGCAGAGAACCGTAAAATTATCCGGAAGACTCGGAATTATGCGCCGGGCAACGACTCCATAAGCAACACCGATTTGAAACAGTTGCCCAGGAAGCCAACTGTGCTCCTTACCCGAATTCTCAACAGCTGTCTTCTGCAGGGATATTTTCCTACGGCATGGAAGACGGCTCGAGTAGTTCCAGTACCCAAGCGAGGTAGAGACCCAGCAGAACCCAACAGTTACCGGCCAATTAGCCTCTTGCCGACCCTTGGCAAGGTGGTCGAGAGAGTGCTGTTGCAGAGGCTCCATGACACGCTTACAGCGCTAGATGTTATACGGCCCGAACAATTCGGTTTCAAGGACTAGTTATCTGCCGAACTTCTACGGATCAAAAAAAAAAAAAATGGTTGAAATGGCTCTGAGCACTATGGGACTTAACATCTATGGTCATCAGTCCCCTAGAACTTAGAACTACTTAAACCTAACTAACCTAAGGACATCACACAACACCCAGTCATCACGAGGCAGAGAAAATCCCTGACCCCGCCGAGAATCGAACCCGGGAACCCGGGCGCGGGAAGCGAGAACGCTACCGCACGACCACGAGCTGCGGACTTCTACGGATCACCGAACGAATACAAGAAGGATACAACAAGCAGCACTTCACGATTGGTGTCTTCCTTGACATGGAAAAAGCTTACGATAAGGTGTGGTGGCCCAACCTTATCGTCAAACTGCATCGCACTACCCCTACTGCGCATTGTTACATTAGACTCATAGACAGCTTTCTGCAGGACAGGAAACGGTATGTCCGAGTCGACGATAAAAACTCCGAAATGAAACTGATCTCCGCAGGAATTCCGCAGGGCTCTGTCATTTCGCCCCTACTTTTAAAGTTATATATAAATGACATCCCAATAGTCCCCCTTGTTACGGCGAGTTTTTATGCGGACGATACGGCCTTTCTGACAACTGGACGACACTTGGACCAGCTAATCGCTAGGATGCAACGGCAACTTGCTGTAATGGAACGCTGGGCGCTGCAAAATAAGATAACGATCAACCCGACGAAGACGGCAGCCGTTCTGTTCACACGGAGGAAACCAGTTCTGAACGACAGACTCCAAATAGCTGACCAATTTATCCCATCGTCGCCGGGAGTGAAGTATCTCGGTGTCTACCTTGACAAAAAATTACCCTTTACGCAGCATATTGACGACAAGAAGACGGCAGCCCAGAAGATGGCCAGGTCATTGATTCCGTTCCTGAACAGTAAGGATCTCAACCCTAAGACTAAACTCCAATTGTATAAGGCAACGGTGGAACCCACAATGTTGTATGACTCCACCTCGTGGGGAACTACGTGCGTCTCCAACTACAACAAACTCCAAGCGCTGCAAAACATTTGCTGTCGATGGATCACAGGAGCTCCATGGTGGACAAGAAACGTCGACATCCGCATCGCACTCCACGAGACCACTATACAAGAGAAAGTCCATGACAAGGCTCTACGAGTTTTTGACAAGATCGATGCCCTTAGGAACGAAGTTCGACAATTAGAATCGGTAGGAACGGTAAACCCTGCAAGATGGCACAAGTATCGAGTACCGAAGTCAATAACGTTTCACCCCCCATAGGCAATCTGTCATAACACGAGGAAGCAGTCACACATAACAGCCTTGACACATTTCACCCTCCACAGGAGATGGACGTCACCAAAGACAGCAGGCTAAAGGACCCATAGCGTGCCCAAGCCTAACTGAATGTGTAATAAATAAAGTGTTTTCCTTTTATGCTTACATACCATCCTAGAAGAATAAGTCATCAAGGATGATCTCTTCAGTCCACACTACACACTAAAAAAAAATTTCGCTAACACAGCCGTTCTTCTGTTCCGTTTATCGAGAGAATCGCATCCGGCGGATCGATCTCTCAGGCTGCGATGTGGTCGTATGACTGACGGCATCACAGACTGTACCCTTGGACGGACCTCGTCAGTTATAGTGGTCATACACTAAAGCGCGGCTATTATAGGCATGCGTATTCAAATACGGAGGTATCTAAGGCCGGTATTACACTATCAAATTTCTTTGTCAAAGATTTGATCAAAGATGTGATCCAATATTCCGTCCAATACATTTGACAAAAATCTTTGACGTAGCGCTAGAGGGGGTATTACACTGTCATCAAATTTTTCGTCAAAGTTCAAGATGGCTGACAACAACTTGTTACAACCGCAGCAGTTCTACGTACTCCAATTGCATTGTGTGCACATGCGGAAAAGAAGTGGGGGAAAAATGGAACCATACATACGAGGTTGACAGTCTTAAAAGTCCTGGGATTACAACTTGATAATAAATTCAGTTGGGAGGAGCACACCACAGAACTGCAGAAAGGCCTTAACAAATCTATATTTGCAATTCGAGTGTTAGCAGACATAGGAAACATAAAAATGAAAAAGCTTGCATACTTTCATTCCATAATGTCATATGGGATAATATTTTGGGGTAAATCTTGAAGTCAAGTTTTCAAGGTCCAAAAGCGTGTAATACGTATTATTTGTGGAGTAAATTCACGGACCTCCTGCAGAAACCTCTTCAAAGAACTGGGTATACTAACTACTGCCTCTCAGTATATTTACTTCTTAATCAAATTTGTCGTAAATAATATATCTCTTTTTCCAACAAACAACTCAGTTCATACATACAATACCAGGAACAAAAATGATCTGCACAAGGACTTAAAGCGTCTGTGATCTATTCTGTTACTCGTTTTTATTCTCTGTGGGTGTTTTTAGTATTTGGAAAAAGGGACCGATGACCATCGCAGTCTGGTCCCTTTAATGCCACAAACCAACCAACTTACTTTAGTTCAAAAAGGGGTCCACTACTCAGGAACACTCATCTTCAATAATTTGCCAGGAAACATAAAAAATTTAGTTAGAAATAAAGATCAGTTTAAAAGGAGCGTGAAAGACTTACTACTGGCCAACTCTTTCTACTCCATTGGCGAAATTTTTAATAGAAACAAATGATGTATTGTATTTATTCATACTATTAGTATTGTTATTTCAGCTTAAAAAAATCGACATGTTCCACATCCACGAGGCTCTCCTCAGCACGGATCTATGGAACGAAAAACTAATCTAATCTGGGTGAAGCCGTGGGTTTTACGACGACACGATAAAAGCATTCAACAAAACTTGTTACGTGAGCTTACAGTGGTAGACGTCAAGTCGTACATCAATTACTTAAGAATGGATGAGCATACATTTCTGTATGTGCTCAATGAAGTGTATCCTCATATCACAAAGCACAATATTCACTTAAGAACTGCTACATCTTCTGAAGACAGGCTCACTATAACACTCCTTGCTACAGGAGAGGGTTATGTTAGGTTAGGTTAGATCAGGTTAGGTCTCCAATCTTCTTAATCTATTTTTGTATTTAGGGTGCCTCACGTTGTAAAGCGCCTCATCAGCTTCAGACATCTCTATTAATTCTGTAGTTGTCGGCACACACCAATTGTATTTACCGGCAATGGTTATAAAAACACTACAGACGACAGTGCGCTGCAGCGATGCTAGCGCTCCATGTGGTAACATGTCACATTGCAGTGAACGGAAGACAAGCGGTTTCTTTGATCAAATATACAGCGAGGCCCTAGATTTGATCAAATATTGGACGACATTTGACAAAGTCCCTATTACACTATCAAATATCTTTGACAAAGATTTTGGACAAAGATATTGGACAAAGAAATTTGATAGTGTAATACTGGCTTAATCAGGCAGAATACGGCACTGTGGTCGGTAAGGCCTATATAAAGCAACGAGCGTTTGGCACAATAGTTAGATCGATGACTGCTGCTACAATGGCAGGTTATCGACATTCAAGTGAGTTTGAACGTGGTGTTACAGTCGGCGTACGGGCGACGGGACACAGTATCTCCGAGGTGGCGATGAAGTGGGGATTTTCCCGTACGACCTTTTCACGACCTTACCTTGAATATCAGGAATCCGGTAAAACATCAAATCTCCGATGTCGCTGCGGAAGGAAAAAGATCCTGCAAGAAAGCGACCAACGACGACTGAGCAGAGTCGCTCAACGTAACAGATGTGCAAACCTTCTGCATATTTCTGCAAATTTCAATTCCGGGCCATCAATAACTGTCACCGCGCGAACCATTCAAGGAAACATAATCGATATGGGCTTTCGGAGCCGAAGGCCCACTCGTGTACCCTTGATGACTGCGTGACACAAAGCTTTACGCGTCGCCTGAGACCGTCAGCACCGTCGCTGGACTGCCTCGTCGGACGAGTCTCGTTTCAAATTGTGTCACGTGGATGGACGTGCACAGGTGTGGAGACAACCTCATGAAGCCATGGACTCTGCAAGTCAGCAGCGGACTGTTCAAGCTAGTAAAGGCTCTGTAATGGTGTGGGGCGTGTGCATTTGGAATGATATGGCACCCCTGATACGTCTCGATACGACTCTGACAAGTGAGCCGTTCACCTGCATCCATTCGTCTCCATTGTGCATTACGACGGACTTGGGCAATTACAGCAGGACAATGCGACACCCCACACGTTCAGAACAGCTACAGAGTGGCTCCAGGAACACGCTTCCGCTGGCCACCTAACTCTCCAGACATGAACATTATTGAGCATATCTGCAATCCCTTGCAACGTACTGCTCAGAAGAGATCTCCACCCCCTCGTACTGAGACGGATTTATGAACAGCCCTGCGGGATTCATGGTATTAATATCCTCCAGCGCTACTTCAGACATTAGTCGAGCCCATGCCACGTCGTGTAGCGGCACGTCCGCGTGCTCACCGGGGCCCTACATGCTATTAGGCAGGTGTACCAGTTTCCTTGGCTCTTCAGTGTATAATACGTCGCAATAATGCGACCCTGCGGAACAGTTCTGGAGTCCATGGAACACCACTGTATGGCCAATCAAATCATTACTTTGCCCTCACCATGTTTCACTTGTGGCACGTAAACTCGGCTAGAAGTTGGAAACTGGGGGAAACAAGATACATTCGACCAAATGATTTACATCCATTGCGTCGTTGTCCAGGTTTTATCGCTTCGGCAGCACGTTTCCTGCTTACACGTATGTGAACGCCGATGAGTTGTTTTGGAATTCCAACTCGCCCTACAGTTCTCCTGTTATGCGGCTCCCTTCGCATAGTTTTGCGTCTGATAGGGTTCGCGTGTGTGACGGTCAGACAAAACGCGAACGATATTCCTCAATCTGTTTTTATTGGAAAAAAGTCGACAAAGTGGTCAAAACAAAATACGAATTAAGCAAGAAACAAAGTATGGATCCCACTTCTTATCCTATAACAGGAGAATAATAAAATAAAATGTTTTCCTCACAAGTCTCTCGCTCGAGAAGGTCCACCAAAGAAAAGACGGGAACAAAATTCCTAGAGAGTGGTCGCCACGGCATTACCACAAAGCTGTCCGTGGAGGCCAGACCACCGTTATACTTTCGAGTTACAGTCCGAAGCTACCACTCCTGACGATCCGGAACTACCATGGTCGAGGCGCGTCGATGTTGCGGCTGGGATGGCAGATCCCTTCAAGTTCGGGCGGCGTGTCGAACTACTAGTGGCTGGCGGTTTGCCGGCTTGTAAGGCCGGTTAGCAGACGGATCTTCTCGGACCAGTTTAGATTACGTGAGTGGCGTAGGAAAATAGTCCTCTTGTTGATCACGAGCTGTGGCGCTGCTGTCGATCCACGGTGCTCGGTTAGCGGGCCCTGGTGGCCGTTGGCTGGGACGCGACGCTGTGTTTCCGGCAGCGGCGTCCGTCGTACCGTAAACACCTGCTTTGGTGTCACTCGCTGTGATGAAGGCATCCCGCATATCAGTTCCGTCATGCGGGATGCCGATGTCGCAGGCGGACGGGACGGACGCTGCTTTTCCAGTTTTCGTCGTCTTACTAGTAGTTTTCTTCACAGTGCCGTTGAGTGACCATCAGTCACGATCATTCAGCACATACTTGCGTTCCCGTTGTGACGTATGGGATGAAGTTTCTACACACTGCCTCTATACGGTAGAAATATTCTATACATTGCTTCTTGGAAAACCAAACACTTAGGCTACCTTGGTTACCGAAGTGCCCACCACACGTCCACCAACAATTTCCCCACGTTCGAATTCACTTAACACAGAATACTGTTGTGACCATGGCTCACACGTGCAACGTGTTGAGGACACTGCGCTGATGCCATTCGTCGTCGAATACGACAGTGCAACCTGCAGGCTTGGCTAGCAAGCAAGCATTTCTCACTGTGTTTCCATGTTATCATCCAACCCCTGCGTACGCTGTTCTTGCGACAGTTTTTTTTTTTTCTGGCGATCACTTAAATTCGCACCGCTTGAGTTTAATGTAACTGCTGTTTGAGCAGCATTCGATACCATATCGAGCTGTGTCAGCACCTCCTAACAAAAGAAAGCGTGTGCTCGTAGTGCACACAGTGTGTGACGTCAAACCATGACGTCGTTCATAGGCAACATTCGCAATTGAAACACGTATGTTGTGTGGCGGCGATGGCGAGGCATTGCAGAGTCTCTGACCAGAGAGCCATTTATCGTGGCTAGTCTGCGCTTGACCGCGCGAGAGTTGCGAGCGGCACTCTGTCAGCAGTAGTCGTGCAGTACAGTTGCGAGCAGTAGTCAGTGGGCAGTCTGTGAGCAGTTCAGTATGTCGGTAGTAGCAGTCGAGTGCAGTTGTGTGTGAGGAGTCGGCGGTCGTCGACATGGCACTCTGGTCAAGATTCAGGATGAGGTATATTATTTTTAAATGCGTTCAGCTAATAATGTAAATTAACTGTAACTAATTTGTGCAACAATCGCCCCAATAATAATTTTGATTCCAAAGCAATATTTTTAACAAAAGAACTATTTAATTGAACGAACGATTTCCTTCCATTTCCTTTAAAGAAAAGTTTCAGTTAAATTTCAAGAAAAAAAAAATATTACTTGCAATGCATTTCCTCCAAGCCGTGGCCAACAATAAGGGCAGAAATTTGACATACAGTTTCAATGAGGTAAGAAATTAATTATGATTTTTTGCACAGGGCCAAAGACCGATATTTCGGTTTAATTGAGTTATCACTATCACTGAGATTTTCTTATCACTGAATTGACTTTCATTTTGTAGGGAGCTTACACTAGGGTCAGATTGCTAATTTTTGTTTAATTGTCATTGTCATTGAATTTATTTGCTGGGAGGTTACGTTAGGTTGTATTCTTGTTAACATTCAACTACTGTGTTTCAAAATTTCTCTGGGGAGCTTACACTTAGCACAATGTCCATTAGCATTTAAATTAATATCATTAAAAAAATTTCGGTGGGGAGGTTACACAATGAACGCTATTTTTCGTATTTAGGCTCGCTCGTGGAAGTAATTACTACGAGCGTATAATTACTACGTGACTGATCGACAGTTGTTTTTCTTTACTTTGTGTGCACGAAGTTAGATAGTCTGTATGATCTGTAAGTGTATTGTCGACCTGTGATAATCTTTTTACTGCCTAAATCACGTTTCGTTGTTCTGTGGAGATTTATAGAAGAAATTCGACGGAGGCTCAAAATTGTCCTACATTTAAATTCCTGGAAGATGCAGCAGGAAGAACTTTAGTTGGTTCTATGGTAAATTTTTGTTTTGTTTGAGGTCTTAAAATAGATTAATTTTATACATGAAGTGTACAATTTATAGTCATTGTAACTGAATACAAGGCAGATGGTTCTACATCTACATCTACATCTACATTTATACTCGGCAACCCACCCAACGGTGTGTGGTGGAGGGCACTTTACTTGCCACTGTCATTACCTCCCTTTTCTGTTCCAGTCGCGTATGGTTCGCGGGAAGAACGACTGTCTGAAAGCCTCCGTGCGCGCTCGAATCTCTCTAATTTTAAATTCGTGATCTCCTCGGGAGGTATCAGTAGGGGGAAGCAATATATTCGATACCTCATCCAGAAACGCACCCTCTCGAAACCTGGCGAGCAAGCTACACCGCGATGCAGAGCGCCTCTCTTGCAGAGTCTGCCATTTGAGTTTACTAAACATCTCCGTAACGCTATCACGGTTACCAAATAACCCTGTGACGAAACGCGCCGCTCTTCTTTGGATCTGCTCTATCTCCTCCGTCAACCCGATCTGGTACGGATCCCACACTGATGAGCAATACTCAAGTATAGGTCGAACGAGTGTTTTGTAAGCCACCTCCTTTGTTGATGGACTACATTTTCTAAGGACTCTCCCAATGAATCTCAGCCTAGTACCCGCCTTACCAACAATTAATTTTATATGATCATTCCACTTCAAATCGTTCCGTACGCATACTCCCAGATATTTTACAGAAGTAACTGCTACCAGTGTTTGTTCCGCTATCATATAATCATACAATAAAGGATCCTTCTTTCTATGTATTCGCAATACATTACATTTGTCTATGTTAAGGGTCAGTTGCCACTCCCTGCACCAAGTGCCTATCCGCTGCAGATCTTCCTGCATTTCGCTACAATTTTCTAATGCTGCAACTTCTCTGTATACTACAGCATCATCCGCGGAAAACCGCATGGAACTTCCGACACTATATACTAGGTCATTTATATATATTGTGAATTTATATATATTCTCACATGGCACTACATTCTTTGTTTGGCATTTGCTGATAATAAGACAAATAGATCCGGCTCTAGTATTCAGTTCCTTTTTCTGCTGCAAAAAGTTTCTGTACGCTGCCTGTTGTAAAACGACAAGAAATTTCTTACAGGTCTATCCAGCAAACGCAAACTAAATTGAGAGTAGCTGCTATTCAGCAGATCTCTCATGCATTGGGATATCTGTAGCAACCTATTGTTCAATATCGATGTTAGTAATTCACTGCATAACACTGCAAGTCAAAAATGCTTCTGATCTTACATTGGACCTAGCTATTTTTCTGTAACCAACTTTGATTCCATCTGGAAGCAATCTGCATAGCAAACGTAGACTGTAAGGAACGAGACACACAGCGGACAATCGCAGTACCATTACCTATCATTATTCTTGGAAATAATGAAGATGAAAATGGCAAGGCTGTTTTAACCAGGCACATTTAATAAAACATACATAAACGAATTGTGTTGCTGAAATTGCTTAACGCCTTTGCAGAAAGGTGATAAAACAAACTGCCATTCGTCAGTTTACTGTAATGTTAACAGAACTTCATAAAAATTGTTCATGAATATTTTATTTCTTTTTTATTAAATATTTACTAGATCGCATAGCCACTATCATATGAGTGATTACGCTAGGTTTTGGCTTCTGATGATTTTCACTTTGATATGTAACTGTATTTTACCGAGACGATCTTCAACAAACTCTTTTTCATCTGTTAATTTTTATTTCTAAAGTGATGTAATAATTTTACGTAAGATAGTTATGTGAACCTATCAATGATCCTTTGCATAAGTTTTTGGTGGATCACTTCACCACTAAGATCTGAAAAAGTAAGTTGTAATTTGGCATTTGTTGAGTATTTCAAACTATCCTTTTTTATTTTAGATATTATAAAAGAAAGGCTTTTTAAACTATTGCATTGAAACAGAACTCTGTTAGCTAATCCGTAACATAGAGGGCGTTACTTGTATTACATGACGTAAACTAATGTTGTTGTACTTAGCGTAAACAAACGCCTTAATGTCCGTCGCCCTATACACCGGTAAGAACATTTCGTGACATTAACTGCCCCGATTCTGTTGAAGTACAACGAATGTGGACCAGAGTGGATTGCTGCTATTGGATAACATGGTATTTACTTATTGTTCTATGTAAAGTAAATTAATTTTGATTCTGTAATTTTTCCTTTTATTTTCGCACTGAAGATGGCTATTTACAGCCGAAATTTAGATTTGCAAGAATGAAAGCTAATGGGGATTCGGCTGACTGGTGTGTGCCTGTCCTTCCTTATTTTTCTTTAAAATTTCCGATCCAGTTCGACATGCATGAATATCTGAATATAGCAAATGGAAGAACAGGAGATTTTTTCAGGATGTGATGGCTCTGAGCCGAATAAGGAAATCTGGAGCTCGGTCTTGCACAAGTATCGTTTGGACAGCCCTACAGATAAAGTCTGATAGTGAACCTGTCTGCCGAAAATGGGTCAAGAAAAATACATCGATACTGTACAATGTACTAAATATTGTGCTTTTCATTTACAAATGAAGAGTATGGAGTAAATACGTATCGGAATTGAGATGGAAGTATTCGATACCAACAAATATCACTGCTTTTCGGGTCTGTAGCTGGAATCAAGTACCGGGTGATTCGAAAAGGAAGAACAGATTTCAGTTGTTTATTACAGACAGACTATAAAAGATGACACATATTGAGAATGTCACTGGATAGTGGAAGGTTCAAAGTTACGACACAGCTGCGTTGCTGTTTGTTGTAGCCACATGGCTAGTACACGACCACAAGAGAAATCATTCTGTGTGTAGGAATTTGAGCAAAGTCAGTCCACTGCTCATGTGAAACGTGCATTCCGCCGGCGATTCACCAAGAAGCCGCCTCTGCACAAGCCACAATGTTCTCAGCAAGTTGAAGTTCCTGACCTGGCCGTCTTGTGGACTTAGGAGGGTTCCGTGTGAACGCACTTCAGATACGCTCGACATTTTCAGGGTACGTGCATAGCCGACCAGTACTCTCCCTTTGGATCTGCAAACAGCTTCCAAGAATTGCATTTTGCAATAAATGACTCGTTTTCTAAACAAGTATTGATGGTGGAGACATGAAATTTCCACAGCATACCAAGTGCGAGATTCAACACATATAGAACTAGAATAATTAAAATATTCTGGGTTTTTTGTTTTTATATTCATTTATACACAAAATTCTGTCAAAAATTGAGTGCTTGAAAAACAAAAAGATAACATGCCCCACAACACGAATTTAGTAATAATTCTAGTTCAGTGTATCTAGAAAGGCGCATTCAATAATTATGGAAAATTGTAAGCTGGTGTCTTAAAAAGTTTCCAAGATACTGGGCCACAAAATTCGATCATTTAACATTGGCGGCATAGGACATACAATGTCCTCTTAACCACACCATCCCACAACGTTGGATTGGAAGAGGTGGACAACAAGATCTTGTTCGTTGCTTTTGGTATCCCAGGTCACCAGACCTCGCACCTTCCCAATTTTTTCTATGAAGGTACATAAAGTACAGTCTTTTCCTACCTACGGCGGCTGATCTTCAAGAGTTAAGAAATCGAATTGTCGAAGCCGTCAATTCAGTAAACATGGAAGCGTTCATCCGTGTGCGGAGTGAACTGGATTACCGTTTCGATGTTTCCAGAGCAATGCATGGTCCTCTTGTTGAGCGTATGGGATATTTTCTGTGTGAGCACAAATCTTTGAACCTTCCTCTATCCAGTGAGGTGCGCAATGTGTTTCTACATTGCCTAGTTTGTCTGTAATAAAGAACTGAAATCTGTTCCTGCTTCGTGAGTCAGCCTATACATTTAAGCAGAGGGAAAATATCTACATCTACATCCATACTCCGCGAGCCACCTGACTGTGTGTGACGGAGGGTATCTTGAGTACCTCTATCGGCTTTCCCTTCTATTCCAGTCTCGTATTTTTCGTGGACAGAAAGATTATCGGTATGCTTCTGTGTGGGCTCTAATCTCTCTGTTTCTATTCTCATGGTCTTTTCGCGAGATATACGTAGGAGGGAGCGATATACTGCTTGACTCCTCGGTGGTCCGCAGCTCGTGGTCGTGCGGTAGCGTTCTTGCTTCCCACGCCTGGGTTCCCGGGTTCGATTCCCGGCGGGGTCAGGGATTTTCTCTGCCTCGTGATGACTGGGTGTTGTGTGATGTCCTTAGGTTAGTTAGGTTTAAGTAGTTCTAAGTTCTAGGGGACTCATGACCATAGATGTTAAGTCCCATAGTGCTCAGAGCCATCTGAACCATTTTGAACTCCTCGGTGAAGGCATGTTCTCGGAACTTCAACAAAAGCCCGTACCGAGCTACTGAGCGTCTCTCTTGCAGAGTCTTCCACTGTAATTTATCTATCATCTCCGTAACGCTTTCGTAATTTCTAAACGATCCTGTAACGAAACGTGCTGCTCTCCGTTGGATCTTCACCATCTCTTCTATCAACTCTATCTGGTACGGATCCGACACCGGTGAGCAGTATTCAAGCGGTGGGTGAACAAGTGTACTGTAACCTACTTCCTTTGTTTTTGGACTGCATATCCTTAGGACTCTTCCAATGAATCTCAGTCTGGCATCTGATTTACCGACGATTAATTTTATATGGTCATTCCATTTTAAATCACTCCTAATACCAACTTCAAGATAGTTTATGGAATTAACTGCTTCCAGTTGCTGACCTGCTATATTGTAGATAAATCTTTTCTTTCCATGTATTCGCAGCACATTACACTTGTCTACATTGAGATTCAATTGCCACTCCCTGCATCATGCGTCAGTTCGTTACAGATCCTCCTGCATTTCAGTACAATTTTCCATTGTTACAACTTCTCGATATACTACAGCATCATTCGCAAAAAACCTCAATGAGCTTCTGATGTTATCCACAGGGTCATTTATATATATTGTGAATAGCAACGGTCCTACGACAGTCCCCTGCGGCACACCTGAAATCACTCTTACTTCGGAAGACTTCTCTCCATTGAGAATGACATGCTGCGTCCTGTTATCTAGGAACTCTTCAATCCAATCACACAGTTGGTGTAATAGTGCATACGCTCTTACTTTGTTCACTAAAAGACTGTGCGGAACTGTATCAAACGCCTTGCGGAAGTCAAGAAACACATCTAGCTGGGAACCCGTGTCTATGGCCCTCTGAGTCTCGTGGACGAATAGCGCGAGCTGGGTTTCACACGATCGTCTTTTTCGAAACCCATGCTGATTGCTACAGAGTAGATTTCTAGTCTCCAGAAAATACTCGAACATAATACGTGTTCCAAAATTCTACAACTGATCGACGTTAGAGATACAGGTCTATAGTTCTGCACATCTGTTCGACGTCCCTTCTTGAAAACGGGGATGATCTGTGCCCTTTTCCAATCTTTTGGGACGCTACACTCTTCTAGAGACCTACGGTACACCGCTGCTAGAAGGGGGGCAAGTTCCTTCGCGTACTCTGTGTAAAATCGAACTGGTATCCCATCAGGTGCAGCGGCCTTTCCTCTTTTGAGCGATTTTAATTGTTTTTCTATCCCTCTGTCATCTATTTAGATATCTACCATTTTGTCATCTGTGCGACAATCTAGAGAAGGAACTACAGTGCAGTATTCTTCTGTGAAACAGCTTTGGAAAAAGACATTTACTGTTTCGGCTTTTAGTCTGTCATCCTCTGTTTCAGTTCCATTTTGGTCACGGAGTGTCTGGACATTTTGTTTTGATCCACCTACGGCTTTGACATAAGACCAAAATTTCTTAGGATTTTCTGCGAAGTCAGTACATATAACTTTACTTTGGAATTCATTGAACGCCTCTCGCATAGTCGTTATCACACTACATTTCTCTTCGTGTAATTTATGTTTGTCTGCAAGGCTTTGGCTATGTTTATCTTTACTGTGAAGTACCCTTTGCTTCCGTAGCAGTTTCCTAACTCGGTTGTCGTACCACGGTGGCTCTTTTCCATCTCTTACCATCTTGCTTGGCACATACTCATCTAACGCATGTTGTAATATAGCAAGGAAGTGAAATAAAGTTTAGTCGAACATCGGTACGGCATCAGGGATAGTGCTAGAAGCGTGTGTCTGGTAGCAGGTTCAGTTTGAGGTTCAGGTTTGAGATGACGCGGCGCAGAGATGGCGGCCGAGGGCCCAGCTCGTGCTGCATGCCTGGGTCACGGCGGGTCACGGGCGCAGTCTAAGCCGCCAGCGCGGGGGCGTAATGCCGGCGGCACGTGGCCACGTGCCGGAGACGGGCGCACGCGCCCGCCACGTGGGTCGGGTAAACGCCTACAGCAAGCAGTTCTCTGCAGCCGAAACGCTAACACTTGTACAAACCACCCTCCTCCACCCACTTACCTTGACGCGGGGTGATCTTACAAATATTTCAGTCGAAACTGTACAGAAATTTATCGCCTCGGCGACACATATTCTCAATTCTGATACAACAAATATCCGCGAGACACAAACGCATCGTTCGTGTGATACACAGCTTGCTCTTTGAAGCATGGACCAAGGGCTACAGGTAGATTCCATATTCCTACACTTCTGCAAAGCGTTAGACACGGTGCTCTGTTGCAGACCTATTAACAAAGTCCTAGCATACGGATTAGGTTCCCATATATGTCAGGGGCTCTAAGACTTGTTAAATAAACCAGTACAGCTCAGTAGCTTGTATTCGAAGACGAGTGTTCGTCAGAGACAAGGATACCACTAATAGGTGTGACAGGTCGCCTGCCTGTCTCTCTCTCTCTCTCTCTCTCTCTCTCTCTCTCTCTCTCTCTCTCTCTCCCTCTGTCTCTCTGTCTCTTATATGGTAGTCGGAAATTCCCGAAATTCCCGTTACAGACTTTTAGGACTTGTAGAGGGAGGGAGTACATCGTATCTTGAATAACAACCCGTGTCCGGAAACGTCATCCAACGAGACTAAAGAGCGTCAAAGTTATAGGCGCGGAGGGGCGGCCGTTGTGGCCGAGCGGTTCTAGGCACTTCAGTGCGGAACCGCGCTGCTGCTACGGTCGCAGGTTCGAATCCTGCCTCGGGCATGGATGTGTGTGATGTATTTAGGTTAGTTAGGTTTAAGTAAGGAACGACTCGAAAGGTATGAACGAAGACTGTTCTGATACCTCTGACAGTTCAAGGCATGTACCGGTTCTTGTGTTACGAAGAGTGTAGGGTTAGTAACTTTCAATGGTAGTAGTGTGGACAAAAACGAGAAAAAATGTCCCATAAGGTTGGGCTCTAAAGTGCGTACCTTAACAGCTATGAACAATTCCTCAGTAGAAGGGATGTGTTTCACATTAGCGAAGATGAACGAATGGTCATAGCCCCTCGGGTATGCAATTTAGAGCCCACGTTTATTGGAAATTTTTTCTCGTTTTTGTCCACACTACCACCACTGAAAGTTACGAGCCCTACACTCTTCGCAACACAAGAACCGGTACATGTATTCAACTGTCAGAGGTATCAGAACGGTTTTCGTTTGTAACTTTCGACTCGTCCGTTTACGGTACAGGGATCCTTACTTCAAGTTAACACATTTATCGTTCATCATCATCATCCTAGAAATTATGTATCATCATCACGGAATCACCCCGTGTATACGTACATTTACGGATGCCCGCGCCTGTAACTTTCACGCTCTGTAGTCTCGTTGGATGACTTTTCCGGACATGGGTTCCTATTCAAAATACGATGTACTCACTATCCTCTCTAAGTCCTGGAAGACTGTAACGGGAATTTCCGACTACCCTGTATACAGGGTGTGGTAGATAAGTAATGAGACTGGCCGCCGCGCGGCGCCCCAGTCGCTCGCAGGGCGGTCTCCACCTGTACGTCACGTGGTGGGGGATCTGAGCTAACAATAGAACCGGTTCGCAGTCGCGTCGGAGCTCTGGTGCAGTGAGGGTCGAGCTTCGCGTATTACGTTGTTTGTGTGCTCGTGACACTTGTGAAAACGCTGAAGATGGATGGCTCGATAGAACAGCGGTATGCAATCAAATTTTGCTTTCGCTTGGGCAAAACTGCTTCGGAAACTTTTGCTATGATTACGGAGGCCTACAAAGAAGACTCCCTATCAAGAGCTCAAGTGTTCCGGTGGTTTAATGAATTTAAAAACGGGAGGGAATCCGTTGAAGACATGGAACGATCTGGACGCCCTTCAACGAGTCGTGTGGATGAAACGGTGGCCAAAGTGAAAGAACTCCTGGACTCCGACCGTCGTTTAAGTCTCAAAATGATCGCCGATGAGGTCTCCGTGAATAAATTTACGGTTCACCAAATTGTTAGGCAAGATTTGATGATGAGGAAAGTTTGCGCAAAATTGGTTCCCCGAGTGCTCACCGCCGAACAAAAGCAACAACGAGTGGACGTTGGCCGTGAGATGTTGAATGATTTGGAAAATAATCCACACTTTTTAGACAACGTAGTAACAGGCGACGAATCGTGGACATTCCAGTACGACCCGGAGACGAAAGCCCAGAGCTCGGAGTGGCACACACCAGCATCCCCGCGGGCGAAGAAAGCAAGAATGTCAAAGTCCCGCATCAAGACAATGCTGATTGTGTTTTTCGACAAGCGGGGGTTAATTCACAAAGAGTTTGTCCCTCAGGGGAAGACTGTCAATGCCGAATTCTACAAAGAAGTCCTTCAGCGATTGCACAGAGCCGTCAAACGGAAGCGACAGGACCTTGCTCAACGCTGGCGTCTCCACCACGACAACGCTCCGGCGCACACAGCGTTCCTCGTGACCTCCTACTTGACCCGAATTGGAGTTGAAGTTTTGCCACAGCCACCATACAGCCCTGACTTGAGTCCTCCTGATTTCTTCCTATTTCCGAAGGTCAAAAGATGTCTGAAGGGTCATCGTTTCGACGATATTCCGAACATCCAACGTGCTGTCACGAAGGCACTAACTGGGATAACTCAAACGGACTACAGTGGGGCCTATGAAGCTTGGAAAACGCGCTGGCAACGTTGTGTCGACGCCCAAGGCGAGTACTTTGAAGAATATTAACGTTTTGTACAAATTGGATCAATAAATTTGTTTTTCTAGACTGAGTCTCATTAATTACTTATCTACCACACCCTGTATACACAGGGTGGTCCATTGATCGTGACCGGCCAGATACTCTCGAAATAAGCGTCAAACGAAAAAACTACAAGGAACGAAACTTGTCTAGCTTGAAGAGACGCTATGGTTGTCTCGCTAGATGGCGCTGCCATACGTCAAACGGATATCAACTGCGTTTTTTAAAATAGGAACCTATATATATATATATATATATATATATATATATATATATATATATATATATATATATGTATCTGGAGGGGAGGTATGCTCAAAAAATTAGGGAACATCCGTAATTTCGCGCCAATGGTGTGTTTTGGAGCGAAATGCGGTTGGCATCCCTGCTCAGGCCTGTATCTAATGTGTGGCTGCCCGAAGTTTCATTGTTGCATGTCTTTCAGTTGCAGTTCAGTGCTGTATTGAATAGAACGTTTTGTCCCACTGTTTGCGAATTTACAGGTGGCAGAGTTAGAGGAGCAACGCATCTGCATTAAATTTTTCGTGAAACCGAAGAAAACATTTACAGAGATACACCAAATGATGTAGGAAGCCTACGGTGATGAGCACTTACGACGAACTCGTTGTTACGAATGGTTCACAAGGTTTAAAAATCGCCCGATGGAAGTTAAAGATGACCCTCGTTCAGGACGCCCTTCTACATCTACCGACACCGCTCATGTCAGGGATGTCAACAAAATTGTGCTTACCAATAGCAGACTGACTGTCCGAGAGGTAGCAGAAACATGTAACAATTCAATTCGATAATGTCATGAAATCCTGACACAGCATCTTGCAATGCACCGTGTTGCCGCCAAGTTCCTCCCACGGCTCATGAGTGAAGACCAGAAAGACCTTCGCCTCGCGATCTGTGAGGAGTTTTCGATCGCGTAAGTGAGAACGTGATGTTCCATAACTGGTCAAGAAACGTGGGTCTACGGTTATGATGTTGAGACGAATGGGTCGGTAAGGGCTCTCGAGGACCAAAAAATCTTGTCAGGCCAAATATCAAAGCCATGCTGATAGATTTCTTTGGCTTTGAAGGATTAGTTGATGAACAACTAGGGCAACAGGGAGAAACAGTTAACCGGTGGCACCATAGGGACGTGCTGCGACGTGTGCTAGAAAATGTGAGCAGGAAACGGCCTGAAATGTGGCGACGCAATTCGTGGCTCTTGGATCACGATAACGCACTCGCATATTATTCCTGTTGGTTCCTGACCACTGCACATAAAACCAAATCACTGTGCTGCCTCATAGTCATTATTCTTTGTACTTGGGCCCTTGTAATCTCCCCACGGAAAATTACCCTCTACCACGCAATAATTAATAATGGTCAACCAAATCATCCACATGTACACTCCTGGAAATTGAAATAGGAACACCGTGAATTCATTGTCCCAGGAAGGGGAAACTTTATTGACACATTCCTGGGGTCAGATACATCACATGATCACACTGACAGAACCACAGGCACATAGACACAGGCAACAGAGCATGCACAATGTCGGCACTAGTACAGTGTATATCCACCTTTCGCAGCAATGCAGGCTGCTATTCTCCCATGGAGACGATCGTAGAGATGCTGGATGTAGTCCTGTGGAACGGCTTGCCATGCCATTTCCACCTGGCGCCTCAGTTGGACCAGCGTTCGTGCTGGACGTGCAGACCGCGTGAGACGACGCTTCATCCAGTCCCAAACATGCTCAATGGGGGACAGATCCGGAGATCTTGCTGGCCAGGGTAGTTGACTTACACCTTCTAGAGCACGTTGGGTGGCACGGGATACATGCGGACGTGCATTGTCCTGTTGGAACAGCAAGTTCCCTTGCCGGTCTAGGAATGGTAGAACGATGGGTTCGATGACGGTTTGGATGTACCGTGCACTATTCAGTGTCCCCTCGACGATCACCAGTGGTGTACGGCCAGTGTAGGAGATCGCTCCCCACACCATGATGCCGGGTGTTGGCCCTGTGTGCCTCGGTCGTATGCAGTCCTGATTGTGGCGCTCACCTGCACGGCGCCAAACACGCATACGACCATCATTGGCACCAAGGCAGAAGCGACTCTCATCGCTGAAGACGACACGTCTCCATTCGTCCCTCCATTCACGCCTGTCGCGACACCACTGGAGGCGGGCTGCACGATGTTGGGGCGTGAGCGGAAGACGGCCTAACGGTGTGCGGGACCGTAGCCCAGCTTCATGGAGACGGTTGCGAATGGTCCTCGCCGATACCCCAGGAGCAACAGTGTCCCTAATTTGCTGGGAAGTGGCGGTGCGGTCCCCTACGGCACTGCGTAGGATCCTACGGTCTTGGCGTGCATCCGTGCGTCGCTGCGGTCCGGTCCCAGGTCGACGGGCACGTGCACCTTCCGCCGACCACTGGCGACAACATCGATGTACTGTGGAGACCTCACGCCCCACGTGTTGAGCAATTCGGCGGTACGTCCACCCGGCCTCCCGCATGCCCACTATACGCCCTCGCTCAAAGTCCGTCAACTGCACATACGGTTCACGTCCACGCTGTCGCGGCATGCTACCAGTGTTAAAGACTGCGATGGAGCTCCGTATGCCACGGCAAACTGGCTGACACTGACGGCGGCGGTGCACAAATGCTGCGCAGCTAGCGCCATTCGACGGCCAACACCGCGGTTCCTCGTGTGTCCGCTGTGCCATGCGTGTGATCATTGCTTGTACAGCCCTCTCGCAGTGTCCGGAGCAAGTATGGTGGGTCTGACACACCGGTGTCAATGTGTTCTTTTTTCCATTTCCAGGAGTGTATTTACGTTTGAAAAGTATCTGATCAGATTTTCTAGTAATATATGCGCCGACAACTCGTCGACGCCAAGGTATTTTTCTAGTACGTTTATTCTTTGGAACAACAGAGGTACAGAAATGTATGCTCCATGGTTATTATAGAGAGAGAGAGAGGAACAGCTTCGGAAGTATTGGTTGGAAGATTGTCGGATTGCTAAAGGAGATTTGTTTACTCTTCTTCGCGCTAAAGCGAGCTAGGAAAGTTTGTGCCGCTAGCGTGATAGATAAAGAGAAAGAAAAACCTGTAAAAGAAAATTACGTGAGACTTGGAACCAACAGAAAACGGAACATGTACGGAAATGGATTCAATATACAATTTTCCTCAGAAATAAGGTTTGTGACCATTTTATTCTAGAGCGAATGACGAATGAGTTCTCTGTCTGAACCATTGATGATTGTCTGGGCCCTGTAATTAATTGGGAAGTTTCAGCTGTGACGAAGAGAGCCTGCAATCTCTGAGTTTTTTTGAAATCGTCCAAAAAGGCTTCGTCCACATCTGAAATTTTAGATCTGTCGTAAACTGAACGAATTGTTCAAACGATCGATTTTCCCAACTGAATGCAGCGCTTAATAATAATAACAAATGTAAAGACCTTTTCTAGCAAGCCAGCCGCTGAATATTAAGACGAAGGGCTCCACCAGAGATTCTACTAGGCTGATTTCACGTAAATAATATATTTCAACTGTACACAGATAAAGGACAGAGAGAGAGAGAGAGAGAGAGAGAGAGAGAGAGAGAGAGAGAGAGAGAGAGTGAGAGAATCCTCCATTAGCATAATTGTTTCTCTGTCTTTTCACGGATCAGCCTAACTAGAAAACACGAAGCCCTGACTTTATTGTACCGATTTATGTGTGAGAGGGAAAGAGCGATAAAGGCGACAGATACACTTCTGTACAGACAAAACATTACACCAAGTTAGCGGCAAGCTGCATTCACATAGACTTTCATCATTTACAAAAGCAGAGTAGAATTCATTATACCCTGTGGATTTTTTTTCGTTTCCAAAGTTGAAAACACCATTGAAAGAACTAAGATTTGCAATGATAGATGAGATAAAAGAAAATTCGCAGTCTGACGGGTAGGATGACAGAAATCTGCGGCCGTTTGCTGATCATACTGTCGTGTACAGGAAAGCTCGAAGTTAAGTGACTGTAGGAGAATACAAGACGACTTAGACAAAAATTTTTAGTTGTGATGAATAGTGTGGTGTCACCGCCAGACACCACACTTGCTAGGTGGTAGCTTTAAATCGGCCGCGGTCCATTAGTACATGTCGGACCCACGTGTCGCCACTGTGTGATCGCAGACCGAGCGCCACCACAAGGCAGGTCTCGAGATACGGACTAGCACTCGCCCCAGTTGTACTGACGACTTTGCTAGCGACTACACGGACGAAGCATAGCTCATTAGCCGAGCAGATAGAATAGCCTTCAGCTGAGTCAATGGCTACGACCTAGCAAGGCGCCATTAGTAGCATTGCATGTATCTAAAGAGTCTCACTTGTATCGCCACAGTCTCCAGATGTACCAAAAGGATGGATTAAAATTAAGTATTCCAGAAGCTACGTACTTTTCTTTATAGCATTCATTACGTATCCTGTTTCAGACCTCACGCCATCCTGCTGTAGCTTAGCGCGTGCCTTTCGGCTTCCTCTCATTGTGTCTAGGCTGTCTTGTCTAGACACAACAAATAGCAGTTATCTTTAAATTAAGAAAAAGAGTAGGTAATGCAGCTGAGTAGGAAAATGAAATCCGTAATGTTCGAATACAACACTAGCAGTGTGTTGTGTGACGCAGTCACGTCGATTTGAATAACGAGGCGTAACGTTGCAAAGCGGTATGAAGTGAACTGAGCATGTAAGAACTGTAGTAGAAATAGGAGGTTTATTTGGAGAATTTTAGCGAAGTGTTTTTTATCTGTAAGGGGACCGCGTATAGGGCACTAATGCGACCCATTCTTGAGTACTGTTCGAGAGCGCGCGATCACCACGAGGGAGACATCGAAGAAATTCAGAGGCTTGGTGCTACATTTGTTACCGGTAGGTTCGATCAGCATGCAGGTGTTAAGAAGATGCTTCATGATCTCAAACGGGAACCGCTGGAGCGAAGACGTTCTTTTCGCGAAACACTATTAACAAAATACAGAGAACCGGCATTTAGAGTTGACGGCAGAAAAATTTTACTACTTGCATCCTATATTTGCCTCCATCCTATATTTCGCTAAGGACCACGAAGAGAAGACTAAACAGATTACGGCTTGTTAGTGGGCACATAGACGGTCTTTTTGGGAGTGGAGTAGGAAAGTAAATGACTACTGATGGTACAAGGTATTCTCCGCCGTACACCATACGCTGGCTTGCGGAGTATGTATGTAGAACTACCTAATTTCAGTTTCAAGCATACTAATTCAGCACCAATTGTTAACTTTTTATAGTTCAACAGAAGATAATGAGTGTGGCATTCCACGAAAGGTTGCGGTGTACTGACGCAACCACCTGGCTGGAAGCTAATTTCCTTAAAAAAAAAAACTTTGAGGCTTTCTGTCGCTTTTTTAGCTCTGTCAGAGACAGCTAAGGACTTGGAACAGCATTATAACAGAGTGCATAGTGACTTCAAGATTGGAAAAGTTTTACAGAAGTTCGAAATATAGAGCGTACTTCAATGCGAGATGCTTTTAATAATTCCCACGACGAAATTCTGTCTCGAAATCCGGCAGAAAACCGAGAGAAATTCTAATGATACATAAATCACACCAGTGGCAAGACGCAATCAATACCTTCACTGCGCGATAACAACGGTGAAGTTACTGATGACAGTACCAATAAAGCAGAGTTATTAAACTCGGTTTTCCGAAACTCCTTCACCAAAGAAGACGAAGTAAATATTCCTGAATTCTAATCCAGAACAACTGCCACGATGAGAAAAATAGCCGGTCCAGATTGAATACCAGTCAAGTTCCTCTCTGAGTATGCTGCATATTTAGCAATTATATACAGCCACTCTCTCACAGAAAGATCCGTACCTAAAGACAGGAAAATTGCTCAATTCACACCAACACCCAAAAAGGGAACTAGAAGTAATCCGCTGAATTACAGGCCCGTATCACTACCGTTGATTTGCAGTAGGGTTTTGTAACGTATACTGTATTCGAACATTATGAAGTAGCTCGAAGAAAACGATTTATTGACACATAGTCAGCACGCATTCGGAAAATATCGTTCTTGTGAAACACAACTAGCTGTTTACAGTCATGAAGTAATAGGTGCTATCGGCAGGGGATGTCAAATTGATTCCATATTTTTAGATTTCCAGAAGGTTTTCGACACCGTTCCTCACTAGCGTCTTCTAACCAAACTGCGTGCATACGGAGTATCGCCTCAGTTGCGCGACTGGATTCGTGATTTCCTGTCAGAAATGTCACAGTTCGTAGTAATAGACGGAAAGTCATCGAGTAAAACCCAAGGAAGTGTTATAGGCCCTCTACTGTTCCTGATCTATATTAACGACATAGGAGACAATCTGACTAGCCGTCTTAGATTGTTTGCAGATGATGCTGTCATTTACCATCTTGTAAAGTCATCAGATGATCAAAACGACTTGTTAAATGATTTAGATAAGATATCTGTACGGTGCGAAAAGTGGCAATTGACCCTGAATAAACAAAAGTGTGAAGTTATTCACGTGAGTACTAAAAGAAGCCAGCTAAATTTCGAGTACGCGACAAGTTACACACGTCTGAAGGCTGTAAATTCAAGTAATACTTAGAAATTACAATTACAAATAACCTAAATTAAAACAATTACATAGATAATATTGCGGGTAGAGCAAACCAAAGACTGCGATTCATTGGCCGAACGCTTAGAAGGTGCATCAGATCTACTAAAGAGACTGCTTACACAACGCTTGTCCGCCATGTTCTGGAGTATTGCTGTGCGGTGTGGGATCCGCAGCAGGTGGAACTGACGGTTGACATCGAAAAAGTACAAAGAAGGGCAGCTCGTTTTGTATTATCGCGAAATAGGGGAGACTGTGTCACAGTCACGATACGTGAATTGGTGTGGCAACCATTAAAATAAAGGCGTTTTTCGTTGCGACGGGATATTCTCATGAAATTTCAATCACCAGTTTTCTCCTCCGATTGCGAAAATATTCTGTTGGCACCCACCTACATAGGGAAAAACGATCATCACGATAAAATAAGAGAAATCAGGGCTCGCACAGAAAAATTTAGTTGCTCGTTTTTCCCGCGTACCGTTCGAGAGTGGAACGGTAGAGAGACAGCCTGAAGGTGGTTCATTGAACCCTCTGCCAGACACTTTATTGCGAATAGTAGAGTAATCACGTAGATGTAAATGTAGATGTTATAAGTTGAGCTTTAACAAAACCACAAGGGTAACGTAAGGTAGTCGAATTAAGTTAGGCAGTTCTGAGAGAATTAGCAGTCCCATAAAACTTAGAACTACTTAAACCTAACTAACCTAAGGACATCACACACATCCATACCCGAGGCAGGATTCGAACCTGTGACCGTAGCGGTCGTGCGGTTCCAGACTGAAGCGCCTAGAACCGCTCGTCCACAGCGGCCGGCATTTAAAATACAGACTGGGACATTTATGACACAATCCTATCAGTTGATAGCATAAGTTGTGAGGCATGCAGAAATCGTTAATTTGGCAGTCGAGGGAGATGTGTGGGGGGGACAACATTTGTAGAGAGGGACCAAGAAATGAATACTTTAAGCGTATTCAGAAGGATTTAGGCTGCGATAGTTATTCGGAGATGAAGAGTTTTGCACAGGATGTAACAGCGTAGAGAGCTACATGAAACCAGTCTTCGTACAGAAGTCCACAACAACACCATATTGCAGAAGGCAAACTGTAATAAATGTAACTGGCTACAGAAATAGAGAATTTTTCAAGAGGAATTACTTGTTTTCAAAAGTCAATACTCATTGATAAAAACATACAAAAATAGGGAATAAGTCACAAAATACTCTCAAAATCGTAAAGTCTTAGCTACTTTGTTACAAAAGCTCTATTTGGCCACCAGCAGCAGCACGAAGAACAACTAGATGGTTGCTACATTCGTCATATACTTTACAGATTGTATCTGCTTTCAGAGAGGTTATGGCGGGTAGCTACTTCTATGCCACGAGCCGAAGGGAAGATGAAGATTTTTCCTTCACATACCTCATAGGAAAAAATAGCATGGTGTCATGTCTGGCGATCTTGGAGGCCAAGAATGCAGGGTATTGTCTCGGCGTCCGGTGCGCCATATCCAGCGTAGAGGCAGAATGTCATTGAGAAACTGACATACGCAATCGTGCCAATGTGGTAGAGCTCTATTATATTCGAAAATGAGGTCATCGGGGTCGTCCTGCAACTATGGAAAAGATCAATTCTGCAGCATTTGAACATAGCTCATTCCAGTAACTGTGTTTTCCTCTAAAAAGAAGGGATCGTATACTTTATCACGAGAAATAGCACAAGAAACGTTCACTTTTAGATGAGACTTTTTCGTGCCCTGTAATACCATGAAGATACTGTAGTCCTCATAAAAACGTCGACAAAATGCAGGCTGGACCGATAAGACTGACTCACTATTTGCAAACTGTCGAGCGGACGCGATCTAACTTCTGACTGACTGCAAACTGAGAAGATGCATTGACTGACATCTAACGGCGATTTTATGAAACTTTTGGCCATGCCATTCAAATAACACACATTTTTCTTTGTCGACACATGCGGTGTTTCGTGATTACTACCGTCCGAAATCAGGTCACTCGTTATAAAGCCCTCCGTATTTATTTTAATGTCATGGTTTATAACAGGCATAGTAATACTTGAAAAAAGAGACAGCATTGGTCGTATATTTTTTACTATTGCAAAATCGATTTTCTGTCACTGAGTGACCATCTTCAGTGCTATATTGTATAACTTAAATTGGGATGCACTGTTGTCACTAAGCTTACGGCAATCACATAGACTATGTGATTGCCGTAAGCTTAGTGACAACAGTGCATCCCAATTTAAGTTATACAATATAGCACTGAAGATGGTCACTCAGTGACAGAAAATCGATTTTGCAATAGTAAAAAATATACGACCAATGCTGTCTCTTTCTTCAAGTATACCTGTTATCTGGTCGTAGTGCACAAGACAACATGGAGTCGCCAATCAAGGCATAGTAATGTCTAATGTAAAGTATTTGCTTTGCCAGTCAAACATGCAAAGATTCAAATGGTTCTGAGCACTGTGGGACATATCATCTGAGGTCATCAGTCCCCTAGAACTTAGAACTACTTAAACCTAACTAACCTAAGGAAATCACACATATCCACGCCCGAGGCAGGATTCGAACCTGCGATCGTAGCGGTCGCACGGTTCCAGACTGTAGCGCCTAGAACCGCGCCGCCATCCCGGCCGGCAAACATGCAAAGAGTTTACATGCAAACAAATGTATCTCCACCTCAGATCAATATGCAGTGTGTTTTGGCATCACGATGGCTACATGTTTCTTCATCATGAAACATGCTTCTTTTGTATTATTGAAGTGGTGCTTATCATGTTTAAAATGGTTATAGGAATCTTTTGGGCCATTTCCATTGTGACCACCCTTCGGTGATAACATGTACACTTTCACATTTCGGGTGAAATATTTTTCTACGTCGACTTTTCAGTGTATTGTACGAAGTTGGGTCTTCACTTGATCACATGGAAAACACGAAGACCTCAATGCAAGACTGACATGTTAAGATTTGTGCGGATATTTCAGGTTTTGTGGTTGTGTGTAATACGGCTACGATGGCGCAAGACAATCAGAAAATGCCAAATCGATAAGAAGAATGAGACTATGTCGTCTGCATCTTGATCTACTACACCTACAGGGATATTCTGCAAGTACCAAGTGCCCTTCAGAGGGTTCACCGAACCACCTTTACAGTCATTCTCTGTAATTCCACTCACAAATAGCACGCGGAAAAAACAAGACACCTATATCTTTCTGTGGGAGCTCTGATTTCTCTTATTTTGCTATGACATAGGTTGGCGTAGACAAAATATTTTCGCATTCGGAGAAGAAAGTTGCTCATTGAAATTTCGTGAGAAGATTCCGCCGCAACTAAAACCGCCTTTATTTAATGACGTTCACCCCAAATCCTGTATCATGTTGGTGATAGCCTCTCCCCTATTTCGGGATGGTACAAAATGTGCTGCGCTTCTTTGGACTTTCATGATGTTCATCGATAATACTATCTTGCAAGGATCCCACACCTCACGGCAGTACTCCAAAAGAAGACGGACATGTGTAGTGAAGGCAGTTTCTTTAGTAGATCTGCTACGTTTTATAAGTGCTCTGCTAATAAAAGGGAGACTTTTGTTTGCCTTCCCCACCAAATTTTATGTATGTTTATTTACATTTTAAGTTTTCCGTAATTCTAATTCCTACGTATTTAGTTGAATTTACGGCCTTTAGATTAGACTGATTTACCGTGAAACCAAAGTTTAAGGGATTCCTTTTAGCGCTCGTGTGGATGGGCTCGCACTTTTCATTGTTTACGGTGAATTGCCAATTTTTTCACCATACATGTATCTTTCCTAAATCGTTCTGCCGTTTCTGATGATAGACGAGAGCATCATGTGGAAAAAACTAAGGCGGATGCTCAGATTGTCTCCTGAATGGAAACACGAAGTTCATGAATGGGTGAAAGTGGTCTGCAACATAACCATTTTCAGTCAGAAATCGAATTAGTTACTATTACAGCGCCATCCATCACAAAGCGAAAAAAGGGGTCCAACTAAAACATTCATATTTCTTTACCTACTACATGAATATGTAATAAAATGGGGGTTCCTACTTAAAAGAACGCAGTTGATATCCGTTTGACCTATGGCAGCGTCATCTAGCGGGCCCACCATAGCGCCATCTGGTTTCCCCCTTCAAATTAGAGAAGTTTCGTTGTTCGTAGTTTTTTCGTTTGACGCTTGTTTCGTGAGATACTTGGCCCGGTCACGATCAGTGGGCCACCTTGTATATACTGTAAAGGTAGAGACAAGTATAAAAAAGTAGCTCTCAGGCATAAAAGTTAGACATTTTATTTAAAATTTCATTCCAGAAGATTCGTATTTCTTGAAGATTCGTCATTTGAAAGTATGTCTTTCATATCAAGGGTGCCATCAAGGAAGACCTTGTACGGATCATCTACATGTATGCGACTACCCTGCCTGGTAGGGGGCTGGTTCATCGAACCGCTTTCATACCGTGAATTTACCGTTCTCTTCTTTAACAGCGAGCAGGAAAAACGAATGCTTAATGTCAAGCTCTAATTTCTCTTATTTTACTGCGATGAGCAATTCTGCCTAATTAAATAGGCGTAAAAAAAATTTTTCGCTATCAGAAGTGACAGATGGTGATTTAAATTTCGTGAAAATGTCTCGCCGGAAGGAAGAACGCCTTTGTTTTAGTTATTGCTGTCCCCATGACGCGTATCATATCCAAGACACTGTCCCCCGTTTCGTGATAGCAAAAGGAGCTGCCGTTCAATGAATTTTTCCATGCCGTCCATCATTCCTGTATGGTAAAGATGCCATACCGCACAGAAATACTCTATCAGAGAACTGACGGGTGTAGTGAAGTGCATGCAATCCCTTTTGTAGACTTGTTGCGTCCTCTAAATGTTTTAGCAATAACATGCAGCCTTTGGTTGGCCTTCCACCCAAACATGAGTTATGTGATTGTTCCAATTTAAGTCTTTCGTAATTGTAATCCCTATGCTATTTGGTTCAACTGACAGCCTTTAAATTGCTGTGATTTATCGTGTAATCGAGATTTAACGGATTTCTTTTAATATCAGTGCCAGCTGTGTCACTATTTTCATTGTTTAAGGTCGATTTACACATACATGCATACAGATATTTTATACAAATCATTTTACAATTGGTTTTGATCTTCTGATGGGTTTACTAAACGGTAAATGACAGCATCATCTGCAAACGATCGAAAAGGGCTGGCCAGTTTGTCTTCTAGATCATTTATATAGACCAGGACTAGCGAAGCGCCTGTAACGCTTCATTGGAGAACGCCAGGTAGCACTTCTGTTTTTCTCGATGACGTTGATTGGATGAGCTGATCGAGGGGATCGGAGAGCGAGGTCATCGGTCCCATTGGATCAGGGAAAGATGAGGAAGGATGTCGGCATGGCCTTTCAAAGGAACCATCCCGGCATTTGGCTGAAGCGATTTAGGGAAATCACAGAAAAATGAGGATGCGAGTCCAGTGTGCTAACCACTGCGCCACCTCGTTCGGTCTCCATGACTCTCCGTCTATTACTATGAACTGCGATTTCTCTGATAGGAATCCACGAATCCAGTTGCCCAACTGAGACGATACTTCAAAGGCACAACATCTGTGATGCTTTTGGTGCTGTATGGGTATCGGGGTGCGTGCTATTTCTCGTCTCGTGAGTGTACGCCTAACACATTCAAAATCGGCGAAGTTTCTGCCTTACTTTTCAACTATTAGGCCAACGATAAGTGTATTGATAACGTACCGTTGTTTAATATGAATGATTTTTTTAGCAAAGTAGCATCCACTTACAGAAAAAGCATTAACAACTGTTTTAACATACACTCCTGGAAATGGAAAAAAGAACACATTGACACCGGTGTGTCAGACCCACCATACTTGCTCCGGACACTGCGAGAGGGCTGTACAAGCAATGATCACACGCACGGCACAGCGGACACACCAGGAACCGCGGTGCTGGCCGTCGAATGGCGCTAGCTGCGCAGCATTTGTGCACCGCCGCCGTCAGTGTCAGCCAGTTTGCCGTGGCATACGGAGCTCCATCGCAGTCTTTAACACTGGTAGCATGCCGCGACAGCGTGGACGTGAACCGTATGTGCAGTTGACGGACTTTGAGCAAGGGCGTATAGTGGGCATGTGGGAGGCCGGGTGGACGTACCGCCGAATTGCTCAACACGTGGGGCGTGAGGTCTCCACAGTACATCGATGTTATCGCCAGTGGTCGGCGGAAGGTGCACGTGCCCGTCGACCTGGGACCGGACCGCAGCGACGCACGGATGCACGCCAAGACCGTAGGATCCTACGCAGTGCCGTAGGGGACCGCACCGCCACTTCCCAGCAAATTAGGGACACTGTTACTCCTGGGGTATCGGCGAGGACCATTCGCAACCGTCTCCATGAAGCTGGGCTACGGTCCCGCACACCGTTAGGCCGTCTTCCGCTCACGCCCCAACATCGTGCAGCCCGCCTCCAGTGGTGTCGCGACAGGCGTGAATGGAGGGACGAATGGAGACGTGTCGTCTTCAGCGATGAGAGTCGCTTCTGCCTTGGTGCCAATGATGGTCGTATGCGTGTTTGGCGCCGTGCAGGTGAGCGCCACATTCAGGACTGCATACGACCGAGGCACACAGGGCCAACACCCGGCATCATGGTGTGGGGAGCGATCTCCTACACTGGCCGTACACCACTGGTGATCGTCGAGGGGACACTGAATAATGCACGGTACATCCAAACCGTCATCGAACCCATCGTTCTACCATTCCTAGACCGGCAAGGGAACTTGCTGTTCCAACAGGACAATGCACGTCCGCATGTATCCCGTGCCACCCAACGTGCTCTAGAAGGTGTAAGTCAACTACCCTGGCCAGCAAGATCTCCGGATCTGTCCCCCATTGAGCATGTTTGGGACTGGATGAAGCGTCGTCTCACGCGGTCTGCACGTCCAGCACGAACGCTGGTCCAACTGAGGCGCCAGGTGGAAATGGCATGGCAAGCCGTTCCACAGGACTACATCCAGCATCTCTACGATCGTCTCCATGGGAGAATAGCAGCCTGCATTGCTGCGAAAGGGGGATATACACAGTACTAGTGCCGACATTGTGCATGCTCTCTTGCCTGTGTCTATGTGCCTGTGGTTCTGTCAGTGTGATCATGTGATGTATCTGACCCCAGGAATGTGTCAATAAAGTTTCCCCTTCCTGGGACAATGAATTCACGGTGTTCTTATTTCAATTTCCAGGAGTGTATTTTAACATACTTTGCTTCAGTATCTTCATTACGAATGATTCCGATATTCATGACATCATATCATAGAGCTTGTTGTGTATCGGAAGGCAGGTCATTTGCTGATATTGAGAACGCTAAACGGAGGTAATGTTGGACTTGATGGAACTCCACCTAAGTTTTCCCTCACGCATATAAATCTCCAGTATTGACATTTGTTTAATTACAGAATTCAGTCGCGGATACATAATGAGGTTGTTTGCGATGCTGACTGAGTTTTCACTTCACTTGTGTCACATTACTACAACGCTACTTCTGACTGAGTATCGAGTTATATGACACTGTTTGAGAATGCAAGAAACGCAACACAATGCGACATTCCTCAAGTAATTAAAAATTTATGTAGCCAATATTATCTTTCTGGCGATGGCACCGAAATTTACAACTACGTAGAAAATACGTCTTTGTTCTGTAATGAAGTATATGATTTTTGACCATTACGATGATGGCCTGACTTCTACTGGTGAATTCTTGAAGGGAAACCATAGAACGATATCCACTCAGAAACGTAGTTTTTTACCCCATATGATCGTATTTGGGCCAGAAAGTGTTAGTCTGGCTCTCAGATAATTGCTCTTCGGCACTCAAACAATGCTACCAAGTTTTCACTACTGTCTGTAGTAGTTTCCAGGATGCCACACAGGAAAATCATGAATTGGCTATCGCATGTCATCGTATGCAAGAATAGTTATACGCGAGAATGGATGAGAAGCTTGAGGACCTGTTGCTCAGGTCGGCTTTCGAAACGTAAAGGCACGGGAGAGGCATTTCTTACGTTGTGCTTGTTAATGGAAGCATGACTTAAGAAATTGAAGACATCTTCGTAGGATTTGTCGTACTAGAAAAGGAGGTCGACGGAATAAAGTGTTGAAATATGTTCGGAGATTTAAGCTACATGGAAAAACTCGTAACTGCAAAACGATGGAAGGAAAGCCTATTGCATGACGGAAGAAAAAGAAGGAAACACGTGTAATTTACAATACGCACAAGAAAAAAGGAAAAAGTAACAAAGTGAGAATGAAGTATTCCAATAATAAAGAGTGTAAAACGGGTATATTGTCTACTGTTCAAGCGGTATATCAAAAAATAAATGGTGGAAGCAAAGGAAAGATTTGAAAGTAGTATTAAAAACAAGGCTGAAAGAAAATCCATGTTGAAGTCGCTTCTGACATTGCTATCTTCATTGAAAGTGGGGAAGAACTGTAGGGCTTCATGATTGCAATGAACAGTGTAATGAGTACACACTACGGATCGAGAGTGAAATTAAAAAAGACAAAAGTAATGAGGAGATGCAGAAATAAGAATAGCAAGAAAAGTAACATCGAAATGTGGATCACGAAGGTAGGGAATAGAGCTACCTAGGTAGCCTAAACACACGTGGTGGATGAAGCAGAGAGTATGTAAAAAGCAGACTACCAAAGACCTAGAGGGCATTCCTCGCCAAGATAAGTCTTTCAGGTATGAAACATCGTCCTTAATTCGAGGAAGAATTGTAGGAGAGTCTCTGTTTGCAATACAACACTGTATGGTAGTGATTCATCGACTTCATGTGTAAGGTGGTTATGACATTTTGATTTTTGTGTGTTATCGATATGCACGTCATAGAGAGAGAGAGAGAGAGAGAGAGAGAGAGAGAGAAAGAGCGAGTTACGTTACTGTTGAACAATCTTTGGTCTTGTTGTGGTACAATCTTTGCCTCTGTGCAGTCGGATACATTCTTGGTTGAAGTGTGGTAGGAGATGGACGTATTCAGTAGTGCTGTGTTGACTTGCGACTGTAGGTGGAGAAAAAAAGATTGTAAAGGACCGAAGGATGAATAAGATGTATATATTTGGAAACGAAGACAATATGAATTTTGAATAACGTTTTAATTTTTAAGAGAAGAAGCATGAGGTAAGACTGGAGCACTGCGTAGCTAGTTTTCCAGAATGATTATTTTCAGCTAGTTAAGTTTATTCATTTGCTCAGAGTTGAGAGAAGGACCACCCCACATCCCAGAGTCATTCGTTAAGAAATTAACTCACTCACTCACTCACCCACCCACCTTGAATGTTTTTTAATGTTATTGCAAATTCAACTTCTGTACTACTACTCATTACAAACCAATAACTCATAAATACAACTTTCCTGTTTGCTAAACATTTATCACAGGAACGTGTAAAAAGTCTGAAGTACATTCAGAAGGTTAATTCTGAGCTGGTTCAAAGCTTACTGTTATATTTTAAAAAGCAAATTATAGATTAATAATTTTAAAGGTTACGGCAAATATTTCTTCCCCTTACACATTACAGAACACATATGTATTAAGAATGTACGCATATTAAGGAAGTAGTTATCTAGAAATTTAACGTTCTATGAAAATGTCAAAGCAGTCGGTCAGGAACTTTCGGAAATTAACGATTTTGAACAAACCAACATTTAAATTTGTATAACATTTCCCCATTTTTTACATATTTATTACGCATACACCAGATGGCGTTTCAGTAGGTTTATATAAAATAGGTGAATGTACAAATAGAATGTTGTCTTAAAATTTCAAAGCAATTCTAGATGAACTTCCGGAGATCTGAAATCTGGAAGAAACGGACATCTGCATTTGTACGTATATAAAAATTGTAAATATTCCTAGTCGCAAATCTCCGAAAATTTTTGACCGAACGCTTTGGAATTTTGACGAAACGTTGCAATGGAATAAATGTTCGTTTTCGTATACTCATTCCTAACATACGTAATAGATCATTTTTCATAAATTTAATAATACAGAAACATTGTCACAAGAAATGTGATGTGTTTAAATATAAGAAATAGGTACTTAAAAACACGATGGTCTTAGAAGACAACATTGTTTGAAATTTTCAAAGCAATCAGCCAAGAGCTCTCGATGATACGCGACTTTGCGCAAACGAGCGTTTACATTTTTATTTACACACATTTCAAATCATTTGGAAAATTTTCCTCCCTAGGCTCCCTTCCCCTCCCCCCTCCAAAAAAACTGATAATAGCAACAATGTTTATCATTTATTGCGTTTGCGCTCTTCACCATCAGGAATGTCGTGTTAATTTGTCTCTTCTTTTCAAGTAACACTATTCGCAACAGATTTTGTAGGCACTATCCAAATATATCACCGAATGTACCTGCAAAATGGTTCAAATGGCTCTGAGCACTATGGGACTTAACATCTGTGGTTATCAGTCCCCTAGAACTTAGAACTACTTAAACCTAACTAACCTAAGGACATCACACACATCCATGCCCGAGGCAGGATTCGAACCTGCGACCGTAGCAGTCGCGCGGTTCCGGACTGAGCGCCTAGAACCGCTAGACTACCTGCAAAATTATAATGTGGGACGACACATTGCTCAGGAGAATACTGAGATGAGTGAAAAACTGGATTTTCTTAAAACAGAGGACTAATAACCGGAACTATAGTGTTTGATAGTACGATCATTTAGCGACTTGAAATAAACGTAATTAGGATTTTGTGTCTTCTACGGAAAAGGTTTAGGTACTTAACGTCATATAATTGAAGTACTAACTCATTTGCGAAGTAATCAGACGTCTGGAGGAATTTTATACGATGGAGTTGCATTCTTTAAAGATTGAAGGATGGGAGGGGGAGAACGCTTGCGGGTATGATGGAATCCGCGTTTATGAGGCCACTGTAAGAGAGGTACTTGTAATCCTCGGTCGCTCTTTGATCACCTGTGGCTAGCTCAGAGCTACGCAGAGATATACCTTAGCAGCGCGAGCGCGCGCGCGCGCGTGTGTGTGTGTGTGTGTGTGTGTGTGTGTGTGTGTGTGTATGTGTGTGTGTCAGAGATAGAGAGAGAGAGAGAGAGAGAGAGAGAGAGAGAGAGAGAGACCTTGTTTTGGTAGGAGACTACTCTTGTTGAGGAAGCGTTCTCTTGTGTTCCTCAGGAATGCAAGCGGAATGTGGTGAAAGGACACAGCAGGGGCGTGGCGGAGGCAGGGAGGTTTTGGCGGTGGGAGTGAGGACTGCGGGTGGGGGGGGGGGGGGAGAAGGGTTGGAGATTGCTGGAGAAGCCACAGCAGTCGCATGCCAGCGCTGTGTCCAACTGGAACGCCTCGCCTTCCAGGCATGCGGCAACCCTCGCGTTTTGGCTGCTTGGCGTGTCGTCATGGTGGCCATAGAAATATCTTCACGAAAAGACAGGAGCGTCAGCGGTGGACAGCTAAGTGTGTGCCGACTCAGCAGGAAGCGCGTGCACTTAACAATACTGAAGGTGCATGTCGTCTGTTTGATCTGCAATCTTCATTGTAAATTTTCTTGCTTGGGGAGTGCGCAAAATCAGTTTGTGATGTTTCTAAACATTCCTCGCAAACTGTTTGGTTTCCCTATGTCGCAACAGTCTGCGAGAAGATTTATAGAGGAACGGTGGACACAGTGCATGAGAAATACATGTCTATGATGCATTTTTATACGAGTTCTCCCAGGAGGAATGGTGAATATTAGGTCATACGACATCATTCGAAGAAAGAACGCCTAGCAAACATGGGCTGTAAAATGCATACCTTAAGAACTGTGAGCAATTCTTCATCTTCGATAGTGCGAAATGACTCTCATCTACTGCAAGCTCTTTGTTTTCTGTATTTTGAGAGGTGTCAGTATGAACCAAAACAAGGAAAAATATCAACATGGGTTCTAAAGTACAGAGCGTAAGAGCTATGAACAGTTGTTCATCTTCGCTAAAGTGAGACACAAATTTGCTGAACAAGTGCTCATAGTTCCTTTGGTATGCGTTCTGGACAACACCTCTACTATACTTACTTTTTTCCTTTTTTGCGGTATAAGAGATTTGATTAAAAAAAATTGGTTCAAATGGATCAGAGCACTATGGGACTTAACATCTGTGGTCATCAGTCCCCTAGAACTTATAACTACTTAAACCTAACTAACCTAAGGACATCACACACACCAACGCCCGAGGCAGGATTCGAACCTGCGACCGTAGCGGTCACGCGGCTCGAGACTGAAGCGCCTAGAACCGCACGGCCACACCGAGATTTGTTTCACAGTATCGAAGATGGAAAAGTTCTCCTACCTCTTAAGGTACACATTTTAGACCTGATGGTTAGCGGACGTTTTTGCTTTCAATGATTTTTTCTCATTAGCTCGCTTCCAGCGACATCCTGTATTTCAGCGAGGAAAATAAAGGAACAGTTTAACAAGGGGACCCTCCATAGTGTAAATAACGGATTTTGATGCTCTTCAAATATGTTGCAGAGGCACTTACCCTTAGTAGCTGGCTATCCGATTTTTTAGCGACGGGAGTTGGTTTTTGAGAAAATCGATTTTGAAGGTCATTGCACGCTTTGTATATCCGAGACATCATAGATATTTCGAGTAGGTCAGCGTAGCGCAGCGGTAATGATTCATGGCTACCACGCTGGACGTACCGTGTTCGAATCCTGCTCGCGTAATTTTTTTTTTTCAAAATCGACCGAATTCCGAATTTTTCCATTTCGTTCTAAAAGAATGTCAACAAACAGTGTAGGGTGTGCGAAATTATATTCAGTTATTAATTTTTTTCATTCAGTTTGTGATTCGCATAATTTTCTCCCAATTCATCTTCTTCTTTGAAATCTATCAATTCATCATCAATAATGATCTGATTTTCGGCCAAGAGATCCTGTATTGCGATACATATCTCACAGCCAATTGCAACAGAATAGGCAGATATCACGCTAGGTGGTGTATTCGTTACGAGATTCAAATCGCTGAGTAGATTTTCGACGTATTTAATGGCATTTGTGATTTCGCCTTTTGATTCTTCGTTCAACTCCTCTACTTATGGATTTTCTTCGGGTTGCACTACTGCAGAAACACTTGGTTCTTCCATTTCACAGAACTTTTGTAACACATGGCACTAGAGACGCTTTGCGATCAACTGACGCTGTAGTGAGATGCGAACGTAAAGGAATGCAACTCGCATCCTCATTGGCCGCAGTTAGGAGCTGGGGATCCCGTTACGGCTAACGGTATACACTGGAGATGGGGCTGTAATGGGCGGAGATCGATTTCAGGTAATACAAGAAGCGACCGTTGTACGAACATTTGGAATTCCAACTGCGAACCACAGACGGAATGAATATTTGAAAAATTAATAACTCTATAGCTTACAACTTTATAATTTCGCACTCCTTACGCTGTTTGTTGATATTCTTTGAAATAAAATTGAAAAACTCTGTCGATTTGGAAAAAAAGAAGTACACGAGCAGGATTCGAACACGGTACCTCCACCGCGGTAGCCATGAACCTTTACCGCTGCACTACGCTGACCTACTCGAAATATCTCTGATGTTACGAATATACAAAGCGTGCAATGAACTTCAAACTCGATTTTCTCAAAAACCAAGGCCCGTCGCTAAAGAACCGGATGGCCAGGTACTCAGGATAAGTGCGTCTGCAACATATTTGAAGCGCATCAAAATCCGTGATTTACACTTCGGAGGGTCGCCTTGTAAGTGTTTAAAAGAGTTGATGTAAGTCAACGAGTGTTCACTATTAAAGCACATTACATTTTCTACAGAGCACGATCAACAAAACTGAAATAGCACTGTCTGAGATACGGGTAAATGTATTAGATGTGTAAAGTATTCTCGGACTTCTTTTCGTGTCAATTCTGGATAAAACGTCGAAATTTCCACGCTTATCACCATCGAAAGGTCAAGGCTTTACCCTCAAATGACGCTACAGGAAGTCCGAAAGTATTTTATACGTCGCCACGAAACACTCCATTCTCAAGTGTATTACATCTTGAAATCTTTCAACTGCATTTTCTCGCCGTTACATTTTTAATGTGAGAAGCGTTTTATGAAAAAATGTGAGTGTTAATGATTCTAAATTATCAGAAGTTCTTCAAAACATGTTGCTACCTTCTTTAAACTAAACAATTAAGAGGCCGTGCTGAAAAGCAATGCCTCTCAATTTTCTTAATGTGATCTGGATATCGGCCGATATTCATTCATATTACTCGGCTGACTTCACTGCTTCGCCGACTCAAGTTAGAACCCTCCGCCTCTGGACAGCTCCGGATTGTAGCGGGTAACATGGTGGTGTGTAACGGAACAGTGTAGGTACCTGAGAAAGTGCGTGCTGTAATAGTGTTTCTAGCCACAGGAAACATTAGTCCACACATGGCGCGCCCTCTCCTTCACTATGGCAATACCGGAGCACTAACGAGCGCTACGACACCTGCAACAATTCGCCGCCTTAGGTTCCCTGTCCTCGGTCATTCTCCGTACAATGACGACTTGGCCCCATCCGAGTATCCTCTGTTTCCGAAACTTAAACCACATCTTCGAGGACTTCACTTAGATAGTGATGATGTGGTGCAAGCAGAGGGGAGGTCGTCGCCCCGTCAACAAAGTCAGTGATGGTAACAACGAACTGGTATCTCATTGAGAGAAATGCCCGCCTCCGGTAGCTGAGTGGTCAGCGCGAAAGAAAGTCTATCCTAAGGGCCGGGGTTCGATTTCCGGCCGGGTCGGAGATTTTCTCGACTCAGGGTCTGGGTGCTGTGTTGTCCTGATCATCACTATTTCATCCCCATCGACACGCAAGTCGCCGAAGTGGCGTCAACTCGAAAGACTTGCACCCGGCGAACGGTCTACCCGACGGGAGGCCCTAGCCACACGACACGACATCGAGAGAAATATGTGCGTCAACAGGCTGACTGTGTTGAGGAATAAAAATGGGTCAAATGGCTCTGAGCACTATGGGCTCAACTGCTGAGGTCATTAGTCCCCTAGAACTTAGAACTAGTTAAACCTAACTGACCTAAGGACATCACAAACATCCATGCCCGAGGCAGGATTCGAACCTGCGACCGTAGCGGTCTTGCGGTTCCAGACTGCAGCGCCTTTAACCGCACGGCCACTTCGGCCGGCTGTTGAGGAATAAATGTGTAGACATGAATAATAGAGGTGTAGAACGTTAATGAGGTTTTCGCAGAAACAAATTCGGAGGAATTACTTTCCAGCACACCCTCGTGTAATATCCTTTAATCGGTGCTGCACGACAATGCGTGGTACCAGTACGTTCAAAAGATCCGAAGATGCGATTTTTGGGTGGATCATATATCCGGATCTTTTGATCACAGAGATATTTGTTGGCCCAGCGAACATTTGTATACCTGTCGAAAGAATGGGCTTACTGTAGCTGCGCTACAGTTCAGGGTTAAAATTTATCACCTCCTCCAGCCAAATCGGTTGCCTCTTTTGGATCATGTGTGGCCTAGGGTGAGACTAAGGTGGCTTATAAAAGCATCATTTGTTCCTGGCGATTCCTGAAAAAACAGCGAAAAATCACGATTTTTGAGTACCAAAAGTACCGGTTGTGGGGATGGCCACTTCTAGTGCTTCTGTGCATGACACGCCGTCGAAATTGTTACGATACGTTCGTAAGATGATGTTCTCAGTGAACCTTTAAACAATTTTCTCTCTCATTGTCCACTATCGACATCCAGAGGTTTAAAGTTACTGTACTTACGCACGTAAAATATGCACGTGATATACTGTCTGAGGAGCAAATGTAGTTTTAACTGTTGTAAGGAACGCATGGTAAGGGTGCTTGGGTCATCGTAAGGGTTATGAGGTCGGCAAAGCATGTTTTAGTACCCATGTTTTTCACTAATATGACTTATCGCTCTATGTCTCTTTATGACAGGCACTTTACGCTTATACAAAAACGTCGAAAGTGGTACTGCTGTGACGAAAACTGGGATAAAAACAACCTAAACATGGCTGAAAATAAAATGACTGCCAAAAAATATGTGAAACAGAAAAGACTGCGAGTTCAGTAAACTATTTGAAACAACTTTGTACTGTTTGAAGCAACAAATCATTAGCTAGACGCTTTCGATGAGTGCCGTTTGATGCCAAGATTACCCAGAAAACAACGTAAGGCAAACTATTTTGTATTGACCTTATATTATGCCTTTCTCTATGTTGTTTATATGTGTCAAATTACGTAAACGTATTGAAGTATACAAATAAACTACCAAAATTTTTCTGACCTACAGAATTCGTTTTGTATAAGCTGCACTCGCTGCTGTAACATGGAAAAGTAGGGAACCAGCGTAAAAATTCTCCTGTCAGAATACAAAACAGGTGAGTACGTTCATCTTTAAAAGGTCAGACAGAAAAATGGGAAACCAGCTGCCTCAGTCCTGATTCCGCCTTTCTAACCAAAAAATATGTCATGAGAACATATTCACGCGTTTTTGTGCTGAACAAGAGTGGTAGAGAGACAGTGACGGTAGGAGAGGAAGGAGACAGTGGCAGTGGAAAAGCAAGATAGAGTGGGAGAGAGGAAGTGGCAGTGAAAGAGAACGAGATGGGGATGGAGATGGAAGCAGCAGGGAACAAAGAGAAACGACACAGCGAAAATGAAAAACGTAGATGAGCGTAGACTATTGGTATGGCCTGGGGAGGGCGGTAGGGGTCTGGACCTTCCCAGACTAGCGTAAGTTAACACGCAGTTGCGGGTGAAGGCGCATTTAGAACCGAAATTTTTAAGACATGGGTATACGAAAAGAAATTAGGAGAACGCTTGAAATTTTTTGAGATGTCAATGTATGGTTGAGATAACGGCAGAGAGAAAGGAAAGCAAAAGGAGACTGTGTAAGTGAGAGAGGAGATAATGGCAGTGCGTTATACTGTGATTCAATGGGAGAAAAAAGCAGGATGTGGAGAGACACATGTGTAGACAGTGATAACGAGCGAGAGATGCTTATTATGAAGGCTTAATTACAAAGGGAGACTCGGTAAGAAGGTTTAGAATCTTCTGTATTAAAAGTGTGCGAATATGTCGGCATACTAAAATTTTTGTTGAAACAGTGGAATGAGGATTGATACAGTTTGTTTCCCACTTTTCTGTCTGAGGCTTGTGAACACGAACATATATTAATCAACCAGAAGATAAGACCTACTGTCGACGTAAGCCCGCCCAGGCTATAGTAGCGTCACCTGGCCAGGAATCACTGCTAGTCAGCCACACACATGGCACATGTAGTATCAGTGAACGTGTTGCCCGTTTGTATAATGGGGAAGGTACGCGATCTATCTGAGTTTGACCGAGGGCAGATTGTGATGGCCCGGAGGCTCGGCACGAGCATTTCCAGAACTGCACTCGGGTGGTACGAGGACTGCTGTGGTGTCTCCAAGATGTGGCGAAAGCAGGGTGAATCCGCATCCAGACGTCGTGGGGTTCGGCGGTCACCCCTCTTCCCTGATGTCAGACGTCGCAGGCTGGGCAGACTGGTAAAACGGGACAGGTGGCGTACTGTGGCGGAACTAACACCAGACTTTAATGCTGGGCTGAGTACAAGTGTATCTGAATACACAGTCTCCCGAACATTTCTAACGACGGGTCTCCGCAGCTGACGACGCATGAACGTGTCGACGTTAACGCTATTAGTGAAATGGGTACGCGACCATCGGCAATGGACGTTAGTACAGTGGTCTGATGAATCTCGATACCTTCTTTACCGTGCCGATGGGAGGCTCGAATTCATCGTCTTCCAGGGGAGCAGATCCTTGAAACCGGTAAAGCGGGACGGAGACAAGCTGGTAGCGGCTGCTTTTTGCTCTGGGGAACATTCACATGGGCATCCATGTACCCAGTGTGGTGTCACCGCCAGACACCACACTTGCTAGGTGGTAGCCTTTAAATCGGCCGCGGTCCGTTAGTATACGTCGGACCCGCGTGTCGCCACTATCAGTGATTGCAGACCGAGCGCCGCCACACGGCAGGTCTAGAGAGACGTCCTAGCACTCGCCCCAGTTGTACAGCCGACTTTGCTAGCGATGGTTCACTGACAAATTACGCTCTCATTTGCCGAGACGATAGTTAGCATAGCCTTCAGCTACGTCATTTGCTACGACCTAGCAAGGCGCCATTATCATTTGCTATTTATCTTGTGATGCATGTACCGTCAGACCGATGTTCACCAATTATGGATTAAAGTTAAGTACTCCAGAAATCACGTACTATTTTTGCTACTATAAGACCTTGACCTGTTCCAGACCTCACGCCAGCCTGCGTGAGCGAAATCGCGTGCCTTTCGGCTACCTCCAAGTGGCTTGGCTGTCTTGCCAAGTCACAACACCCAGTGGAGCTCGTAAAAGGCACCATGAGGGCCAACGAGGAGTATCGTACACTGGTGGCAGACGACGTACACCCCTTCATGACTATCGTGTTTCCCGACGGCAGCGGCATTCTTCAGCAAGACAATGCGACATGTAACACGGCCAGGAACGCGATGGAGTGGTTTGAGGAATGTCACTGAACGTGGTGTCATGTTCAACATCTCCCTCCCCGGAATTCACTGAAATTATGGTTCAAATGGCTCTGAGCACTATGGGACTCAACTTCCGAGGTCATCAGTCCCCTAGGACTTAGAACTACTTAAACCTAACTAACCTAAGGACATCACACACATCCGTGCCCGACGCAGGATTCGAACCTGCGACCGTAGCGGTCACTCGGTTTCGGACTGAAGTGCCTAGAACCGCTCGGCCACAGCGGCCGGCCACTGAAATTAGGGGACTTGTGTGTGCAGATGTGGTGCTAACCTCCTCCAGCGACCTACCAAGCCCTCACTGATTCCATCCCATGATGCGTCGCTATTGTTACCCGTGCCAAAGGTGGACATACCTGCTATCTGATAGGTGGTCATAATGTCCTGGCCGATCAGTGTATTCGTTTCTTTTGTGCTTCGACGAGAGTAATTTTCCGCTGGTTCTTAAATCTTGATTTGTGAGCTTGCGTGTTAGCAAAAAAATTCTGATTGTAACTACAAATAATAAGATTTTAAACATTAATTGAGTGATGCCATAAACATTTTAGAACCGTACATCACAATTTTACAATAGAACATTTTCGGCTACATGTCCCCTTAGCACCGGCAGTACTAACAGAGCAACATTTCCCAAAAGAGAATGCTGTGTTGCCATACCAGCATCAAACTTCAAATGTGGAGTTTTGAAAGAAGTGATTAGAAAGCACTCAAAAGGAACACTATGTGCACTTAACTAGAATGAGATGTGGAAGTAATACAGTACATTCCGCTGTATAAGCACGACAGTAGCCCGTTTTCAGAAATCACGTCCTTGCAGTGTCAAGAAGTTTGCAAGAAACTGGAAAGGACATATGCTTTGACAAGGAATATTTACAACAATAAAGGTATATTTCCAAAAACAAAACTAAAACACTATACCACAGTGGTACGACCAGAATGTTTTTATGGTTGTGGATGCCTAACGATGAACTACAATCCGGGGAGAGCAGAAGTACTTGATGGACACACTATTAGAAAAAAATGGGAGCAGTTAAGCAAGAGGATCAGTAGTTGTTACGTAATCCTGGTTGGTCAATGGGAAGTAAAGAAGAAAAAAATGCAAACCATATGATGTGATGATGACATACGGAAAAATGTGTCTCCATCATATGATGCATTCGAAAATGCAAGAAAAAAAAGTTCAAATGTTTGTGAAATCTTATGGGACTTAACTGCTAAGGTCATCACTCCCTGATCTTACACACTATTTAACCCAAATTATCCTAAGGACAAACACACACACCCATGCCCGAGGGAGGACTCGAACCTCCACCAGGATCAGACAATGCGAGACACAGTGGAATCAAACCAGTCCATAGTAAAGTGAACGTGAACACTTTCTTCCACCAATCCTTTCAGTCGATCTGTAGCGATCCCATCAGTGCGTCTCTGAAATGATTCGGCATCTAGCTTCGTGCCAACTTGGTAGCGATCCCATGAAACGCAACAGTTCAAATCAGCTGCGAAATGAGTTTCAGATTTCCGAGTTGTAACATGTTCATGAAAGGGTTAAAATAAATGTGGCCACTGAGACCAGATACGTTTTTTTTTTCTACAATAAGCCTAAACTCGCGCCATGTGTAAGTAGGCTGTTTATGTTTTCTTATTGGCAACGTTACATAGCGCTCTGTATGAAAATCACTGATGTGTGCTGTGTGCAGTCTGTGGCTAGTTTGCATTGTTGTCTGCCATTGTAGTGTTGGGCAGCGGCAGCTGGATGTGAACAGCGCGTAGCGTTGCGCAGTTGGAGGTGAGCCGCCAGCAGTGGTGGATGTGGAGAGAGAAATGGCGGAGTTTTGATATTTGTAAGAATGGATGTTATGAACTCCTATATATATTATGACTTTTGATGATATTAAGGTAAATACATTGTTTGTTCTCTATTAATATCTTTCATTTGCTAACTATGCCTATCAGTAGTTAGTGCCTTCCGTAGTTTGAATCTTTTATTTAGCTGGCAGTAGTGGCGCTCGCTATATTGCAGTAGCTTGAGTAACGAAGATTTTTGTGAGGTAAGTGATTTGTGAAAGGTACAGGTTAATGTTAGTAAGGGCCATTCTTTTGTAGGGATTTCTGAAAGTCAGATTGCGTTGCGCTAAAAAAAAATATTGTGTGTCAGTTTAAGCACAGTCATGTATAAATTGTTCAAAGGGGACGTTTCATACATGGAGCGTGTACCTTGCTTAGGTCGGGTGATACGCATGCCTCAACAAGACAGACAGCCGTACTCGATGTGCAGCTACAGCAGAGGGGTATCTGTGAAGAGAGCTGACTAATTTGATGTTCCTGATGAGGGGCAGCAGGTGTTTCAGTAGCAGTGCGTTATACTGTGGAACAATCTGGATGATTGACTAATCTGGCCATGCAACATCAATCAAAACGGCCTTGCTATGTTGATACTGCGAACGGCCGAAAGCAAATCTAAACTGCAGCCGTCAAATTTTTCCAAAGAACATGAAGCCCTAGTATGTTATGCCATTCTCTTGGGTATTAAATTTTAGAGATAACATACACCACCACTCAGGACGATGTTATCACCAGAGAAAACTAATCTGTTTTTCTACATATCAAAGATTTGAACTGAAGTTGAGAGGAATGTATACCGTCTTGAAAATAGCTTCTGAGCTGTTTATCAACAAAAGTGAAAATCTGCTTATGCGTAGTCTTATACGAAATTGTAACGTGATAGATAAATAGATCTTATAGGTTACTAAAATACTGAAACGGTCGCCCAGCCCCACTTCCAAGTTGGCTATCTAACAGTTTACTGGGCAACAAAAATATGACATTCAGTATTCAGTAACTGACCGAATTTGAAATTTTAAAATGCTACCATAAACTAGACTAGAAGAAGGGATCGGTTGGTAGGACATGTTCTGAGGCATCAAGGGATCATCAATTTAGCACTGGAGGGCAGCGTGGAGGGTAAAAATCGTAGAGGGAGGCCAAGAGATGAATACACTAAGCAGATTCAGAAGGATGTAGGTAGCAGTAGTTACTGGGAGATGAAGAAACTTGCACAGGATAGAGTAGCATGGAGAGCTGCATCAAACCAGTCTCAGGGCTGAAGACCACAGCAACAACCACCATAAACTACTCAGGAGCTACATTAAAATATAAAAGGAAGGTCTGACACAGTAAGTCAAATACTACGGTTACGAACACTGTACACGTCTTCAGGCAGCGTAACTGCTCTCGCGCAAAGTTACCCAGAACCTATTCATCCAGTATTTGAGTATGAGATGACTGAGCAACTTCCATCAAACTTTATGCATTATTTAAAAAATTTTCTCGCAGACAACCAAATAATGAAAGTTAAAGACGTTAATCACTTACTACATTTTCGCTGTTTATGTAGTTAAAAAAAAATGGTTCAAATGGCTCTGAGCGATATGGGACTTAACTTCGGAGGTCATCAGTCCCCTAGAACTTAGAACTGCCTAAACCTAACTAACCTAAGGACATCACACACGTCCATGCCCGAGGCAGGATTCGAACCTGCGACCGTAGCGGTCGCGCGGTCCCAGACTATAGCGCCTGGAACCGCTCGGCCACCCCGGCCGGCTATGTAGTAAATCTTGACCTCAATCATCACGTTTTAATTTCTTACTTCCTCACTACTAGCTTTACACGCAATACATTTTTAGGCAATATCCGCACATAGCACTCTACGTACATACAAAATTATATCACTGTATGGCATATAGTTCAGGACATACGACGTCATAATCATTGAGATACGTCAGTAACTAGCTTTTCTTAAAACAGAGTTCAAATTACCCGAACTGTACTCGTCCAGTGTTTGATAACGAGTGCATTTACAACTAAATTTAAGCATAATTTTAAACATTTTTTATTTTTTTGTCGCTAATATTCCCACTAAGAAAAATGAAAGAACTTATCGCTTATTAATCATCCATGTAGCAGATCGTCAGCACCAAGTATGACGTTTTAATTTGTTATTTCTCTAGTAATAACTCTATTCTCTGTCCATTTTTGGTTTTGACTTTTACGTCGGTCTACTGGTTAATAATTCCAAACTAATAAAACTAACACAATTTAGCGTTTTACATCTTCAGCCATAAATGTTTTATGTGCGTAACGTCAAATATTTAACGCATTATCTAATTTGTAAAGCAGTCAGAAATGTGAGGTGCTTTTATACATGGGCCTTCCATTCTTTAAAGAATCTGGGGATGTGGGAATTTTGCTAGACAAGAAGACAACAGAGGATTTCGAATGTTGTGCTACAGATGAATGTTGACATTTAGATGGTTGTATCAGAGAACTAACAAAGAGGGACGGAATCGAGAAGAGATTTGGCCAAAAGAAGGATTAAGTATACTGGACACAGACCCTGTGGCATCACATTCTAGCCAGTATGGTTATACAACAGACTATATTTACAGAACAATAAAATAAACCACATGAGCTGATGATACTTCGTTTACCTGTACGTTTACTGTGAAATCTGAGGTAGAAATAACATGTACCTTTGTGAATTAGTTCATTGTGAAAGTGGGAGACGGAAAATTTGCATCATTAACGTGCAATATTAAGAAGTGGAGCAGTTTATGCGAAAATGAAGAGCGCAGTGGAAGGAGTCCTAAAAGGTAAGCTGGAGCTTTTGTCTCTGCGTGTAATTCTCGGCATGCGTGTGAACCGCTGCGCATTGTTCGCCATGGCGCAGAGAGAGAGGGAGGGCGCGGTATCAATTGTGGCAGGCCACAGGAGCATGCGCTGCTACTGCGCGTGCGCGGGTCGTTGGCCACGTCCACTTCTTGCGCCTGAGGGGTAGGCAGCCCATACGGCGCCGCTGCACCGCGGGCGGGCCTACAAACCGGTGCCGGGTCTCTGCCAAGCAGATTTTCGGCCCTTGCAACAAGTGCGGCGGTTTGCGAGGGGGAAGCAGCGGTTGCACTTCACGAACATTTGCTGCACATAATTGAATTTCGCAAACTCTTGCCTTTCAGTAGCGAATACAAAGGGGCGAAAGCACATATTCTTACAATGCTGAGACTCCACGGATGTTATAAGGTTAGGACACTTTCATCTTTGGAGGAGACTAGCGAGCGTGATAACTATATGAGATATAGATTTCACACTCTTGTTCACATTTCATTTTATACATTTATCTGTCAGGTTCCACGAGACTACTTAAACCAAACGTACTTTGTCGTGGAATGAGTCAGTACCTACTTTACAGAATGCACACCTACCTGATCACCATCTTCTAGGTTACGGGTAATCCTTGTGAGCGTACAGGATTGCTACAAAACATCTCACAGGAGATTTAGCGAAGCTAAGCAAAGTAAACAAGGTCGCACGCTTCAGCGTAGATCATTCTAATGCTGACGATGGCAGTATTCAGTTTTTGCTCAAGATCTTTAACGTGAAACTTTCAAAACAACCATCAACCTTCTGTCGTAAGAATTTAAAATGTTAGTCTTCACTGACTGACCACAATGGGACAATCAAATTTCGCTTTTAGAAGAGTTCCGAGCCAAAAACTATTCGAATTACATTTTCGTGCAGTTAACCGTTAATTTGTTCTCTAAGAGTCATGTGCTCACGTTATCGACAGCCCTATTGGCTACATCATATATATTCATTTTTTTAGAGTAACAGCTGTGTCGTGTCCAAAGAAAATAAATGTTTGAGTTATCTGGTTGTCATGTTTAGTACCAGATCATTGTTCTATACGAAAGAAAGCAAGGGTCCAGAACAATAACTTGTGGCACTACCCACTTCACAGTGACATTCAGTGCTGTTCTTTATTTGTTGACACTGGTGTACAACATTTTGATTACACATACGATGTGAACCATTGTTGCACTTTTCCCCTACTCCTATCATTCTCAACTTAACCACAAGTATTACATGGTCGACATAACAAAAGCCTATAGCAAAATCAAAGGAAAACCTACTATATTCAATGCACCGTTTAAACTCACAGACAAAAGAATAAAATGCATAGGACTTTCCTTAAGCTAAAGTGCGTCTCTCTGGACAAATTATGCGTATCGAGATGCGCCCCTGTTCCCTTACACATGGTTTTCTCTAAACTTTCTAAAAACACCAGTAGCAAAGAATCTATCTCCTAATCCTTCTCATAAACTGCTTTCACCAACGAGTATTTCAACCTTTCGGGGAACTGACCATACCTGCAAAACACATTTGAACGAAATTTAGATTATCATATCTTATCAGGCAGAATTAGAAACGACGCGTCATTAATAATCTCTAAATCTGACATATAAATGGAGTGTAAGCCAAAATTCGCTCACTTAGATGCTACAGCACGATTATTTGTGTACTAATAGTGCATAGATGTTTTCACCGAAATTTCGTTCAGTGCATATTTTCGGCAGAAAATGGACGGCAAAGAAAGGCAATTTCGCAACGCTGTTATCGCGTATACGGTGTCTTCAATCGGTACTCAGTTATGCTGCTAGATCTCTGTGTTAGAATACTAGATTTTGATAATTTGATACTGGGTGGACGTGACTTTTTCGTAATTTCGGACTACATAATTTATTGTGGCTTCGTAATCGTTATACAGCAGCCACTGCAGGTCTTATACTAAACACGTGCCACCATTGAACACTAGCAAACAAATGAGAACACAATTTCTTTTATCGCTCCACTTTCAACGACCTTTTGCCTTTAAATGATTACTCTATTATCTTCACATCTCCATGCTTTATGGTCTATTCTTAGTGCTGCTTCACTTCTATTTTCTGTGATATTTCTTAGTCTGAAATTGAAACGGAATACCGATGGCAGGCCTCTCCTGTTTGGTCTGTAACTGGGTGGTAACCGGAACTTTTTAGGGGTGGTTGGAAGTTGTCATTCTTCTTCCACAACATTAAAAATACTCCATACCAACAGATCTGCTACCACCCTCTTTCCTACAAAGTATAGTATGGGTACCCTTATCTGTACCTGTTACCTTTATCGTGAGTAGTTCCCCTGCAGCCACACAAATCAAATAGCCATTGTCTGAATGAATTATTTCGCACTATTTCGCCAAATACCAATTTTCATTACACCCTCCTGCCATTGGCTCCGTCGATATGCACCGATTATCAAGCTACCGACTTTGTTAAGCACACTGGTCACCAGTATGACTCTCAACTCACTTCACAGTTAATTAACAAGCAATCCTACGTTTACCCTTCTCGAAATGTGAATCTGGAGGACATTTAGTAAACTTTCGTGCTCCTCTTGTAACTGAGGATGTAGGTATGTTGCGAAGAGCTAGCTAGAGGATGACCAAGCGGCTCGCTAAATGTTTCGAGACTCACGGAGCTCAGGTTAAGCATCTGCTCTGGACCCTATGTGCGTTTTGTGAAAGAGGTGCTGTGACCGATACTCCATTTAAAATATTACAACTGGCCGACTACTTAGTAAATATAGTACAGCTACATCTACACTCCTGGAAATGGAAAAAAGAACACATTGACACCGGTGTGTCAGACCCACCATACTTGCTCCGGACACTGCGAGAGGGCTGTACAAGCAATGATCACACGCACGGCACAGCGGACACACCAGGAACCGCGGTATTGGCCGTCGAATGGTGCTAGCTGCGCAGCATTTGTGCACCGCCGCCGTCAGTGTCAGCCAGTTTTCCGTGGCATACGGAGCTCCATCGCAGTCTTTACCACTGGTAGCATGCCGCGACAGCGTGGACGTGAACCATATGTGCAGTTGACGGACTTTGAGCGAGGGCGTATAGTGGGCATGCGGGAGGCCGGGTGGACGTACCGCCGAATTGCTCAACACGTGGGGCGTGAGGTCTCCACAGTACATCGATGTTGTCGCCAGTGGTCGGCGGAAGGTGCACGTGCCCGTCGACCTGGGACCGGACCGCAGCGACGCACGGATGCACGCCAAGACCGTAGGATCCTACGCAGTGCCGTAGGGGACCGCACCGCCACTTCCCAGCAAATTAGAGACACTGTTGCTCCTGGGGTATCGGCGAGGACCATTCGCAACCGTCTCCATGAAGCTGGGCTACGGTCCCGCATACCGTTAGGCCGTCTTCCGCTCACGCGCCAACATCGTGCAGCCCGCCTCCAGTGGTGTCGCGACAGGCGTGAATGGAGGGACGAATGGAGACGTGTCGTCTTCAGCGATGAGAGTCGCTTCTGCCTTGGTGCCAATGATGGTCGTATGCGTGTTTGGCGCCGTGCAGGTGAGCGCCACAATCAGGACTGCATACGACCGAGGCACACAGGGCCAACACCCGGCATCATGGTGTGGGGAGCGATCTCCTACACTGGCCGTACACCACTGGTGATCGTCGAGGGGACACTGAATAGTGCACGGTACATCCAAACCGTCATCGAAACCATCGTTCTACCCTTCCTAGACCGGCAAGGGAACTTGCTGTTCCAACAGGACAATGCACGTCCGCATGTATCCCGTGCCACCCAACGTGCTCTAGAAGGTGTAAGTCAACTACCCTGGCCAGCAAGATCTCCGGATCTGTCCTCCATTGAGCATGTTTGGGACTGGATGAAGCGTCGTCTCACGCGGTCTGCACGTCCAGCACGAACGCTGGTCCAACTGAGGCGCCAGGTGGAAATGGCATGGCAAGCCGTTCCACAGGACTACATCCAGCATCTCTACGATCGTCTCCATGGGAGATTAGCAGCCTGCATTGCTGCGAAAGGTGGATATACACTGTACTAGTGCCGACATTGTGCATGCTCTGTTGCCTGTGTCTATGTGCCTGTGGTTCTGTCAGTGTGATCATGTGATGTATCTGACCCCAGGAATGTGTCAATAAAGTTTCCCCTTCCTGGGACAATGAATTCACGGTGTTCTTATTTCAATTTCCAGGAGTGTACATCAGATACATAGTCCAGAAGCAACCATTCGGCTTGTACACTGCTAGGCTTTCCTGTTCCACTCGCAAATGGAGATCGGCAGAAACTTGAGTGTATACGCTTCCGTAAAAACAGTGGTTCCTCCTAACTTGTTTCCAAGGTACCTTGCTGCTAGTACGATCTCTCTGCAGACAGTCGTGAATGACGCTTCTCTTTTCTCACCGTTTCGGGAAAAGAACGTCACCTTCCCTCCAGAATTCGCACTGGAGCTCGTGGAGTATTTCCGTAATAGCGGCGTGTTGTTCAAATCTATCTGTAACAAATAGAACCACGTGTCTCAACTGCATCGATCGCTCCCATTAATCCGGACTGGCGCGGATCCCAAACACTCGGGCAGTACTCAAGAATAGGTCGCACTAGCGTCCCATGTGCTGAACTCGACTATTCACCTTCCCTACCACAGTCTTCATGTGCTCCTCACACTTCATATCGCTTTGCAACGTTGCGCCCAGATATTTTAACGACGTGATTGTGTCAAGCAGGATGCTACTACTCTGTGTCAGAACATTATGGTAAAACAGTAAACTGGTAGCCAAGGTCGCAGGAATTCTTTTTATTCCATGGTTACCGGTTTCGGAGAAACTAAAGCCGCTATCATCGGATCTTAGGACACATACAGGGTAAGTGTAAGTAGCACATAGGCTTAACATACATAATGTCATCTCTCTTGTAACCTGTATGTGTTTGTTTTTCCTATTAATTCGCAGTTATTTACATTTTTCTACATTTAGAGCCGGCCGCCATTCATCACACCAGCTATAAAATACTCTGTCGCAGTCAGATCATTTTGTTCACTGCACATAAAAGGCAACGTCCTGAGTGAGTGAGCGAGTGACTGACTGCTCATCGTCCAGCCCAAACCGTTAAGGATAGAAACTTGAAACAGAAAAGGTGGGGTGAAGTATTGTAGGCGTCGTTTAAGAAGGGATTTTCCGAAATTACAGGTCTAAAGGGGTGAAATAAGGGGTGACGCTGTTTTTTAATGTTGCTGTTAAGGCAATTAAAGCAATTTAGACCCTTAAAATTTAAATTTTTGAAAATTTAACACTATTAGGGTGAAAATGTGGGTGAAAGTTTTTTTGAAAATAAATAATTACAAACGAATTTTTAAGGCTACATGAATGACAATTTGTATATGACTCGGTTAAAAATTTAAAAAAATACGTGCTTGAGTTTTTCTGGAAGTTCAACCCCTAAGGGAGTGCAATACGGGATGAAAGTTTTTAAGAAAGTCATCCGTTACATTAAAAAAATTTTAAAGGTAAATGTATGAAAATTCTTATTCCACTTCTCGGTAAGAATAAAAAGCAATATTTGTCAAGGGATGAAAGCAGCTACGGAAATATCTTCGCTGATATGAAACTTCCTGGCAGATTAAAACTGTGTGCCGGACCGAGACTCGAATTCGGAGCACACTCCGCAGCAGAGTGATAATCTCATTCTGGAAACATCCCCCAGGCTGTGGCTAAGCCATGTCTCCACAATATCCTTTCTTCCAGGAGTGCTAGCTCTGCAAGGTTCGCAGGACAGCTTCTGTGAGGTTTGGAAAGTAGGAGACGAGGTACTGGCGGAAGTAAAGCTGTGAGGACGGGGCGTGAGTCGTGCTTGGGTAGCTCAGTTGGTAGAGCACTTGCCCGCGAAAGGCGAAGGTCCCGAGTTCGAGTCTCGGTCTGGCACACACTTTTAATCTGCCAGGAAGTTAAGGGCCTTGATTCGCATTTGTAACCACTGAAATAGTATTACATACCCTCTCAACCCCTAAGTTTCACTTCGTTTCCTCAGCCCCTTCTGGATGCTTTACTTGTATGCCAAGCAGTGTATATCATCATTCGGCATTTGCATGTACAAACGTCTTTGAGATACGCGTTGTGTTGGTATTCGTTTCCAGTTTTGTTTCTGGCCGTGGCTGAATAAGATAAGAACTTCTTCTCCCATTTTCTGGGGTTTAGCTGAGTCAGTTCCGATGACGTGCTGACCGGAGCTGAGGTACAAGTGTCGCCCATTTTTGTTGTCTTCAGTCGGGCATAAAACGCCCTAAAGTCAGTTCAGTCACTTTTCTACAAAATTGGTTAAGTAGAGTAAAGAACGCTTCATACACCACAGCTTCCAAAAGATTAGGACCACTTACAGCAAGACAGGGAGATATCATTGTGTTGCGAAGTTCCAGAGCTTCAGGTAAACCTTATTGACATTCTTTTATTTCAATTTACTGGCTGTCGGTTCGCACCCCCGCAACCAACTGCATACTAGAAAAACAATGCGACAGCGTGATTGAGGCGATTTTCGTGTGAGTAATGGCGATACGAATGTAAGGACAACACAACACCAATTTCCCGATCGTATACTGATATTTTTGGATTCATGCAGAAGAAAAGAAGGCAGCTTCATGTCTCTTTTGTAAAATTACTTTTTATGTCACCACTTGTCGTTCAGGGTGGAGGGTCATCTACCCCGAGTCTTGGTTTTTTGTCAGCTGATGACTGTATTTACATATTTTTCAGTTGTCATTCATACTGGTGTACCGTTGTATAGGTGTGAGAAATGCCATATCCATGACTTTAACGTTTCTTTATGTGCGGTTTGACTCCCTGTCCGCAGGCTTTTACGACACACAATAAATGTGCACATAGTCTTCGACTACCTGTTATTTATGTTTTGTATATTCAGCCAACCACCCACTTCGTCGACATTGATTAATATTAGGTAATACACAGGTAATAACATGGTATAGGGTACAATATCTCTCAAATCCAGAACAACATTACGAGTAATTCGTATTAGTAAGCCACTAAAACTGTCACCAAGTCACAATTACAGCTTATCCCCTCGTAACGCCTTCGAGGAGCAACAAAAATTTGGTTTTCAGTATTTCATACAATTACTGACCGACTTGGATGTCGACATAATCTACTTATCAACATCTCTATGTGAATGATTTAACACATTACGTCAAAGTAGAAAAGGTAGAAGTTGTATGTAAAGGGTTGTCCATTGATCATGACCGGGCCGAATATCTCACAAAATAAGCGTCAAACGAAAAAACTACAAAGACGAAACTTGTCTAGCTTTAAGCGGGACACCAGATGGCGCTATGGTTGGCCCGCTAGATGGCGCTGTCATAGGTCAAACTGATATCAACTGCGTTTTTTAAAATAGCAACCCCCATTTTTTATTACTTATTCGTGTAGTACGTAAAAAACTATGAATGTTTTAATTGGACCACTTTTTTCGCTTTGTGACAGATGGCGCTGTAATAGGCACCAACATATGGCTCACAATTTTAGACGAACAGTTGGTAACAGGTAGGTTTTTTAAATTAAAATACAGAACGTGCGTACGTTTGAACATTTTATTTCGGTTGTTCCAATGTGATACATGTACCTTTGTGAACTTACCATTTCTGAGAACGCATGCTGTTACAGCATGATTACCTGTAAATACCACATTAATACAATAAATGCTCAAAATGACGTCCGTCAACCTCAATGCATTTGGCAACACGTGTAACGACATTCCTCTCATCAGCGTGTGGTTCGCCTTCCGTGATGTTCGGACATGCATTGACAATGCGCTGACGCATGTTGTCAGGCGTTGTCGGCGGATCACGATAGCAAACCTCTTTGAACTTTCCCCACAGAAATAAATCCGGGGACGTCAGATCCGGTGAACGTGCGGGCCACGGTATGGTGCTTCGACGACCAATCCACTTGTCATGAAATATGCTATTTAATGCCGTTTCAACCGCACGCGAGCTATGTGCCGGACATCCATCATGTTGGAAGTACATCGTCTTTCTGTCAAGCAGTGAAACATCTTGTAGTAACTTCGGTAGAACATTACGTAGGAAATCAGCATGCATTGCACCATTTAGATTGCCATCGCTGTTTGTGAATGACGCTTCGTCGCTAAATAGAACGCGTGCAAAAAATCTGTCATAGTTCCGTAATTTCTCTTTAGCCCAGTGGCAGAACTCCACACGACCCTAAAAGTCGTCGCACATGCAATTCCTGGTGCATAGAAATATGGTATGGGTGCAATCGATGTTGATGTAGCATTCTCAACGCCGATGTTTTTGAGATTCCCGATTCTCGCTCAATTTGTCTGCTACTTATGTGCGGATTAGCCGCGACAGCAGCTAAAACACCTACTTGGGCATCATCATTTGTTGCAGGTCGTGATTGACGTTTCACATGTGGCTGAACACTTCCTGTTTCCTTAAATAACGTGACTATCCTGCGAACGGTCCGGACACTTAGATGATGTCGTCCTGGATACCGAGCAGCATACATAGCACACGCCCGTTGGGTATTTTGATCACAATAGCCATACATCAACACGATATCGTCCTTTTCCGCAATTGGTAAACGGTCCAATTTAACACGGGTAATGTACCACGAAGCAAATACTGTCAGCACTGGCGGAATGTTACGTGATACCACGTACAGGGTTATTACAAATGATTGAAGCGATTTCACAGCTCTACAATAACTTTATTATTTGAGATATTTTCACAATGCTTTGCACACACATACAAAAACTCAAAAAGTTTTTTTAGGTATTCACAAATGTTCGATATGTGCCCCTTTAGTGATTCGGCAGACATCAAGCCGATAATCAAGTTCCTCCCACACTCGGCGCAGCATGTCCCCATCAATGAGTTCGAAAGCATCGTTGATGCGAGCTCGCAGTTCTGACACGTTTCTTGGTAGAGGAGGTTTAAACACTGAATCTTTCACATAACCCCACAGAAAGAAATCGCATGGGATTAAGTCGGGAGAGCGTGGACGCCATGACATGAATTGTTGATCATGATCTCCACCACGACCGATCCATCGGTTTTCCAATCTCCTGTTTAAGAAATGCCGAACATCATGATGGAAGTGCGGTGGAGCACCATCGTGTTGAAAGATGAAGTCGGCGCTGTCGGTCTCCAGTTGTGGCATGAGCCAATTTTGCAGCATGTCCAGATACACGTGTCCTGTACCGTTTTTTTGGCAGAATAAAAAGGGGCCGTAAACTTTAAACCGTGAGAGTGCACAAAACACGTTTACTTTTGGTGAATTGCGAATTTGCTGCACGAATGCGTGAGGATTCTCTACCGCCCAGATTCGCACATTGTGTCTGTTCACCATTAAGAAAAAATGTTGCTTCATCACTGAAAACAAGTTTCGCACTGAACGCATCCTCTTCCATGTGCTGTTGCAACCGCGCCGATAATTCAAAGCGTTTGACCTTGTCATCGGGTGTCAGGGCTTGTAGCAACTGTAAACGGTAAGGCATCTGCTTTAGCCTTTTCCGTAAGATTTTCCAAGCCGTCGGCTGTGGTACGTTTAGCTCCCTGCTTGCTTTATTCGTCGACTTCCGCGGGCTACGCGTGAAACTTGCCCGCACGCATTCAACCGTTTCTTCGTTCACTGCAGGCCGACCCGTTGATTTCCCCTTACAGAGGCATCCAGAAGCTTTAAACTGCGCATACCATCGCCGAATGGATTAGCAGTTGGTGGATCTTTATTGAACTTCGTCCTGAAGTGTCGTTGCACTGTTATGACTGACTGATGTGAGTGCATTTCAAGCACGACATACGCTTTCTCGGCTCCTGTCGCCATTTTGTCTCACTGCGCTCTCGAGCGCTCTGGCGGCAGAAACCTGAAGTTCGGCTTCAACCGAACAAAACTTTATGAGTTTTTCTACGTATCTGTAGTGTGTCGTGACCATATGTCAATGAATGGAGCTACAGTGAATTTATGAAATCGCTTCAATCATTTGTAATAGCTCTGTACTTATACGTTTGTGACTATTACAGCGCCATCTATCACAAATCGAAAACGTTGGTCCAACTAAAACATTCATATTTCTTTACGTACTACACGAATATGTAATAAAAAATGGGGGTTCCTATTTTAAAAAACGCAGTTGATATCCGTTTGACCTATGGCAGCACCGAGCGCGGTGGCGCAGTGGTTAGCACACTGGACTCGCATTCGGGAGGACGACGGTTCAATCCCGTCTCCAGCCATCCTGATTTAGGTTTTCCGTGATTTCCCTAAATCGTTTCAGGGAAATGCCGGTATGGTTCCTTTAAAAGGGCACAGCCGATTTGCTTCCCCATCCTTCCCTATCCCGAGCTTGTGCTCCGTCTCTAATGACCTCGTTGTCGACGGGACATTAACACACTAACCTAACCTAACCTAACCTATGGCAGCGCCATCTAGCGGGCCAATCATTGCGCCATCTGGTTTCCCCCTTCAAGCTTGACGAGTTTCGTTCTTTGTAGGTTTTTCGTTTGATGCTTTTTTCGTGAGATATTTGGCCCGGTCACTATCAATGGATCACCCTGTATACCTGCACCGGTGTCTAGCAAAGTTACGTATACGCGGCAGCACAGGCTTGGAACAGAGCGTTTTTGATCGCCGTTTATACGTCGGATTTCGATTCTTTTAAAAAAATGAGCAACTGCCCTCTTCAATGACAGCGGAGGAAATCTGAATGTACACACAGTGAATGCCGTTACGTAGACAGAAGAAAATGTTAGTGAAATCTTATGGGACTTAACTGCTAAGGTCATCAGTCCCTACTTAACCTAAACACACACACCCATGCCCGAGGGAGGACTCGAACCTCCACCAGAACCAGACAATGCGAGACACAGTGGAATCAAACCAGTCCATAGTAAAGTGAACGTGAACACACCAGGCGTACAGTCCATGAATGCAGCGCCCTAGACCGCTCGGCTAATCTCGCGCGGCTGTAGAGAGAAGTCTGTAGTAATGTAGATTCAATCTTTTTCTCCATAGTCCCCTAGAGAGTGACTCAACTGTGAAGAAAATGAACGGCAGAGAGAATTTCAGCTGTCACAGCAGTGCTACGGAGTTCCCCGTGCTTGTGTCTGGCTTATAGCGCCTGTAGAGTATGCAACCCATCGATCTCTGCGGCCGCGCACGGCTGCGTGTTGTCGTCTGATGGCGGAAGCATTACTCGCAGCCGTCTGCGTAGAGATTATGACTGCATACGACGATTTCAGAGGGAAGGTCATGCTGGCATAAAAAAGTGTCACCACGATACCTTACTCAGAAAGAATTCTATTAAGAAGTCTGAACTAAGGTGTACTGGTTGCAAAGGCAGGAAACTGATTCCAGGAAATCAGAAGACGGCAGAAATTAAATTATTTTAAATTGTTGCTGAAAGACGAAATAGTGTGCGTATTATTTACGGCTTTGGATAAATATATTGATTAGCAAGAGGAGGTTACGTATATTTACATCAATGTACACAAAAAATACTGAGAATACTGTAACAAGATTTTCTCTCTTCAGTCATCGAAATGACGGCGAGTTTGCAGATATAGAGACAAATAATCACTATATAAAGACTCGACTTAGGTTTATCAGCGGTGTATAGACTTGTGAATCTCATGGGATATCTCCACGATTCTCCCCTCCTAGCAGCAATTTGCCATAGGTCACTAGAGGAATGAATTATTTCAAGCATTTGATAAAAATTTAATTGCCCATTTAAAGCAGTTTACGAACGTACACTCTTTGGCATTCTGAAAGAAACAAGCGTAAAATACAATGGGCAGAAGACTGTTTATAAGCTGTACATATACTAGACTGCCATAAGTAAGAAATGAAGGACCTGCACGAATGGCAGCCAGTAGTTGAAAAAGAGTGATAATTGGTTATAGCCTATCCCTGACTTTATTAAACGTGTGTGATGAACAAGTAGTAGTAGAAAGAACGGAGATATTTTGAAGGATAATAACTTAAGTTCAAGGAAAATAAAAAATGCCTTATGGGTTTTCGATGATATTTTAATTCCACCGGAAACGGAAAACGATTTCAAAGATCAGCTGAACTATATGGTTAGTGTCTTTAAGAGGGAGCAGGAGATGAACTTCAACAAAGGAAAACTTGGGTAGTGTAATATAGTCGAATTACACTGCTTTACAAAAAAGTTGAAGCACCCAGACGACATGATCGGATGTCAATGTAACTTCGTACAGCTACACAGAGCCGGTGCCTGTGTGTGTGATTAGAGTCGGGCAGTATGAAATGTTAAGTGATCACTGTAAAGGACACGGAGGTGCCACGCACTCGTAGGAGATGACGTTATCAGCACTTGACAGTGTTTGGTAGGGGCATCATTGTGGGTTTCCATTTGTCTCACTGGCCGAACTATGCAATGTCAAGAGACATTAAGATGCAACAGTGGCCCAAATTTGGACCATGTGGGAACGAGAGAGGGAAGTATACTCATTGTCGACGTTCCTGTAGGGTCCTGTGGTCGGCAGGAAGAAACTAACAATTAGGCTTGAACACACTCCATTATAACTAAAACGCCTTTTTGGCGTATACTAATTTCCAAGCGCAAAAACACAGAAGCACAACTATTCTTCTGGTGCCAAAAACCAGATAAGAGTACACGACAATGAAAGGAAAATGATTACCAAATACTACTCTATACAATTACAAAGATACAACTTTCTATGGAAAGCTACAGCGAGTGTCTACTAAGTTAGAGTGGCGTAGGTATTGGCCAGAGCTGTCCTAGCTGTAGGTACACACTGCCAATCTGACACTGCTGGCGTGCCTATAACGCCGATTCGGCGGAATGCTACACGTAGTCACTTTAGTTCAAATTGGTGGATCTTTGTCACATGGCTTTTCACGAAGTAATGCCGTGTTTGTGAGAAAAGTCTGTTGATGTTGACATGTGCTTGCGATGTTTTGATCTGAGCTGTTGAAAGGATGTTGGCAGCCCACCTTGCTTGTCTGTTGTGCGGGCCCTCTAATTGATAAGGGGTCACTACGACAGTTCCAGTGGATCACGCCTGATCCACGTATTCTGCACCAGGCATATCGTAGCCCCTCCACACTGTCCAGTATAAGTATAATAATGGGCACCCTGCAACATTCTTTGTCATTTCGCACCACTGGTCTAAGACTAGCAGCAGCCGGTCCAGGACATTACCGCCCCTTGCCCAGGCTTACGATAGCACCACAAAACAAATGGCTGAATTTTGAGCGGCGCCATGACTGGGAGGCATGGACTGCTGACGGATGGCATCGCGTTGCGTTCAGCGATGAACTGCAGTTCTGCACTACCCAAGATGACCATATCAGAGTGTACTGTGGCGATATGATGAGAGATCCCATTCCTCCAGTGCCTTGGAGAGGCAGAGACTGTTACTCATGGTGTCATGGCGCGTATAGTCATCAACAGTGACTGATGGATCTCAGCTGCAGAATGATACGTCATGCAAGTGTTGTGGCCTTTTTTGTGATAGTGTCTTGATGACATTTTGCAACAGCACAATGCCCATCCATACATGAGAGGTGTGTCCATGAACTGTCTCTGTGATGTTGAGCTACTCTCATGTCCAACAAGGTCCCCAGATCTGTCTCCAATTGAACATATGTGAGAACATCTCAGATGCCAACTCTGGCCTGGTACCAGTTTCCGTGACATAAAGGACCAGTTACAGCAGATGCGACCAGCCTCTCTCAGGAGATGATACAATTGTTCGTGAAACCCTTCGGAACTGAGCCATTTCACGCATACGTATCAGGTGGGGTGGAAAGTTGTAGCGATAGCTGGGTTCATGCTATCAAATTCTTTCTGCGTTTGACTCGGTTCTGGAATCTCGATTGGAAAATGAGACAGTAAAAGTGACATTTGACTGGATTGGGAAATGAGACATTCAAATCACTAGTTGAGTAGCTATTTGCACAGTAAACTACCTGAATAAAGACAAGTTAAAGGGGAAGTAACATGCAGACGGGCAGAAGCAAGAGAAGTGTTTCTGAAGAAAGAGAATTATTTTAACTTGGAGTATTTAAGTTTTAAGTAGTCTGTAGAGTAACCTTGTACAGAAGTGAGAAATATGCGCCGTATACAGTAGACACTTTGAAATGTGGTGCGCTGCAGAATAATTCCTTTTCAAAGGAACCATCACTGTATTCGCCTTAAGTGATTTAGTGCAATTATGGCAACTGTAAATCTGGTGATTGGGTGGTAATTTGAAAATACCGTAAACTCAGATTCTTGTCACTGTGACACCTCGTCCAGGTTGTAGGATAACACCAAACCAGAGCCCGAAAAACGATGACTGAAAGTGAAATGGAGAACGAGTGCGATGAAATAATAATAATAATAATAATAATAAAAGCTTGCTCCCATTCGCTAAGTCTCGTGTGACGCCAGCTGGTTCTCCCACGGGCGGAACGCGTCCCAGCAGTAGGCAGCCCTCCACTGTTTTCCCGATGTCGGGCACTAATGAGCTCGCTATTGACGGAACCCGATCCGCAAACAAAACATGTTCCACGAGTGTTGGTTGCCACGTATCTGCTTGCGCAGCCAGTTCTACCGGACACTGGGATGTCATTTGCGACAAACAGTAATTTCCAGCGGCGTTTGTCTGCAGCGCAAACACAAACACACACACACACACACACACACACACACACACACAGCGACGGGCGGGTCGCGAAGTATTGCCCGCGCAAGAGATTTCGGACCTGGGGAACTGGTCAAACAGATGTTTGCGTATTTTTACAGTAGGCGACATTGTTAAAAATGCAAACTCTAATTAGTGTTATTAGCAAACACGAAATGAGAAAGGTATCACACGGCATGCTAGGGTTTATGTTCACACAACTTGCAAAGCCACTCTCATGCCTTTTATTACTTTCATTGTGACTCTCTTTCCTTAGAAGCTTTCGAAATGTGGTAGAAGCTTTCGAAATGTGGTGCTACAGAAGAATGCTGGAGATTAGATGGGTAGATCACATAACTAATGAGGAGGTATTGAATAGAATTGGGGAGAAGAGAAGTTTGTAGCACAACTTGACTAGAAGAAGGGACCGGTTGGTAGGACATGTTCTGAGGCATCAAGGGATCACAAATGTAGCGTTGGAGGGCACCGTGGAGGGTAAAAATCGTAGAGGGAGACCAAGAGATGAATACCCTAAACAGATTCAGAAGGATGTAGGTTGCAGTAGGTACTGGGAGACGAAGAAGCTTGCACAGGATAGAGTAGCATGGAGAGCTGCATCAAACCAGTCTCAGGACTGAAGACAACAACAACAACAACAACAACAACAACAACTCTTTGCTGGTGTTTATACCGTTTTATAAGTTCGTCGTTTTAATAATTTGGCAAATTTAAATTATTACTAACTTGTACGTTGACTGTAAGTAACTGTATTAAAACTGCAAACCTTGCCCAACCAACAGGTATCTAAAAGCAGTTGAAATGTCTATAATTAGCACAGTGATACTCATATCACATGCTCGTTCGTAACATTACACTGATAAGGCAAAATCTTATGACCACCGCCCACCACGTCGCTGGATGCCGCGTGGCGGCTTCGCGGGTACGTAACGCCATAACAAAAGTAGGTAAGCTTCGCAGACACGGAAGGAAGAACGTTCTACCGCAAATATGGGCTGAAAATGTGGAAATCCCTTAAAAGTCACTCTGACAAAGGGCAGATTATTATTACGTAAAGCCTGTGAACGAGAATATCGAAAAGCTACGACTTATCTTAGAAGAAAGAATAAGGAAAGGCAAACCTACGTTTCTAGCATTTGTAGACTTAGAGAAAGCTTTTGACAATGTTGACTGCAATACTCTCTTTCAAATTCTGAAGGTGGCAGGAGTAACATACAGGGAGTGAAAGGCTATTTACGAATTGTACAGAAACCAGATGGCAGTTATAAGAATCGAGGGACGTGAAAGGGAAGCAGTGGTTAGGAAGGGAGTGAGACAGGGTTGTAGCCTCTCCCCGATGCTATTCAATCTGTATATTGAGCAAGCAGTAAAGGAAACGAAAGAAAAGTTCGGAGTAGGTATTAAAATCCGTGGAGAAGAAATAAAAATTTAGAGGTTCGTCGATGACACTGTAATTCTGTCAGGGACAGCAAAGGACTTGGAAGAGCAGTTGAACGGAATGGACAGTGTCTTGAAAGGAGGGTATAAGATGAACATCAACAAAAGCAAAACGAGGATAATGGAATGTAGTTGAATTAATTCGGGTGATGCTGAGGGAATTAGATTAGGAAATGAGACACTTAAAGTAGTAAAGGAGTTTTGCTATTTGGGGAGCAAAATAACTGGTGATGGTCGAAGTAGAGAGGATATAAAATGTAGAATGGCAATGGCAAGGAAAGCGTTTCTGAAGAAGAGAAATTTGTTAACATCGAGTATAGATTTAAATGTCAGGAAGTCGTTTCTGAAAGTATTTGTATGGAATGTAGCCATGTATGGAAGTGAAATGTGGACGATAAATAGTTTAGACAAGAAGAGAATAGAGGCTTTGGAAATGTGATGCTATAGAAGAATGCTGAAGATTGGATGGGTAGATCACATAACTAATGAGGAGGTGTTGAATAGGATTGTGGAGAAGAGAAGTTTGTGGCACAACTTGACTAGAATAAGGGATCGGTTGGTAGTACATGTTCTGGGACATCGAGGGATCACCAATTTAGTATTGGAGGGCAGCGTAGAGGGAGACCAAGAGATGAATACACTAAGCAGATTCAGAAGGATGTAGGCTGCAGTAGGTGCTGGGAGATGAAGAAGCTTGCACAGGATAGAGTGGCATGGAGAGCTGCATCAAACCAGTCTCTGGACTGAAGACCACAACAACATCATCAACAACAACAACAACGGTTCAATGGTCACATGTTAGTGTCGTGAGAATCTACGGAAACAGGTAGGAGTACAGTGAAACTACCGCTACGCGCCGGAAGGGCACGACGCTGGCGCACGCACAAGTGTTTTGGAGCACACCGTTCATCGTACATTGTTGAACATGGAGCTACGCAGCAGACGACGCCTACGTCCTAAAATGCTGCAGTTATGGTTGTAGCGGGCACGGGGCAATCGGGCTGCTACCGTCCATCAATGGAAACTCCTCGGCTCTTCTGGTGAATCACATTACGCTACACTAGGTCGATGGTCGTCACCGAGATGAACGGCGGCTCGAAACGTGCAGCGGGCTACGGACGCAGGCTCGTGGGAGCAGTGTTATGCCATGGGAGACATTCTCCTACGTATGCGTGAGACCTGTCGTAGTGCTCGAAGACCCGCTGATAGCTGCGGACCCCCTGCATCCCTTCATGCTTCATGTCGTCCCCCACGGCGACGTCATATTTCAGCAGGATAACTGCCCATGTCTCGGAGCCACAACCCTGCTGCAGTGATTTGACGAGCATTATGGTGAACGCACGGTGATGTCTTAGCGACCAAATTCGCCAGATGTAAATCCTATGAAACCCTTCCGGGTCGCTATCGGACGCCATAGCCGCGTACGCAAATGAACGGCCCGTTATTTACGTAAATTACATGATCTGTGCGTACACGTGTAATGCTACATACCTACACAAATCTACTAACAAACGGTCAGACCCCGTTACACAAAGTCGTACTTCTTTCGTTACAAAGACGGTTCAAATGGCTCTGAGCACTATGGGACTTAACTACTGTGGTCATCAGTCCCCTAGAACTTAGAACTACTTAAACCTAACTAACCTAAGGACATCACACACATCCATGCCCGAGGCAGGATTCGAACCTGCGACCGTAGCAGTCGCGCGGTTCCGGACTGCGCGCCTAGAACCGCTAGACCACCACGGCCGGCTACAAAGACGAAAACAGAACCTCTTAAGCATGGGACATGGGTTAGCCACAGCCAGGGGGATGTTTCCAGAATGAAATTTTCGCTCTGCAGCGGAATGTGTGCTGTTCTGAAGCTTCTTAGCAGATTAGCCGGACCGAGACTCGAACTCGGGACCTTTGCCTTTCGCGAGCAAGTGCTCTGCAACGTTCGCAGGAGAGCTTCTGTGAAGTTCGGAAGGTACGAAATGGTTCAAATGGCTCTGAGCACTATGGGACTTAACAGCTGTGGTCATCAGTCCCCTAGAACTTAGAACTACTTAAACCTAACTGACCTAAGGACATCACACACATCCATTCCCGAGGCAGGATTCGAACCTGCGATAGCAGTCGCACGGTTCCGGACTGCGCACCTAGAACCGCGAGACCACCGCGGCCGGCTCGGAAGGTACGAGTCGAGGTACTGGCGGAATTAAAGAAGTGTGGACGGGTCGTGAGTCGTGCTTGGGTAGCTTCGGTAGAGCACTTGTCTGCGAAACTCAAAGGTCCCGAGTTCGAGTCTCGGTCCGGCACACACTTTTAATCTGCCAGGAAGTTACATACAAGCGTACACTCCACTTCAGAGTGAAAATTTCATTCTTCAAGCTCTTAAGGAGTTGGTCATAATGTTTCTGGTTCGTCAGTGTGTAGAGGTCTATGTATTTTACGTTTCGAACTTTTTATTTATACAGGAGATAAACTTTCTATAATTGTTGATTTATCCACAGAGAATATCTCTGGAATGATACAATTTTTTGCGATACCTTTTCACTCTAAATGTGTAGTTCGGCCTGTTAACATATTGCCCTGTGTTAAATTAGGAACTTTCCTGCGTTCTACACTGGCTGACAAAAAAAGTGAACCGTCCAGTAGGGGAGGAGGAAACAAAATAAATCTTCGCAGATTCAGAGGATAAGTGATTTTATTGCAGTGATCACAAAAGTGAGTGAAGTTTATGAAGAGGTTGGGAGTATGTGGTCACTTATCAGGATGACGTCTTATCTTTTCTGACTCTGATTCGGTTGGCAAATGTGTATTAAGGCCGATCTACGGGAGCAAACTGGCAAAGGACTGTTGCGACTACCCTTTGATGTAAGGGATGCTAGGACCGACACGTTCTGCCGTAGACAGATCTCCGGATCTTGCTGCCCACGGGAGTACCTCGGCATCACTTGCACAGGTCATACAGACACGTGCCATGTGCGGACAGGCATTTCGGCAGACTGCAGAACGCTCCGGCTGCAAATAAACATGAAATTCGCTTAAGGACCGTGAGGGCAATATGAGAGAAATCAGGGCTCGTAAGCAAGCGTTTACACAGTCCTTATGTCTGCCTCCGAAACGTCCACGGCCGATTCTGTTCCCATCCCGGCACATCGAGAGCTGATATTCTTTGTAGTGGCGCGGAATAATTTATTTATTTTTACCGTTTTTTTTAACCCGGGAAGATCGTGACTATCAGGCCTTCTCATACAACCAAGCAATGATGATGATGATGATGATGATGATGATGTCATACAACTAAGCACTACACATCCATTTTTATTAATTACGATAAGCATGTTTTATTTCATATACAGGGTGATTCAAAAAGAATACCACAACTTTAAAAATGTGTATTTAATGAAAGAAACATAATATAACCTTCTGATATACATCATTACAAAGAGTATTTAAAAAGGTTTTTTTTCACTCATAACAAGTTCAGAGATGTTCAATATGGCCCCCTCCAGACACTCGAGCAATATCAACCCGACACTCCAACTCGTTCCACACTCTCTGTAGCATATCAGGCGTAACAGTTTGGATAGCTGCTGTTATTTCTCGTTTCAAATCATCAATGGTGGCTGGGAGAGGTGGCCGAAACACCGTATCCTTAACATACCCCCATAAGAAAAAAATCGCAGGGGGTAAGATCAGGGCTTCTTGGAGGCCAGTGATGAAGTGCTCTGTCACGGGCTGCCTGGCGGCCGATCCATCGCCTCGGGTAGTTGACGTTCAGGTAGTTACGGACAGATAAGTGCCAATGTGGTGGCGCTCCATCCTGCTGAAATATGAATTGTTGTGCTTTTTGTTCGAGCTGAGGGAACAGCCAATTCTCTAACATCTCCAGATACTGTAGTCCAGTTACAGTAGAACCTTCGAAGAAAAAGGGACCAAAAACTTTATTGACTGAAATGGCACAGAAAACGTTCACCTTAGGCGAGTCACGTCCATACTAAATGAAACTTTATAGCTCCCGTAATTCGCCGACAGATAGTGCTTAGCTCTGCCTTTTGTCGTTGCAGAGTTTTAAATTCCTAAAGTTGTGGTATTCTTTTTGAATCACCCTGTATAATATAGGATCTAGCGTTTAGAAATTACCATCACGTAACACTATACTAGTGTACTAGTATATACTCGCAGTTTACCAATGTTACCAAAAATCTCGAAGGTACTTGAGCGGTTTACTTAATATACTGTTAAAGACAGTCAGAGAGACGAAGGCCAATTATCTTTTGCAAACAATATTACACAGCTCGAACAGTCCACGGGTGTACTGCCGGTCCATAGTGTCCAACGGGCACAATATTTCGGCGATCAGACATGTCGCCATCGTCAGGTGCGCTGACGAACTGAGCTCCTGAGGCAGTACAGCCGTCTTAAATCCCCTCCCCTCCCCTCTAGAGGCGTTCTCTCCGCGGTCCGCGCCCGCGCATCAGCGCTCGGTGAGACGCTGGCGACGGCGTCTGTGGTGGCGTCGGTGTAACTCCCTCGTCCGCCCTAGTCGCCCGTTCGTTTCCTTTGCTGAGCGTCTTTTTAATTAGGCTCAGCGTTGGTTCCCATGCCCTGCTGAGGCTGTAGCCGCAATCTCGGTTGATCAGTCCGTCCCTGGTACAAATTTCGATAGCCTCTCTAACGACGCCGTCCCAGTATTTAGATGTCTGTTCCAGGACCCTGGTATGTTGGTCGTCCATTTCGTGATTTTCGGACAAACAGTGCTCTGCGACCGCCGACTTTTTGGGGTGCCCAAGTCGAGTGTTCCTATGATGATCTCGGCAACGATTTTCAAAAATGGCTCTGAGCATGATGCGACTTAACTTCTGAGGTCATCAGTCGCCTAGAACTTAGAACTAATTAAACCTAACTAGCCTAAGGACATCACACACATCCATGCCAGAGGCAGGATTCGAACCTGCGACCAGTAGCAGTCGCGCGGTTCCAACGATTTTCGATGGTGTGCACTGTCTGATTAAAGACGGCTGCCCGCCCTCAGGAGCTCAATTCGTCAGCGCACCTGACGATGGCGACATGTCTGATCGCCGAAATATTGTGCCCGTTGGACACTATGAACCGGCAGTATACCCGTGGACTGTTCGAGCAAGAAATACGGCCGGAGAAACTGAAGAATCACAATATTGCACAGATTTTCGGTTACTGTGAGGAATAAAGTGCGATGCCGTCCTGTGAAAACGAGGGTTTCGTTTTCTTTCTAGTAGTTTAATAACGGGATACTTCCACCAGTAGACGATTTTCTACCCCATATGTATTTTTTCGACTGAAAAAATGCCAATGAGTCATAAATACAACTTCCACGTATTCTGTTAAAAGTGACTCCTAGGAAGAAAATAAAACAGCCAGTTACATTGTCTACACTCACACGCACGCGCTCGCACACACACACACACACACACACACACACACACACAAACACACACACACACTATATATATCATGTTATTGGATCTGTACATTGGGAAAGCTCAAATTAAGGACAGGTAGAGGTGTAAAAATTCTGCTACCATTCTGCCTTCCCTCCTTCCACACGAACCATTACAGTGACTCAACCCACCGCAACGCAGACACAAGAGTGCACGTGTTCTGAAGCAAAGTGGCTGAATAATGCAGGCCAACTCGGTTTTTCATTAGCGTGGCAAGCTTCACGGAACCCGTTCAGCCTGCTGCACCAGACAACAGGTTGCGATCAATCCAGCGTGATAACAGAACAGTCAGCTACGTGTCAGTGCAGCTCATTTAGCGCAACGGCGGGAGGAGCAAAATGAAAAAAACCAAAGCTACAGGAGTTTGAGGAGAAAGTAAGAATCGAAGAATATACAGGGTGATTTTTTTCCACCGTGTGGAAACTCTAGAGATTGATCGATATGAACAAAAAAGGTCTAATAAACATTTATCCGGAAATGCATGGTTTCCATGCTAGAGGCCATTTATTCAATCGTACATTGTTATAGAGACTGCAGTCTAATACGCGCTGTACCATGCGGCTACAGCTACAGTATGTGTTGAAAATGGTTTCAATTTGCCTCAACGCATGGGTGTACGTGCCGTAGCATGTTCAGTCCCACACGTTCACATCTGCCAGGCTGCATCAGAACATTGTCAAAGACAGCATTAATATGCTACTTGAGTGTCTCCACATCTGGAATGAGCTCTGCATACTTCTCCGATGGCCCCATAACCAGGAATCGCACGGGTTGAGATCCGGCGAACGAGCAGGCCATGCAACTGGACACCCCTGTCCGATCCATTGACCAGGGAAGACATGACTGACATGCGTCCACACATTAACGGCGAAGTGCGCTGGAGCACCACCATGTAGCAGGCACATAACACGTCGAATGATCAATTCCAATTGCAGCTGAGGCTGTTGGTTATTAAAATTAAAATTAACACGTAGTACATCCCTAGAGTGAGCATTTAAAGCCGGTTCTTGAAACTTTGTTAAGATACTTTCTCGGGTTAGTTTAGGTCTATCCTCAAGACTCTGCCAATTCAGTTCCTTCAGTATCTCTGTATCCCTGTGACACAGCCCACGGGCTAAAGAAACTCTGACCATTCGTCTTGCCCTTCTCTCTATACGTTCAATGGTTGGGTTCAAGTGTGGCGAAGATCCCACAAAACCATGGACCCAAGTTATGAACAGGGCGCTTTGCAAGTTGGTGGTGAGTCCACTATGTGTGTTTACGTGCAACAGCCTGGGTCCAACGGAACCGATCATTGACTGGAAATGGTTACCTTCGACACGGTATCTCTTGAAACACGAAACACTTTGGCTACCTCGGTTACGGAACCACCCAACATACGAGAACCAACAATTTTCCCACGCTGGAATCGACTTAGCTCCGACATAATGCGCTCATAACTATATAGAAAGCTGTGACTCTTGAGTTTCTCCCGGCGTATTTGATAATCAAAATATCCACGGGTGTGCTGCCGGTCTATAGTGTCCAACGGGCACAATATTTCGGCGATCATACATGTCGCCATCATCAGGTGAACTGACGGATTGAGCTCCTTTGAACGTGCCGGCACGGAGATCCGTACGCTATGGCTGCTCAGAGGGAACTGGGTTCGGTCGCGGCGGCGGCCGATTTAAATACCCTCCGCCCGCGGCGCGCTCCCTCCGCCGTCCGCGCCCCGCGCCACGGTCGCGCGGTGGAACACAGAGGAATGGGGTACTTAAAACTCTAGTACATAGGGCGCGCACTATCTCTGACGCAGAGAGTCTACCCCAGGAATTGGAACATCTGAGAACTGTATTTCGAAAAAATGGGTACTCAGAGTGGCAGATTCAACGTGCTCTCCGCCCAAACACTGCAGCACAACCTCTTGAGATGGATGAAGTCACGAGGGAGGAGGTAGGCACTGCATTTATTCCATACACAGGCGCACTCTCGGGGAAAATCGCCCGCATTCTGAAGAAACACCGGGTCGGAACTGTGCTTTGTCCTCCAAATAAAACTCGTGCACTGGTGGGGAGCGCCAAAGATGACCTCGGTTTGAGGAAGGCCGGCGTGTACCAGATTCCGTGTCAATGTGGCAAGTCGTATATTGGTCAGACGACGCGTACCGTCGAGGATCGATGCCGTGAACACCAGAGGCACACTCGACTGATGTATCCGAGCAAGTCGGCGGTCGCTGAACATTGTTTGTCGGAAAATCACGCCATGGAGTATGACCGCACGAGGATTCTGGTACAGACGTCGAGATACTGGGACAGCGTTGTTAGAGAGGCCATCGAAATTCGCACCAATGACGACCTCATTAACCGTGACTGTGGCTATAATCTTAGCAAGGCTTGGGAACCAGCGATTGGGTTAATCAGAGTAAATCGAGCAAACGTATAGTTGTGACGACCACGGCGGACAGAGCCATCACACCGACGTCATCTCAGACGCCGTCGCAATCTGTTCCACCGGGCGACCGTGGCGCGGGGCGCGGACGGCGGAGGGAGCGCGCCGCGGGCGGAGGGTATTTAAATCGGCCGCCGCCGCGACCGAACCCAGTTCCCTCTGAGCAGCCATAGCGTACGGATCTCCGTGCCGGCACGTTCACAGCAGCTCAGTCCGTCAGTTCACCTGATGATGGCGACATGTATGATCGCCGAAATATTGTGCCCGTTGGACACTATAGACCGGCAGCACACCCGTGGATATTTTGAATATAGAAAGCTGTTTTGACAAAAACTGACACTTCCAATGTATTGAGGACGTTGTCCAGGTGCCGTTCATGGCAAAAATCTGCAAGCTTAGCTAGAACCTGTACTGACAAGCATGAGCTTCTCGCGGTTTTTCTATCTTTTTGACGAACACGTGTAGAACCGCGTACCGTACTGACGTTTGTTCCGGAAGGCACGGCAAGAGAACATAATAAGTAAAAACTAGACGGTAGTTAACTACAGAGATGGGCTGGTGCAGGTGGGTGTGTTCCTGGGAGACACGCCTCGGCTTCAGCTAGCTACAGCTGCGGCCTCGGCGGCTGGCCTGGGCCGTTGCCATGGCGACCGGCGGGGGCGTGCCCTCTGACCTTACAGCGGGGCGGGTCAGCCGGAGCAGACGCGCGGACACCGGGCCATCGATGCACGGCCGTCGCGGCGCCGGCAGGCCAAGACGAAGGGCAACAATAACAGCAAGCGGAGGGTTCTGGTCTCTGCTCTGCAGCCTCGTCTAGCCGAGTCTCCACTGATCCGCTGTGGGCGTGGGACAGCAGCTGGTCACATAACAATGAAATTCGCCAAACAGCCGTGCAATTAAGATGATATTTTATTTTATTTTCGCTACCTCTTTGGGCAATTCATTATGCAATATTCAGGTCCCTGCAGAATGTAAACAGTATACATGAAGTACAATTGAAACAAATGAGCCCTCGGGATGCGCGGGGTTAGCCGTGCGGTCTAAGGCGCTGCAGTCATGGACTGTGCGGCTGATACCGGCGGAGATTCGAATCCTCCCTGGCGCATGGGTGTGTGTGTTTGTCCTTAGGGACTGATGACCGTAGCAGTTAAGTCCCATAAGATTTCACACACATTTGAACATTTTTTTTGAGCCCTCGGTCACAATTATTTAAGACTTACTGAGCAGGTTTCAACACTTCTAAGAGTGCCTTCATCAGAATTAAACAATTAAAATTGCCTATAACATAGTTACAAATTTATAGGGAAAGACATTTTTATATAAAAAGTGTAAGTACTGACTAATAAAAGACAGAGGCAGTCTTACATATCACGTATAGAATAATTAACAGGCCAGAAGGGCTAAAGTTGCAAAATAAATAAAAAAGGAAAGGGTGGAAGCGATCCACTATGGGCTGCTCGTTGCAACGGAAAAAAGTTATATACATGAAGTGTATGTCAAGGTGTACCACAGTGAGAGCAGTAAGAGTTACAGAAAGAGACGGGTGATAATAAAAGCACATAAAACTACAAAATGAAAGTAGCAGCGTGTACATACAACACAACAGAATAAAATATGTGTACATACTTGTTAGCCTTGAAATTATATTAAGTTGACCGATTTACAAAAAAGAAAAAAAAAGAAAGAATGGTGCAAATGGCTCTAAGCACTATGGGACTTAACTGCTGTGGTCATCTGTCCCCTAGAACTTAGAACTACTTAAACCTAACTAACCTAAGGACATCACACACAGCCATGCCCGAGGCAGGATTCGAACCTGCGACCGTAGCAGCAGTGCGGTTCCGGAGTAAAGCGCCTACAACCGCTCGGCCACACCGGCCAGAAATTTACAAGAAAACATGCCAAACATCAGAAAGACCAGAAAAAGACGTTTGTAAGAATTATGTAGGTTTTTTGTGTTTAAAAGGATAGACAAGCTTTGTTCGGCGAAGCCTCTGATTGTAAATTGTCTATTTCTGGTTTTTGTATTGTTTGGCAGGTTGTTGTTGTTGTTGTTGTTGTGGTTTTCAGTCCTGAGACTGGTTTGATGCAGCTCTTCATGCTACTCTATCCTGTGCAAGCTTCTTTATCTCCCAGTACCTACTGCAACCTACATCCTTCTGAATCTGTTTAGGGTATTCATCTCTTGGTCTTCCTCTACGGTTTTTACCCTCCACGCTGCCCTTGAATGCTAAATTTGTGAGCACTTGATGCCTCAGAATATGTCCCACCAACCGATCCCTTCTTCTTGTCGAGTTGTGCCACAAACTCTTCTTCTCCCCAATTCTATTCAATACCTCCTCATTAGTTATGTGATGTACTCATCTAATCTTCAGTATTCTTCTGTAGCACCACATTCCAAAGGTTCTGCATGGCTGCAGTACATTAGGACTTTGTTTTTATAAACCAGATCTGTTGATGGTCATTATAGACCGACACCGGTAATCTCTTAACAAAAAGTTTGTGACCATAGACGTAAATTAAAGGAAACTTACTTAAAAGAAAGCCCATCTGTTCAGAACGACCATGCGGAGTGTAATTTCTCTAACGTTTTATGACTCACCTGCCTCCACATTGTCTTTCACACAATTCGATTATATTATCTTTGAAGGGAGTGGATTTAAATGGTAAATCAGTTCTAATATTATTTATTTTATTACGGAAAGACGCACATCAAGACTTGACGGTTCACGGTTTCTATTTTGCTTCTTTACTCATAGTTCAGTACACATTCTTCCTGTTTTCACTCCTGATCTGCGTTCAGTTTTCGACCGGCTATACCCTAGGCCACATTACCACTAAACCTGAGGGTGCGCGATAGAGAGTTTCCCTTGTTAGTTCCAGCAGGCATGACGTCACAACAGAGCATTCGCAGTCGAAAACGAACAGCTGTGTCCCTTCTCTGAGTTGATCGTAGCGGTGCTGACTGGTTTCTAGTTATCGCAGAGAGCGCTAAAAATACGTTTCCGTCCACTTCATTTGCATACCAGCACGCATCTGAAGATAAGTGGTTTAATTTTAGTGCGATTTGCGCGTCATATTCGAAGAGAAATAGCATAGTGTGATACTCTTATTTACAGTGTGTTATAGCAGATTCGCACATGATCACTGGCCATCACGGCCAAAGCTCATGCTTCGCTACATGTTACCTTTACCAAGCATCTTTAGAGCCAAAATAAGGAGATAAGGCATAAATTTTGGTTGGTACTGCAACTTTAGGGCAAAAGAAACTTCTCTGATCTCTACTAGACATTAAAATAAAAAAGAAAAAACACACTATCATACATTCGCCCCAGACGGATGAAGAAGGAAGGGAACTTTAAAAAGACTACAGGGAAGACACTGAAGGCTTCAAGAAATGGAACGAAATAAAACACATATCTCCTTGTAGTCCTGCCCCAGGAATCAGAGCATGTTCGAAATAAGCAAAAACAATGAGGGCAACGGGATCATCCCAATTAATCACAAAACATACACAAAGCTATGATAAATCGGCAACAGTATTTCCATAACATGCTATATATGTGTGTAAACTTATTGAACCAAATGTTGTTTAACTACCAGAAGGACTATAAACAATATGACTGCCTTTTCATAACATTTTTATTACAAAGGTTTAAACATCGGTACGTGTTTCAAATAGCACCCCATATTCAGTAACTAACTTTCTCTCTTTAAGACCTGATCACCAAGTGAACCATACACGCAAGCAGGACGTTATTAAAAAACGTTACACATAACTGACTTTGACTCTGCTGTGCCCGTGCTATCGGAGTAACGTTACTCGTCCATTCGCTGGAGTCGACAGTAAACTAATGGAAACACAGAGAATATGAAAAGCAATTTTTCCTGTTATTTAATAGCAATAAAATAAAGAAAACGCCGATGGTGTTGTAACATCAGCGAAACACCTGACTGGAATGCTAATCATTTCTGCAGAACGTTCTAGTGTACATGTCCTCTGAATATGACTGTCCAGTCTCCAGACATTCAAAGTGATCTAGTTTCACTGAACATGAATGTATATTCCTAGCTTCCCGCCCGCAATACTGTTTCTAGAAGTTTTTTGAGCAGGCTTTAGGGGGATATTCAAGCGTCTGTGAAGTCAGCACGTCTACGACGTTCTCTCGTATATCAAGAACATCTGTGGTAATTCGTGCTGCCCTCGTTTGTACTCGTTCAGTGCCCCTGTTAGCCTTCTTTAATGTGCATCCCACACACCATGGCAGTATTTCTCAGCGTGCTTCTGGTTCACCTCTCTACCTGAGGGTCTTATTCGCTTAGTTCGGCGATCTAGATTATTTTGTACACGATACATTACTTCAGGCAGGTGAATGGAAGGTCCCTTTTAAATCGTAGATCGACTTTCTTGTATATTTCTGTGCTACTTAACATACCCTTTGCCAACGACCTTGCCGCAGTGGTAACACCAGTTGCTGTCAGATCACCGAATTTAAGCGCCGTCGGGCTTGACTGACACTTGGATGAGTGACCATCCGGTCTGCCGAGTTCTGTTGGCTAATTCGGTGCACTCAGGCCTTGTAAGACCTATTGGGGAGCTACGTGATTTGGAAGTAGCGGCTCCAGTCGCGAAAACTATCAACAGCCAGGGCAGCGATGCGCTGACCACCTACCCCCCCGTCTCCACATCCAGTGACGCCTGTCGGCTGACGATGACGGGGCTGTCGGTCAGTACCCATTGGGCCTTCAAGTCCTGTTTGTTCAGATAAAGGTTTAAACCTACACTGCGTGACAAAAGGATGTAAAACACCCAGAATGAGATGAGGAAACGAAATTAAACGTCAGGGGTTGAGACAGAATGTGATGTTATTCCAGTGATAAGAAAATCGTATCAAATTTCGTAGATTTTTGGCAGTATGCGTCCACTTATCGGCATGTCTTTGCACTCTCTGTGGCCATGATGCACACGTTAATTGGTTTGGAAAGGGTGTCATAAGACCATGGGCTCTTCCATCATAGAGCGAGATGGCGTAGAGCTTAGCACACTGGAGGTCGACGGTTCAAACCCGCTTCCGGCCACCCCGATTTAAGTTTTCCGTTATTTCCCTAAATCGCTTCTCGAAAATTCTGGGATTGTTCCTCTGGAGTGGCACTGCCGACTTCCTAACCAATGGGACCGACGAGCTCTCTGTTTGGTCCCCCTCACCCAAACCAACCAACCAACGAACCAACCAATTAACCTCCTCCTCCACCAGCGAAGGTCGTCCACACCTGTTGTAGCTGTTGCTTGATATCATGGATACTGGGACTGAGACGGACTTGACGTCACAGATGGTTCCACAGGTATTGTATCAGAGAAAGATGTGACTATCTAGCTGGCCATGGGAATACCTCAGCATCACGCCCTCAGTACATAGAGACATGTTCCGTGTTAGGAAGAACATTGTCTTGTTGAAAAATGTCATCACGGTATTATTACATAAAAGGTAACACGATGACGCAGGACGTCGTCATCACCAGATGTGACCTAAATTTATACGTAATGACTCCCTCCAACCGCGACGCCGGCAGCAACACCGTTGTTCCTCTCCAAAATATTGGAAAAGTTGGTTCTCCTCGCCAGCATACTCGCTAATGATGGTAATCAGGGATAGTGAAGAAGGGCAATTCATCACTAAACACAGTGGAACGCCATTCTTCAGCAGTCCATGCTTCATACTCATGACACCATTCGAAACGACAGTCTACGCATGTGAAGGTAAGCCGCTATTCCATCTGCTGCTAGTCTGCGACCAATGGTGGCGATGACACAGAACGTTGCAGGGTGCCCATTACTTGTTCTCTGATGGAAGATGTGATGCAGAATATGGTGTTCAGACGTGCTCAACCAGAAACTTGACAATGTCTTTGTATAGCCTCACTTTCCCATTACCACCTCTTAAGGCCACTAAAATCTGGATGGTGCACGACTGAACCAGCTGGCCAAGTGGAGACCCACACTGAGGTTGCTTTCAAACTCTGTCAGCTGCTGATAGCGCTCACTCATACAGGTACGCAGCATCTACGTGTCTCGCACAGTGATCGCTCATTATCTGACCTGTTCGCGCCGCTTACATGCCCTACCAGGTCTGCTAACAACTCTAAACATGAAAAAGACTAATGTACTCTGCTGGCAAACCCAACAGTTCCATACCTGCTAATAATCTGTATGTATATAGAGTTGCGTAGACATAAGACCACATCTTCAGTGTGCTTCACTTTGTTTCTCAGGCGGTGTAATACTCCTTCCCTAAATTCTGATAATTCTATGGTGTACTAGATTTCTTCGTTTCTCTATTCGCTTGTTTCCCAAAAAGGTCTCTCTCTCTCTTTCCCTCCCTGCCTCCCTCCCTCCCACACTCCCTCCCTCCCACCCTCCATCCCTCTCGTGTGTGTGTGTGTGTGTGTGTGTGTGTGTGTGTGTGTGTGTGTAAGCGCACGTAAATGTGGATGGGTGGATGGTTGGGTTGGTGTGTTGCGCAAACATGTGCGTCCGCACACACAAGTTCCCCAGAAGGAATATCTGCATGGTCAAGGAATTTGTTCTGGGTGGTCAGTAACAGTCTGAAGAGCTTTTAAGGATGTCACTGCGGAGGCTGTGATGAGAAATAATTAGATACGTTGCGCTGTTTACGAGTCATTCAGCGTTGAAGTTAGCCATTCAGGTCACCGGACCTGCAAATCCAAGCAGCCAAACATGTTCTTCGTCTGGTTTCCTCAAACCGAACAAACGTAGCTTTTGCTCGCCTAGCTTAAATTTGTGAGAAGGAGCGTTTTAACTGGTAGTGAGCATTTTAACAAGTGGTAACTCAGTAACTAACAAGTGTCTGTGCGTTACCGCATCTTAGCTCGTGGAATTGCTTTAAACGCCTCGCGGTGTGGCCGCGCGGTTTGAGGCGCCACGTCACGAATTGCGCGGTCGCTACTGTCGGAGGTTCGAGTCCTCCCTCGGAGATGGGTATGGTTATGGATATTGTTGATGTTGTGTCTAGACAAGACAGCCTAGACACAATGAGAGGAAGCCGAAAGGCACGCGATTAAACTCACGCAGGCTGGCGTGCGGTCTGAAACAGGATACGTAATGAATGCTATAAAGAAAAGTACGTAGCTTCTGGAATACTTAACTTTAATCCACATTTGTAGAACATCACTCTTGATGATACATTAATAGAATCTCAATATCAATTGAATACGGCGCCTTGCTAGGTCGTAGCAAATGTAGCTGAAGGCTATGCTAACTATCGTCTCGGCAAATGAGAGCGTATTTGTCAGTGAACCATTGCTATGAACGTCAACTGTACAACTGGGCGAGTGCTAGTAAGTCTCTCTAGACCTGCCGTGTTGTGGCGCTCGGTCTGCTATCACTGACAGTGGCGACACGCGGGTCCGACATATACTAATGAACCGCGGCCGATTTAAAGGCTACCACCTAGCAAGTGTGGTGTCTGGCGGTGACACCACAGTTGAAACTTCCTGACAGATTAAAACTGTGTGCCAGACCGAGACTCGAACTCGGGACCTTTGCCTTTCGCGGGCAAGTGCTCTACCAACTGAGCTACCCAAGCACGACTCACGACCCGTCATCACAGCTTCAATTCTGCCAGTACATCGTCTCCTACCTTCCAAACTTCACAGTATCTCTTCCGCGAATCTCGCAGAACTAGCACTTCTGGAAGAAGGCATCTTGTGGAGACATGGCTTAGCCACAGCCTAGGGGATGTTTCCAGAATGAGATTTTGATGGGTATTGTTCTTAGCATAAGTTAGTTTAAGAAGTGTGTAAGTCTAGGGACCGATGACCTCAGCAGTTCGGTCCCTTGGGAATTCAAACGCATTTGAACATCTTTTTTGCTTTAAATTCTCGCTTGACTACCTGATTGGCTAACTTCAATGCTATGTAAGTCGGAGACGGCACAACATATCGAATTTTTTTTCTGAATAGTTACTTCTCAGCACAACCTTCCATACTCATACAAGTTCTTAAGGCCATTTTGACCATCCTGTATAGAAGAGCACATATTTACAACTGGTCTCTATCTCCTGAGAGATTATAGATAATTATAAATTGTGGTGTGACACATAAAAAGTTTCCCATTACATCGTGGAAAGAAATGATTTACATGAATAATAACTTTCCTAAATATGTCTATTTCAAAAGAAAAGTTAAGTTTAAACCAATCGGAACCTATACTAGTGTGGCGCTCTATGTCTTTCTGGAGAACCACTCCTGTTCGTGTGCTGCAGTCCAGAGCTCTGGCAGAGGAGAGGGACAAGGCGTAATATCTGACGCTCCAGGGACAATGGTGATGGTGGTGGTGGTGGGGCTGGCGGTGTAGGGGGCGGATTAATGAGGGAGCGGTATGGGGTGGGGTGGCACCCACATCTCCCCTTCTCTTGTGAATCCTGACGGCGGCTAGGGACAGACGTTGGGTGGAGGGAGGGGGGTGGGTGTGGGTAGGTAAGTTTTGTGGGACAGCGACAGAGAGGGAAGGGGTGGAGTGTGAGGAGAGAATGCAGCCAAGGGGAGGACACAATGCCTGCCAGGGTGCGCAGCCGCCACGCTTCGGACGTGGCGTAAAGCTATTTACGTTCTGCTGGCTGGACACCTTGCCAACCACATAAGCGTACTTCATATTATAACAACGTTGAACTATATGTGGTTCTGGAATGACACGAACATATTATATCCAAAATAAATGGTGGGCAAAATGAAAGTGGCGAGGAAAATGCTTCTTGCACCTTACGGCAGGTAACCCAACCTACATGGTAGGGCAGATGATGTATGTTGGGTTGCCTACCTTAAGGTGCAAGAAGCATTTTCCTCGTCAGTTTCATTTCGCCCACGATATACTTACGGGTACTTTGCGATGTATCTATAAACCAAAACAAGGGGAAACTATACAAATTACTAGGGCTGTCACAAAATTTTTATTATTACCTTGAAAAAATATTATTATGTAATTAATAAGGAAAAGATATAAACAGAAGAAAGAATGATGTCTCCACGTTTTAGCGTACATTTTACAGACAACCGACATTCTGCAGTAGACATATCAAGTCATCTTTCTTCATAGAGCTGGAAAGAAGACCTACACCACTGATTACTGAAGTGATCCATATTGACACCACAGGGGTCGACTCCAACCTCAAAGGACCCATGTCGGCGAAAAAACAAAATTGGGGGTGCCTTAGATGTAATAAGGACCCACGAGAATTTATCCAATTTAGGCAGGTCACAACCAAAATTCCGATTTTTTCTCAAAGTGCTGAGGCTTGCTCGTTTTTCTAACCAACTGTTCGTCTCATCGACCAAGAGGACCGGTGGAGTAACTGCATATTTTTGCTCTTCTGCTCAAACATTCTGTGGCATTTTAATTAATTTTCGAGTTCCACTCTGTGAAGTATTGCCTCTTGTGCTTCTGCGAGTAGTGGAAGGAATACATGGTACTGCCTGTGACGTCCCAGAACCCGCATCATCACTCCCCTAGAGAGGTAGTGATTTGAGACGCAACACGTCGCGGCACAACAGTCGCTTCACAATTGCTACATCTGACAATGGCAGTGGCCGGACACAGAACGCGAGCGGGCCGAAATCGACCGACTTAGGACGATACAGCACTAGGCAGCCCCCGTTCATCTCTTTGTGAACACAAACATTTTGTTTGAGAATACCGGAAAAAAGCAAGTAATTAATTTTTTTATTAAAGTTGCTTTTTGATGTACCTCCGATTGTGTAGAGACGCGGTGACCGTAACTTGAGGATGACAAATTCGATTAACATACATAGCTTAACTTTCGTGCACAGATAACTGACACTTAACATGATCGAATCTAAAAAGAAACATCGGCAGTACAGTGCTGATTATTTGAGATTGGTTTCATTCCTTCATCTGGCCTACGTGGATTTTATGTAACAATGCGTTAAGCAATGACACTATGAAACCATCCAAGCTGGAGGATGATCACAGCAAGTGTAAGCCTAATAAAATAGAAAAAGATTTTAAATACTCTCAAATGCTTAGAGCCCCACAGTGGACATTATGTTCACCCCAATCTCACAGAAAGACGATAATGCTGACGGGCATCTTACAGTATCTTACTACGCTACTGGCCATTAAAATTCCTACACGAAGAATAAATGCAGATGATAAACGGGTATTCATTGCACAAATGTATTATACTAGAACTGACATTACATTTTCACGCAATTTGGGTGCATAGATCCTGAGAAATCAGTACCCAAAACAACCACCTCTGGCCGTAAAAACGGCCTTGAAACGCCTGGGCATTGAGTCTAACAGAACTTGGATGGCGTGTACAGGTACAGCTGCCCATGCAGCTTCAACACGATACCACAGTTCATCAAGAGTAGTCACTGGCGTATTGTGACGAGCCAGTTGCTCGGCCACTATTGACCAGACGTTTTCAATTGGTGAGAGATCTGTAGAATGTACTGACCAAGGCAGCAGTCGAACATTTTCTGTATCCAGAAAGGCCCGTACAGGAGCTGCAACATGCGGTCATGCATTATCCTGCTGAAATGTATGGTTTCGCAGGGATAGAATGAAGGTTAGAGCCACCGGTCGTAACACATCTGAAATGTAAGGTCCACTGCTCAAAGTGCCGCCAATGCGAACATGAGGTGACCGAGACGTGTAACCAATGCACCCCATACCATCACGCCAGGTGATACGCCAGTATGACGATGACGAATACACGCTTCCAATGTGCGTTCACCGTGTTGTCGCCAAACACGGATGCGACCATCATGATGCTGTAAACAGAACCTCGATTCATCCGAAAGAATGACGTTTTGCCATTCGTGCACCCAGGTTCGTCGTTGAGTACACCATCACAGGCGCTCCTGTCTGTGATGCAGCGTCAAGGGTAACCGCAGCCACGGTCTCCGAGCTGATAGTCCATGCTGCTGCAAACGTCGTCGAACTGTTCGTGCAGATGGTTGTTGTGTTGCAAACGTCCCCATCTGTTGACTCAGGGATCGAGACGTCGCTGCACGATCCGTTACAGCCATGCGGATAAGATGCCTGTCATCTCGACTGCTAGTGATACGAGGCCGTTGGGATCCAGCACGGCGTTCCGTATTACCCTCCTGAACCCACCGATTCCATATTCTGCTAACAGTCATTGGATCTCGACCAACGCGAGCAGCAACGTCGCGAAACCATAAACCGCAATCGCGATAGGCTACAATCCAACCTTTATAAAAGTCGGAAACGTGATAGTATACATTTCTCCTCCTTACGCGAGGCATCACAACAACGTTTCACCAGGCATCGCCGGTCAACTGCTGTTTGTGTATGAGAAATAGGTTGGAAACTTTCTTCATGTCGGCACGTTGCAGGTGCCGCCACCGGCGCCAACCTTGTGTGAATGCTCTGAAAAGCTAATCGTTTGCATATCACAGCATCTTCTTCCGGTCGGATAAATTTACCGTCTGTAGAACGTCATCTTCGTGATGTAGCAATTTTAATGGCCAGTAGTGTAATTTCAGGAAAATTTCGAAAACCGTGTACCATCGCAGAAGAGTTAATTTTACCAGCCACAGGAGAGGTTTTGAAAACTCTTCTAAAGAAACCTGCGTATGATCTACTCAAGAGAACTCATTTAAGCAATAACGTATTGGTGAAATGAGTTATGGTACTGAAACGGTCTTGTGTAGTTATCTCCGAACGACCCATTCCTCCATGCAACTGGACGTGTCGTATTTACTATTGGTACATGTTCATCTTGCTATAGTGTAAGAAATCCATGAACAACTGCCATACGCGAGAGCTGCGACAACAGACTGAAGGTGAATCACTAAGTAAGGTTTTGTAACATTATTACATGTGAAAAGCGATCCCGTTATCAGATACAATATCAGCAGCAGCAACAGAGGGAGCACATGCCATGTCTGAACGCTATCGTGGATTTGTAATCCATTTAAAACATAACGTCCCCGGGGTGTTTGGGACACACTGCATCATCCACCGACAACATTTAGTTACTAAAAATCTAAGTGTTGGGTTGCATCAATCTCTTCACTTTTTCGTTAACGCAGTAGACAAAATTTATGAATTTATGCATGGCACTGAATTCTAGATTATTCACATAGTTGTGCAAAGAAAATCACGAGAACTTCGCTCGATTAATCCTTAACAGCGATGACAAAGGCTGTGTGTGTGACGAGATATTTCTTGGTACTGTCTCACAGCTTCTGGATGCTAAATATACAGTTTTAAAAGAAATTTAATGAAGTGGAAACCAGAGATTGAGTATTTGACAGATTTGTTTATTAAGTTTAATGTTTTTCACCTGCAGCTGCAAAGTGATATTCTAGATTTGAGAAAAACAAAAAACAATTCAGCATTTCAGCTTTTTTCGGAAGTATTAAACTAATGTAGCAAAACATTGGACGGTATAAATTTTCCTAGTCTGTCACAGACAAACTGCCAGGGTGATGACGTTTCAACAAATAGTCAATGTTCTAATGTCCTTCACACAGACTTTGAAACTATGATTGGGGATGTTTTTATTAATGATATATCACAGTGGATAATCAAACCATACAATAATATTGAAGAAATGGATATAATATTAGAAGAATTTATCGGAGTAAGCATTAACGGAGAACATAAGGTACAGTTTAGAAAGGGATACCAGAAATTGTGGCTTCAGGGGAGCATACGTGTTACTTGTCCTGTATTATGGTTCATAGAGAGTAAGTTTTAATCATTGTGTAAGAAGATTTATTAGGGGCAAGTTTTGTTTTGTGTATTTTGTTATTTGCATGAGTGCGTCTTCAATTCTTTTGGAATGGGATAGATACCAGGCTTAAAACCACATGAAAATCTCTGGAAAATTTCTTACCCTCAAAGGAGATTGTAAAAAATGGCATGAAATCGGCGGAAGGACTCGCTTGTGATCTCCAAAGTGTTACCAGCAGTCCAACTAGGACAGTAACTGTGTGTCGATAGGGGAATGGTGGAGTCACCATTTTCTGTATTCAACGATTGAGGTGGTGTATAGAGGGACGCCACTGGACAGCAGGTGACCAGAAAGTGTGATTTGGAGCGGATGGAAGGACCTCGAGTTAGCGAATGCCTCGAGAACTCTACCTGCCAACTAGTGGCAACAGCGAAGTACGAAGGAGATAATGTTACGGTATGGAGTGTTTTTCATGCTTATGGTATAGTCTGCTTATTGTGGTTAAGAAAACGTTACATGCGGAAGCACAAGAACACCTTTTGAGGCGTTATGTACAGCGCAGAGCAGAGAAACATATCGGAAACGATGACTGACTGTATCGGTATGACGAAGTCCGTCATAAAGCGGCATCTATGACGCAATGCCTTATGGAGAAGGATATTAATGAAGCGTATTGGCCTGTCCGCTCGACCTGAACGCGGTGGAACACTTTTGTGATGAGAACGTCCACCTCGTTCCAGACCCCAGGGTCCATCATCACTATTTTTTTATCCGTTGCTGAGGAAAAATGTACTGCCAGTGCTTCATCGACATTCAGATACTTTCCCTGCAGTCTTCAAGGCGTCGTAAGGCAAGGGGTCGACACACCTCATGTCAACGTCCACTAACAGGTCTCCAGATACTTCAGGTAGTGTGCATTTCCCGCTATCGACCGAATGTTGCCTTTTATTAAAGCCACAACTGTTACGCACTACTTCTGCGGCCATAAATCCGTCCCGTGTAAACTCACCTCGAGAAGATGCACTATGTGATCAAAAGTATCCGGACACCCACAAAAACGTACTTTTTCATATTAGGTGCATTGTGCTGGCACCTACCGCCATCCACTCCATAACAGCGAACTCATTACACATCGTGAGAGAGCAGATTGGGGCGCTCCGCTGAACTTACAGACTTCGAACGTGGTCAGGTGATTGGGTATCACTTGTGTCATACGAGTGTACGCGAGATTGCAACACTCCTTAACATCCCTAGGGGCACGTGCAGCACAAAAGCGGACAGGTCGATCTCGCCTGTTGACTGACAGAGACCGCCGACAGTTGAAGAGGGTCATAATGTGTAATAGGCAGACATCTATCCTGACTATCATTGGAATTTCAAACTGCACCATGATCTACTGCAAGTACCATGACAGTTAGGCGAGAGGTGAGAAAACTTGGATTTCATGGTCGAGCAGCTGCTCATAAGCCACACATCGCTGTTAAATACCAAACGATGACTCGCTTAGTGTAAGGAGCGTAAATACTGGACGATTGAACAGTGGTTCAAATGGCTCTGAGCACTATGGGACTCAACTGCTGAGGTCATTAGTCCCCTAGAACTTACAACTACTTAAACCTAACTAACCTAAGGACATCACAAACATCCATGTCCGAGGCAGGATTCGAACCTGCGATCGTAGCGGTCTTGCGGTTCCAGACTGCAGCGCCTTTAACCGCACGGCCACTTCGTCCGGCTGATTGAACAGTGGAAAAACATTGTGTGGACTGACGAATCACGGTACAACACAATGTGGCGATCCGATGGCAGAGTGTGGGTATGGCGAATGCTCGGTGAACGTCATCTGCCAGCGCTTGTAGTGCCAACAGTAAAATTCGGAGGAGGTGGTGTTACGATGTGGTCGTGTTTTTCATGGAGGGGGCTTGCACCCCTTGTTGTTTTGCGTACCACTATCACAGCACAGGCCTATATTGATGTTTTAAACCCCTTCTTGCTTCCCTCTGTTGAAAAGCAATTCGGGGATGGCGATTGCATCTTTCAGCACGATCGAGCACCTGTTCATAATGCACGGCCTGTGGCGTTACATGACACTAACATCCCTGAAATGCACTGGCGTGCACCGAGTTCTGACCTAAATCCTACAGAACACATTTGTGATGTTTAGGAACCCCGACTTCGTGCCAGGCCTCACCGACCGACATCGATACCTCTCCTCAGTGCTGCACTCCGTAAAGAATGGGCTTCCATTCCCCAAGAAACCTTCCAGTTGCTGACTGAACATATGCCTGCTGCCATCAAGGCAAAAGGTGGGACAAGACCGAATTGCATACCAGTATTACCGACGGACGGCGCCACGAACTTGTAAGTCATTTTCATCCAGGTGTCCGGACACTTCTGATCTCATAGTATACCAATATTCTGTTTCAGGTCTAAAAAACCGCATACAGTTACATTACAAACAATACGAGGTGCATTCAAGTTCTAAGGCCTCCGATTTTTTTTTTCTCCGGACTGGAAAGAGATAGAAACATGAGCAGTATTTTAAAATCAGGCCGCGTTCATTGTCAATACGTCCCAGAGATGGCAGCACCTTACGGCAGATGGAATTTTACCGCCAGCGGCGAGAATGAGAACTGTTTTAAATACTTAAAATGGCGACATTTTCGTTACTTGAACAGCGTGCAATCATTCGTTTTCTGAATTTGCGTGGTGTGAAACCAATTGAAATTCGTCGACAGTTGGAGACATGTGGTGATGGAGTTATGGATGTGTCGAAAGTGCGTTCGTGGGTGCGACAGTTTAACGAAGGCAGAACATCGTGTGACAACAAACCGAAACAACCTCGGGCTCGCACGTGCCGGTCTGACGACATGATCGAGAAAGTGGAGAGAATTGTTTTGGGGGATCGCCGAATGACTGTTGAACAGATCACCTCCAGAGTTGGCATTTCTGTGGGTTCTGTGCACACAATCCTGCATGACGACCTGAAAATGCGAAAAGTGTCATCCAGGTGGGTGCCACGAATGCTGACGGACGACCACATGGCTGCCTGTGTGGCATGTTGCCAAGCAATGTTGACGCGCAACGACAGCACGAATGGGACTTTCTTTTCGTCGGTTGTGACAATGGATGAGACGTGGATGCCATTTTTCAATCCAGAAACAAAGCGCCAGTCAGCTCAATGGAAGCACACAAATTCACCGCCACCAAAAAAATTCGGGTAACCGCCAGTGCTGAAAAAATGATGGTGACCATGTTCTGGGATAGCGAGGGCGTAATCCTTACCCATTGCGTTCCAAAGGGCACTACGGTAACAGGTGCATCCTACGAAAATGTTTTGAAGAACAAATTCCTTCCTGCACTGCAAAAAAAAAAAAACGTCCGGGAAGGGCTGTGCGTGTGCTGTTTCACCAAGACAACGCACCCGCACATCGAGCTAACGTCACGCAACAGTTTCTTCGTGATAACAACTTTGAAGTGATTCCTCATGCTCCCTACTCACCTGACCTGGCTCCTAGTGACTTTTGGCTTTTTCCAACAATGAAACACACTCTCCGTGGCCGCACATTCACCAGCCGTGCTGCTATTGCCTCAGCGATTTTCCAGTGGTCAAAACAGACTCCTGAAGAAGCCTTTGCCGCTGCCATGGAATCATGGCGTCAGCGTTGTGAAAAATATGTACGTCTGCAGGGCGATTACGTCGAGAAGTAACGCCAGTTTGATCGATTTCGGGTAAGTAGCTAATTAGAAAAAAAATCGGAGGCCTTAGTACTTGAATGCACCTCGTACTACGAGGAGAATTCATTCAGTCTATTGCAACACATTTTTTGTCAAAACAATTTCGTTTTATCCAGGATTCAAGTACCCACTCTTTTGGCTACAAAACGGTATTTTTTAATATAATCTCCATTCAGCGCGACAGGGTTACGCCGCCTTAATGGGATGGCCTGTGTGTGCACGTGGTATCAGAGTACTTGCCGACGTCAATAACCGTATCAGCAACCTCCAGATCATCCTTGTACTGCTTCCTGGGGAGTGCATTGTTCATTCGGCCAAACACATGGAAGTTGGAAGGTGTGCGATCTGGGCTGTTGTAGGGTGGATGAGGAGAAACAGCCCAATGAAGTTTTTTCAGCTCCTTTCGGGTTCTTTGATGAAGAAGGAGAAATTCTTTTGCATTTTTCCACGATGATGTTTGGTTTGTGGGGTGCTCAACTGCTCGGTCATCAGCGCCCATAAGAAGTTCCAATTTTTTGCACAGTCTAATTTTAAACAGACCAGTCTAGCCACTGTCGCGAATGATGATGATGATGATCACAAACATTCAGTACCCGTCCGGCAATCGAACCCGGGACCCCGTGATCGAAAGGTAGCGACTCTACGGACTAGACCACGAGCTGTGGACGCATTTTTTCGACGACGAACATGGTAAAGTCATTGCTTCAGTCTCCTGGGGGTAGCAGAATAAACGTGATCGTTGGGCCGTGAGGCAGGACATCAAATAGATAAACGCCTTCAGAGTCCCAGAAGACCGTCGCCTGACGTTACCGCCTGAGGGTACGGTTTTAAATATCTTCGTCAGAAGGGAGTGGGAGGAGTAGTGCCACTTGGTAGACTGGCGTTTAGTTTCCGATTCTGTGATGATGTTTCTTCAAAAATGGCTCTGAGCACTATGGGACTCAACTGCTGTGGTCATCAGTCCCCTAGAACTTAAAACTACTTAAACCTAACTAACCTAAGGACATCACACACACCCATGCCCGAGGCAGGATTCGAACCTGCGACCGTAGCAGGAGCGCGGCTCCGGACTGGGGCGCCTGGAACCCCTCCGCCACCGCGGCCGGCGACGTTTCTTCATCTGTGACGATGTTCGACAAAAAGTTGCCGTGATCAGACTGATAACGCACGAGGCACAGATGGTCCTTCATTGCTCTTCATGATCTTTTACTAGGCGGCGATGAAGCCAGCGGGGACACGCCTTAGAGCACCCCAACTGGTGGACGTGTGTGTCAGCGTTACCAAAAGAGACGTCCAGCTAAGCAGCGAGGTGATCCGTCGATATCCTCGAATGAGAGTGTCCGCACATTCCAAAGCTGCAGGAGTCACAGCTGTGTGCGCAGGGTGTGGGACAAGTCTGCGAGCCCTTATTCTGATGATGACGGGTCTCACCCGGCGACTCACCGTGCTTTTGTTCACTGCCAGGTGTCCGTACGCATTCCGAAACAGCCTATGAAGGTCTGCGATGGTCTGCTTTTCCACCAAAAGAAACCCAATGACATTTCTCTGATTGGAACGCACCTCCGTTACAGGTGCCATTTTGAAGGGTACGTATAGCGCCCCCACTTGTCTGAACTTCATGAAAGTATAAAGGCTGAAGCGGGAACATTCCATGACGCCCACAACAAATTCCACATTTATTTCAACGGAAACTGTCAGAGAAAAAAAATTGCTTGTTGAATGCCGTAGCCACCTGTCAAATGACTACACATTCATCAGGACGTAAACAGACTGGTTGCAACGCAGAACCACATCTCGGGCCTCCTCTCCCCCCCCCCCCCCCCCGCCCCTCCCCCAACCAAACACACACACAGTGGCTGGCTAGTAACTGGACGCGGCGGCGCCTGCCCTTGTGATTAGCAGTAGCCGTGTTTTGCCGCACGCAGTGTCTGCTTACGCCTGTGGCTGCGCCGACCTGTTTGTTCCGCCCGCCGCATCGACCCGCACGCCGTGACCCCGTGACCTCGCCCAGGTCTCACTGACCGCTGCCTGCCGAATGCTCTGCCCCCACTCCTACCCTCTAACCACCCCTACCCCACCCGGTACCCTCTTCCGCCCCTCTGCGACCCCACCCTCCTCAAACCCATAATAATCTAAACATTAGCTGGATATCCAGTTCCTCACGCACTTAATTGCCTGTACATTTGTTCCCGTAAAACTAGGAAAAAAACACTCACTGTTAATGACATCAATTTGAGATATATAACAGTCATACCAAACTACAGATTCTTGATGCAATAACTTACCAACAGCTGTATGTATTGTAGAAATTTATTTTATTTTATGAACTTCTATGTACTGCCAGTTTCGACATTACGTTGACGTCATCTTCAGGCCCCACTCAGCATAGTCGTAAAATCGGAAAGAGCCATATAACTGGATCCGTGAATCCAATCATCCTGCAGCAGCTCTTGGTGGCCCGGCGACACAGAGTCCAGTTATATAGCTCGTTCCGTGTATAGCGATTATACGACTATGACGAGTGGGGCCTGAAGATGGCATCAATGTAATGCCGAAACTGGTAGCACATAGAAGTTCATAAGATAAAATAAATTTCTACAATACATACGGCTGTTGGTAAATTATTGCATCAAGAAGTTCATGTCAGCCGTCGTCCCACGATCCATAATAGATCAACGAAGATCAAACTACAGCAGTCCCAACCTCTACACGATCAAACACCAACAACTGTTATTACCACTACAATCACCTCTACTGGGTGAACAGTAATCAAACTGACACACTACAGGGACGGATTCCTGACTGGCGTTGGAGGAGGAAAGGCCCAATGAAAATGAGTCTGGGAATGGACGGTGTATGTGCAAAGACAAAAAGTCGTCCCGGAACACAGTACAGAGCTACGTCGCATCCACGTCACAACAGACGTTCTAAGTGGCGTTTATGGGACGCAATGCATGCTTTCACACGTCGCACCGTGGAGTGGCGCACTCTTTCGCACATTCCGGCCTCTCTCAGAATGTCGTCACGGTCGTCGTGAACACACTGCTGAAGGGTCCGCACATCAGCAACACGTCCAGCATTCACTGCGCTTTTCAGAGGCCCGCCCCCCCCCCCCCCGTCACCCCACGAGGTAAATGTCCAGAGCGCTTAACTACGGTGACCCACCAGGTCATGCTACAGGGCCTTCGCATCCCCCGGGGAAGATATTGTTCAGGTGTAAGCGAATTGTAATGCGTAAGTGGGATAGCGTTTCGTCATTCAGAAACGATATAACCTGTCGTATTGCCAAAAGCACATTCTGAAGCAGCCCAGGCAGAGTATCCCGCAGTAAGTCTACGTAGTTTCATCCGTCGAGGCGTTGTGGAATAATAACCGCTCCACGTACATGTGGTCGCCAAGAATCCCCGCCCACGCACTCATGGTGAACCGATGCTGATGGAAAGCCTCAACCACCCCCCGAGGATTAAGTCTAGGGCACTGATGACCTCAGATGTTAAGTCCCATAGTGCTTAGAGCCATATGAACCATTTGAATAGGAATGTCATCCTCTTATCGACATCATTTCACATTCAATTTTAATCCCACCCTCGAATCTTTTATTTTATTCGCGTCATTTCTTCTTCGACGCATAGAGTTAACCTTTTTAATCTGAGCATTTTGTTCTTGTTTCATTCTAACTGTTCGCTCTTGGTTCTTGTACCCAGTGAATACCATCCATCTGTCCCCTATAGTTTACTCCTACTTATAATACAGTTTCTTGCAACGTTTTACATTGACGAACCCTTGTTGCGGATCGACTGTTGCTATGCAAGTGTTTGGATTTATCCGAAGTTTTGCTTCCATTATCGATCACAGCGTCAGTACTGCCTCTCTGGTACCCGTATCTTTCCGTACTCGAAACTGATAGTGATCTTAATTTTCTTTCCCGATTGCGTACTACGCATGGTCATCACAACAGCTACGTTTCCAGAGCACTGGACAAAGGCAGTCACGTTAGTTGATCAATGTGTGCCGGTGTCAAGCAGATCCTGTGCAAGCTCTACACGGCAGAGTTCCCTGAGGTTGCGCTGCACGCTGATGATATGGCTATCTTCAGCCACAGCATGAATAGCAAAACCGTGGAACACTGAATGCAGTTCGCCTCTGAAAACACGCACACGTTGTCCGTGAAGTGCCGCATTAACCCGTTGACTACCACTGGTACGATAGATTGTCAGACGACCTACTGGAATTTATGTTACTGCTACTTATGCATGCACCACTGGTGAACGGAGTCATAGTAATGGTTAGCAGGATTCTTATTATTCCACATTGCACCTGTAGGTTGTGTTACATTCCAGTTTCATTATTGTATTTTGACTAGGGCCTCCCGTCGGGTATACCGTTCGCCACGTCGGCGGCTTGCACTTCGATGGGGGTGAAATGATGATGACACGGACACCACACAACACCCAGTTCCTGAGTGAAGAAACTCTCCGATCCAGCCGGGAAGCGATCCCGGGCCCTTAGGATTGATAGTCTGCCTCGCTGACCTCTCAGCTACCAGGGGCGGGCAGTTTCATTGTTGACCTTCTTTATGGTTAATGTCTCGACAAAAAAAATATGGCACTTGCACAGTAAACGATTGCAGTGGAAACCAAAGACGCAACTGTCAAAAGAAAGAGAGTTCTTCAATGCCCATGTGCTGCGTCCAACTCTGCTATATATATTGGAGGCCTTCTACCAGCTGACCACAGGTGGAAACACAAGCGGCCAAAGACACTGCTAGCTAGGGCATAACCACCTATGGTAAACAGCGACAAACGTCGGTAAGCCCCTGCATATCAGCAACACTGACTGGCAACTACCAGCTGCTATTAGAGCCGACCAACAGGCCACAGCAGGGACACCGACGAGCTCGCCCACAGACGCACGAACAATCTGCCAACACTCCCTCACACTGTGCCTCCGGTATATGACCTATCGGACACAAGACCGATAACAAACCTAACTGTTGCAGGTTGCAGGACGCTGAACGAGGACTCTGTACCAGCACCCAGCGCCAGCCGCCGAGCAGCACAAACGCACAACGTCAAGGTATCGACATGCATGATACCCACTACTAACAAAGCCTATCCTTGCACAACCTATCGCAGGCAGCAAGACAACCGCTACTGCTCTTGCCGCCCGACCTAACTTTCGCAGAGGTTTTTTTCCCTTGGCTCTTGCTTTGGCACTTTTTTTCCTCTGCCCTTCAAACCGCTACCCTTTGTCAGATTTCGACCAATCTATCTCCAGATGAGCGCGTATTAATGGTTAATCCTAACCAGACGTACGCAAACATCGCAGTACCCACATCCTGCGACACCTCACTTTAGTGGATACTAACCCTTATGCAGAGATGGCAGTAGACCTTTTGTGTTGGCCATCATGCCGGTGTGGGCGTGGAGGGGCTCCACCTCTATAAAAAAAAAAAAAAAAGTTGAAGGTGTAGGTGCGCAGCGCGTACTAACAAAGAGAGGCCAGAACGTTCGTATCACGGATTTACTTCATATTTGTACATCTACATACATACATACTGCGCAAGCCACCTCACGGTGGAGGCTACCATGTACCACTAGCAGTCATTTCCGTTCCTGTTCCTCTCTCAAATACAGCGAGGGAGAAACGGGCCGGCCGTTGTGGCCGAGCGGTTCTAGGCGCTTCAGCCTGGAACCGCTAGACCGCTGCGGTCGCAGGTTCGAATCCTGACTCGGCCATCGATGTGTGTGATGTCCTTAGGTTAGTTAGGTTTAAGTAGTTCTAAGTTCTAGGGGACTGATGACCTCAGATGTTAAGTCCCATAGTGCTCAGAGCCATTCCAACCATTTGAGGGAGAAACTACCGTCTATATACCTCTGTACGAGCCCTAATTTCTCGTATCTTATCTTCGTTGTCCTTATATCTACATCATACTCCGCTAGCTACCTAATGGTGTGTGGTGGAGGGTACTTTCGGTACCACTATCTAATCCCTTCAACTCTATTCCACTCGCGAATAGTGCGTGGGAAGAATGATTATCAGTAATCCACTGTATTGGCTCTAACTTCTCGAATTTTCTCCACGTGCTCAATACGTAACATGTATGTGGGGGGGGGGGGGGGGGGGGGGGGGGAGTGATTTTTTGTCCGATTCCTCCTGATAAGTGCTGTCCCGAAATTCAATAGTAAATCTCTTCGTGATGCACAACGCCTCTGTTGTAACGTCTGCCAGTGGAGTTTGTTTAGCATCTCCGTAACGCTCTCTCGCCAGCTAAACAATCCCGTGACGAAACGCGCCACTCTTCGTTGGATCTTCTCTATCTCCTCTATCAGTTCTACCTGATAGGAATCCCAGATAGATGAACAATACTCAAGAATCGGGCGAACAAGCGCCTTGTAAGCCACTTCTTCCCGTGGATGAGTTACATTTCCTTAAGATTCTTCCGATGAATCTGAGTCTTGTGTCTGGTTTTCCCACTATCTCTTTTATATGGTCATTCCACTTAAGGTCGCTCTGTATAGTTACGCCTACATATTTTACGGCAGACGCTGTCTCCAGGTATTTGTCATCAATAGAGTAGCTGTGTACGTGCAACATATGTTGGCAGTCAGCTTCAAATGCAGGTTCTATAAATATTCTCAGTCATGGTCCTCGAAAAGAACTTCGCTTATTCTCCAGGGTTTCCCCTTCGAGACCCCGAAGCACGTATGTGACACTTGCGTTTTGCTCAAAGCTATCGGTAACAAATCTGCCTTTGAATTGCGTGAATGTCTCCCTTTAATCCGATCTGGTGTCGATCATGCAGTACTCACGAACAGGTCTCACTAGCGTCGTGTATGCGGTTTCCTTCACATATAACCTACATTTTCGCTAAATTTTCCCAATAAACTAAATTCGACCATTTGCCTTCCCTACCATAATCCCCTCATGCTCCTTCTATCTTATAGTAAGCCTTTGTGTTATCTATAAGCGGCGTTCAAAAAGAAACGAGCCGGAAGCATAATTTCAGAAAACCTGTATGTTACAAGTATTGACCCTAGCTGTTGCGACACTTGTCCCACTGTGACACAAGGTGCTGAATGGCTGTCTCATAAAATTCCCGGGGCTGCGATGTTAACCATTTCCGCGCGTACAGCTGGACGTCGTCGTCCGAGGTGAATCGTTTCCCCCTCAGAGCCTTTTTAAGGGGACCAAATATGGAGTAATCACAGGGAGAGAGGTTCGAACTGTGGTGTCACCGCCAGACACCACACTTGCTAGGTGGTAGCCTTTAAATCGGCCGCGGTCCGTTAGTATACGTCGGACCCGCGTGTCGCCACTGTCAGTGATTGCAGACCGAGCGCCGCCACACGGCAGGTCTAGAGAGACTTCCTAGCGCTCGCCCCAGTTGTACAACCGACTTTGCTAGCTATGGTTCACTGACAAATTACGCTCTCATTTGCCGAGACGATAGTTTAACATAGCCTTCAGCTACGTCACTTGCTACGACCTAGCAAGGCGCCATTATCAGTTACTACTGATCTTGTGTATCATGTACCGTCAGACCGACGTTCACCATTAATGGATTAAAGCTAAGTATTGCACCAGCTACGTCCTTTTTTCTAAATTCTAATTTCCTTGTCCTGTTCCAGACCTCACGCCAGCCTGCGTGAGCTAAAACGCGTGCCTTTCGGCCTCTAGTAACACGGTGTTGGCTCTCCTGCCAACCAAAACACGGACTGTATGGAGGGTGGCCGAGAACCTCCTATTTGAATTCCTGCAGTAGTGCCGCGACTCTGTTGGCCGTATAGGGCTTTGCATTGTCGTGGAGCAGAATGACCCCACGGGTGAGATTGCCTGGTCGTTTTTATTTGATCGCTTGGAGATGCGTGGTCAAGGTTTGCGAGTAACGCTGGGCATTCACTGTTGTCCCGTGCTGGAGGAAGTGAATAAGAAAGGGACAATCTTGGTCAAAGAAGAACGTCAGCATAACCTTGAAAGGTCTCTGTTGGATTCCTTTCATGTTAATTTCTTAAATCTGTTGTCATTTACGGCATAAATTCCTCGTCTAAATTTACTGTGGCGTTTCTGACTATCTGGGAGGAGACTGAGTAGTGGAACGTGTTACTTTTACACATAAACAAGAACGATCTGTCACACTACTACACTTTAAAACACAGTTTATATGTACCTTATGTCACACAGTCTCATACGGAACCTACATCCGCTTTCTTTAATATACTGTATATGATAAGATACTGTCATCCCCCTTCCCTTCTGTGTGAAAGAATGAATGAGCAAATGTATTTCTAGTTGCATGCTGGATGGTAGCAGACAAGCCTGTCTGCTAGAGAACAGTAGGACCAACGTCGGAACAGGTAGCTAAGCTTTCTAAAAGCAGAGAGGTTTCTATCCTTAGTACGGTCCTGTCCGTCCCTTGTCATGTTGAAATAGGAAGCTGCGTCTCTGGCCACTTCCGTTTGTATTTGTGAGCCACCCTCAGGATGGGACCACGGCAGTCTGTCCGCGGCGAGCGTCTGAAGTGGAAAGACCTCCGGCTAAGCGCGCGTTAGCTAAGTCCGTAGGACAATGGATTTCTTAAGATCAGCCTAACTGAAAATGTAATCACCTTCATTTCAGGTTTAGCTCTAAAATATCTAATGTTATCTTAAATTGCTACACAGTGTAATTCGAGTGTGAAGTTCAGAATATATTCCGGTAGTTGCTTTGTCACTACTTTGTGAGTAAAGTGGAACCACCTGTTGATCAGTAACTCTAACTAAGATCATCAATCTTAACGCGAATGTGCGTGAGATTATAACGTCTCGTCTTGACAATATTTTTCAACATAGCAACTTTTCTTTATGTTCAACCCACATGGGATGTACTTTGTGAGACCAGTACCACGTGCTTATACAATCGTTTGACCCATCAGGTTAATAGTAAGACGATAGTAATCAGTTCAAGGTTTTTCTTTTGTAAATTGCGCTTCGATGTAATTTATTTTAAGTATCAAAATTACTGTGGAGTTACACTCTTTGTGTAAAGCAAGTTGACCACGTGAAGCATGTGGTGTAATCATCAAAGTAGCCCTCAGCTATTCTTTTCGGGAAGATTTCACAGAGAGTTAGTACGAATGTAGTATACCAGTGTGTGGTAATTACATGACGGACAGGATTGTGCTACGAACGTAACTTCTTTGGGTGAAAATTGAATCGGTTGGTTGTGGTTAATTTCCTCTTGCATATGTTTCAATGTTCTTCGTGTGTTATTTTATGAATGCAGTGTTGTATGCAGTCTCCCAATCTTGGCTCCATATTTGATGTTTTCCGTAAGATTACAATCTCACATGTTCACAATCCTAAATAAGGCACCAGTTTAGTTATGGATGAAGTTTAATATCTTGAAATTTCAATGATAAATGTTAAAATAAATTTCCAAATATAAACTGATTTATTTCTTTTTATTTAAATTCTCTTTTTTATATATCACCGGTTGTCGTATGACTATTAAAAGATTATAATTAATGTTAGTCTGGTTGGGAATTTGGTAAGCTAGACTGGATACCTGGTGAAACAGTTGCGCAGTAATGCAAGGTTAACTTCCTCAGATAGCTCTCAGTTTTTAACCCGCTTTTATTGTCTATCACCACCGCTTACACCACAAATTAATGTAACAACATTACAACCTTCCCTGCAATCCTGTGAACGGCGACCTCAAGTTGTACGTGCAGAACTGGTTAACATCGCAGCCCCGTGAATTTTATGAAATAGTCGTTTACCGCTTTGTGTCACAGTGGGACAATTGTCTCAACAGCCTGGGTCAATACTTCTGACATACAGGTACTGGTTTTTGTGATTATGCTTCCGGCTCTTTTTCAGCGCCCCTATTCTCGAAATTTTTCGTCGTATTCATTTTGCGAGACGAATGTTGAAGTAATACGTTGTCCGATTCTTCCCAGAACGTACTTTCTCTCAACTTCTATAGCAGCCCTGTTCGTGACGCGCAACACCTCTCTTGTAACGTCTGCCACCGGAGGGTGCTGATCGTCTCTAGCATCGACTAAACGATACCGTGACGGAGTGCGCCGTTATTCTTTGGATCTTACGTATCTGTTCTACTAATCCCATCTGCCAACGGTCGCAGACTGATGAACAATACCCAAGAATCGGTCAAATAAGTGTTTCGTAAGCCATTTGTTTCGTGAATAAATTACATTTTCTTACTGTCCTTCCTACGAATCTCAGTCTCTCCTCACCTTTTCCTGCTATTTTCTTTACGTGATCATACCACTTAAGGTCGCTCTACATGGTTACTGTTAGACACCTGACGGTAACTGCACTTCCCAGAAATTTTTCATCAATAGTGCAATTATAAATTAGATTACATACTTGAAGAATCTTCTATGAATGCGCAATATCTTACGTTTATTCTGCAAATCTTTCTGCCTTCTGACGTTCCTACCTACTTACAGATAACGCATCATCTCCCAAAAGCCTGATGAAACTACTGACGTAATGTAATACACCGAAGCTCCAAAGAAACTGGTATAGGCATGCGTATTCAAACACAGAGATATGTAAACAGGCAGAATACGGCGATGCGATAGGCAACGCCTACGTAAGGCAACAAATGTCGGACACACTTATTGGGCACAGCATGCCCGAGGTAGCCATTGCGAATTCTACTATACAACCATTTCACGAGCGTACCGTGAATATCAGGAAGCCGGTAAAAAATCAAATCTCCGACATCGCTGCGGCCGGAAAAAGATCCTGCAAGAATGGGACCAACGACGACTGAACGAATTGCTGCATATTTCAATTCTAGGTCACCAACGGGTGTTAGAGTGCGAAGCATTCAACAATACATCATCAATATGGACTTTCGCAGCCGAAGGCCCACTCGTATACCCTTGATGACTGCACGACGCAAGGCTTACGCCTTGCCTGGGCCCGTCAACACCGATATTGGGCTGTTGATGGGTGGAAACATGTGCCATGTTTCAAAGTGTATCGAGCGGATGAATGTGTACCGGTATGGAGAAATGGTAGGGGCGTGTGCAGTTGATGTGATATGGGGCCTCTGATACGTCTAGATACGACTCTGACAGGTGACACGTACGTAAGCATCCCGTCTGATCACCTGCATCCATTCATGTCCATTGTGCATTCCGAGGGACTTTGGCAATGCGACGCTCCATACGTCTAGAACTGCTACAGAGCGGATCCAGGAACGCTTCCGGCGGCCGCCAAATTCTCCAGAAATGAACATATCTGAGCGTATCTCGGATGCCTTGCAACGTGGTGTTCAGAAGAGATCTCCACTCCCTTATGGGTTTATGGGCAGCACTGCAGCATTCATGGTGTCAATTCCCTCCAGCAGTACATCAGACATTAGTCGAGTCCATGCCACGTCGTGTTTCGGCACTTCTGCGTACTCACGGGGGCTACACGATATTAGGCAGGTGTACCAGTTTTTTTTTTTTTTGGCTCTTCAGTGTAGATAATAAACATATACTAACGGTGATATATCTGTTCCATGAGGTGCTACTGAAACCACTTTAAGGTCTGTCGACCTTTTTTCCATTAAGAGCTATGAATTCATTTGTGCGATGAAATTTTAATCAACATATCGCATAGACATGAAAATACTAGAGTACCGTTTGGCAGCTCTCTTTTTCAAGCTGTGCACGGTGTAATACTTCGCATTTCTGCCAGCGTGATTCTTAATGTGGATATTCCACGGTGTTCGTTTGATAAGCCACACGGGCCTTCCACTGTGAGTCGCTACGGATGTGCGATGCCCATTTACGTAACAGAGTCAGTGGGGAGAGTCAATTGTTCGCTCACCTGGCGAGGCCCCATCGCCGGGTTGCAGAGTGCGGCTAAACCGACCGCAGGGCCGGCCATTATAACTCCATTACAAGTTGTGGCGAGCGATAATTCAGCCGGCGGAACGCGGTTAGCTGCGGCCCGCCCAGCACGGACCCACAGGGCTCCTCATCATCATTAGTATGCCGAGCCGGCGTAGCTGTTTACCTGTGTCTGTGGCCATCCAACTTCCACCGGTAAGTGACATTTTGCCGACCAAACTGACGAAAAACAGTACGAAGTTCTTGTCTTACTTAATGTCAGTATCTTGCAATTGTTGTGATAGTGGTCTTGGATCGGAAGACTGGATAAATGCAAATCTCCAAGCTAGAGTACGCTGTTCAGGCCTCCTGATTTCTGCACAACTACGGGAAATCTCCACTGAGCCAAAGAGACTGGTACACCTGCCTAATATCGTGTAGGACGCGGATGCTTTGTAGCACGACGTGGCATGGACTCGACTAATGCCTGAAGTAGTGCTAGAGGAAACTGACACCATGAATCCTGCAGGACTATCAGTAAATACGTAAGAGGACGAGGGGGTAGAGATTTCTACACAGCAAGTTGCAAGGCATCCCAGGTATGCTCAATAACGTTCATCTATGGGGAGTTTGGTGGTTAGCGGAAGCGTTTAAACTCAGGAGAGTGTTCCTGGAGCCTACCTGAAGCAATCCTGGGCGTATGGGGAGTCGCATTATCCCGCTGGAATTGCCCAAATCCGTCGGAATGCACAATGGACATGAAGGGATGCAGGTGATCAGACAGGACGCTTACCTACGGTGCACCTGTCAAAGTCGTACCTAGACCTATCTATGGTCCCATATCACTCCAACTGCAAACGCTCCACACGACTACAGAGCGTCCTCCAGCGTGTGTCTACCCGACAGACTCGTACCTAGACTTATCTATGGTCCCATATCACTCCAACTGCACACTCTCCACACCACTGCAGAGCGTCCTCCAGCTTGTGTCTACCTGACAGAGTCGTACCTAGACTTATCTATGGTCCCATATCACTCCAACTGCACACTCTCCACACCACTACAGAGCGTCCTCCAGCTTGTGTCTACAAAACAGAGTCGTACCTAGACTTATCTATGGTCCCATATCACTCCAACTGCACACTCTCCACACCACTACAGAGCGTCCTCCAGCTTGTGTCTACTCGACAAAGTCGTAACTAGACTTCTCTATGGTCCCATATCACTCCAACTGCACACTCTCCACACCACTACAGAGCGTCCTCCAGCTTGGGTCTACCCGACAGAGTCGTACCTAGACTTATCTAGGGTCCCATATCACTCCAACTGCACACTCTACACACCACTACAGAGCGTCCTCCAGCTTGTGTCTACCCGACAGAGTCGTACCTAGACTTATCTATGGTAACATGTCACTCCAACTGCACACTCTCCACACCACTACAGAGCGTCCTCCAGCTAGGGTCTACCCGACACAGTCGTACCTAGACTTATCTATGGTCCCATATAACTCCAACTGCACACTCTCCACACCACTACAGAGCGTCCTCCAGCTTGTGTCTACCCGACAGAGTCATACCTAGACTTATCTATGGTCCCATACCACTCCAACAGCACACTCTCCAAACCACTACAGAGCGTCCTCCAGCTTGTGTCTACCCGACAGAGTCGTACCTAGACTTATCTATGGTCCCATACCACTCCAACTGCACACGCTCCACACAACTACGGAGCGTCCTCCAGCTTGTGTCTACCCGACAGAGTCATACCTAGACTTATCTATGGTCCCATACCACTCCAACTGCACACGCTCCACACCACTACAGAGCGTCCTCCAGCTTGTGTCTACTCGACAGAGTCGTAACTAGACTTATCTATGGTCCCATATCACTCCAACTGCACACTCTCCACACCACTACAGAGCGTCCTCCAGCTTGTGTCTACCCGACAGAGTCATACCTAGACTTATCTATGGTCCCATATCACTCCAACTGCACACTCTCCACACCACTACCGAGCGTCCTCCAGCTTGTGTCTACCTGACAGAGTCGTACCTAGACTTATCTATGGTCCCATATCACTCCAACTGCACACTCTCCACACCACTACCGAGCGTCCTCCAGCTTGTGTCTACCTGACAGAGTCGTACCTAGTCTTATCTATGGTCCCATATCACTCCAACTGCACACTCTCCACACCACTACAGAGCTTCCTCCAGCTTGTGTCTACCTGACACAGTCGTACCTAGTCTTATCTATGGTCCCATATCACTCCAACTGCACACTCTCCAAACCACTACAGAGCGTCCTCCAGCTTGTGTCTACCTGACAGAGTCGTACCTAGTCTTATCTATGGTCCCATATCACTCCAACTGCACACTCTCCACACGACTACAGAGCGTCCTCCAGCGTGTGTCTACCCGACAGACTCGTACCTAGACTTATCTATGGTCCCATATCACTCCAACTGCACACTCTCCACACCACTGCAGAGCGTCCTCCAGCTTGTGTCTACCTGACAGAGTCGTACCTAGACTTATCTATGGTCCCATATCACTCCAACTGCACACTCTCCACACCACTACAGAGCGTCCTCCATCTTGTGTCTACAAAACAGAGTCGTACCTAGACTTATCTATGGTCCCATATCACTCCAACTGCACACTCTCCACACCACTACAGAGCGTCCTCCAGCTTGTGTCTACTCGACAAAGTCGTAACTAGACTTCTCTATGGTCCCATATCACTCCAACTGCACACTCTCCACACCACTACAGAGCGTCCTCCAGCTTGGGTCTACCCGACAGAGTCGTACCTAGACTTATCTAGGGTCCCATATCACTCCAACTGCACACTCTACACACCACTACAGAGCGTCCTCCAGCTTGTGTCTACCCGACAGAGTCGTACCTAGACTTATCTATGGTAACATGTCACTCGAACTGCACACTCTCCACACCACTACAGAGCGTCCTCCAGCTAGGGTCTACCCGACACAGTCGTACCTAGACTTATCTATGGTCCCATATAACTCCAACTGCACACTCTCCACACCACTACAGAGCGTCCTCCAGCTTGTGTCTACCCGACAGAGTCATACCTAGACTTATCTATGGTCCCATACCACTCCAACAGCACACTCTCCAAACCACTACAGAGCGTCCTCCAGCTTGTGTCTACCCGACAGAGTCGTACCTAGACTTATCTATGGTCCCATACCACTCCAACTGCACACGCTCCACACAACTACGGAGCGTCCTCCAGCTTGTGTCTACCCGACAGAGTCATACCTAGACTTATCTATGGTCCCATACCACTCCAACTGCACACGCTCCACACCACTACAGAGCGTCCTCCAGCTTGTGTCTACTCGACAGAGTCGTAACTAGACTTATCTATGGTCCCATATCACTCCAACTGCACACTCTCCACACCACTACAGAGCGTCCTCCAGCTTGTGTCTACCCGACAGAGTCATACCTAGACTTATCTATGGTCCCATATCACTCCAACTGCACACTCTCCACACCACTACCGAGCGTCCTCCAGCTTGTGTCTACCTGACAGAGTCGTACCTAGACTTATCTATGGTCCCATATCACTCCAACTGCACACTCTCCACACCACTACCGAGCGTCCTCCAGCTTGTGTCTACCTGACAGAGTCGTACCTAGTCTTATCTATGGTCCCATATCACTCCAACTGCACACTCTCCACACCACTACAGAGCTTCCTCCAGCTTGTGTCTACCTGACACAGTCGTACCTAGTCTTATCTATGGTCCCATATCACTCCAACTGCACACTCTCCAAACCACTACAGAGCGTCCTCCAGCTTGTGTCTACCTGACAGAGTCGTACCTAGTCTTATCTATGGTCCCATATCACTCCAACTGCACACTCTCCACACCACTACAGAGCGTCCTCCAGCTTGTGTCTACCTGACAGAGTCGTACCTAGTCTTATCTATGGTTCCATATCACTCCAACTGCACACTCTCCACACCACTACAGAGCGTCCTCCAGCTTGTGTCTACCTGACAGAGTCGTACCTAGTCTTATCTTTGGTCCCATATCACTCCAACTGCACACTCTCCACACCACTACAGAGCGTCCTCCAGCTTGTGTCTACCTGACAGAGTCGTACCTAGTCTTATCTATGGTCCCATACCATTCCAACAGCACACTCTCCACACCACTACAGAGCGTCCTTCAGCTTGTGTCTACCCGACAGAGTCGTACCTAGACTTATCTATGGTCCCATATCACTCCAACTGCACACGCTCCACACCACTACCGAGCGTCCTCCAGCTTGTGTCTACCTGACAGAGTCGTACCTAGACTTATCTATGGTCCCATATCACTCCAACTGCACACTCTCCACACCACTACCGAGCGTCCTCCAGCTTGTGTCTACCTGACAGAGTCGTACCTAGTCTTATCTATGGTCCCATATCACTCCAACTGCACACTCTCCACACCACTACAGAGCGTCCTCCAGCTTGTGTCTACCTGACAGAGTCGTACATCGTCTTATCTATGGTCCCATATCACTCCAACTGCACACTCTCCACACCACTACCGAGCGTCCTCCAGCTTGGGTCTACCCGACAGAGTCGTACCTAGACTTATCTATGGTCCCATATCACTCCAACTCCACACTCTCCACACCACTACTGAGCGTCCTCCAGCTTGTGTCTACCCAACAGAGTCGTACCTAGACTTATCTATGGTCCCATATCACTCCAACTGCACACTCTCCACACCACTACCAAGCGTCCTCCAGCTTGGGTCTACCCGACAGAGTTGTAGCTAGACTTACCTATGGTCCCATATCACTCCAACTGCACACTCTCCACACCACTACCGAGCGTCCTCCAGCTTGGGTCTACCTGACAGAGTCATACCTAGACTTATCTATGGTCCCATATCACTCCAACTGCACACTTTCCACACCACTACCGAGCGTCCTCCAGCTTGGGTCTACCCGACAGAGTCGTACCTAGACTTACCTATGGTCCCATATCACTCCAACTGCACACTCTCCACACCACTACCGAGCGTCCTCCAGCTTGGGTCTACCTCACAGAGTCATACCTAGACTTATCTATGGTCCCATATCACTCCAACTGCACACTCTCCACACCACTGCAGAGCGTCCTCCAGCTTGTGTCTACCCGACAGAGTCGTACCTAGACTTATCTATGGTCCCATATCACTCCAACTGCACACTCTCCACACCACTACAGAGCGTCCTCCAGCTTGGGTCTACCCGACAGAGTCGTACCTAGACTTATCTATGGTCCCATATCACTCCAACTGCACACTCTCCACACCACTATAGAGCGTCCTCCAGCTTGGGTCTACCCGACAGAGTCGTACCTAGACTTACCTATGGTCCCATATCACTCCAACTGCACACTCTCCACACCCCTACCGAGCGTCCTCCAGCTAGGGTCTACCCGACAGTGTCGTACCTAGACTTATCTATGGTCCCATATCACTCCAACTGCACACTCTCCACACCACTACTGAGCGTCCTCCAGCTTGTGTCTACCTGACAGAGTCGTACCTAGACTTATCTATGGTCCCATATCACTCCAACTGCACACTCTCCACACCACTACTGAGCGTCCTCCAGCTTGTGTCTACCCAACAGAGTCATACCTAGACTTGTCTATGGTCCCATATCACTCCAACTGCACACTCTCCACACCACTACCAAGCGTCCTCCAGCTTGTGTCTACCCAACAGAGTCGTACCTAGACTTACCTATGGTCCCATATCACTCCAACTGCACACTCTCCACACCCCTACCGAGCGTCCTCCAGCTAAGGTCTACCCGACAGAGTCGTACCTAGACTTATCTATGGTCCCATATCACTCCAACTGCACACTCTCCACACCACTACAGAGCGTCCTCCAGCTTTACCTGACAAAGTCGTACCTAGACTTATCTATGGTCCCATATCACTCCAACTGCACACTCTCCACACAACTACTGAGCGTCCTCCAGCTTGTGTCTACCCAACAGAGTCATACCTAGACTTATCTATGGTCCCATATCACTCCAACTGCACACTCTCCACACCACTACCAAGCGTCCTCCAGCTTGTGTCTACCCAACAGAGTCGTACCTAGACTTACCTATGGTCCCATATCACTCCAACTGCACACTCTGCACACCACTATAGAGCATCCTCCAGCTAGGGTCTACCCGACAGAGTCGTACCTAGACTTATCTATGGTCCCATATCACTCCAACTGCACACTCTCCACACCACTATAGAGCGTCCTCCAGCTTGGGTCTACCCGACAGAGTCGTACCTAGACTTACCTATGGTCCCATATCACTCCAACTGCACACTCTCCACACCCCTGCCGAGCGTCCTCCAGCTAGGGTCTACCCGACAGAGTCGTACCTAGACTTATCTATGGTCCCATATCACTCCAACTGCACACTCTCCACACCACTACAGAGCGTCCTCCAGCTTGTGTCTACCCAACAGAGTCGTACCTAGACTTACCTATGGTCCCATATCACTCCAACTGCACACTCTCCACACCACTATAGAGCATCCTCCAGCTTGGGTCTACCCGACAGAGTCGTACCTAGACTTACCTATGGTCCCATATCACTCTAACTGCACACTCTCCACACCCCTACCGAGCGTCCTCCAGCTTGGGTCTACCTGACAGAGTCATACCTAGACTTATCTATGGTCCCATATCACTCCAACTGCACTTTCTCCACACCACTATAGAGCGTCCTCCAGCTTGTGTCTACCTGACAGAGTCGTACCTAGACTTACCTATGGTCCCATATCACTCTAACTGCACACTCTCCACACCCCTACCGAGCGTCCTCCAGCTTGGGTCTACCCGACAGAGTCGTACCTAGACTTATCTATGGTCCCATATCACTCCAACTGCACACGCTCCACACCACTATAAAGCGTCCTCCAGCTTGGGTCTACCCGACAGAGTCGTACCTAGACTTACCTATGGTCCCATATCACTCCAACTGCACACTCTCCACACCCCTACCGAGCGTCCTCCAGCTAGGGTCTACCTGACAGAGTCGTACCTAGACTTATCTATGGTCCCATATCACTCCAACTGCACACTCTCCACACCACCACTGAGCGTCCTCCAGCTTGTGTCTACCCAACAGTGTCATACCTAGACTTATCTATGGTCCCATATCACTCCAACTGCACACTCTGCACACCACTACCAAGCGTCCTCCAGCTTGTGTCTACCTGACAGAGTCGTACCTAGACTTATCTATGGTCCCATATCATTCCAACTGCACACTCTGCACACCACTATAGAGCGTCCTCCAGCTTGTGTCTACCCGACAGGTTCGTACCTAGACTTATCTATGGTCCCATATCACTCCAACTGCACACTCTCCACACCACTACAGAGCGTCCTCCAGCTCGGGTCTACCCGACAGAGTCGTACCTAGACTTATCTATGGTCCCATATGACTCCAACTGCACGCTCTCCACGCCCCCACAGAGCGTCCTCCTGCTTGAACAGTGTCCCACTGACACACAGGGTCCATAGATACCTGAGGTTGTCCCCATACCCGTACACGTCCATCTGCTCGATATAATTTGAAACGAGACTCGTCCGACCAGGCATCATGTTTCCAACCATGAACAGCCCAATGTCGGTGTTGACGGCCCCAGGCGAGGTGTACGGCTTTGTGTCACGCAGTCATCATGGATGCACAAGAGGGCCTACTGCTGTGAAAGCCCATATCGATGATGTTTCGTTGAATGCTTCGCACGCTGACACTTGTTGATGGCTCAGCATTGAATTCTGCAGCAGCTTTCGGGAAGGTTGCAGTTCTGTCACGTTGAACGATTGTCTTCAGTCGTCGTTGGCCCCGTTCTTGCAGGGTGTGTCTCTGGCCGCAACGATGTAGGAGATGTGGAGTTTTAGCGAATTCCAGATATTCACAGTACACTTGTGAAATGGTCGTAGGGCAAAATCCCCACTTCATCGCTACCTCGGAGATGCTGTGTCCCCTCGCACGTGCACTGCCCATAAGACCACGTTCATACTCACTTAAATCTTGATAACCTGCCATTGTAGCAGCAGTAACCGATCTAACAACTGCGCCAGATACTATACAGGCATTGCCGACCTCAACGTCGGATTCGGCCTGTTTATATATCTCTGTATTTGAATACACATGGGATGTTTCCTTTGACAAGGCACGACCGACTCCCTTCTCCATCCTCCTCTAATCCGATGACCTCGCCGTTTGGTCCCCTCCACCCAAATCACTCAATCAACCAACCAATCTTGGTCTACCTCTACACTTCCCCCCCCCCTCCCTCTCTCCCTGCCGCCGCCTCACACAGACACACATTTCCTTCCATTATCAAATTGATGATTACACGCTCTAGGATATATCCTGTCAACCAATCCCTACTTTAAGGCAAGTTGCACCAAACATTTCTTTGACGTACATATGCTGACTGAAGTGACGAATAAAAATTTGGGCGTAGGCCAAGATTCGAACCCAGGTCTCCCGCTTACTATGCAGAGGCGGCAACTAATACATCACCCTGGCACAGTGGGTTTGCAAAACTCTACGGGCTACCCTAGCTGAGGTGTGAATGCGAATCTGGATTGAGGTGGGAGACATGATAGCATAGTACGTACGTTGAACAAGACACTGCGCCAGGGTGGTGTAGTGGCTAGGGCATCTACCTAGTCATCAGGAAGATCCGGATTCAAATCCCGACCGTGGCACAAATTTTCAGTAGTCACTCCAGTCTACATACATAAGGTATTCGTAAATTCCAGTTACAAGCTTCTGGGAGTTGTAGAGGGGAGTGAGTAGATAATGTTGGGAACTGGAATCCATTTCCGGAAAAGTACTTTTTCTGTGTCACAACAATTTGGAAACATGTCTGTAACGCGACCACTTTTACACGTTACTGATTAGCCGTTACCCAGTACATCACTTGTTATACAACCAAATAGCCAAAGAAATTGCTGCTGTACTTGATGTCGGGTTTCTTCTACGTCATGCAGTGCGGCCTCTTCCAATTCGGATAAGCGGCGCCAGCTTGGAGCACCACAGTCACGCCTGTTGACGATGGAGGTACCCCTTTCTCGAAGTCGTAGCGTAATTCTGGCGGAAGGCGTATGCCATGAAGTCGAACGGTGTGGAGAACGATCTTGATGAAGGCGGCGAGCAGTTCCATAAACGTGTGCTTCCCATTTAGAAGGACCATGTCGGTGCAAACGTATACTGAACCATATTTTTCTAACACACACAGACACGCGAATGAGGCTCGAACCAAGTCAACCATCCGAAGTAACGTACCTTACCAGATATTAGTTCCTGTTCCAAATATTGTGCACCAATTCCCCTCATGTCCTGGAAATTAGTAAAGGCAATTCCCGAGCGCCCTACGTTCATCATATACTGAGGTGACGGAAGTCATTGACTAGCGATATCGACATATACAGACGGCGGTAGTATCTCCTACACAAAGTACGAGGGTCGACTGAAAAGTAATGCCTCAACCTTCGTAAATATTCAACAGTTCGCAGCATTGGTATGCGATAGGTAGTAGCATATTCCGTAGCCTCTTCCCTACAGCTCCAGTTGGCAGGAAGCCTTAGCATTGAACGGTTGTTTTGTTACAGTGTAAAGTATGGAACCGCGCGCAGACTGTCGGTCAATGCCATTTAAGCAACGTGCAGTCATTGAATTCTTGACAGCAGAAGGTGTCACCTCATCAGAGACTGAAAGCAGTTTATGGTGATTGTGTTGATGTGAGTACTGTGCGTCGTTGGGCGAGTAAGTTTAAGGATGTTGAGGCGGGAACATCTCAGCTGCATGACAATCAAAGAGTTGGACGTTCTGTGACAGCAACCATGGAGTTTCACAAGCAAAACGTTGACATTGGTTCAGGACGATTGTCGTATCACTCAGAGAGAAATTGCATGCACAATCGGCATTTCACAAGAACGTGTGGGTGACATTATTGCTTTGCTTGGCCATCGGAAGATCTGTGGACGATGGGTACCCCGGATGCTGACTCCTGAAATGAAAGAGGACCACCGTACGGCATCCTCCATTCAGTTCGGATTTAGCACCGTCTGACTTCGATCCGTTCCCCGTAGTGAAAGACGATCCGCCGGGACACCATCATGCTTCTTATGAAGGCGTTGAGAGAACTGAGGGACTGTGGTTACGGAAACAGTGTCAACTTCTTCCTTGACGGCTTCAGAAAAGTTGTTCATCAAAAATGGCTCTGAGCACTATGGGACTTAACATCTATGGTCATCAGTCCCCTAGAACTTAGAACTACTTAAGCCTAACTAACCTAAGGACAGCACACAACACCCAGTCATCACGAGGCAGAGAAAATCCCTGACCCCGCCGGGAATCGAACCCGGGAACTCGGGCGCGGGAAGCGAGAACGCTACCGGACGACCACGAGCTGCGGACAGTTGTTCATCGTTGGCAGAAATGTATCCCGTCATTATGTCGAAAAGTGAACATTGGTAAGTAAAAATCACATTCTGAGGATTAGTTCTACGTTAGATTTATTAAAATATTCCCATCCAAACCCATTTAATGGAGGTGGACGCGTTACTTGTCGTTCAGCCCTCGTGAGAAAGGATAGTGCGCTGGAGTTGTCACTTGTACTCAGGTGGCCCGTGCGAAAAGGTTTCCGGCGTGAGTACGGCCACAGGACGGGAACTAACAGGCCCTGAACGCGGAACAGTAGTTGGAGCTACACGCCCAGGACATTCCATTTCGGGCATGGATGTGTGTGGACGTTCTTAGGTTAGTTAGGTTTAAGTAGTTCTAAGTTATAGGGGACTGATGACCTCAGCAGTTCAGTCCCATAGCGCTCAGAGCCATTTGAACCATTCCATTTCACAAATCGTTAGGGAATTCAGTATTCCAAGATCCACAGTGTGAAAAGTGTGTCGAGAACACCAGGTTTCTCGCCACTGGCATCGCAGTGGCCGACAGCCTTCACTTAACGACCGAGAGCAACGGCGTTTCGGTAGAGTTGTCAGTGCTACCAGACAAGCAATACTGCGGGAAATAACCTCAGTACGGGACGTACGATGAAGCTATCTGAAGGACAGTGGGGTGAGACTGGGCGTTAACAGGCTACGCCAGCTACGACTGACGTCTGACTCTGTGCTAACAGCACATCATCGCCTGCAGCGCTTCTCCTGCGACCATGAACATATTGGCCGGGCCCTAGACGAATGGAAATTGGTGGCCTGGTCATGTGCGTTCCGATTTAAGTTGGTAAGAGCTGATGGAAGGTTTCGACTGTGACGCAGACCCCACGAAGCTATGGACCCAGGCTGTCAGCAAGCCACTGTGCAAGCTGGTGGTGCCACCATAATAGTGTGGGCTGTGTTTACACGGAATTGACTGTATCTTCTGGTCTAATTGAACCAGTCTTTCACTGTTCGGCTACGTGGAGACCATTTCCAGCCATTCATGGATTTTCTGTTCCTAAACAACGATGTATTTGTCACTGAGGCACAATCGTTTAATGAACAAAGTAAGAGCATATGGACTATCAGACCAATTGCGTGATTGCATTGAGGAGTTCCTAGATAACAGGACGCAGCATGTCATTCTCAATGGAGAGAAGTCTTCCGAAGTAAGAGTGATTTCAGGTGTCCCGCAGGGGAGTGTCATAGGACCGTTGCTATTCACAATATACATAAATGACCTGGTGGATGATATAGGAAGTTCACTAAGGCTTTTTGCAGATGATGCTGTGGTGTATCGAGAGGTTGTAACAATGGAAAATTGTACTGAAATGCAGGAGGATCTGCAGCGAATTGACGCATGGTGCAGGGAATGGCAATTGAATCTCAATGTAGAAAAGTGTAATGTGCTGCGAATACACAAAAAGAGAGATCCTTTATCATTTAGCTACAAAATAGCAGGTCAGCAACTGGAAGCAGTTAATACCAAAAATTATCTGAGAGTACGCATTAGGAGTGATTTAAAATGGAATGATCATATAATGTTGATCGTCGGTAAAGCAGACGCCATACTGAGATTCATTGGAAGAATCCTAAGGAAATGCAATCCGAAAACAAAGGAAGTAGGTTACAGTACGCTTGTTCGCCCACTGCTTGAATACTGCTCAGCAGTGTGAGATCCGTACCAGATAGGGTTGATAGAAGAGATTAAGTAGATCCAACGGAGAGCAGCGCGCTTCGTTACAGGATCATTTAGTAATCGCGAAAGCGTTACGGAGATGATAGATAAGCTCCAGTGGAAGACTCTGCAGGAGAGACGCTCAGTAGCTCGGTACGGGCTTTTGTCAAAGTTTCGGCAACATACCTTCACCGACGAGTCAAGCAGTATATTGCTCCCTCCTACGTATATCTCGCGAAGAGACCATGAGGATAAAATCAGAGAGATTAGAGCCCACACGGAGGCATACCGACAATCCTTCTTTCCACGAACAATACGAGACTGGAATAGAAGGGAGAACCGATAGAGGTACTCAAGGTACCCTCCGCCACACACCGTCAGGTGGCTTGCGGAGTGTGGATGTAGATGTAGATGTAGATTGTTCGCGGCTGGTTTAAAGAACATTCTGGGCTACTCGACCGACATGGGTCCCATGGTACATTTATGGGACATAATCGAGAGGTCAATTAGTGCACAAAATCCATTTACTGGCAACACTTTCTCAGTTATGGACGGTTGTAGAGGCAGTACGGCTCAACATAGCAGCAGGAGACTTCCAACGGCTTGTTGAGTCCATGCCAGTCGAACTGCTGCATTACGCCAGTGGTGTAAAAAAGGTCCGACACGATGCTGTATCCAACATTCGGCACCATAGTGCACATTTTTGAGACTTGGAAAAGCCTCTGGAACCAGACAATTTCGTTTTATCATTTCTTTCTTCCTCGGTTTCACTCAGTACCTCCTCGCAAAGTAACGAGATTGCAGGATGTACTTTGGTCTTAAATAACCAGCTACGGTCCCAGCATAGCGGGAACAGTGTTTCCAGCGCTCGGGAGGGCAGCGCATTCCAGAGGTGAATTCCTCGCAAAAGCCGTCTGTCAATGAGCAGACACTTTCTCCCGCGTCCGCCCCTCGCGAGGAGGCAGTAGATTTTCAAACGGACACCTCAACAATGCGGTCAGATCACGGTGCGAAATCGCAGATTGAGACATACGTCGCGAGTTCAAAAATGGTTCAAATGACTCTGAGCACTATGGGACTTTATTTCTGAGGTCATCAGTCCCCTAGAACTTAGAACTGCTTAAACTTAACTAATCCAAGGACATCACACACACCCATGCCCGAGGCAGGATTCGAACCTGCGATCGTAGCGGTCGAGCGGTTCCAGACTGTAGCGCCTAGAACCGCTCAGCCACATCGGCCGGCTATCGCGAGTTCAGTCAGTGAAATACCAGGGGTCCTGTGCGAAACTTTCATATTTTTATAGTATTAAATAGTGGCAGTATTTAGAGTAAGTGTAGTCGCTGGGATATTGATAGTTGTGGGAATGAAGATCCTTAAAAATGAACAGAACGAAGCCTTGTACATAATTTCCACGTACACAGTTTTAAAGAAAATTCTTTAGGGAACATTACAATACCTCGGTGTAAACGATATTCGATGTAAAAATGTAATCTTCGTCTAATTTTTATTTTTCATTTTTTTAATGGTTACAGAAATGCAGTTGATTTAATTAGCCTTGAAAAGGCAACATAAAGACAGGATTTTGTAAATACAACCCTGCACTTTCAAGCGTTTGTTCCTAAAACCTGTTTGCAGTGATTGCAAATTCAATTTTCAGAGACAACTCTTTTATTATCAATTGAGAACGCATGTTTGGATCAGATGGTGTTGCATTTACATGTGGAATAAGAACAGTTTTCCCGGTGTCAACCTGCTGAGCATTGGTTGTAAATTTGGGACCTATGCGAAACTTTGGCACTTCTATAAAACAAAACTCCGTCCGAATGGACATGGAAGGCCCAATGGTGCCGATCGACCACCGTGTCATCCTCAGACCACAGATTTCACTCGATGCGGATATGGACTAGCATGGGGTCAGCATACCACTCTCCCGTCCGTTGTCAGTTTTCGTGAGTGGAGCCGCTACTTCTGAGTCAAGTAGGTCCTCAATTGGCCTCACAAGGGCTAAGTGCACCCCGCTTGCCATCGGCGCGTGGCAGATCGGACGGTCACCCATCCAAGTGCTAGCCCAGCCCGACGGCGCTTAACTTCGGTGATCTGACGGGAACTAGTGTTACCGCTGCGGCAAGACCGTTGGTATGGCGGTTCTCTACTTGTATATAATGACAGTATCTGGAATAAGTGTAGTCGCTGGGGCAACGGTAGTTGGCGACAATGACAAATACCTTTGTCATTTTGCGCAGTATATTGCTTTAGAGAGAGTGTCTTGAAAGGAGGATATAAGATGAACATCAACAAAACCAAAATGAGGATAATGGAATGTAGCCGAATTAAGTCAGGTGATGCTGGGGGAATTAGACTGGGAAATGAGACAAAGTAGTAAAGGAGTTTTGCTATTTAGGAAGCAAAATAACTGATGATGGTCGAAGTAGGGAGGATATAAAATGTAGACTGGCAATGGCAAGGAAAGCATTTCTGAAGAGGAGAAATTTGCTAACATCGAGTACAGATTTAAGCGTCAGGAAGTCGTTTCTTAAAATGTATGGAGTGTAGTCATGTATGGAAGTGAAACATGGACGATAAATAGTTTAGACAGGAAGAGAATAGAAACTTTCGAAATGTAGTGCTACAGAAGAATGCTGAAGATTAGATGTGCAGATCACATAACTGAGGAGGTATTGAATAGAATTGGGGAGAAGAGGAGTATGTGGCACAACTTGACTAGAAGAAGGGATCGGTTAGTAGGACATTTTCTGAGGCATCAAGGGATCACAAATTTAGCATTGGAGGGCAGCGTGGAGGGTAAAAATCGTGGAGGGAGACCAAGAGATGAATGCACTTAGCGGATTCAGAAGGATGAAGAAGCTTGCACAGGACAGAGTAGCATGGAGAGCTGCATGAAACCAGTCTCAGGACTGAAGACCAGAACAACAACAACATTGCTTTAGAACAGCCAACTGTTACGGCGGGCAGAAATAATGGACTATCGCGGTGGTCACCGTTATTTTCTATAACACAATATATCCACTTAATAAGTACTTTAAAACAAACTGTAAGACAAATAAAATAGTATTTGTAAGAAGATAAGGAAAGGGAGTCCCTTATTCGTGAGTAATAAGTTATCTTCATGAAATTTGGGTATGAATCTGGGCATGCATGACTCGCTTTAGCTTATGATAGTTAAAAGCCCCTTTTATGTTACATTTTTCACAAATAGTACATTTTAGGCAAAATTGGTATGCAACGTGAGAAACCGGTTAGAAAGTCTTTCTAGTGATCCGTCATTCATCCCAGTACGATTATTAGGTGTTGAGAAAAAGGCATGTTGGGTTGCGAAATAACGTACGTGATTATTGTTTTGCACAGCGAGGAAAAGCTCCGCCTTGTGGTGCAAGATTTAAAGCGACTCGCAACAAACTTTACATACAGTTTCAAACCTTTACGAAACTTTGTTTTACTTACTCTCTCCAGAGATGATGAAAGGAAAGGAGTTAATCGCCTGCTACATTTTGGCCGTTCTTACTGAGGAACCTAAGCATCAGGCAAGAAGTTTTTATTTATTATTCCTTTTCTGCTAACTCTCTTCGCAGCTCTTTTTGCAGGCACCATGCGCATGTACGACCGAATGTACTTGCAAAATTATATCATTGCGTCTCATATAGTTCGCGGCATGCAATGTCCTACCACTGACATGCGTGAGAAAATTGAAATCTACTTTTCCTTAAAATGGAGTGCAAATCACCAGTTGTCGTTTTGACTTTTTTATTTGTCTGCTTGTGAATAATCGGAAACTAATAAAACTGACCTAATTAGGATTTTGCGTCCTCAACAATAAAGGTTTTGCGTGCTTAGACTTAAATACACTTTAAAACGACAAAAAAGGCGACATCAGATTCAAAAAAATTGGATGATTTACTCAAGAAAAGAGCTTCACAAACTGAGCAAGTCAATAATGCGTCGGTCCCTTATGCAAGCAGTTATTTGCCATGGCATTGATTGACAGAGTTTTTTTGGACGTTTCCCTGATGGATATCGTGCCGTATTCTGTCCAATTTGCTCGTCAGAATGTCAAAATCACGAGTTGGTCGGAGGGTCCTGAACGTAATGCCCCAAACATTCTCAATTGGGGAAAGATCTGGCGACCTTGTTGGCCACGGTAGGGTTTGATAAGCATGAAGACAAGCAGTCGAAACTCTCGCCGAGTGCGGGCGGGAGTTATCTTCCTGAAATGTAATTCTAGGATGGCTTACCATGAAGGGCGAAAGAAAGAGAGAGGGGGGTGCGGGGGTAGAATATCTTCGACCCACCGTTGTGCCGTAAGGATGTCGTGCATGACAACCAAAGGCGTCGCTCTATGAAATGAAATGGAGTCTCAAAATTGTTCAGAATGTTCAGATGTGTGCGAATTCCTAAGGAACCAAACTGCTGACTTACACACTACTTAAAGTAACTTTTGCTAAGAACAACACACACACCAATGCACGAGGGAGGACTCGAACCTCAGGCAGGAGGAATAGCGCAATCCGTGACATGGCGCCTTAAACCGCGCGGCCACTCCGCGCTGCAAAATACCGGGTAATCAAAAAGTCAGTATAAATTTGAAAACTGAATAAGTCACGGAATAATGTAGATAGAGAGGTACACATTGACACACATGCTTGGAATGACATGGGGTTTTATTAGAACAAATGTTCAAAATATGTCCGACACATGGCGCTCCATCTGATCAGAATAGCAATAATTAGCATAACAAAGTAAGACAAAGCAAAGATGATGTTCTTTACAGGAAATGCTCAATATGTCCACCATCATTCCTCAACAATAGTTGTAGTCGAGGAATAATGTTGTGAACAGCACTGTAAAGCGTGTCCGGAGTTATGATGAGGCATTGGCGTCAGATGTTGTCTTTCAGCATCCCTAGAGATGTCGGTCGATCACGATACATTTGTCCGCAGCTCGTGGTCGTGCGGTACCGTTCTCGCTTCTCGCGCCCGGGTTCCCGGGTTCGGTTCCCGGCGGGGTCGGGGATTTTCTCTGCCTCGTGATGACTGGGTGTTGTGTGATGTCCTTAGGTTAGTTAGGTTTAAGTAGTTCTAAGTTCTAGGGGACTGATGACCATAGATGTTAAGTCCCATAGTGCTCAGAGCCATTTGAACCATTTTTTGAACGATACACTTGCGACTTCAGGTAACCCCAAAGGCAATAATCGCGTGGACTGAGGTCTGGGGACCTGGGAGGCAAAGCATGACGGAAGTGGCGGCTGAGCACCAAACGATGCGCGCAAGAGATCTTTCACGCGACTAGCAATATGGGGTGGAGCGCCATCCTGCATAAATATCGTACGTTCAAATTGGTTCAAATGGCTCTGAGCACTATGGGACTTAACATCTATGGTCATCAGTCCCGTAGAACTTACAACTACTTAAACCTAACTAAGGACATCACACAACACCCAGTCATCACGAGGCAGAGAAAATCCCTGACCACGCCGGGAATCGAACCCGGGAACCCGGGGGTGCATCGTACGTTCCAGCAGGTGTTTATCAGCAAGGCTGGGGATGATGCGATTCTATAACATATTGGCGTACCTCTCACCCGTCACAGTAGCAGTTACAAAACCAGAATCACGCATTTCCTCGAAGAAAAAGGCCCGATAACGGTAGGTGTGGTAAATCAAACCCATACCGTGACTATCTCGTCGTGCAATGGAGTTTCCACGACAGTTCTAGGATTTTCGGTAGCCCAAAGTCTGCAGTTGTGGGCGTTGACAGATCCTCGGAGCGTGAAATGGGCTTCGTAGGTCCACAACCAATCCTTATCTTCCGCCATCTTTTGAAACGCGCACACCGCAAATGCCCTCCGCTTCACTAAATCGGCAGGTAACAGTTCATGATGCCGATGGATTTTGTACGGATAGCGTCGGAGGGTACGCCTCAGTGCCAACCACACAGTAGTGTATGGAACGCCGGTGCGACGTGCGACAGCACGAGCGCTGACTTCCTCGTGCATAGACCAACCCGCTACAGTCTCCATTTCTTCCTGAACTGTCTCAGCAGCATTACACCTTGTGCTCGGTCGGCCACTACGAGGTCTATCGTCTAAACAACCCGTGGCTTCGAACTTCGAAATCATTCTCGGCACTGCTGCATTTGTCAACGGATCTTTACCCGTTCGAATCCCATTCCTATGGCGATAGGATCGTAACGCTGAACTAGCACATTCCTCATTCTGATAATACAGCTTCACTAAAAGCGCCTTTTCAGGTAACGTCAACATGCTGCGACTGCTGGTGCATCTGATTCTCTCTCTCATTACAGCTCCTTTTATACACGATTGTCATGCGCAGTCACTGACGTTTTGTTGTCTAGCGCCATCGGTCGGACATTTTGTGAACTTTGTTTTTTTTTTGTCATTTTTTGGTGATTCCAAGCGTGTGTGTCAATTTTTACCTCTCTATCTACATTATTCTGTGGTTTATTAAGTTTTCTAATTTATAGTGACTTTTTGATCATCCGGTAGAATCTCATTGACTGGCGTAGAACTGTCTTCATTGGTGAGTTCCACTTCGAAGTGAGCCCCGATAGCCAGCGAAAACGTGTCTAGAGATGGGGCGAACATTGGTGGTATACCAACCTGACTGTCAGGCGCCATATGCCCCGTGACAACCAGGAACCATGGTTTGGGGTGCAATTTCATAGCCGGGCTCCTTTGGTTGTCATACGCTACACCCACATAGCAAAGCGGTACAGTAACGATATTCTGCACCCTGTTTTGCTGCTCTTCGTGGCAAGCCAGTCTCGGCTTACATTTCAGCAAGATAATGCCCGCCCACACACGGCGAGAGTTTCTACTGCCTGTCTTCTTGCTGGCCGAAGCCTATCTCGACCAGAAAGGTTTCAGATCTCGTCCCAATTGAGAACGTTTGAAAAGGTTTCTAATGGCTCTGAGCACTATGGGACTTAACATCTACGGTCATCAGTCCCCTAGAACTCGGAACTACTTACACCTAACTAACCTAAGGACATCACACAACACCCAGTCATCACGAGGCAGAGGAAAACCCTGACCCCACTGGGAAACGAACCCGGGCGCGGGAAGCGAGAACGCTATCGCACGACCACGAGAACGTTTCTACATCTACATCTACATTGATACTCCGCAAGCCACCCAACGGTGTGTGGCGGAGGGCACTTTACGTGCCACTGTCATTACCTCCCTTTCCTGTTCCAGTCGCGTATGGTTCGCGGGAAGAACGACTGTCTGAAAGCCTCCGTGCGCGCTCTAATCTCTCTAATTTTACATTCGTGATCTCCTCGGGAGGTATAAGTAGGGGGAAGCAATATATTCGATACCTCATCCAGAAACGCACCCTCTCGAAACCTGGACAGCAAGCTACACCGCGATGCAGAGCGCCTCTCTTGCAGAGTCTGCCACTTGAGTTTATTAAACATCTCCGTAACGCTATCACGGTTACCAAATAACCCGGTGACGAAACGCGCCGCTCTTCTTTGGATCTTTTCTATCTCCTCCGACAACCCGACCTGGTACGGATCCCACACTGATGAGCAATACTCAATTATAGGTCGAACGAGTGTTTTGTAAGCCACCTCCTTTGTTGATGGACTACATTTTCTAAGCACTCTCCCAATGAATCTCAACCTGGTACCCGCCTTACCAACAATTAATTTTATATGATCATTCCACTTCATATCGTTCCGTACGCATACTCCCAGATATTTTACAGAAGTAACTGCTACCAGTGTTTGTTCCGCTATCATATAATCAATACAATAAAGGATCCTTCTTTCTATGTATTCGCAATACATTACATTTGTCTATGTTAAGGGTCAGTTGCCACTCCCTGCACCAAGTGCCTATCCGCTGCAGATCTTCCTGTATTTCGCTACAATTTTCTAATGCAGCAACTTCTCTGTATACTACAGCATCATCCGCGAAAAGCCGCATGGAACTTCCGACACTATCTACTAAGTCATTTATATATATTGTGAAAAGCAATGGTCCCATAACACTCCCCTGTGGCACGCCAGAGGTTACTTTAACGTCTGTAGACGTCTCTCCATTGATAACAACATGCTGTGTTCTGTTTGCTAAAAACTCTTCAATCCAGCCACACAGCTGGTCTGATATTCCGTAGGCTCTTACTTTGTTTATCAGGCGACAGTGCGGAACTGTATCGAACGCCTTCCGGAAGTCAAGAAAAATAGCATCTACCTGGGAGCCTGTATCTAATATTTTCTGGGTCTCATGAAGAAATAAGGCGAGTTGGGTCTCACACGATCGCTGTTTCCGGAATCCATGTTGATTCCTACATAGTAGATTCTGGGTTTCCAGAAATGACATGATACGCGAGCAAAAAACATGTTCTAAAATTCTGCAAGAGATCGACGTAAGAGATACAGGTCTATAGTTTTGCGCATCTGCTCGACGACCCTTCTTGAAGACTGGGACTATCTGTGCTCTTTTCCAATCATTTGGAACCCTCCGTTCCTCTAGAGACTTGCGGTACACGGCTGTTAGAAGGGGGGCAAGTTCTTTCGCGTACTCTGTGTAGAATCGAATTGGTATCCCGTCAGGTCCAGTGGACTTTCCTCTATTGAGTGATTCCAGTTGCTTTTCTATTCCTTGGACACTTATTTCGATTGAAGTTTTATAAGCAGCCTTCTTCAACCAGTGTGGGATTCCGAAGTTCTCACACGCCTATTGGACAGAATTTGACACGATATGCATAAGGAGAACGTCCAACAACCATGTCAATCAGTGACAAACCGAATAATTGCTTGCACAATGGGCCAGAGGTCTGCCAACATGTTATTGGCTTGGTAAATTTCTGAAGCTCTCTCTCTTATATAAGTAGTACAATTTTTTTTGAAAATGTAATCATTTCCATAACATCCAACGATTTTGGTCCCATTCGGCTAATTCCTTTGTGGTGCGTCTTTTTTTGTCCTGAAGCATATTGACCTTATTTACTTATTTGGAATGAGACGTGTGCAGTTATTTTACACACTTCAGTTCGATTCTTTAAGGAATGGGTTTGCGTTGAGGTTACTGGTAAATTAAGAATTGCGTGCCAGGCCTGGTTTCCACCAGCGTTGTCGTCAGCTGGGCCCTGAGAAATTTCGCCGCCGTTTCTCCGCCGTCCGCATAGCTTCCGCCGACCCCTACGCCGTAAACACGCCGCCGCCATTCCGCAGATATCGATATCCGCCCCCCCCCCCTCCACCCGTCGCCCATTTCTGCCCACCCCACCCGTCCCGCCCACAGTCACATCGCGGCTGGAGTGTCCCGACCGTCGCCACCGCACACCCTGGAATGCGACTGCCTCAGCTGGAATCTCAATCTCGCCTCATCTTAGCCTCCACCACCACCGGAGACGGGAAAGACTCGTCCTGATTGGTGCGCGGTCGCATTTCGAGGCTTGCGGTTGGGGTTCAAGACGAAATAATCGAATTTCAGCAGATCTGTTGCATGCCGCGCCAACTGGTTCTTCATTATGCATGAGCCAAGCTCCCCGATTGAAAGCAGACTGAATGCTGGACAACTTATTTTAAGCTGAAAGGTAGAAGGAAGATTAGCGTTCGAAGTCCCGGTGGCAAAGAGGACATCACAGACGGATTTTAAACTGGAGAATGAGATTATGAAAGTTATGGTGTACAGAAGTCGTTAATGTGCCTTTTGTATTCAATCCCGATGCAGTTTCTGTGTTGCATCGTCAAAGTGAAGGTCCAAGGGATACAGCAAATCAGCAGTGGTCGATCGGAATCTAATACGGTTCTCCCAGGAAAGGCTCAAAGCACACACTGTTTGAAGCGTAAACCCCCGTGTACAAAAGTCGGCATTGTGCTATTTGTATCAATCCCGATGCAATTTCTGTGTTTCATCGTAATGTGAAGGTCCAAGGAATACAGTAAAACTGCAGTGGTGCATCGGAATCTTATACTGTTCGCCCAGGAAAGGCTCAAAGCACAGTCTGAAGCATCACTCTCCGTGTACAGAAGTCGGCATTGTGCCTTTTGTAATCAATCCCAATGCAATTTCTGTGTTTCATCGTCAATGTGAAGGTCCAAGGGATACAGTAAGCCATCAGTTGTGCATCAGAATCTCATACTGTTCTCCCAGGAAAGGCTCAAACCACAGACTGTTTGAAGCGTCACTCTCCGTGCCTATATAAATTCAGCCCTGCCTCACCAGTAAAATATAGAACATTTCAGGATCAATCTGTGGGCAACAGTATGACAATTGGTCGGTCAATGCAATATATTAAATTTGCTGTTTGAGAGATAGCCAGTGGTAACACTGATTCCCATCAGATCAGATCACCGAAGTGCTGTCGGGCTTGGTTAGCACTTCGCTGTGTGACTGTCCGAGTCTGCCGAGTGCTGTTGGTAAGCGGGGTGCACTCAGCCCTTGTGAGGCAAACTGAGGAGCTACTTGCAGAAGTAGCAGCTCTGGTCACTAATGACGACAATGGCTAACAAAGGGGCGTGCTTATCATATGCCCCTCCATATCTGCATCCAGTGACATCTCTGGCATGAGGATGACGCAGCGATCGGTCGGTACCACAGTGCCTTCAAGGGCTGTTCGGACAGAGACTCTTTTTCTATTCCCTCTCTCTTAAGGAGGCCACACACATTACTAGCCACTTTAGAAGCACTCGTAATTAAGCACTATGTGCTACTGTGTTTAACTATCTATATGGTAATTTCACCCTAGCATCATGACTGTTCCAACCATTTGACGCTTGATCCATGATACAGGCTTCTGCAATTATACCAGATAACATACACTCCTGGAAATTGAAATAAGAACACCGTGAATTCATTGTCCCAGGAAGGGGAAACTTTATTGACACATTCCTGGGGTCAGATACATGACATGATCACACTGACAGAACCACAGGCACATAGACACAGGCAACAGAGCATGCACAATGTCGGCACTAGTACAGTGTATATCCACCTTTCGCAGCAATGCAGGCTGCTATTCTCCCATGGAGACGATCGTAGAGATGCTGGATGTAGTGCTGTGGAACGGCTTGCCATGCCATTTCCACCTGGCGCCTCAGTTGGACCAGCGTTCGTGCTGGACGTGCAGACCGTGTGAGACGACGCTTCATCCAGTCCCAAACATGCTCAATGGGGGACAGATCCGGAGATCTTGCTGGCCAGGGTAGTTGACTTACACCTTCTAGAGCACGTTGGGTGGCACGGGATACATGCGGACGTGCATTGTCCTGTTGGAACAGCAAGTTCCCTTGCCGGTCTAGGAATGGTAGAACGATGGGTTCGATGACGGTTTGGATGTACCGTGCACTATTCAGTGTCCCCTCGACGATCACCAGTGGTGTACGGCCAGTGTAGGAGATCGCTCCCCACACCATCATGCCGGGTGTTGGCCCTGTGTGCCTCGGTCGTATGCAGTCCTGATTGTGGCGCTCACCTGCACGGCGCCAAACACGCATACGACCATCATTGGCACCAAGGCAGAAGCGACTCTCATCGCTGAAGACGACACGTCTCCATTCGTCCCTCCATTCACGCCTGTCGCGACACCACTGGAGGCGGGCTGCACGATGTTGGGGCGTGAGCGGAAGACGGCCTAACGGTGTGCGGGACCGTAGCCCAGCTTCATGGAGACGGTTGCGAATGGTCCTCGCCGATACCCCAGGAGCAACAGTGTCCCTAATTTGCTGGGAAGTGGCGGTGCGGTCCCCTACGGCACTGCGTAGGATCCTACGGTCTTGGCGTGCATCCGTGCGTCGCTGCGGTCCGGTCCCAGGTCGACGGGCACGTGCACCTTCCGCCGACCACTGGCGACAACATCGATGTACTGTGGAGACCTCACGCCCCACGTGTTGAGCAATTCGGCGGTACGTCCACCCGGCCTCCCGCATGCCCACTATACGCCCTCGCTCAAAGTCCGTCAACTGCACATACGGTTCACATCCACGCTGTCGCGGCATGCTACCAGTGTTAAAGACTGCGATGGAGCTCCGTATGCCACGGCAAACTGGCTGACACTGACGGCGGCGGTGCACAAATACTGCGCAGCTAGCGCCATTCGACGGCCAACACCGCGGTTCCTGGTGTGTCCGCTGTGACGTGGGTGTGATCATTGCTTGTACAGCCCTCTCGCAGTGTCCGGAGCAAGTGTGGTGGGTCTGACACACCGGTGTCAATGTGTTCTTTTTTCCATTTCCGGGAGTGTATGTGTAGTCTCACAGGACACAGCCTGGACCGATGAACACTGCCCTGCCTACTACTCATATGTAACTTAGTTACAATCAGACGCCACCGAGCATACACACTAGAAAGACCACCCTACACTTCCGCCTTACAGCACACAAACACACTGGTGTTCAAAACGTAAGGACAAAAGTAACTTTCGCATCGTGTGTCACTGTGCTGTAACACAGCTCAATGAAACTTGCACCACACATAGAAATAACTGCCGCAGTGTAGTAGAGAGGGTAACTGATAGTAATATGCAATGAGACGAACAAATATGAGATTGCATTTAAGTCACCTCGATTTATGATGGTCCCCTGGACGTTACAATAGCTGGGACATGGTTCGTAATAGAGTGTGTGATCACCATGGACAACAGTGTATGCTGAGCATTGTGCTCCCATGCTGGCCACATGGCTGGTAAAGAGTTCTTGTGGTAGGGCGTTTCACTGTTCCATCAACACGGCTGACAAATGCTGGATGATCAGTGGTGCATGTGGACATGCTGTATTAGGTCTACCCAATGCATTGAAAAGTCGATGGGATTTAAGTCAGGAGGAATGGGCATGCCAATCCATCTGCCAAATATCGACTCATTCCAAGAGCTGTCCCACCTGCATTGTTCGATACAGTCACGTACTGTCAACCACAAAAACGAGGGCCGGGCTGAATGGATCTCAGAAAAGACGGACTGCAGGAATGTTTGGATAGATTTTTGGGAGGAGACCAAATTGCGAGATCATCAGTCTCATCGGATAAGGGATGGGGAAGAAAGTTGGCCATGCCCTTTCAAAGGAACAAATGGTCCAAATGGCTCTGAGCAGTATGGGACTTAACATTGGAGGTCATCAGTCCCCTATAACTTAGAACTACTTAAACCTAACTAACCTGCGGCTGCAGCAGTCGTGCGGTTCCAGACTGAAGCACCTAGAATCGCCCGGCCAATGCGTCCAGCTTTCTAAGGAACCATCCTGCCATTTGCCTGAAGCGATTTAGCAAAATCACGGAAAACCTCCAGAATGCGAGACCAGTGTGCTAACTATTGCGCCACGTCGCTCAGTGACAGGGGGAATGAGAACTGTGGTGCAGTAAATTGACTGGTGTGTGTATTGTCTTAGATTTGGAGATCGGTATGGCCATGCCTGGCCACACCACAAAACCTGGAGTACAAAAGAATCACGTTGTACAGTGTTGGACATACCATGGTATGGTTAGACGTGGGCATGCATAATGCAGGGAGGAACACTGTCAAACGTGATCACAGTAATGATATTATACTGTGGAGGGGTGTAATTTCGCATAGACACAGTATCGTCAGTGATCACTGATCAGTATTACTGTGACAATATACATCTTACCCATGTGCATCTTTTTTGGGGTGCATTCAGCCCTGACTTCATTTGCATTGATGACAATATGCAACCACACTGAGTTACGTAGGTGAAGGATCCCTTCGAACAAGATGATGTTCTGTGGATAGACTAACCTAGCCGATCCGCCACCTAGAACCTCGCCAGGTATGTGTGGAATGCACAGCACGTCCACATACACCAACGACCTTCCAGCAGCTATCAACCTTGGTGGTGGATGAATGGAATGCTCTATCACAAGAGCTCCTTACCGATATTGTGATCAGTATGGGACCACGTTGCAGGGCACGCATTGCCACCTTGGTGATCACGCACTCTATTAAGAACCAAGTTGGTTGGTTGGTTGGTTGGTTGGTTGGTTGGTTGTTTGGGGAAGGAGACCAGACAGCGTGGTCATCGGTCTCATCGAATTAGGGAAGGATGGGGAAGGAAGTCGGCCGTTCCCTTTCAGAGGAACCGTCCTGGCATTTGCCTGTAGTGATTTAGGGAAATCACGGAAAACCTAAATCAGGATGGCCGGACGCGGGTTTGAACCATCGTCCTCCCGAATGCGAGTCCAGTGAAGAACCAAGTCCCGCCTTTTGTGATGTCCAGGTTACCATCACAAATCACAGTGACTTCACTGTAATTATTGTGTCTGAATTAAAGTGTCGTTTCTGTTCGTTTTGCAGTTACTTTCTGTACTATACTGTAGCAGCTCTTTCTATGTATGGTACAAATTTCAACCACCTATGTTAGCTGGCAGCGGCGTAACAGGCGGAAGTTACTTTCGTTCTTACGTTTTGCACACTATTTTATTACACTTTTTTAAACTCCATCCAAAGAATCAGCTTATTTATGTACTTTTTCTGTATATGGTCAAATTCAGAGAAAAGAGCAGAAGATCTGACTTACAGCAGATAAACATTTCATGAAGTATTCACTTTCACGTAATGACCTTTCTCGTGAAACGGTAAAAGACCAATACAGCGCGGATTCAGGTATATCACGAATAAGAATATAATGGGGCGTACAATGCGCAAAGACGGTATTGATCCTGCTCAGAATGAGAGTGGAAAAGTGCTTGAAGAATATGATGAAGAAGAAGAGAGCATATACAATTTTCCCAGTACACATGAAATATCAGATAACTTGAACAAGATGATTACATGCGTTTAGAGACAAATTGAAACAAATCGTGTTCATTTATTATAGCTGAGGAACAAAAAAATAATATGCACAATGAAAAATGCATGAAATGACTCTTCAGGCGTGATTGCAGCAGTAAAAAACCAATCAACAATAGCCTCTGGGCAACATTGTGAACAGTCGTATCTTTAATCGTATGTTATACAGAGCAGTGCAGTACAGTATTTTACGTAGAAGTACTGTGTGAATAAAGTCTGCTGTTTATGCATATCCATCCTACAGCATTGATGAGAAAATCAGCTGATGATATGTATGAGGAGTAGTACCACCACAGCTGTATCTAGAGGATGTGGCACTGGAGACAACACGGTGTCTAGCACAGACTCCTGATGACAGCTAGTCCACCTGTGCTGGTGACAAGGATCCTACAGTAAATGCGGCAGTGGTGCGGCTTTTGGAGTGAGGTATTGTGCTGCCGAAACTAGTCGTGTGATAGAACAAAGACATTCTCAATATACAGCTGTTGTGGTGCTCTGTCTCAGATAAAGTCTGCTGTATTTGGCAAACATTTTTATTGTTCTTTAAATGTAAGTGCTATACAGTACACACTGATGTACCAAAACTGCATGATCGCTTGCTTAACCATTTGAGTCCAAACAATATGAAGAAAAACAAAGTTTATAATGTTTCACATAATTAATATTTATTATCTAGTAAGCGACGAATACAAGAAGAAGTTATCAAAAAGTAAACAATCAGTTGTTTTAAGGAGGTGGACTAGAGGTAGCGTCTTTAATTTCTAATCAAAGTGTCCTGGGTGCTAGGTTCGAATCTCACCACAGTCTAAATTTTAGATGAAAATCATCAGCAAAGGCGGCTGAAGGCTTCCGGAATAATAAGTTATCCTCGATCTGCCAACGGCCTAGTTAAAGTCGGCAAAGGAGCGGACAGAGAACCAGGGAATTCCCTAGTCTTTGTGGAGGGAAACTACCCCTAAGAGGCGGAGGAATCAGCAATGATGAACGGCATGTGGAAGCAGAAGGCAGTGAAAACCAGTGCAGCACATAATATGTAACGACAGGACATGTGGCCTGTAACTGAAAAAAATGTCATGATGACCTCTCCATAGGCAACAGATTCCTGAATTGTCCCCCTTCGGATATCTTTAAAAGGACTGTCAGCTGCGAAATGACCATGAAAAAAATACAGAATAACCAACGAAAGGATAACGCTCTACGAGTCGGGGCGTGGAATGTCAGAAGCTTGAATGTGACAGCGAAGCTAGAGAATCAAAAAAGGGAACACTAAGACTCAATCTAGATTAAGTGGGGGATAGTGAAGTGAAATGGAAAAAAGACAAGGATTCTGGTCATACTTGTATAGAATAATATCAACACAACAGAAATTGTAGGATTCGTTATGAATAGGAAGGTAGGGAAGAGAGTGAGTTACTGTGAGCAGCTCAATGATAATTTTTTTATATGTATTGCTTTATGTAAGATAGAATTTGAGTGAATGAAGGAATAAGTGTGTGTGTGTGTGTGTGTGTGTGTGTGTGTAAATCTTTGTAACTGTAACTGACTGAGATGAGGTAAACGGCATGTAAGATGCTGATTGCAAGTCACATTCGCAAGAACTCTGTCAATTATGAAGCAACCAGGTTACGAGACTTTGTAATCAGAATACCTATTTCAGTCCTTCAGACAACTTACAAAACGATTTGTTTGCAATTTTTCCCGACCATATTATTTCACACAGGTGATTTAAAAGCTGTGATAAATGGCTAGTTCAGAATGGAAAACGGGGGATGGTATTGATAAACCTCGAAAGGTGATTGGCTACGTTGAGGGCAGCCAATAAGAAGGCAGTGCTTTTGCTCGCATTTGTGACACAAGCGGTATTGCCACAGTAAGATTCTCACCTTACAGTTCTTATAATGATCTTGTGAATGTTGCAGTTCTTATTTCTCTGCTTGCTAAGAAAACTGGTGAGGATTTCCGCCTTCTGCAAGGCAGCTTTTCAATTTTGTTTTCACCTCGAGATGTTTCGGCACTTTTGTGCTATTTTCAGTAAGTTTATTTGTTTACTTTCCTTCCTTGGTTGTTATATGTTAACCTTTAAAGAAATATTTGGCACAAAATATTTTCATTTGTAATATCGTAGAAAATGCATGTGTAACAACAAAAGCAAAAAAATAAGCGTTTTACCTACACAGAAACAATGTAAAAACACCACGACATCCAAAACTGTAAGTAACACGATAAATAATACGATGGTGATTATCGTTCGGAAACGTACAATAACCAGAAACATGAATTAACGTTTTCCTGTTTGCAGCCAGAAGTTGTTGATTGCGTAGATCCAAATCTACTAGCATAAACATCTCGTAACTTCATCGGAGGTAGGTAAACAAATGCATACATCCACTTTATTTCCAAATGCACTCCAAGCGTTGATTCCTTAGACGTATCGTAAGTAAACAACATAGAATGCCTCAACTCAGTGATACAGATCTCAAATCTGTAATGTATGCAACCGATTGTCAAATACAGGGTGTTTACAAATGAGTATCAGAGTTTTAACGCTTTATAATATTTATTATATTAAACATACAGTTATAAATAACATGTCAAATGAAAGAGCAACAGTTTTACGAAGAACCTTATAAATGTTCAGTTGCTCAGTGCGAGGACCATTTGTCACATTGCACACATCAAAACTATAGCCGAGTTCCTCCCAAAAGTTGATAGTGTGTCTTCAGTGATTGTAGCAACAGCTGCTTCAATGCGGTTTCTTAATTCAGGGACGTCTGCTGGTAGCAGAGACACGTACACACTATCCTTGATGAAGCCCCAAAGGGAAAAATCGCATAGCGTTAGGTCGGGTGAACGTGGTGGCTATACAAAGCCAGCCCTGTCATTGGGCCCCTTGCGGCCTATCCAGCGCTCGGCTATGGACTTGATGTGTGCCAGGTGACAAATGGTGCTCACACTGAACATTTATAAGGTTCTTGGTAAAACGGTTTGAGCTGCTCTTTCATTTTGTATATCATTTATAACTGCAAGTTCAATGTAATAAATATTATAAAGCGTTAAAACACCGATACTCATTTATAAACACCCCGTATTTGTCAATAATCCATAATTTTACAAACGTAAATAATTTGTAGCACATGTTACGTTAAGGGTTAACATGTAACAACAGTTTTGCTGAAGTAAAATAAACAAATAAATTCACGGAAGATAGCACAAAAAATGCCAAACCATATCTCGGTGAAAACAAAACTACAAAACTGTCTTGCATTAGGCAGAATTCCCGATATTGTGTCCATGATATTCTCATTGAATCCATTATTGGTTGAGTTGTCTGATGGAACAGCTAGTGGAAGACGTACATATCATCACTCCCATGACGGGCGCCATCCCTTACACTTACGACATGTCCCATGAGTCACTGCTGGAGCGTGGTCCATCTAAGACTCACCCATGTTCTTGACGATACTAGTTTATTGCACTTACAATAAAGAAAGCACTAAGTTTGCTTCTCTCTGGCTCCTCTCACCGGATACTCTAGGGATGCGATGGGTAGTGGAATAGCGCAGGACTCAATCATGTTGCTGGTGATGTCCTCATTTTTTCTAATACGCAGCTTATGGCTTAACTGGACAGTAAGTCACCTCACCATATAGTCGATAGAAATTGAAGTGTAGTGTAAGCCTTGAATATGTTGTTGACACTACAGTTAATTATTTCATTACATTTACAATAAAATACTTTTCTTGGGGGCCGACGTTTAACAGGACCCATCAGTACATAGTGCAGGAAAAAGATAGAGTTCTAACGTAGACTTAACGATGATGATGAGATGATGACGATTTTGGTGATGATGGTCTCATTTGTCCATTACCTCAGTCAACCAATTCTATTTTCCGGATAGATTGCATACATCTTTAGTGTTACACCAGCTTCAGTTCCACAGAACCATCTTTATATTTGAGTATGTGGGCTAGAAGAGTAACACACCAATTTCCATAATTAACACACAGTCTACACTGTAGATAATGATCTTGTTGCCAACATCCTGGGACCTCAGATTGGGTCACTGCTACAAAAGACAGTCACAATGTTATCAGAAATACATAAAATCTAGGTGGATAATGAAATTAGTTGTACAACCATTGATTGCAGACCTCCAAAAGAGAGAATATGTCAATTACTTCATGAAACTGTACTAGTGGTCCACATTACCATAGAGCCAAGAAAAGAAGTCAATTGTTGATATCAATATCAGGCTCCATTTCGTTGACGGTGTTACTACCTTACTAATAACTTTTTTATTTTTTATTTTCTTATTTTATTTACAAAGAAATCTGTCAGGTTAGGTCTCCATCTTCGTGACTAACAGGAGTTGTGTGCTGCGACTCGCACCTAGTGTTGATGATGGGCACTGTATGGTGATCTTCTCAGAAGATCCACTACGCTTATGACTAAATCTACCAGCATAATTCTCCAGCTTGGGAAGCTAGAGGAAGGCCAACACTGACGCTCACCCAGTCGTCACTTACTGGGATAATGGACATTACATTGGAGACAAAATGCTGTCATTGGTTTCTCTAGCTATTGAACCACCTTGGCAGATAGCCAACACACTAAGTGGACTGTTAAACATGTAGCCCCATTTTGTTAGTGTGTCACTAAACCAGTTACATTTCTGACAAAAATGTTAGTTTGCTTCTTCATCTTGTTAGTTCATATGTCTACATTAGGTATTGCCCACACTGCCAATGCCGGCCAAGATACAGGAATCTCATAAAATCAGTTACACTCACGACAAACAAGAAAGTATTAGCACTTGCTAATATTAACAGACTCCAACTGCACAATGTACTGGTGACAATGAATATTGGTGTCACTGCATATCTGTGTCCTGTACTTGCACAATTGCTGTGATTCCCACAGAGGTGATTATCATCGCAGCCTTGTTGTGCCATGCAGTATTGTCTTTTAGTGCCTGTAATGCGCTCAACAATGTTCTTCAGACATGCATGCAGTATAGTAGTTCATGCTAAGACACGACCGCGACATATGGAAATTTGTGTCGGACCTGGAGGAGTTGTCGGATGGCTGAGGCAGAAAGGTGACCACTCAGGTAAAGTGATAAATGCGGGTTCGAGTCCTGGGCAAGAAAAAAATTTTCGCTGTTACCAATACGTTGTGCAGTTGCTGTCTGATCATATACGCAATTGGTAATACATATCTTGTATTTCATACATCTGTCGATCGCAGCAGTGCCTGTTCCTTCAAACGTGCATTCATGTCTGAAAGACATTTCACAGTACATCATAAAAGCACAGGTACTGCAATATAGTAAAACACGACAAGTTCTACTTGCTGAGTTCTTTCTCCTGGGAAGCTAGTGTTAGCCTTGTACTGACACTCACCTAATCATCGATAATGGGCATGATGTGCAATACACTCATGACAAAATCCTTTCTTCCTGCCTATAGGGACACAAAACTGGACAGCCAAGTGAAAAAGTGGAGTGTTTATAAAGATCTGATTCAATTTGTCGATGAATGTCTCACTGTACATGTTGCATTTTATTTTTTTTTTTTTGTCAAAAACCTGTCAGCTTAGTTTAAAGACTTGGTTCCCGATAATATGTATATACTGCCACTTACCTACATAACTGATGATGAATGCCATGTGTTAATGTTGTTATGAAATGCGTTGCACTTGTGACGGGCTATGTTCTCCAGCTTTGGCAGCTAGTGGGGGCTGGTACTGACACTCATCCTAGTGTCAGCTATGGCATCATGCTAATTACATTTTTGACAACATATTTTCATTATTTTCCCTGCCCACTAGGCCGCCTTATTGGGCAGATGAAAAAACAAGTTGAGTGTTGACAAACATGTGACTCCATTTTGTCGACGGGAGTCTCACATTACATCATAAAAGCACAGGTACTGCAACATAGTAAGACGCGACAAGTTCTAGTTGCAGAGTTACTTCTCTTGGGAAGCTAGCGTTAGCTTTGTACTGTCACTCACCTAATCATCGATTGTAGGCATGATATGCAATACACTCACGACAAAATCCTTTCTTCCTGGCTATAGGGACACCACACTGGACAGAAAAGCGAAAAAGTGGAGCGTCTGTAAATATCTGATTCCATTTATCGACGAATGTCTCACTATATCCGTTACATTTTTTTTTGACAAAAATCTGCCTGATGAGTTGCCCAATTTTTGGCAGGTACTGGGAAGGTTGAGGATGATGCCGAAATGTCTCGTTGATTAGGGCACCATACCATGATGTTCTCATGAAACCAAGTATATTTTGACTTTAGATGGCTTGTTGGAGAGGTCTAGGTTGGCACTGACTGACCAATCTCATTGATGATGGGCTCCAGGCGCATTACATTGATGATAACACTCTTTCACTGGGATCCCTGCCTAATGGGCCATCTTAATAGGTAGCTGGGAAAACAAATGGAGTGTTGGCGAATGTGGGACTCCATTTTGTCTATGCAGGTCTCACTAAACCCGATACAATTTTTTGTCAAAAATTTACTGGCTGAGTTGCCCAAAAATGGGCAGCTAGTGAGAAAGACAACATACGATGGTGATCTCATGAAATGCATCATGCTTACGACGAAAGTTACAGGTCGAGTTGTCCCATACTGGGTGGCCATTGGTGAATGATTAGGATGGCACTCACTTCCCCATCATGTCCTCACAATATCAGTTACGCTGACGACAACATTACTGCGGGCTGAGTTGTACGCCTTCGGGCGGCTAGTGGGGGTAGACGTAGACTCACCCATCTCGTCGATGATGGGCGCCATGCGCAGCGTGACGCCGACCAGCAGGATGGACATGAGCAGCAGCAGGCAGGCGGTGGCGATGATGGTCCAGCGCGCGCGCGCCGGCAGGTCCTCGGGCTCGAGCAGCTTCTGCTTCTGTTTCTGCTTCTTGCCGCCCCCGGAAGCGGAGTCGCGCCCACGCAGCTTCCGCCGCCGCTTGCGCCGGCCGCCCCCGCCGCCCCCACGGCGCCGCCCCCCGCCCGAGTCGTCCGCCTCCATCGTCAGCGATACGTACTCTGATGACGCCAGCTTCCTGCGCACAACAAATGGAGCAATCCTCAGAAAAAAAGGCCAACACAGCATGCATACGCCACCGCATCAAACTAGAAGCTACCACTGGTGGCGTCGTGGACCTATGACAATGCCATTCTCACGGTTATGGTAGTCTTCGTAGAAAGTATAGATTCCTGGTCAAACGAACAGGCCAATCGTGAATGCGAAGTTACGCAACAGGAACAGAGGGCTGTGTTGCTCAGATTCAAAGAGGTCATGACAGCTTGCCTATCGACGCCTTAGTCTACATCTACATGCATATTCCGCATGCCACAATATGGTGCATGGCGGAGCATATCTTACACCACCACTAATCATGATGGACTGATAAGGTGAGGAATGAAGAGGTTCTCTGGAGACTCGGCGAGGAAAGTAGTATACGGAAAATACTAACAAGAAGGGACAGGACAGAAAGACATCTGTTAAGACGTAAAGGAATAAGGAACTTCCTGGCACGTTAAAGCTGTGTGCCAGACTGAGACTCGAGTTCTGGACCTTTGGCTTTCGCTGGTAAGTTGAAGGTAGGAGACGAGGTACTGGCAGAATTGAAGCTGTGAGGACGGGTTGTGAGTAGTGCTTGGATAGCTCAGTCGGTAGAGCACTTGCGCGCAAAAGGCAAAGGTCCCGAGTTCGAGTCTCGTCCCTGCACACAGTTTTAACCTGCCAGGCAGTTTCATATCAGTGCACACTTCGCTGCAGAGTGAAAGTATAATTCTGGCATCAGGCAGTAGCTTCCATGGTACTAGAGGGAGCTGCAGACAGCAAAAACTGTAGACGAAGAGCCGCGCGTGGTAGCCGTGCGGTCTAGGGTGTTTCGTCACGGTTGACGCTGCTCCTACGTCGGAGGTTCGAGTCCTCCCTCGGGCATGGTTGTGTGTTGCCCTTAGCGTAAGTTACTTTAAGTTAGATTAAGTAGTGCGTAAGCCTAGGGACCGATGATCTCAGCAGTTTGGTCCCATAGTCCTCACCACAAATTTCCAATTTGTAGAGGAAGACAGAGACTGGGATATATCCACCAAATAATTCAGGACATAGATTGTATGTGCTACTCTGAGGTGAAAATTTTGGTACAGGTTTGGAGTTTGTGGAGGGCTGCATCAAACCAGCCAAATCAAATCCAACCAAGAATAATCAAGTCAGTCATCGAATACAAATTAATCACAATATCAGACAACCTCTCTTTTACGAACCTCATTTTGCATTCGGAGTCTTTCAGGGTGACCCAATGAGCCCTTTGCTTTACATTCTTGTCACTGAAGAAGTACTGCGAATTGGAGAAAATGAAGAAGATGTGCCGGCCGCGGTGCTCTCGCGGTTCTAGGCGCTTCAGTCCGGAACCGTGCGACTGTTACGGTCGCAGGTTCGAATCCTGCCTCGGGCATGGATGTGTGTGATGTCCTTAGGTTAGTTAGGTTTAAGTAGTTCTAAGTTCTAGGGGACTGATGACCACAGCAGTTGAGTCCCATAGTGCTCAGAGCCATTTGAACCATTTTTTGAAGAAGATGTACAGATATATGCATACGCCGACGATATAGCCGTAGGATCAACAGATATACAGGAACTGCAGAAAATCATTGAGAAAATAGATAAATGGTGCAGTGAACACAGACTACACATAAACATAACACAGACCGAAATGGTGATTTTCAGAAAAGGAGGCAAAACAACCAAGAATGCGGAAATCAACATCAGACGACAAAAAATTAAAATTTCATAAAGAATTTAAACACCTAGGGGTGACATTGCAACCAACAGGCAAATGCTTCACAACACATACAACAGAACATACAGCCCAAGCAATAATAGCCATACAGCACATCCGCCTACTCAGTCTTGAAACGGCCGTGAAATTATCAACGCAAAAACCTTGCCAATCCTGGCCTACGGGATGGAAGTTATATGAGACCATATGACAGAAAAAAATCTGGAAACACTAGAAAAGGCAAAATCGACTTATCTAAAAAGTGAACTAGGTATCTCAAAGTCAACAAGATCTAAATTAGTGTACCCGCTAGCGAGAGAGACATTCCTAATCGAAGACATCAAACTTCGATATATGATGCCGCGCGGGATGAGCCGAGCGGTCTCAGGCGCTGTAGTCATGGACTGTGCGGCTGATCCCGGCGGAGGTTCGAGTCCTCCCTCGGGCATGGGTGTGTGTGTTTGTCGTTAGGATAATTAGGTTAATTGCTGGCAAATTATTGAAGATGAGTGTTCCTGAGTAGTGGACCCGTTTTTGAACTAAAGTAAGTGCTTTTAAGTCCTTGTTCCTGGTATTGTATGCATGAACTGAGCTGTTTGTTCGAAAAAGACATATATTATTTAGGACAATTTTCATTAAGGAGTAAGTATACTGAGAGGCGGTGGTTAGTATCCCAGTTCTTTGAAGAGGTTTCTACATGACGTCCGTGAGTTTACTCCAGAAATAATACGTATTACACGCTTTTGGACTCTGAAAACTTATATTTGACTTGAAGAGTTACTCCAAAATATTATACCATATGGCATTATGGAATGAAAGTAGAAAAAGTATGCAAGCTTTTTAATTTTTATGTCGCCTATGTCACTCGAACTGCACATACAGATGTGTTAAGGCATTTGTGCAGTTCTGTGGTGTGCTCCTCCCAACTGAATTTATTGTGAAGTTGTAATCCCAGGAATTTAAGACTGTCAACCTCTTCTATCTGCTCTTCTTCATACTTCATGCATATGCTGGGTGGAAACTTCTTACAGGTTCTGAATTGCATATAATGAGTCTTTTCGAAGTTTAATGTCAGTGAGTTGACTTTAAACCATTTATTAATATCCATGAAAATATCATTAGCAGATCTTTCTAGAATACACTCGACATACTATTTATTGCAATACTTGTGTCATCTGCAAACAAAACGAACTCTGCTTCTGGCAGTGTAACTGATGAGAGATCATTAATGTACACAAGAAAAAGCAATGGCCTGAAGATGGATCCTTGTGGGACACTACATGTAATTTCTTCCCATTCTGATGATGACTGATGACTTAATTCACTAGTCCCTTGCACTGACACCCTTCGTTTCCTGTTAGCGAGGTATGACTTGAACCATTTTGCAGCACTGCCCGTGAGACTGTAGAATTCTAATTTATTTAAAACGATATTGTGGTTCACACAATCAAATGCCTTTAACAAATCACAGAAATTACCTGCTGCTTGTAATCTGTTATTTAATGAACTAAGTACATTTTCACTGTAGGTGTAAATAGCCTTCTCGATATCAGAACCCTTCAGAAATGCAAACTGTGTTCTTGATAATATTTCATTTGTGGTCAGATGGTTGAGAAGCTGCCTGTACATTACTTTTTCTAAAATTTTTGAGAATGCTGGCAAAAGTGAAATCGGTCTGTAGTTTGATGGTATCTCTTTATACCCTTTCCTGAATAGAGGCTCAACATCTGCATATTTTAGCCAGTCAGGAAATGTCCCAGTTATAATTGACTGGTTACACAAGTAACTTAGAATTGTACTGAACTCACAAGAACATGCCTTAATTAACTTTGTTGATATTTCATCGTAGCCACTAGAATAGTTTGTTTTTAAAGATTTTATTATGGAAGATATTTCTTCTGGTGAAGTGAATGACATATTCATGTACCTGAAGCTATTTGTAAAGGCTAGCTTCAGATATTCAAGGGCATTACTTACTGATCGTGAGAATCCTATTCTGTCAGTAACGGATATAAAGTACTTGTTAAATAAATTTGCCACACTATGTCTATCGGTTACTAATGTGTCATCTACCCTTAAAGCTATTTGCTCCTGTTCCTTTCTGGTCCTGCCAGTCTCCTCTTTCACCATATCCCATATTGTTTTTATTTTGTTCCCTGACATTGCTATCTTCTTCTTGTAGTGCTTTTGTTTAGATGTCTCAATTACTTTTTTTATATTTTGAAGTATTCCTTATATTTAGCTAAATCATCAGCATTGGAGCTATATTCTTGGTCGACAGATACGTTTCCCTTTTTGTCTTACAGGAAATCTTTATTCCTTGTGTAATCCGTGATTTTATTACAGACTTCTGTTTAATTTGAGTAACTTTTAGAGGAAAACAGTTTTCAAACATGGTACTGACATTTTTCATGAATATGTTATATTTTTCATTCATGTTATTAGCACTACAAACATCTTTCTAGTTCATATCTTTGAGCAGTTTTCTAAAACAATTTTCGGTTGATTGACTACTCTCCTGTACTCAGATTTAGCAGCCTTGATAATCTGCTTAGAATTTACATCTAAAACAAGGAGCTGCATGTCACGTTCTGATAGTCCCTTTAGTTCAGGTTTTATGATATGGTTTTGTTCCTTTGATTTGTCTATAAAAATGCTGTCAATGGCTGTCCTTGAGGATTTAGTGATCCTAGTTGGAAAGTTTACAGTGTGCGTTACACTGAAAGACAACATTACTAACTGCAGTAAATGTTTACTGGAAGATTGGATTAGAAAATCTGTATTAAAGTAACCTTCCTGTTAAATAACCTAAAAGGGCTTCTAGATGATTTATGAATAGATTATAATTTCCTCCAGGTGCTCAGTAAATAGTTACTACTATATAGGATCTGTTATGGAACTCTACTTCTGTTGCACATGTTCTTGAATTTATGGCAGTTTTTAATAAATGTGGCAACTCTTCCTCCATCCATATCTACTCTGCAGACGTAGAAAGCTAGCTTAAATCCTGAAATGTCTAACATATGTGTACCAGTGGTCACTTGATGTTCAGAGAGAATATGTCAATTTGGTTAGATGAATTCATTTCACCAAAACAAATGAGTAGTTGATCAACTTTATTTCTGGGTCCTGGAATGTTCTGGTGTAATAAACGATAACTGATACTGCATACTAATGGGATTATAACTGCTTTGGCGAAGATGAACTGGCAGTTTCTGATTACTTTCTGTTAAACATTGTTTAAATGGAGGCTGTGTGCTAAAATCTGACTACTGTTCATCTGTTTTCTCAAACTGAGTGTGTCTGCCAATCTCTCTTAAAGCTCGTTTCCTTTCCCATTCCCTATCCTAAAAAAGTCATCCCCCTGGCACCTGTAACCAATGGTATTTTACCATTTGTGACAGTGTCCCCCCTTAAGTTTTCTGCAATGAACCCTGACAGTTTTCCCTTCCCTTTCCTATTGAGATGAAGGCCATGCCTCGTGCAGTCCCACCTATCGATAGCATCCACAGGAATCAAACCAATATGGGACCCTATATCCGTCCTAAGCAGCCGCTCCAAGTTCACCCTCCCGACGGAAGAGTTCAAATGCGGCCGATCATGGCGTCTCAACACAGACACAAATCCCACACTCATATGCTTCGTTGCTGATGCTATCTTCACCAGGTCATTCTTTATGGAATATTCAGAGTCTCCGTCAGTGCTATTTCCCGGACCACCCACTATAACCACGGCATCCTCCTTTGTGAAATTCTTACATAAAGAAACTACATCCTCTGTTACCTGACCTAGATCTGCAGTAGGCTTGAAAAAGTTTGTGACCTAATACTCTGGACCTAGATTTTACTGCAGTAGTTGGCCAACATCTCTACCGTGGGAGCTACCTAACAACAGAACTTTCTTTCTCTTTACAAATTTCCCTACCTTTTCGAAGTCCTTGAAAGTTTGTTGTGCCCTTTCTACAGCTTCAGCTACATGAGGTTCATCCGATTCTGACTGAGGCAACAGGTCAAATCTATTTTCAAGATTTATGACAAACCTGTCTGATGCTCTCCTTTGCCTGTTCCCCCTATTACCTGTTGCCACTTCCCACCTCTGTTCACCCTTCTCCCTCTTTAACCTGTCCAGATCCTCCCTCGCCTTGTCTAAGTGAGCTTGAAGAGGTGCAATTTTCCCTTCCTGTTCCAGTATTTCCCTATCTCTACTGCAGATCCTGGTGAGCCTCTTTTATGTCCCCATTTCCCACGCCACTACATTCGCCCCAATGATAGGAACTACAGCACCCACCACACCACACCCCGGAACTAACGACCCTACGGCATGTCAGACATTTCTCACTCATGGTAAAAACAGAAATCGTATAAACTGATTTAAGTACTGACTAAAACGTAAACAAAGGACCCCAGAAACTATTCAGTTAGATATAATAAATTGAAAGAGTACTGAATAAAAAAGTTGGTGATTACATGTAAGTTTAAGTCACTGTTACTTACGATACGTGCGCGTGAAATTAATCCACAGGATGACGTGGCCATGTGTTGTGATAACTGTATTTGGTTTGTATTCGTAATTTTACGCTTTTCCTGATCACACAAGATACGAACTACTTAAGCTCATTTAAATTTTATGTATTCTTTGTTAATATGAAATATCTAGAAGTGACCAGCTTCAAAAGACACACATTTAATGTATATTACGTATTTGTTTTGAACGTTTAATTTAGAAGTGTGTTCAGTGTTCAAATAATTAATTCGGGGGGCTATGAGGATTACTTTTTTCTTTTGTGTCATCAGCCTTCTGACTAGTTTTATGCGGCCCGCCACGAATTCCTCTCCTGTGCCAGCCTCTTTATTTCACAGTAGCACTTGTAATCTACGTCCTCAGTTATAGACTGGATGCATTCCAAACTCTGCCTTCCTCTACAGTTTTCACCCCCTTCAGCTCCGTCTTGTACTATGGAAGTTATTCCCTGATGTCTTAAAGCATGTCTCATCATCTCCTCCTTTCTGTAAGTGTTTCTTTCTTCACCGGTTATGCTGAAAACTTCCTCAATGCTTACTTTATCAGCTCTCCTAATTTTCAACGTTCTTGTGAAGCTCTACATCTCAAATGCTTCGATTCTCTTCTTTTCCGAATTTCCCACCGCCCGTGATTCACTATCTACAATGCTGTGATCCAAACGTACATTCACAGAAATTTTTTCTTCAGATTAAGGCCCATGTCTGGCGAGTTTCTTTTGGGCCATATTGTCCTCTTTGGCTGTGCGAGTCTCCTTTTTATGTCCTCCGTGCTTACTCCATCATGCATTATTTTGCTTCCAAGGTAGTAGAATTCGTTAACTTAGTCTACTTGCGGTCACCAATTTTGATGTTAAGTTTCCCGCTATTCTCATTTCTCTTACATCTCATTATCTTTGACTCTTTCCGGTTTACTCTGAATCCATATTCTGTTCTCATTAGACTGCATTCCATCCAACAGATGCCGTGATTCTTCTTCACCTTGACTGAGGACAACATCTTTATCAGCGAACCTCATTTCTGACGCCGTTTCAGCATTAACTTTAATCCAATTCTTCAAACATTTTTTGTTTCTATTATTGTTTCTTCGATTTATAGGGGGGAAGGACTGCATTCCTGTTTCACATTCTTTTTAATCCCAGTACTTTGTTCTCGTTCTTCCAGTCTTATTGTCCCCTCTTCGTTCTTGTACATACTGCACACTATCCGTGTTTCCCTATAGCTGGCCCCTATTTTTCTCAGGATTCATGTATCTTGCACCATTACACATTGCCTGACACTTTTTCCAGGTCGACAAATTTTATAAACATGTCTTGATTTTTCTTCAGTCTTGCTTCCATTATCAAGCGCAACGTCAGAACTGCCTCCCGGGTTCCTTTACCTTCCCTAAAGCCGAACTGACCTTTATCTAACAAAACTTCAGTATTCCCCATTCTTCTGTATATTATTGTTGTTAACAGCTTTTATGAATGTAATATTAAGCTGACTGTGTCCTATACTCGGAATTGTGTGACTGATACTTTTCTTCAGTCTTTCAGATTCTACAAACCGCATTCAGTATTCGTTTGGTTGCCATTACTCAAAATGCATTACTTGATTTCAGATCTTCCAGAGCTCTATTATAATTCTGGCTCTAATAATGGATCTCTGCCAGCCGCTGTGGCCGAGCGCTGCTGCTGCGGTCGCAGGTTCGAGTCCTGCCTCGGGCATGGATGTGTGTAGTGTCCTTAGGTTAGTTAGGTTTAAGTAGTTCTAAGTCTAGGGGACTGATGACCTCAGATGTTGAGTCCCATATTGCTTAGAGCAAATTTGAACCATTTTTTGAATGGATCTCTTATATCTTCCATACCGGCTACAATTTCTTCTTGTAACCCGCCAGCAGACAAATCTAAGGGTGATTGTGACAAGAAACGTGTTGGCATTTCTGCGGAGCGAAACACCACTCAAGTTTTTTTTTTCTTTTTGTTTTCTTTTTTTCCCGCACATTCACTGGCTTCGCCAACTCTCATGCACATTGTCACCTTCCAGAGCAACGTAGACCTTCGGGCCAACCTAAAGATCAGTCTGTTGATACAGCCACCTGTGAAAAGTCGCTTATCCCGGCTAGAGCCACAGGCTCCACAGAAACACCTTTCAGCAGAAGTGTAACTCCACGGAAGATTTTCAGTACCACGCAAGGAGCGGGAAATCGTTGCGAATAGTCATTGGGACGTTCTCGGCAATTCGCGTACTGTGTAGGACAATAGCAATTCGTCTTCAATCAGTGAGACTCGGGAGTGGAATCTGGTGAAATATTATCGGATGTTTCTGCCAATTCTGAATTAAATACTGCTTTTTGTGTTAGGCAGTTTTGTAATTGTTTCGACTTGGAATATGTTCGATCGTTTGTTGCTGTAACTTATTTCATTTTTTTATCTATTTATTTAGCAGCATTTCATTACTTTTATTCCTGTTAAGGCGCATCGCGACTTCCACTGCACGCCGATACAGTTCTGGGAACTCGTAGCGCATTTAATTCATTTCCATTGTTTACCAAATAAACAGCTCAGGTTACTCACTTTCGGATTACATTTCATTCGCTGCACCCTTTTCACATTTATTATTACAGGCAATTATTATAATCTGCGAACTGTCTCTTGTGTGTTGCCCATTGTTCATTTCGGCCCTTAACCCTCACATTTACTACCACATTTAAAATGCCTCTTAGTGTTAAACTTTTTCCTCTTCCTAAATTTTTGGCAGGCCGTTGTGGCCGAGCGGTTCTAGTCGCTTCAGTCAGGAACCGCGCTACTGCTACGGTTGCAGGTTCGAATCCTGCCGCGAGCATGGATGTGTGTGCTGTCCTTATTTTAGTTCGGTTTAAGTAGTTCTAAGTCTACGGGACTGATGACTTCAGATGTTAAGTCCCATAGTGCTCAGAGCCATTTTGAACCTAAATTTTTATTTGCTTCATTTGAGCCAATAATTTTACATGCACTGTCATATTTGACATTGCTACGAATGCACAAGATTTTTATTGCCATTTATAATTGTGATTATAATTATTATTGTTACTATCATGTAGAAACACAACAGGCTGTTTTCCTGTGGTAAAAATATGGTTCAGATTGTTGTTATTCGTAGTTATTATAAGATTTAAATCGCATTTACGGTCAACATTCTCACACAAAATCTCTTATTTTTATGTAATTAAAGCTTAAAGAGAATTAATTATTAATATCTGGTCACGTGGTCTAAAACGCTGTGTTATTGGCTGAAACTCTGGTTAGGTCGTAAGCTAGGAATTAGTCGAAGGTGTAAGTGTGTTACAGAACTGTTAGCGGAAGTTATTAGATTTTTCCGTACTTTTTCTGCAAATGCTGTAGCTATTTAGTGATGGAAGACGCATTTGCGACTTTTGAGTAACACTAGAAAGGAATTTTGTGGACGCTCACAATGGGAACCTTACGAAAACTCATGCGATTATGCTCCGCTCATTTGGAGCGGCTATATATGCAAGGGCGGACATTCTTTGCCTGCTGCCTGCAACATCATTAAATCCGCTAAAAACTGAGGAATTGTGGAACTTTTGCAAATGGGTCCATGTCTTATATCTAGATTGTCAAGTATTAGTCATGAAATAAAGCACAAGTAAATTATTGTTGGCAAATCTTAATGCCGATTTACACTATACAAGATGCTCAGTAGGAGGGATACCGCAAAAAGCCCGCATTCTGTGGCGCAAAGGATAACGCGTTTGATTACGGTTAAGATGAACGCAGGTACGAATCCCTGGGACCGTCATAAATTTTTACAAAATATGAAAATAGTGTTAGTAAGAACTCGTAGCAGCAGTTGTTTCTATGTTGGGAGGTATCGTACACAGCTGGACACGAATCATAGTCTGAGAATTGGTCAACTGAGGACAAACAACGGTTACCTTGTTTGGAAAGCATTGCGAGTAGTGAAGATATCACAATACTCCCACAGTACAACAGGACGTGGACTGATGGGGTTTTGTATTCGGAAGGATATAAAGCATGAACAACATGCAGGTAACACAAACGTAAGGGCTGTGCTGTTTGTGAGTGTAAAGAAATGTCACTACCTGAAACAGACTTAAATTCATCCTGCGTAAGATGATGAAACTTCAAAACTTGAACAATAAGGATCCCAGCTGGACAGTGCGAAGGTAAGGAAAACATTGTCTCTAATAAAATAAAAAGTGTACTGTCACATTAACTGGGAAATCTTTTGAACGTGACGTGTGGAACAGTTATTGCAAATGCAAGCGCATGTAGACACCAAGGAAAACACAATAATACTCGGTTTCTAATCGGTGTGGTGAAGTTTCGTAACTGTGAATCGGCTTTCATTTGAAAGAACTGTCGATTTGTTTTATAAATAAGTTAAAATATTGTTTGTAGGCTAGATTCATCTTTAAATACTCGACAGTCCACCGCTCTACGAAATGAGCTACCAATGACGTTCAAAGAATCAGGCTTAACGGTAGTTTTTACTGAGCGTTTATTTCGTCGACTGACGCTGTTCTTCTTTGTAACAATGGGAAAGCGTATCTCGGAGGTAAATTAATGTTAACTTCAGAATGCAAGATATTTTTAATTAAGTAAGAAAACTTGACCATCGACGTTGTGACGTTTTGTCGTTACAGTGCAATCAATTTTTACGCAACTTCTCATTCTCTGAAACAAAAAAAAAAAAAAAAAAAAAAAAAAAAGAAACAAAAAAAAATAATTTTCAGCAGTTTCTATGGATGTATTTATATGGTGTGGTATTACACACCATTTGTAATCATTCTTCCGAAACGTAAATTCTAGAACAACACTGTGCATTAGCATTATGACAGTAGGGGCGGTGATCTAGCCAGTGATGGCATCACACGAACCGAACGCGGCGTTTTAGAGGGCTCTCAAGTTATTTGAATTTCATTCCCGTTTTTATGAAAGAGTACTGAAATTCAAAAAGGAAAAGAGCATTTTATGAGCATAAAATGACATAATTAACCATTTAAGACGATTTCCAGAAAACAGTCAAATACCTGTTTTATTATCAATATTAAAAGTTGCGAAACAATTGAAAACACGACCAATTATATCAATATGGGTAACACTTTTAAGCGCTGCAACACACAAATAAAATACTGCAGGAGCAGTGGTTTCAAGGTAACAATGACGAAGTGTGTGTCTTATGAGAAACCTTTGGCATTAGATCAGTAAAAGATTTGCAGCCAATTTATGGGCCTGCTATTCTATCACATTATTATCGCGCAGTGCTTGATGTGGGAATTAAAGCATACATGTTGTGTGGTTCAAAAGAAAATTTCTCCACAAGTAGGAATAATAGTACAAGACAACGATTGGGTGTACGGCAGAAGAAATAACGGTATAACTAGAGTATGAAATACATTTTGTGAAAATACTAGCCGGCCGCGGTGGTCTAGCGGTTCTAAGCGCTCAGTCCGGAGCCGCGCGACTGCTACGGTCGCCGGTTCGAATCCTGCCTCGGGCATGGATGTGTGTCATGTCCTTAGGTTAGTTAGCTTTAAGTAGTTCTAAGTTCTAGGCTGTGCTCAGAGCAATTTGAACCCCATTTTTTGAAAATACTAGATGTGAAAACGTAAATATGCCTACACTGAAAGTGAAATTGAACTGGGCCCATGACATACGGTTAGGTGAACCATATACTGGCTAGTGAGTAGATGACGCTAGAAAGTGTTCTGGAGCAACATAGGTGGGTTACTAGTTCTGAGGAAGAACCACGCAGCTAGTCTATCCCCATCTAATTCAAAGATAGGCGAGACGCCCTTAAAGCTTGTTCCCTGTGGAGGTCTGCACTGTGTATTGGGTGCGTGACTAAAACAGCATACATGGATGGTTCAAAAATGATTCAAATGGCTCTGAGCACTATGGGACTTAACATCTATGGTCATCAGTCCCCTAGAACTTAGAACTACTTAAACCTAACCAATCTAAGGACATCACACAACACCCAGCCATCACGAGGCAGAGAAAATCCCTGACCCCGCCGGGAATCGAACCCGGGAACCGGGGCGTGGGAAGCGAGAACGCTACGCACGACCACGAGATGCGGGCATACATGGATGTCTGTTACACTTGCGGTAGACGCAAAGCCAAATGGAGGTATTAATTGGTCTAATTCCAACGTTCACTAGATTTACATTACAGCCCGTGGGCGAAGCGATGCACACAAACGTTTGCAGCCTTGACACAAATAAGGCCCCCACAGCTCGTGAGCTGGGACGCCATTAGTCAACAAGAAATCGCCTGATAATGAAACTCACTACAGTGCTCTAATCGAAGACCACCAGGCTATTTTCGTGTGTTTGAACAATATGGTTATGGAGAAACACTGATTAATATAAATTAACTTCGTATTAAGAAAACTGTCTTAATCGCGTTATTTATTTATTTAGTGCCGACCGGTTTCAGCCCATCGCAGGGGCCATCTTCAGGGCGAACTAACTGTGAAATTACAATATACCGGGTGATCAAAAAGTCAGTATAAATTTGAAAACTGAATAAATCACGGTATAATGAAGATAAAGAGGTACAAATTGAGACACATGCTTGGAATGACATGGGGTTTTATTAGAACCAAAAAAATACAAACGTTCAAAAAATGTCCGACAGATGGCGCTTCATCTGATCAGAATAGCAATAATTAGCATAACAAAGCAAGACAAAGCAAAGATGATGTTCTTTACAGGAAATGCTCAATATGTCCACCACCATTCCTCAACAATAGCTGTAGTCGAGGAATAATGTTGTGAACAGCACTGTAAAGCACGTCCGGAGTTATGGTGAGGCATTGGCGTCCGGATGTTGTCTCTCAGCATCCCTAGAGATGTCGGTCGATCACGATACACTTGCGACTTCAGGTAACCCCAAAGCCAATAATCGCACGGACTGAGGTCTGGGGACCTGGGAGGCCAAGCATGACGAGAGCGGCGGCTGAGCACACGATCACCACCAAACGACGCGCGCAAGAGATCTTTCACGCGTCTAGCAATATGGGGTGGAGCGCCATCCTGCATAAACATCGTACGTTCCAGCAGGTGTTTATCAGCCAGGCTGGGGATGATGCGAGTCTGTAACATATCGGCGTACCTCTCACCCGGCTCGGTAACAGTTGCGCCATCTGTCGGACATTTTATGAACTTTTGGTTCTAATAAAACCCCATGTCAATCTAAGCATGTGTGCCAATTTTTACCTCTATCCACACTATCTTTACATTTGACGTTGAAAAGTTTTTTCTCATACTTTTTTATGTTTATTTATCTTACAGTGTTTTTTAAATGAATATGGTTTCTTTACATTGTAAACTTAACAAAAAATTGTATTTATACTTCAGTTTTTAAGCCTAGACGTCTACCATTGGTCACCTCTGCAAGCGTTGCTTACACTCACGTGCTCATAGCTTGCTACATAATCCCAGACATGAGGTAAATTCCTTTCAGTCTCCTGCCACACCTTGGTAGACGTGATGCCACCAGCAGTCGAGCAGTGGGTAAAACTTTATATTTAGGTAATCCACTCTTATAAGACAGTTATCATTAGTTTTGTCTAAGAGGAGGAGGAGGAGATTAGTGTTTAACGTCCCGTCGACAACGAGGTCATTAGAGACGGAGCGCAAGCTCGGGTGAGGGAAGGATGGGGAAGGAAATCGGCCGTTCCCTTTCAAAGGAACCATCCCGGCATTTGCCTGAAGCGATTCAGGAGAATCACGGAAAACCTAAATCAGGATGGCCGGAGACGGGATTGAACCGTCGTCCTCCCGAATGCGAGTCCAGTGTGCTAACCACTGCGCCACCTCGCTCGGTTGTGTCTAAGATATATATTTTAATTTCACTGTATGTTCGCCCTGAAGATGGCCCCTGCGATGGGCTGAGACCGGTCGGCACTAAATAAATAAATAACGCGATTAAGACTGTTTTCTTAATACGAAGTTAATTTGCCGTGTATCTCAATTAACAGCCAACACTGAGAAAAGCGTCTGTGAGGTAATTCTGAATGAAATGGACACACACTGCCAGAACAGAAAGAACTGTACAAGTGGAAATACGACGTCGATTTTGACCAGACGATGGCATGTACCATCTGGGGTACACTAGATGTACTTATATTGGCGGCTGGTCCCGGCAGAGGTTCGAGTCCTCCCTCGGGCATGGGTGTGTGTGTTTGTCCTTAGGATAATTTAGGCTAAGTAGTGTGTAAGCTTAGGGACTGATGACCTTAGCAGTTAAGTCCCATAAGATTTCACACACATTTGAACATTTTTTGAACTGATATTGTTTCAACGCCGTCCGCCAAAGATAGCGCTGAGGCATAGCTAACAGAGCGTGATCTGCGTGCACCCTTCAATACGGAATGTTCATAACCAGAAGGGTCCGTGAGGTGGTGGTGGTGATGATGATGATGATGATGATGATGATGATAATTGGGTTGAGGGGGCGCTCGACATCATGGTCATCAGTGCCCTTACGAGAAGCCAGCATGAAATCTCATGGGTGGGGACGAAGGCAGTCCCCACATGCGGAGCAGTTTATAACGTACTAAAGTCTGCCGCATTTCCCCACCACTTTATGGATGAGGCCTGACAGTTCACAAAATTTCACCACTGTGTTAACAGTGGTATCGGTATCTCCGAGGACGGTGGGCAGATCTCCAGCAAGACCAAGGGCTGCCCTATTATCAGTATACAGGACACACGTAATCACAATATGCTGAACTGCAAGCATCATGCCACAAACTTCACGGAATGGTGGATCCTTCCCCAGGAGGAGGAAGCCCTGTGTGAAAGGGCTATGCCCAATGCGCAGTCTGGTAAGCAAAACCTCCATCCAGCGGCAAGGCTGACACGAAGTCCGCCAAGCCTCCGTGGTCGGATTGAGCGACCGCAGTTCGTTGTCTCACACCTGCAACCATTCAATCTCCCACTGACGCATCTGTCAGAAAATGAGGCAATGGTGTGCAATGGGATGGGACATTGATGGACAGCACCATCCCAACATACATCCTTGGCAGCTTTGTCAGCCATGTCGTTACTCCGTATTCCAACGTGGCCAGATACCCAGCAAAAGATCACCTCCTTGCCACGGCGTTGGAGCCGCTGTAAGGAGTTATGGATGAGCTGAATCAGCGGGTCTACCGGATGCATTGGGTGAAGTGCTTGCAGTGCACTAAGAGAGTCGGAACGCGCAAGAAAACTCGTACGGTGATGTCTGTGAACCCTCTCCAGTGCCATCAGAATGACATATAACTCCGCATAATAATTTGTAAATTGGTCTGGAAGACGCAGTTTAAAAACCCTAGAAAACCACAGAACAACCGAGAGCATTCTCCTGCTGGGCCTGCTGGGATCCATCTGTATAAATAACGATAAGACTATGGTACATACTGAAAACAGACGAAAACAAAGTTGTAAATACCACACCTGGAGTACAACTTTTCGTGTACTGTGTCAACCTTAAAATCATTTTGGGCCTCTGCCAGATACCAAGGCGGCAGTGAGTTCCATTCCTGGGTGTGTATTTTCATGCCCGAGAGACCCAAATCCTTGAGTCAGACCGTAGCGGTTCCGTGAGGTTTAAACGTGTGAAGCAAGCAAGGAACTGTGCCACGGAGATGAACTCATGCTTCTTACAGCCAACTGAGCGAGTTCGAAATGAATCAAATTGTGGTCTTGCATGTGGCAGGATGGTCCTCTCGGACAATTGCGACACATCCTGGACGTGCTGTGCCAGTTTTCCAACGATGCTGGTAGCAATGGTCACGTGAACAATCTCACGCCCGTAAATGAGGTTTTCTGGACGTCCATGCAGCACAGATGCCTGCCAGGACCGTCGTATTGTAAGGACAGCAGTGACAGACTGTACAGCTTCCACAGAACTATTAAGAGGCCTTGTGGGCTGTGACGTATCAACACGAACTCTTGCGAACCGGTTATTACACTACTGGCCATTAAAATTGCTACACCAAGGAGAAATGCAGATGAAAAACGGGCATTCATTGGACAAATATATTATACTAGAACTGACATGTGATTACATTTTCACGCAATTTGGGTTAATAGATCTTGAGAAACCACCTCTGGCCGTAATAACGGCCTTGATACGCCTCAGCATTGAGTCAAACAGAGCTTAGATAGCGTGTACAGGTACAGCTGCCCATGCAGCTTCAACACGATTCCAAAGTTCATCAAGAGCTGTGGCTGGCGTATTGTGACGAGCCAGTTGCTCGGCCACCATTGACCAGACGTTTTCAGTTGGTGAGAGATCTGGAGAATCTGCTGGCCAGGGCAGCAGTCGAACATTTTCTGTACCCAGAAAGGCTGAAGTGTAGGGTTTCGCAGGGATCGAATGAAGGATAGAGACACGGGTGGTAACACATTTGAAATGTAACGTCTACTGTTCAAAGTGCCGTGAATGCGAACAAGAGGTGACCGAGACGTGTAACCAATGGCACCCCACACCATCACGCCGGGTGATACGCCAGTATGGCGATGACCAATACACGCTTCCAATGTGCGTTCACCGCGATGTCGCCAAACACGGATGCGACCATCATGATGCTGTAAACAGAACCTGGATTCATCCGAAAAAATGACGTTTTGCCATTCGTGCACCGAGGTTCGTCGTTGAGTACACCATCGCAGGCGTTCCTGTCTGTGATGCAGCGTCAAGGGCAACTGCAGCCATAGTCTCCGAGCTGATTGTACATCCTGCTGCAAACGTCGTCGAACTGTTCGTGCAGATGGTTGTTGTCTTGCAAAAGTCCCCATCTGTTGACTCAGGGATCGAGACGTGGCTGCACGATCCGTTACAGCCATGCCATGCCTGTCATCTCGACTGATAGTGATACGAGGCCGTTGGGATCCAGCACGGCGTTCCGTATTACCCTCCTGAACCCACCGATTCCATATCCTGCTAACATTCATTGGATCTCGACGAACGCGAGCAGAAATGTCGCGATACGATAAACCGCAATGCAGCTCAGCGTGAAGGAGTATTTCGCACCTTGGTTCACAGGGCCCACGTTATCTCAGACTCTGAAAGTTTGGCAGCTGAGCTATCACGTCTCGAAGTCACTTTCCGTCAGAATGGTTATAGTGAGAGGCAGATCAAACGCGCGTTGCGCAATCAGCCTTCTGTGCAACGGGTGAGTGACGATAGCAACGAAGTGGCCCCTAAGACGACGTCCTTTTTGCCTTACGCAGGAAGCATTTCCAACAGGATTAGTCGTATTTTGCGGAAATATAGTGTGAAATGTGTTTTTCGACCACCTTCTAAGATTAAGGTTCTATCGGCGTCCGTAAAAGGTGATCTTGGTTTGCGTAAGGCTGGGATCTATCGTATTCCTTGCAGTTGTGGCATGTCATATATTGGACAGACAATCAGGACTGTGGAAGGCCGGTGTATTGAACATAAGCGTCACACACGCTTATAACAGCCGAGCAAATCCGCTATTGCAGAACACTGCCTTGATACCGGTTATCCTATGGAATACAACAACACGGAGATTCTGGCTTGCACGTCCAGCTATTGGGATAGTGTTATTAAGGAAGCTGTTGAAATCAAACTATCAAGCAACCTTATTAACAGAGATGGTGGATTTTGTTTAAATGCTGCTTGGAATCCGGCTCTGTCTCTCATCAAAAAACAGAGGGACAGAATTAGTGCTACCTCACCTGTTAATTAATAGTAACTATCGATATTTCTGATGTTAGTTATCTTTGTTTATGTTGACACTTGTTCTGTGTGTGGTGTCTTCCTTGTTTCTCCTCTGTGAACTGAGGTATTAAATTTCCTTGCACATTTCTTCTCCCTTGCATTTGTGGCTTGAGAATGTCAGGGTCTGCTCCTGTCGAAATATCGGCGGTATTGGACGACGTCATACGGCAGCAAACCCGTAAGTTATTTGAACAAGGGTTGTAAACGTCAGCATGATTGTCTCAACGAATAACTGCAACTAATATAAACTCGTTTCCTGGGAATATTCACTAATGGAAACACGGGTAGACGTTGATACACAGTATGCCACAGTTCCTTTAGGAGTGCTTGTGTGAAATTCCAAGCTCTTGTGCCATCTCGTCTCGAGTTGCAGTGTTGCAGTTAAAAAGAACAACTGTGTAGGAAGTCAAGGTAATAGCACTGCTGCAGCAGGAATTTCGGCCGCGAATGTAACAATACGTGACTGACGCTCGTCGGGAAAAGGCGGTGCAGTAGTGACACAAAATCAAGGTTCTCCAGTCCTCCGCCGTTTTTGGGGGACAATTCGTGGATTTCGACCCAAATATCGACAGGCAAGTTTGTGGTTGTTTCTGCGTGATGACACCGCAGCCCGCAATACGAAGACTGTGCATTAATTTTTGGCCAGCGGATGAATCGCAGTCTTGGATCACCCACCATTTTCGCCGGATTTGGCCCCAGTCGACTTTTACTAATTACAGCTGATCATGAAAGTACACCATTATGATGCAGTTAAGGACATCCAAGGAAACTGTACTACTGTACGAAATGCAAGAAAGGACTACAGTGGCTGCTTCAAAACACTTCGATTTAAGCTTTGTTTTCATTCAGGGGTAGACTACTTTGAGTAATTACAGTGATTTTGTGAACATAATCCATGACTTTTTATTCTTAACAGGCACAGTGCCAACGGAACTGGGACACAGTGAGAAGACGTCAATGTAGAACACGGCGGAGTCGAAATGCACAGTTGAGAAGTTTCATCCTATGAAGACCGACGTTGTTCAGGTAGGTGTTGGACTGGTAGAGTATAGGTTGTTTACGTATCATTTTATTGAACTCCAAGTAGTTGTGCCATCACAAGCACGCCAGACAATAAATTAACCACTTCGGGGAGACGTCACCGTAAGATCAGTTCCACTAGGAGGAGTATCCACAAGTGTGTTGAGGTATGCCACATAGAGCTAAAGGTATTTGTTGTTCATTACATCCCGCAGACCCAGCATATTGCTACGACTCATCCGTTGTTCAAAAACGTTCCAGATATCCTCTTTGAGATTACGATGGGGTGATTTAGCGGGCCAGGTGACGTGCGATAGGGTGTCGAATTGTTCGTCGCACCAGGAGCGTATCCGTGCAACCTTTTTTACGTGGCTGTTGTCATCTTGGAATACTGCAGTATAAATAGTAAACTCATCACGAAGATGTAGAAAAAAGGTCAACACTTTGTCACGGAAATTGTCGGGATAAACACCAAGGTTAATGTTCATAGTAAGGTGAATGGATAGACCAAGTCATTGCACGAAAAACACACCATATCAGGGCAGAACTATTTCGGGCGTAACTTAAATCCTTCACACGTTCCAGATTAAACGAATCGTTGGCCAGTAGCTGCCCTTGACGCTTGCATCATTTGTGACCTGTTAATGTCCAGAATGAGATTTTCACTCTGCAGCGGAATGTGCGCTGATATGAAACTTCCTGGCAGATTAAAACTGTGTGTCGGACCGGGACTCGGGACATATGCCTTTCACCAGCTATTGCTCTCCCATCTGAGCTACCCAAGCACTTCCCGCTAAAGGCAAACGTCCCGAGTTCGAGCCTCGGTCCGACACACAGCTTTAATCGGCCAGGAGGTCTCATACCAGCGTACACTCCATTGCCGAGTGAAAATCTCATTCGGAAAACATCCCCCAGGATTTGACAAAGTCATGTCCCCGCAATATCCTTTCTTCCAGGAGTGCTAGTTCTCCAAGGCTCGCAGAACAGCTTCTGTGAAGTTTGAAAGGTAGGAGACGAGTTACTGGCAGAACTGAACCTGTGAGATAGGGTCATGAGTCACGCATGGGTAGCTCAGATATTAGAGCACTTGCCCGCGAACGGCAAAGGTCCCGAGTTCCAGTCTCGGTCCGGCACACAGTTTTAATCGGCCAGGAAGTTTATCACAGTCCAGTTTGTCCCACCGAAGACGTGCAGCTCGATGCGACGCCTTGAGCAATGGACGTTTGCGACGTACCCCACGCAGTGTTAGCTTGGTGAAACTGGTTGAGAATAACCTGCACTCACTGACGCCAACGACCCCTTTAGGTCTTGAAACCCACTGTAATCGGTAACCACGAACCGTATCGAGATGAGATGGCTTGCGTGTCTCAGACAGCCGTACCGTAGGAGTAACCACAACGGAGATGCAAACTGAGCGGCCAGAACATTATGGCCACCGACCTGCTATCGACATAAGCCCGCCCAGACGATAGCTTGGGATGACAGTCAGACACACGCATGGTGCACCTAATATCAGTGAGCCTGCTGTCCGTGTGTAGAACGAGGAAGGCACGCGATCTAACTGAGTTTGAGCGAGCGCAGATTGTAATGGTCCAGAGGCTGGGTACGATCATTTAGGAACTGCACGACGACCCAAGCATTTGCCGATGTTAACACCACATCATCGTCAACTACTACTGAAATAGGTACGTGACCATCGGCACAGGACGTCGGTGCAGTGGCAGAACGCTGCGTGGACTGATGATTCCCGATACCTCCTTCATCATGCCGCTGGGAGGGCACGTATCCGTCGTTCTACAGAGGAAGAGCTCCTTGACACCTGTTACTGTAGGACGAACACAAGCTAGCGGCGGCTCTGCTATGCTGGTATTCCCAGTAATCTATAAAAAAAAGCAACCGCACGCGACACCGTGTGGAGCCAATTGGAGATATTTGAGCAGCATCACATGTTGGCTGCCGTCTGCCGGCTGCTCCTTGGAGTGCAGAGCACATGCGCTCGCTCTCTCTCTCTCTCTCTCTCTCTCTCTCTCACACACACACACACACACACACACACACACACAATCTGTGCGTTAGACCCTTTATCGGGCAGATGGCTTAGTTCGTATGTCTCTGGGCTCTGCCCTTCTTCAACGGTTACCATCTACTTCAGACATGTCAGACGCGAAACGTCTCCTATCTCATCCTATTTCATACACTCCTGGAAATTGAAATAAGAACACCGTGAATTCATTGTCCCAGGAAGGGGAAACTTTATTGACACATTCCTGGGGTCAGATACATCACATGATCACACTGACAGAACCACAGGCACATAGACTCAGGCAACAGAGCATGCATAATGTCGGCACTAGTACAGTGTATATCCACCTTTCGCAGCAATGCAGGCTGCTATTCTCCCATGGAGACGATCGTAGAGATGCTGGATGTAGTCCTGTGGAACGGCTTGCCATGCCATTTCCACCTGGCGCCTCAGTTGGACCAGCGTTCGTGCTGGACGTGCAGACCGCGTGAGACGACGCTTCATCCAGTCCCAAACATGCTCAATGGGGGACAGATCCGGAGATCTTGCTGGCCAGGGTAGTTGACTTACGCCTTCTAGAGCACGTTGGGTGGCACGGGATACATGCGGACGTGCATTGTCCTGTTGGAACAGCACGTTCCCTTGCCGGTCTAGGAATGGTAGAACGATGGGTTCGATGACGGTTTGGATGTACCGTGCACTTTTCAGTGTCCCCTCGACGATCACCAGTGGTGTACGGCCAGTGTAGGAGATCGCTCCCCACACCATGATGCCGGGTGTTGGCCCTGTGTGCCTCGGTCGTATGCAGTCCTGATTGTGGCGCTCACCTGCACGGCGCCAAACACGCATACGACCATCATTGGCACCAAGGCGGAAGCGACTCTCATCGCTGAAGACGACACGTCTCCATTCGTCCCTCCATTCACGCCTGTCGCGACACCACTGGAGGCGGGCTGCACGATGTTGGGGCGTGAGCGGAAGACGGCCTAACGGTGTGCGGGACCGTAGCCCAGCTTCATGGAGACGGTTGCGAATGGTCCTCGCCGATACCCCAGGAGCAACAGTGTCCCTAATTTGCTGGGAAGTGGCGGTGCGGTCCCCTACGGCACTGCGTAGGATCCTACGGTCTTGGCGTGCATCCGTGCGTCGCTGCGGTCCGGTCCCAGGTCGACGGGCACGTGCACCTTCCGCCGACCACTGGCGACAACATCGATGTACTGTGGAGACCTCACGCCCCACGTATTGAGCAATTCGGCGGTACGTCCACCCGGCCTCCCGCATGCCCACTATACGCCCTCGCTCAAAGTCCGTCAACTGCACATACGGTTCACGTCCACGCTGTCGCGGCATGCTACCAGTGTTAAAGACTGCGATGGAGCTCCGTATGCGATGGCAAACTGGCTGACACTGACGGCGGCGGTGCACAAATGCTGCGCAGCTAGCGCCATTCGACGGCCTACACCGCGGTTCCTGGTGTGTCCGCTGTGCCGTGCGTGTGATCATTGCTTGTACAGCCCTCTCGCAGTGTCCGGAGCAAGTATGGTGGGTCTGACACACCGGTGTCAATGTGTTCTGTTTTCCATTTCCCGGAGTGTATAATAAGATTAAAAACAGCCGACCAGTTGCAATGGATAAAGCAATCTTTACCTAGGTTTCGACAGATTTAAATCTATCTTCTTCAGAAGGCGGCAGTATTACATTAATATGGAATGATATGTCATTGTCGTTTTTACAAATATCTGCATAGATCCATTAGTCCAAAATAAAATATAGCCCTGAAAATAGGGTTTGTCATGTAAATAAAAATTAGTGCATGGAAGTTGCAGAGCTCACAAGCGAATCCATATTAATGTAATACTGCCGCCTTCTGAAGAAGATAGATTTAAATCTGTCGAAACCTAGGTAAAGATTAATTTATCCATTGCAACTGGTCGGCTGTTTTTAATCTTATTACGTGGAACCGTTGCTGTTGCGCAGCTATGTTTAAAATACTGGTCTTCCTATTTCTCTAGCCACCCGCAGACTCCATCCTGGGCGAGTCCCTACGAGCACTGGTAAACTTTAGGAGGGAAGCAACTTCCGCATGATACGTCACTGCCAAGTAACGTAGTTGGATGAATCTTGGTGCATATTAATAGCGCCTCCTGCAGTACAGTATTTACACGCAGCGCGATTTATTATGGTCCCCTGGACATTACAGAAAGTGGGACACTGTTATTTACAGCCGGCCGTTAGTGGCCGTGCGGTTCTATGCACTTCAGTCTGGAACTGTGTGACCGCTGCGGTCGCAGGTTCGAATTCTGCCTCGGTCATGGATGTGTGTGATGTGCTTAGGTTAGTCAGGTTTAAGTAGTTCTAAGTCCTAGGGGACTGATGACCTGAGATGTTAAGTCCGATAGTGCTCAGAGCCATTAGAACCATTTGTTATTTACAGGGTGTGTGGTCACCATGGACAGCAGTGCATCCTCTGCAACGAGCTCCCATGCTGACTGCTGCGTTGGTCCGGAGTTCTCGTGGTAGGGGGTTGCATTTCTCCATCAGCGCGATTGACAACTGTTTGGTCGCTGGTGTATGTGGACGTGCTGAAATACGTCTCCCACATACGCCCAATAGCGCTTAAGTCGAGGAAATGGGCAGACCGGTCCGTTTTCCGATTATCCTCTTGTTTCCAAAGCTCCTCCCCCTGCGCGATTTGATGAGGTTGCGCTCTGACCGTTTTGCACAAACTTAATTATGTACGAGGGTCACTCCAAAAGAAACGCACACTATTTTTTTTTAAATCCATCTCTTATTCTACATGTTTGAGAGTTTTACAGCGTGTAGACACATCCGTTAGGGACAATATTTTCAGCTATCCACATAATTTCTATTCCTCTCATCTGCCTTACGCCATCTTGGAACCAGCGCCTGTATAAGCGCACGGAAAAATTCTGGACCAACCTGTTGGAGTCACTGTTTGGCAGCGTGCACAAGGGAGTCTTCATCTTCAAACCTTGTTCCACGAAGAGAGTCTTTCAGTTCCCACAGAGATGATAGTCACATGAAGCCTAGTCAGGACTCTGAGGCGGGTGTTTCAGTGTTGTCCATCCGAGTTTTGTGATCGCTTCCATGGTTTTTTCACTGACATGTGGCCGTGCATTGCCGTGCAACAGCAAAACATCCTGCTTTTGCCGATGTGGTCGAACACGACTCAATCGATCTTGAAGTTTCTTCAGTGTCGTCACATATGCATTAGAATTTATGGTGGTTCCACTTGGCATGATGTCCACGAGCAAGAGTCCTTCGGAATCGAAAAACAGCGTAGCTATAACTCTTCTAGCAGAAGGTGTGGTTTTTAATTTTTTTTCTTGGGTGAATTTGCATTATGCCACTCCATTGATTGCCTCTTCGTCTCTGGTGAAATATGAGGAAGCCATGTTTCATCAGCTGTCACGATTCTTCCAAGAAATTCATCTTCACTATTGTCTACTGTTCCAAAAGTTCGCTGCATACCGTTTTTCTTGTTTCTTTGTGAGCCAGAGTCAACATCCTGCGACCCACCTGGCACAAACCTTTTTTAACGCCAACACTTTCAGTATTGAAGTTAACTGAAGTTAAAATCTTCTAGGTTATTAGGCCGCATCATGTTTCTTTTAAAATGTTCAGTATTCTGCAAACACTTCCTTCCTCTATCCCAACGTAGCGTGACTATTCGTTTACTGTGACGCGTCTGTCAGCAGTCACCAATTCGTTAAATCTCTGCACATTGTCTGGAGTGTTTGCAGTACGAGGCCTGCCGCTGCGAGGACAATCCTCAATATTGCCGTGCCCGCTTTCATCACGTAACCTGCTTGCCCACCGTCTAACTGTACTGCGATCGGCAGCAGCATCTCCATACACCTTTCTCAACCTCTTGTGGATGTTTCCCACTGTCTCGTTTTCACACCTCAGGAATTCTATGACAGCACGGTGCTTCTGAAGAACGTCAAGTGTAGCAGCCATCTTGAAGACATGCTGAGACGGCGCCACTCACGGGAAAAGGTTAAACTAATTTAGAAATCAAGTGGGAAGGATGTATCTACACACTGTAAAACTTTCACACATGCAGAATGAAAAATGTATTTTTACAAAAGTAGTGAGCATTTCTTTTGAAGTGGCCCTCGTACATACATAGTTCATGTACGGGTTTTATGAGGGAGTTTGAGGGTACCAAAATATGTGACAAAACTGCATTTACCTATAACGTTAAATTTTTTACATCACCAAGGGACCGTAGACCTAAGTATTGAACATACATCTCACTTTGTTCACTGCCCGCTGTTGAGGAAAAGGGGTTTTAACAGAAGAACAGAGAGATACACTACAAATGGCAAATTTTGTGATAGCAGTTGAAAGTTAACAGTTTTGGGGATTTTTTTTCTTTACTTGGGCGTGAAACCTTCTCTCGTGACGATTTTCATGATTCTACAACGGTAAGTCCCCTGTAGGTTTCGATGAGCGAATTTGTGAGCATCGAAGCGTGTGATATTAATGGCCGTATCTTTTCCTTGCGTTGACTTACAACCTTCAATTTTTTACACCGCCAAAGCACCACAGACCTCAGTATTTGACATAAAATTCAACTTGATATCTCTATCCGTTCCTGGAAGAAATGGGTCGGACAGACAGGGAGCAAAGTCATCCTAGCAGGGCTCTGTATTCGACTGAGGTAAGTTTAGTGCGGCTGGATTATCAAAAGGACCAAACTACTTGCTCATCAGTCCCTTTTTCTTCGAACACACAGGCATACATGACAGTAGATCAGATATAGCCTACCGCGAAAAACCCAGTGGAAGAAAATACCAATGTCTACTACTAAAGGTCAAGGAAGGCGAGATAATGGGCGAAGAGAAGATAGGGAGATAGAGGAAGAAAGGCAGGAAAGGTGCCCTGTCTAGGGAGCAGCCGGAAGCCCCCGAAAGCAGAGTGCATGCGGGGGAGGGGGGCAAACATCCCCCAACACTTACCAGAGGGAAGACTAGCAACAAGGGCAGGGAGAGAGAAGACACACAGAGACGAAAGATGAACAACTCTAACAGACCCTGTACCACTAAGCCCGGTCTGGGCAGAGCAGGCAACGCAGTGTTCTGCAATCCGCTCAGAGGGGCCGATAAGAATAGGTGGACCTCCCTTATATAATGTGGTAAAAGCCCCCTTCAAGAGTAAAACATAAAACGAAGTCAGCCGCTGGGGGCATCGTCTCCTAACACCATAGGTAGCGAGTCAGGGTTCAAATGGCTCTGAGCACTATGGGACTTAACATCTATGGTCATCAGTCCCCTAGAACTTAGAACTACTTAAACCTAACTAACCTAAGGACAACACACAACACCCAGCCATCACGAGGCAGAGAAAATCCCTGACCTCGCCGGGAATCGAACCCGGGAACCCGGGCGTGGGAAGCGAGAACGCTACCGCACGACCACGAGATGCGAGCAGCGAGTCAGGGAGATCGCTGTAGGGCGACTAGGCTGGGACAGTCCAGCAAAATGTGGACACCGTCAAACGGACGTCCCAACAACAGTGGCATGGGTTCTCGCTACAAAGCAGATGACCATGAGTCAACCAAATAAGGCCTATGTGGAGTCAGGAAAGGTCTGTAGATTACTTACGAGTGGCCTGCATGGAGGACCTCCACACATTCGTAGTCTTCTTTTTTACTCATAGTTCGTTTCGTGAAGTCAGAGTGTGCCATTCCGTAGTCCATATTCCTAAAAAAAGGGTTTAATACCGACCAGTGGTCTGTTTCCGGAATACCGATCTCAACAGTCCGTTCGTTGGCAGCCCGTTTGACCAGGCTGTCAGCGAATTCATTCCAAGGGTTCCCTACGTGACCCAGGGTCCAGAATGAGGTAAGAAACCCTAGAAATGAAGTTGGAGCCGAATGCAGCCCTTAAAGGCTGGTGGGTGTACCGTATTCAACAATTTGGAAATCAGTACGCCAATGAATTATGCCTCTTCATTGTATAACACCTGGATCATGAAAACGATCACTTTCGAGAATGTTGCTGGTTGCATTAAGTTTTCGCTCATCTCGCCATATGAGCTATGTCCAGCGTTGTCCAACAGGATCGTTCAGTGTAACTACGGACTTTTACTGAAAGTCGTATATCGACAAAAATTGTGATCAACAACAGAGTAATGGAACATGTCAAATATTTCAGCTACTTAGATTGAGACGTCATGTATGAGTATCACGAAGACACAGAGCAGAAAGCACACGGTTTCCGAATATGTGTGGAACTATAAACAGACGTCTCAAAAATAAAACGAGGAAGGACACGAGATTGAAATATTATAAAGGATTGGCAGTTCGACGCCCCTTCATGAAAATGAATCGTGGGTTGTAAGTAAACATTAAGTAAGTTTCTAAGAGCATTAAAGGGGTGCGTAAGAGTCGACACATTTGGGAATTCCAAAGTTAGGGAAGAACTGAGTATATTTAACAACCTCAAAAGAATACAAGAAAATAGGAGAAAATAAAATCAGTGTCTTGAAAGAATGAGTACAGAAAGATTATCTGTTTACATAATAAGATTTAAGCCCTTAGGAGAAGAAGTCAAGGAAAACCGAAGAAGCGATGAGTACCGTAACAGGCAAAAAAAGGTGATAAATGTGATGAATAAAAGTGTCATGTCTGATCGTTCCAATGCTTACTGCTGTCAGTTGGCACCTATACTATACTATAAGCAGTTTTTTCTATATATGGTCCAAGTTTCATCCAACTATATTACTTGGCAGTGACATATTTATTGTAAAAAAGTTTGCGCACCAGTCTATTCCAAGGTGTCAGAAATTAGTTTATTTAACTATTTCATTTTAAAAACCTTTCAAACGCCTATATCCTCGTGCCTGCTGAGCAGGTACTCCTTCCACACCTGTATAAAGTATCAAAATGTATGAGACACATTTGCACTTTTGTCGCAACTGTGTGGAGAAGTACGTGTAGGTACATATATGAGGGCTGAACGAAAATTAATGCCTCTACCTTCGTTATTTGGGCTTAGATGGGAATGTTTTAATAAACCAAACGCAGAAATAATCCTTAGAATGTGATCTTTAAGTACTAATATTCACTTTTCCACATAATCTCGGGATACATTTCTGCCAACGATGAACAATTTTTCTGAAGCCGTCACGGAAGAAGTCGACACACTTGTTTCCGCAACCACAGTCTCACAGTTCTCTCAACGGCTTCATCAGAAGCATAATGATGTCCCCGAAGATCGTCTTTCATTATCGTGAACAGATAGAAGTCAGACGGTGCAAATTTCAAGTCTGCGCGCTTTCATTTTAGTAGTCAGCATCCGGGGTACCCATGGTGCACAGATCTTCCGATTGCCAAGCAAAGCAATAATATGACCCAAACGTTCTTGTGAAATGCCGTATGTGCTCGCAGTTTCTCTCTGAGTGATACGACGATCGTCCTGAATCAATCTGTCATCATTCTGCTTGTGAAACTTGGTGGTTGCTGTCACAAGACGTCCAACTCCTTGTTTGTCACGCATGTCAGATGTTCCCGCCTCAACATGTTTAAACTTACGACGCACAGTACTCACATTAACACAGTCACCATAAACTGCTTTCATTCTCTGATGAACCTCCTTTGGGATGACGCGTTCTGCTGTCAAGAACTCAATGACTGCACGTTGCGTAAATGGCATTGGCCGACCGTCTGCGCAGGGTTTCATACTTTACACTGTAACTGTGGTGTCACCGCCAGACACCACACTTGCTAGGTGGTAGCCTTTAAATCGGCCGCGGTCCATTAGTATACGTCGGACCCGCGTGTCGCCACTATCAGTGATTGCAGACCGAGTGCCGCCACACGAAAGGTCTAGTCTAGACTCCCTAGCACTCGCCCCAGCTGTACAGCCGACTTTGCTAGCGATGGTTCACTCGATCTCAATTGTAGAGACGACAGTTTAGCATACCCCTCAGCTACGTCATTTGCTACGACCTAGAAAGACGCCATATTCAGTTACTATCCTGAACAGATAATATTGTGAATCATGTACCGTTAAGAGCGACGTTCATCATTAATGGATTAAAGTTAAGTATCAAACTAATTACGTCCGCTTTCTGAATTCTAATTACTTTTCATGTTCCAGACCTCACGTCAGTATAGATCTTCCCTCCTCACACCAGCCTGCGTGAGCTAAAACGCGTCCATTTCGGCCTCCACTGGTAACACGGTGTTGGCTCTTCAGCAAACACAACAGTAACAACACAACTGTTCAGTGCTAAGGCTTCCCGCCAACTGGAGCTGTAGAGAAGAGGCTACGCAACAAGCCAGTACCTGCCGCATACCAATGCTGCCAACTGTTGAACAGTTGCGAAGGTGGAGGCATTACTTTTCAGTCAACCCTCGTAGTATACATTTTTCTTACTTTTTTATCTTTTTTATTTTCTTCATAATAATCACAGGTTAAATCGGAGCTTTGAGCTCAGTTCCCATGCTCGCAGGAAAATGATACTGAATTAAGGATGGATCCAACTTTTTGCAAGTACACAAATTATTGTTCTGTATAATGGCGAAAAGTTTCGAGTAATTCGTTATTCATCGAATGCGTTTCACATTTTTTTTTAGTGTTTACTCACGTTTTCTAAGTACTGTGAGCTGTTTTGTGTGTGTGTGTGTGTGTGTGTGTGTGTGTGTGTGTGTGTCGAAAGAAAGAGAGAGAGAGGGAGAGAGAGAATAAAAACAAACGGAATAGGTTCAAATTCCGCGTAAGTCAAAATAAAAGAATGTAGTAAACAAATGACAGTCGAAAGCTCATTAAAGACGTAAATTTTGCAGTGAAACGTGCGTTCAAGCCACAGCAACACAAAAGGACGCAGTATTTAGAAACGTAGAGGAGAAAACGTCAATAAACACTGTCGAAGTACGAAACTTAATCAATGAATAACAAACCACTCGAAATACCTAAGCTCCACAAAATTCTACTCGCTATCCACAGGTTCAGCTCAACTATCCAAAAATATATGTGAAACATAAAAGCAAGTGTATCACAGCTGAAGACTTGCAAAATAATACTACGGTAAGGTGGTAAACGGGCATATGCTACGAATTTTACCAGAACATGTGTCTAGCAGAACATACATTTTTGCAAATTGGACAATAAACAAAAATTCAATGCAGGCGATTTCCTAACATCCATCATACAGTATTTGCAGCTGACATGGTGTACTAACTTAGAACTGTGGCCGATTTTTGGTCGGCAGTCACAGGGTGAATACAAAGTAAAATCAAAGGTAAAGGTCACAAATTTAAATGCCAACAACACCTTAAGTATCACATTCCTTAGCCTAGAAATTACCTACCGGGTGATCAAAAAGTCAGTATAAATTTGAAAACTGAATAAATCATGGAATAATGTAGATAGAGAGGTACAAATTGACACACATGGTTGCAATGACATGGGGTTTTATTAGAAGCAAAAAATACAAACGTTCAAAAAATGTCCGACAGATGGTGCTTCATCTGATCAGAATAGCAATAATTAGCATAAGAAAGTAAGACAAAGCAAAGATGATGTTCTTTACAGGAAATGCTCACTATGTCCACCATCATTCCTCAAAAATAGCTGTAGTCGAGGAATAATGTTGTGAACAGCACTGTAAAGCATGTCCGGAGTTATGGTGAGGCAATGGCGTCGGATGTTGTCTCTCAGCATCCCTAGAGATGTCTGTCGATCACGATACACTTGCGACTTCAGGTAACCCCAAAGCCAATAATCGCACGCACTGAGGTGTGGGGAGATGGGAGGCCAAGCACGACGAAAGTGGCGGCTGAGCACACAATCACCACCAAACGACGCGCGCAAGAGATCTTTCATGCATCTAGCAATATGGGGTGGTTTTTTTTTGTTTGTTCTAATAAAACCCCATGTCATTTCAAGCATGTGTGTTAACTTTTACCGCTCTATCTACATTATTCCGTGTGTTGTGTACATAGTTCCGCGTAGTCAGAGCGTACACAACTTTCCCAATAGAGCGCACCCCACTAAGCACAACAGCGCAGGCGCAGCGCTCGTCCATCTCCGCAGTATGTGATGGCGCTGTCTTAGAGACGGACCAAATTCTGCTTCCGACGATCCGCGTATTAATATGTAACGCAGCCAATGAGATTCCTGCTAACGTAGAACCTTTTCTCCTCGCGGATCACACTCGCGCAGTGATACCTGAACGCTCGAGGTATTATAACGAGTGTACAGACCTCCGATTAGTCAGTCTGCATTTGTCTGTACCAGTCTGCATTAGTCTGTAGTCAAGTTTCAGTCTGCGCCTAATAAGATTACCATATTATTGTACATAGCCATGAAGAGAAACGTATAGACACTTTGTCAAGCATCAGAGATATGTGAGAAGAAGATTAACGTACCAAGACCAAAGGAACTTCAGATTGTCAATTGTAAATAGCATCCAGAACCAAGTTAAGTTATTTTTATGCTTGTTATTATTTTAATGTGTGTGAAAATTAATCAAGTTCTGTTAAAAGTTGGTCACCGTCAATCTGCTACTCTAAGCGTGCAAGTGGCATTTCTATCGTCTGACCTAACAGAAGAAGATAAACACGCCACGATAAGACCACGAGACTTATTGCTGACACTCGCCTACTTCGCTAGAGCGACAAGTCAAATAATCTGATGGTGTGTGTACCGAAGGTCTTACAGTACGCACACCACACCGTGGTTTATTAAGTATTGAAATTTATACTGACATTTTGATCACCCGGTATATGTACGTACTTCACGAAAATAATAATACCTGCATGGAGGATGCTACAACTGTGGTGAAACATGTTTGAGTGTTAAAACAATAATTTGTGTGCTTTAAAAAATGCGGATCCATCTGTAAGTTGTTATTAATCGTGGGTTATTCTGTGAATAGTCACCGCATTTTGAGGCTGCTGCACTAAGGCTACACGCGCTATTTGGAGAATGCGGCGTGAGGACAAACGACACGGACCGCTGCCACAGAGCTGTGCGTTATTTAATGGTGGGAGGCGGCGGCGGCGGCAGTGCCAGCAGTGGGTGGCGGAGAGTGGTTTGGCCAACGGCGGCGGCCGCAGCTGGCTCGGCTCCGGCCCTCCAATTACCGGGCAATAAAGCAGCGGCAGGGGCCAACAAGTGGCGCCCTGCCGGACAATGGCGGGGGTGGAGGGTGGGGGGTGGCGCGTTTAATTACCGGCCAGCCACTCCCACGCTCGTTTGTCAACCGCCTGCGCTGCACTGCCCCACATCTCTGCCTCACTACGCGGAGCCGTCACTGACACGAGACTTGCAGTCCATACTGTGTTGCCGTCCCCCCTTCAACGACAGCACATTTTCTGTAATATGTTTCACGAAGGCGGTACCCCACAGCTCGTAAACATTTCAAAAACGTTACGGTTCACAACCAAGGGTTTCTAACAAAAAATTCTTTATAATACACCACTGGCCATTAAAATTGCTATACCACGAAGATGACGTGTTACAGATGCGAAATTTAACCAACACGAAGAAGATGCTGTGATATGCAAATGATTAGCTTTTCAGAGCATTCACACAAGGTTGGTGCCGGTGGCAACACCTGCAACGTGCTGATATGAGGAAAGTTTCCATCCGATTTCTCATACACAAACAGCAATTGACCGGCGTTGCCTGTTGAAACGTTGATGTGATGCCTCGTGTAAGGCGGAGAAATCACGTTTCCGACTTTGATAAAGGTCGGATTGTAGGCTATCGCGATTGCGGTTTATCGTATCGCGACATTGCTGCTCGCGTTGGTCGAGATCCAATGACCGTTAGCAGAATATGGAATCGCTGGGTACAGGAGGGTAATACGGAACGCCGTGCTGGATCCCAACGGCCTCGTATCATTAGCAGTCGACATGACAGGCATCTTATCCGCATGGCTGTAACGGATCGTGCAGCCACGTCTCGATCCCTGAGTCAACAGATGGGGACGTTTGCAAGACAACAACCGTCTGCACGAACAGTTCGACGACGTTTGCAGCAGCATGAACTATCAGCTCGGAGACCGTGGCTGCGGTTTCCCTTGACGCTGCATCACATACAGGAGCGCCTGCGATGGTGTACTCAACGACGAACCTGGGTGCACGAATGGCAGTACATTTTTTCGGATGAATCCAGGTTCTGTTTACAGCATCATGATGGTCTCATCCGTGTTTGGCGACATCGCGGTGAACGCACATTGGAAGCCTGTATTCGTCATCGCCATATTGGCGTATCACCCGGCGTGATTGTATGGGGTGCCATTGGTTACACGTCTCGGTCACCTCTTGTTCGCACTGATGACACTTTGAAAAGTGGACGTTACATTTCAGATGTGATACGACCCGTGGCTCTACCCTTCATTCGATCCCTGCGAAACCCTGCATTTCAGCAGGATAATGCACGGCCGCATGTTATAGGTCTTGTACGGGCCTTTCTGGATACAGAAGATGGTGGACTGCTGCCCTGGCCAGAACATTCTCCAGATGTCTCACCAATTGAAAATGTCTGGTAAATGGTGGCCGAGCAACTCGCTCGCCACAATATGCCAGTCACTACTCTTGCTGAACTGTGCTGAAGCTGCATGGGCAGCTGTACCTGTACACGCCATTCAAGCTCTGTTTGACTCAATTCCCAGGCGTATCAATGCCGTTATTACGGCCAGAGGTGGTTGTTCTGGGTACTGATTTCTTAGAATCTATGCACCCAAATTGTGTGAAAATGTAATCGCATGTCAGTTCTAGTATAATGTATTTGTCCAATGAATACCCGTTTATCATCTGCATTGCCTGTCGTTTTGCTTTTCCTTTTAGTCAGAATAGTCCGACATTTTTCGGTTTTTACAGAATATCAACAAACAGTGTACATTGTGTGAAATTATTAAAAAATATTCAATTTTGCAGTAGTAATTTAATTTTCACGTCATTATAACAAGATCTTACTCGCTATCGCCAGCATCTCTTGTTATGCCACAACAGAATTAGGGATGATTTCTGTCGTAAAAGCAACCGAAACTCACAGTTTTACAGCATCAATCATATTTCATTAAAGCTGCTGTCTTGCAGGCGCACGGAGTTTTTCAGAGCGATACCGGAAAACGTTGTTCATTTGCATTCAAAAAGGTTTCTCTTTCATCCGTTAACGTCGATGCGAACGATGCATGTTTAATCATTTTCGAAAAAGGAGTTGCCCTGAATTGATGCACAATTAAGGAGTGTAGTTTAATGGAATCATCCCCGAAGGCGAATGCTCTGTTGTCTTCAACGAATCGGGACCATTCTGATTTTCTTCGTGAAAATTTTAACCCACCGGGAATAATGTACGTCCCAATGCCGGCAAAGTGGAGTACACCTTGATGGGATACCTTTTACTGTGCAGGTGCACGCTTTCTTCTCATGCACGAAGATGCGATCGTATACGGTCAGATCAGTCTGCTCTCCCTACGTATCAGTGAAATTTCTCCTGTTCCACGTACGGAAGAATCACAGCGTTTTACAAAGTCTTCTTACACCAGTTTTGTGAACTTTTCTGATTTCGGGCAGGACACAATTACGTCTTTAAATTTGAGGATTAATTCATCGACTGTTTTTCTGAACAAATGGTTCGAATGCCTCTGAGCACTATGCGACTTAACTTCTGAGGTCATCAGTCCCCTAGAACTTAGAACTACTGAAACCTATCTAACCTAAGGACATCACACACATCCATGCCCGAGGCAGGATTCGAACCTGCGACCGTAGCGGTCGCGCGGTTCCAAGCTGTAGCGCCTAGAACCGCTCGGCCATTGTGGCCGGCTTTTTCTGAACATCATGACCAAATTTTCCCTCCATACATAAAAAGACGTACGGAATCAACATTACTGTGCGCGGAAGAACAACCCGGTCTCTTTCTTACAATGTATTTGACATATATTTTGATATGATTTACCTGTTCCAAATTCTGTCTCGCTTCGACGAACCGTTCTTACGTCTCACTATCGATAGTGTTACATTTATCACGACGAGTTCCACCTCATTTCATATCCTCTTTCCATTGATACAGCATTGATTTATGTTTTAATCGAGCGACGCCGTGGGACTGCAAGCTCTTTGGGCTCTATTACGGATGAGCTACTGCAAGAGCGACTACCCTTTCTTTGTAAGATACAGGCACATAATTTCGTGGATCATGGGCGAAATTGTCGTCGACGAAATCGCCATATCCCTCTACTCCCGTACGCCGCAAAGTAAATAGCTTCATATTATGTCGATTCGTCCGCAAGAAAGAGAACATCCACACAAAAGGGAAACTTACCTCCTCATATTCGTGCACCTCGTCATCTTCGTTGATGTTTATTAATTCATCACCATCGATGATCCGTCTCTCTGCCAACAGGTCTTGCACTGCGATACATGTCTCATTGCCAATTGCTATTGAATTAGCAGAGATCGTGCTGGCAACTTTTCGGCGTACGTTATGGCGTTAGTGATTGCGCCTTTCGACTGTTAATTCAACTCCTCTACCTCTGATGTATCTTCTTCTGGCTGCACTTCTGTAGACACACTTGGGTCGTCCATTTCAATGTATTCTTCGAACACGCACGGTAATAACAAATCGTTGCGAGCAACGCACGTTGAAGACAAGTGCAAACTAGCGGTTTAGGAGCTAGAGCACCGCCTTTTGTTTGACCATGGCGATACATATTCATTACAGACAGAGCACTGTCCGCGAGAACTCTGTATATTACGAAATTGTATCGCCGTAGCCAATAAAAGGCGGTGACCAGCAGTATACACTGTCACAATACACAGAGTTCGCACGGGATGTCTGCTAGGGCAGTCTTCTTTCTGTTCGACTGTGCCTACACAATTTAAATATCTTAATAATTTCACACAATTTAAACTGTTTGTTGATATTCTGTTAAAGTAAAGTGGAAAAATGTTGGACTTTCCTGACTTAAAAAAAAACAAAAACACGGAAAGGACCCGAACACGGTACCTCTAGGTCATAGCTGTAGACGTCAACCACTGTGCCACGCTCACTTGGTTGGAACATGGCTAAAGTTACGCGTATTACAGCGCGCAGTCAATTTCAAAATGAATTTTCTCGAAAACCAAGGCCCGTCGCTAAAAAAGCGGACAGATTCATACTCAGGGCATGTCCCTCTACAACATATCCGAGACCCATCAGTGTCATTTATTTACACTCCTGATGGTCCCCTTCTTAGTTAAAAAATTCTACATCGCATTTACACTGAAATAATCTCGCTTGTTTACTTTCTAATCTAACATTAACATTTTTGTCTCTTGAAATGGATATACTCTGCACACGCACTAGTTTAAAATCTTTGATCCAGCAATATTTCACTGCACCACAGACATATCTTTCTACCCGAGGAGGGAGTAACAATGGAAAACCGGTTCGAGCAACAAATAATAAATATTGTAGAATGTTACACCGCTGTTGTGTATGTTTCATGCCTAATGTGCAAAATACTCTGCCAAAAACAGACGGAATAGTCAGTCAACGTAAGGTAATTATGTGGGTGTGTGAGGAACAGTTCTCTGTAATCGAGTGCCTTCAACTGAAATCCATAAAGAATGTACGGTGATGGTTGTATCGACATCAGTAATGTGCGGGGATGGGTTGTTCGTGCTCGTACTGAAGGAAACCGTGGTGCTAACCTCATCGTGTGTGGCAGAGGTAGGAGTGCATGATCACGTACGGCATCCGACGAGACGCGTCGGAATCTGGTCGACGAAATCGTCAGATAAAATCGTCGGATGATACACGCAGCTCTCAGAGAAGTGTGCCATATCAGGAGCGCGCGTACAGGCCGTCATTGCAGAACTGCGGTACAGAAAACAATGTGGGTGCGTACCTCGAATGCTCACTCCTGACATGAAAACAGAGGAGACTGGAGATCTGTCAACAACTGCTTTTGCGTTTTGAAGCCCTCATTCCGACAGTCAAGAAGCGGTGCAAGCAGAGGTGGGGTTGTGGCTCGGTCAACAAATACAAAACATTGTACAGTGGCGGTATCAACTAACTTCTCTACCGTTGGGAGAAATGTGTTCGTCGCCAGGGTGTCTGCGTTGAGAAATAAACATATAGACGTGAAGAATAACGATGTAAAATGTTCACAAAGTTTCTTTTCTTTAAAAAGGTTCCAGAGTTTTCAGATAAAGCATTTCGGAGCTACTACTTTTCAGCACGCCCTCGTATCTTTATTATTATACGTACTATGTATCATATGTTATTACGACCGTATGTGATAGTAATTAGGATCTGACGTTTTAAAAGTTCTATACAACAGCACATTATGTATTCAAAGAACACTTGCGTTCACAGTAATAAAATGAAAATGAGAAATGTGTTATATTTGTACATTTACGTCTGTGTGAAATAGCGGGATTTACCTTTACTATCCACAATGATTCCCTTTTGCTTGTAGCACTGAGGGATACAAGGGTTACGAGGAAGTAAATTTGTACCAGTGGGACATCGCCGGCTTAATATCATATGAAACCACAATAAATGTAGGTTCAGATTCCTTGAGGGAAATAATGTGTAAGCCGACAGTATTTAGGAATATAGTTATGTTGCTATTCCCCTTAAATAATTGGAATCTACCATTATTGTAGTTGCAGACGATATAAAGCCAGCGACATCGTATTCCTACAACAAACTTACTTACTTGTACCCCACTTACTTTTAACTGAAGTAATTTGTATCCCTCAGTGGAAGCTGTAGAACGAAAACCATGGGCATACTAAACGTAGGGGTAACTCATTTCATATACGTAAATACATCACATCATCACATATTAACATTTTTAGTTTGTGAGGATATGATGCGCTCATAGACATTTTACAATATTTCGTGATGTTCGAAATGGTTAATTGAAATTCTTACACATAATGAAGCTCCTGTTAGCGAATTAATCACATCTGAAGATGTGAGGCAAATGCTCAATTCGACAATGTCAACGTTGTACTGTTCAAGCGATCTTGGACGTAATAAATTTCTGTATATATATGAGGCAATGTCCTGACTGACTGACTGATTGACTAACTAACTAACTAACTCACTCACTCATCATCGCTCATCCCAAATCATTCATGTTAGAAACTTGAAATTCGGCGAAGATGTGGATCTTATACTGCAGGCGTAGTTTAAGAAGGAGTTTTTCGAAATTCCAACCCTAAGGGGTTGAAACAAGGGATGAACCGTTTGTTTGAAAAATTTAGCTATTAAGGATTTTTGAAGCTGTTCTTGTTGTGGTCTTCAGTCCAAAGAATGGTTTGATGCAGTTCTCCATGGTACTTTATCCTGTGCAAGCTTCTTCCTCTCCAAGTAACTGCTGCTTCCTACATCCTTCTGAATCTGCTTAATGTCTTCATCTCTTGGTCTTCCTTGACGAATTTTACCCTTCACGCTGCCATCCAATACTAAATAAGCCTCAGAACATGTCCTACCAACCTATCCCTTCTTCTAGTCAAGTTGTGCCACAAATTCCTCTTCTTCTTCTAGTTCTTTCTTGTCTAAACTATTTATCGTCCACAATTCACTTCCATACATGGCTACACTCCATACAAATACTTTCAGAAAAGACTTCCTGACAAATCTATACTCGATGTCAACAAATTTCTCTTCTTCAGATACGCATTCCTTGCCATTGTTAGTCTACATTTTATATCATATCTTCTTCGAGCGTCATCAGTTATTTTGCTCGCCAAGTATCAAAACTCATCTACTACGTGTCTCATTTCCTAATCTATTTCCCCCAGCACAACCTGACTCAATTCGACTACATTCCATTATCCTCGTTCTGCTTTTGTTGATGTTCATCTTATACCCTCCTTTCAAGACACTGTCCATTCCGTTCAACTGCTCTTCCAGTTCCTTCTCTGTCTCTGACAGAGTTAAAATGTCATCGGCAACCCCAAAATTTTCATTTCTTCTCCATGGATTTTAATTCATACTCCAAATTTTTCTTTTGTTTCTTTTACTGCTTGCTCATTATACAGACTGAATAACATCGGGGATAGCCTACAACCCTGTCTCACTCCCTTCCCAACCACTGCTTCCCTTTCATGCTAGACCTACGAAAATTGGTTTGTGGTATTTGTCAGAAATAAAGAAATATATGTTTCAGCATTTCTGGAAATTGAACCCTACGGGTGAAATAGCAGGTGAAAGATTTTTTTGAAAATACAGTTATTAAAGAGCCTGTAAAGTATTTTTAAAGCTGCATCTGTCAACATTGGTATTTAACTTATTGGTTACAAATAAAAAATACGCGTTTTAGAATTTCTGGAAACTGAAGCCCTGAGCGAGTGCAACAGGGGATGAGGTTTTTTATGAAAATATTTTATTATGAAAGCATTTTAAAGCTAAATGTATGAAAATGTAAATTCAGCTTTTCAGTTAGAACTGAAAAAATAGGTGTTTGACTGTTTTGGAAATTCAACACCTAAGGATCAAAAATGATAAGAGAATATTTCGTCACATTAAAAAAGTTTTGAAGCTACATTCTTGAAAAGTGGACAGCAATATTTGTTAGGGGATGAAAGTTGCTATGGAACTATGTCCACACGAGTCCAAAAGGCATAATTAACAAAAGCTATGGACTCGAAGTACCAGAATCGCTTTTTGGTCGAAAGTACAGTCTAAAAAGACCATGCTTTTATGCGTCCTTCATTAGCTTAGATGAAGTTGCAGTTTGTGAACAACATAAAAATTCGACTAAATAAATAAATAAAATACTCTACAGGCCGTAAAGTCTACACGAGCGAATCGGCGAGTGCTAAGGTAGTTATTATATAAATACGTAGCGGAACCCATAGTTTCGTTTGGAAACATGACAACATTTATGAAATAAGAACGGTCCTGCCACATTTCCCTGGGGCACTCCTGATGATACCCTTATCTCTGATGAACTTTAGGCGTCCAGGACAACATATTGGGTGCGTATTTCTTATTTTCCTTCTTTCCTTTAAAAATGTCCTCGAGGCAGTATCTGAAAACGTATTCCATATGATCGGACCTTCGTTAATACTGTACAGCGGGGCAATGCGGCACTGTATCAAACACTTTCCAGAAATATAAGACTATGGTATCTGCCTGTTGTCCTCCACCCATGGTTCATAGGATACTGTGGTGTCACCGCCAGACATCATCTACGTACTTTATTTGAAATTCTCAAGACATTGTCCTGTTCCAAACCTCACGCCAGTCAGCGTGTAATTAAACGCGTGCATTTCGGCCTCCTCTAGAAACACTACAGATACCATGTGAGAAGTAGGGCAATCTGAATTCCGCGTGAGAAATACTTTCTAAATTTGTACCTTCTGCTACAATATGTCGGGTATGAAAAAAAGCAAGCTCTTTTACACGCTACTGTGTTTATTCAAATTACAAACTTCGACATTTTACATCTTCACAGACGTATTTCCCAGTACTACAAACGCTCCATTCGGAATGTGACGTAGAAAGCGACGCCTCAACGCATTATTTCACGTTTCCCAGAAATCTGAACAAAGCCGAAGTACTCTGTGTTCTGCCGCTCACGCTTGGAAATGCGCTACAGAGAAGCCGCATGTTGTCAGCCTCTTACCGACTCCCTGTTTATGCACTCTATTTGAAGCTGATGCTAGCAATCAGTTTGCAGGCGTTGACGTCTTTTGTTCTTTCTTACTGCAGACCTACTGATGAGTTACCATGAAACTGCAGGAAACTGCATATCATTTTTCCCCGTCCAGTAACAAAGATTTCTTTGCAGACTGTTTTTCTCGTCTTCGTCAACACCATGTAGCGACCACACCCATCACTTCTCTGGCGCTTTAGAGTCACACACTGTAATGTGTGGTTAGCTGCCTTTGAAGAATAGCTGAATTTACCAAGAAAATAGACTATGCTCTGGCAAACTTTCAGACTCTTTTAAGCAGACCCTCTCGAACAAAACAAAACTGTGCTCCAATAGTTGCAAGAAAGTACAAGTCAAAGCCGCTACCTAAAAGGCTATCAGAAGCCATCTAAAAAGCACCGTCCAATATCCTCAAGATCAGTTTGTTGCAGAATCTTTAAATGTTATTGTGAGCGCAGAGGTGATGCGTTACGTTCAGGGGAATGAACTACCCCATACCAACCTGCATGCATTCCGAAAACAGCAGTCGTGCGAAACCCAACTCGCACTTGTGGACGCAGTATTTCTCGATTTCAGTAAAGCTTCTGACTCAGCACGACACCTACCTCTGTCACCAAAAGTACGATCCTAATGGGTATGAAGGGAAATTCGTGACTGGATTGAGGATTTTTTGGCAGGAAGAACATAGCAAGTTAACTTGGATAGAAACTCATAGATGTAGAAGTATCTTCTAGTTTGTCCCGGGGAAGGTGTTGGGACGTTGGTTGTTCATGCTGTACGTTAATGACCTTGCGGACAATATTAAAGATGAAACTTCCTGGCAGATTAAAACTGTGTGCCCGACCGAGACTCGAACTCGGGACCTTTGCCTTTCGCGGGCAAGTGCTCTACCATCTGAGCTACCGAAGCGCGACTCACGCCCGGTACTCACAGCTTTACATCTGCCAGTATCTCGTCTCCCACCTTCCAAACTTTACAGAAGCTCTCCTGCGAACCTTGCAGAACTAGCACTCCTGAAAGAAAGGATATTGCGGAGACATGGCTTAGCCACAGCCTGGGGGATGTTTCCAGAATGAGATTTTCACTCTGCAGCGGAGTGTGCGCTGATATGAAACTTCCTGGCAGATTAAAACTGTGTGCCCGACCGAGACTCGAACTCGGGACTTTTGCCTTTCGCGGGCAACTGCTCTACCATCTGAGCTACCGAAGCACGACTCACGCCCGGTACTCACAGTCTCGGTCGGGCACACAGTTTTAATCTGCCAGGAAGTTTCATATCAGCGCACACTCCGCTGCAGAGTGAAAATCTCATTCTGGAAATATTAAAGATATTTTGCAGATGATACTGTTATCTGTACCGAAGAGCCAAAGAAACTGGTACACCTGCCTAATATCATGTAGGGTCCCCGCAAGGATGCAGAAGTTGCGCAACACGAAGTGGCATGGACTCCTCTAATGTCTGAAGTAGTTCTGGAGGGAATTGACATTATGAATCCTGCAGGGCTGGCTATATACCCGTAAAAGTACGACGGGCTGGAGATATCTTCTGAACAGCACGTTCAAAGGCATCCCAGATATGCTCAATTACGTTCCTGTCTGGGGAGTATGGTGGCCAGCGGAAACATCAAAACCCAGAAGAGTGTTCCTGGAGCCACTCTATAGCAATTATGAAAATGTGGGGTGTCGCATTGTCCTGCTGAAATTAACCGTTCGTCGTAATGATCAAAGGACAAGAATGGATGCAGGTGATCAGACGGGATGCTTACGTACGTGTCACCTGTCAGAATCGTGTATAGACGTATCAGGGATTCCATATCACACCACCTGCACACGACCCACACTGTTACAGAGCCTTCACCAGCTTGAACAGTTCCTTGCTGACATGCAGGGTCCACGGATTCGTCCATCCGCTCGACACAATTTGAAACGAGACTCGTCCGACCTGGCAACACGTTTCCAGTCCACAACAGTCCAATGTCGGTGTCGACGGGACCAGGTGAGGTGTAAAGCTTTGTATTGACCAGTCATCAAGGCTACACGAGTGGGTCCTCGGCTCCGAAGCCCATATCGATGCTGTTTCGTTGAATGGTTCGCACGCTGACACTTGTTGATGGCCCAGCACTGAAATCTGCAGTAATTTGCGGAAGGGTTGGACTTCTGTCACGTTGAACGATTCTCTTCAGTCAAATGTACAAAATGTGTGTGAAATCTTACGGGACTTAACTGCTAAGGACATCAGTTCCTAAGCTTACACACTACTTAACCTAAGTGATCCTAAGGACAAACACACACACACCTATGCCCGAGGGAGGACTCGAACCTCCGCCGGGACCAGCCGCACAGTCCATGACTGCAGCGCCTCAGACCGCTCGGCTAATCCCGCGCCAAACCAAAACACAGTGTGATTGTGGTTTGGTGTTTTGGTGAAGAGGAAAGTGTCTTTACTACGTTATTTGTGGAAAATACTTGTTATAGTTACGTGTGCATCACAACACCTCAGCATGATGCGGAGAATGGAAGAGCTTGCTACACGAAAACGTAAGTAAAAACGAATATAGGCGCGAAAAGATCGCGATAAACTAAAATACGTTCTAGAAGATACGTTAACTCCCAGCAAAAAACTTTTTCATCAGCATCGTTTGGTTGCAGAAGACAAGCTACGTGTATTAATTAGCACACAAGTGATCGAGAAAATTCACGCACAGGAAATCTAAAGGTATTTACAAAAAGAAACGATCTGTCGCTTGAACTAAAGATTCACATAATTTTTTAACCATTTAACAAAAATGTTCACATTGCAGAATAAATAAAAACGAAAACGCACTGATGATACCGAGCGAGGTGGCGCAGTGGTTAGACACTGGACTCGCATTCGGGAGGACGACGGTTCAAACCCGCGTCCGGCCATCCTGCTTTAGGTTTTCCGTGATTTCCCTAAATCGCTCCAGGCAAATGCCGGGATAGTTCCTTTGAAAGGGCACGGCCGACGTCCTTCCCCATCCTTCCCTATTCCGATGAGACCGATTACCTTGCTGTCTGGTCTCGTTCCCCACACAACCCAACCCAACCCCAACTCTACCACTGATGATGGCATAGTGGTGCCGAAACATGATTGGGTACTGAGAAAAAATGGTGTATTGCATAACTGGCGGACCTCACATCCAACAACCGAAACATGTTCGATTGAAAGTTCTTTGCTCGAAAGTTGCTCTAGTGACAATTATTCGACCAACAGATGCTCGTCCTAAAGTTCAACGACCTAAATTTCATCGACCTTAGAGTGATTCGACTGAAAGTTACTACACTGGAAGTTGCTTGAATGATGGGGAGCAAAAGGTATTAGACTGAAAGTTGCTCTGTTTAAACTTCACTTGACCAAAAGTCGCACGACCAAAAGTCGCCCGACCCAAAGTCGCCCGACCCAAAGTCGCCCGACCCAAAGTCGCCCGACCCAAAGTCGCCCGACCCAAAGTCGCCCGACCCAAAGTCGCCCGACCCAAAGTCGCCCGACCCAAAGTCGCCCGACCCAAAGTCGCCCGACCCAAAGTCGCCCGACCCAAAGTCGCCCGACCCAAAGTCGCCCGACCCAAAGTCGCCCGACCCAAAGTCGCCCGACCCAAAGTCGCCCGACCCAAAGTCGCCCGACCCAAAGTCGCCCGACCCAAAGTCGCCCGACCCAAAGTCGCCCGACCCAAAGTCGCCCGACCCAAAGTCGCCCGACCCAAAGTCGCCCGACCCAAAGTCGCCCGACCCAAAGTCGCCCGACCCAAAGTCGCCCGACACAAAGTCGCCCGACCCAAAGTCGCCCGACCCAAAGTCGCCCGACCCAAAGTCGCCCGACCCAAAGTCGCCCGACCCAAAGTCGCCCGACCCAAAGTCGCCCGACCCAAAGTCGCCCGACCCAAAGTCGCCCGACCCAAAGTCGCCCGCCCCATAGTCGCCCGACCCAAAGTCGCCCGACCCAAAGTCGCCCGACCCAAAGTCGCCCGACCCAAAGTCGCCCGACCCAAAGTCGCCCGACCCAAAGTCGCCCGACCCAAAGTCGCCCGACCCAAAGTCGCCCGACCCAAAGTCGCCCGACCCAAAGTCGCCCGACCCAAAGTCGCCCGACCCAAAGTCGCCCGACCCAAAGCCGCCCGACCCAAAGCCGCCCGACCCAAAGCCGCCCGACCAAAAGCCGCCCGACCCAAAGCCGCCCGACCCAAAGCCGCCCGACCAAAAGCCGCCCGACCAAAAGCCGCCCGACCAAAAGCCGCCCGACCAAAAGCCGCCCGACCAAAAGCCGCCCGACCAAAAGCCGCCCGACCAAAAGCCGCCCGACCAAAAGCCGCCCGACCAAAAGCCGCCCGACCAAAAGCCGCCCGACCAAAAGCCGCCCGACCAAAAGCCGCCCGACCAAAAGCCGCCCGACCAAAAGCCGCCCGACCAAAAGCCGCCCGACCAAAAGCCGCCGGACCAAAAGTCGCCCGACCAAAAGTCGCCCGACCAAAAGTCGCCCGTCCCAAAGTCGCCCGTCCCAAAGTCGCCCGTCCCAAAGTCGCCCGACCAGAAGTCGCCCGACCAGAAGTCGCCCGACCAGAAGTAGCCCGACCAGAAGTCGCCCGACCAAAAGTCGCCCAACCAAAAGTTGTAGCAGACAATGGTTCTTAGGCTATAAAAGCAGTGCTGAACGGTACTCACGAGTGTGCGGGGCTGGGGGCGGCGCAGCAGGCGGCACCATTGGCTGCTGGGGAGCTGTCGTCGTAACTGTAGGTGTAGTTGTAATTGTAGTTGTAGTTGGAGTAGCCGCGGGGGCGAGCGCGCCGGCTAGGCTCGGGCGTCGCTTGAGGGGCAGCGGCGGCTGTCGTTGCGGCGCCATAGGAGACGGACGCGCCGGCGGAGGCGGCCGGGGGCGGCGGGGGCGGCAGCGGTGGCGGGGGCGGCGTGCAGAAGGCCGTCTCCTGCAGGCGGCACGGCCGCGGCTGCTTGCGCGGCGGCGAGGCGCTGCTGCTGCTGTGTCTGTCAAGAGAAGGAGGGTGGCCAGTTACTAAGAAAGCTGTACGAACACGTTTGAAAGAAGATCTTATTATTCGAGATGGCAGCTTTCAACTCCATAATGCATGGGACGCAGTAGATTCTATAGTATCTTCAGGAAGATAAGATATATATATAGTCTCTGCGACAGTTTTAATTCTACAGGCCAACAAGTCGGCAGAGGGCGTGCATGCAATGTCACCATTACGCGCGCATCTGCGCACCTCTGATGGAGCCATTGTTCAAAGATGGTGCTAATCTCGACAGAAAGCGTTAATGCCCATGCAACTCCACGCTAATTTTTAGTGCAAACATGGTGACATGTGAGCCGTGGTAAAAATTGCTGTCTTGAACAGTGCGCCGCAGCACGTAGTGTGAAGTCAGTCGGAGGCAGTTGGTCATTCAGTCAGTCTGTCACTCTCGGTGAGTCTGGTCAGTTGGTCAGCCGGCTCAGTGTGGGGCAGTCAGTGTCTGTCTGTCGTCCGGAGTGCTAGCACGTGTTAGGCCGCCAGTCTGCTCTAGTTTGTTCAGATGATGATGATGATGATGTTGGGTTTGTGGGGCGCTCAACTGCGTGGGTATCAGCGCCCGTACAATGATCCAATCTGTGCTCAGTCCAATTTCGCCACTTTCCTGGATGATGATGAAATGATGAGGACAACACAAACACCCAGTCATCTCGAGGCAGGTGAAAATCCCTGACCCCGCCGGGAATCGAACCCGGGACCACGTGCTCGGGAAGCGAGAACGCTACCGCGAGACCACGAGCGGCGGACTAGTTTGTTCAGGCAACGGTCATTGGCGGTTGGATCGATCGGTTGGTCAGTCGCGCACTGAGACACAAGATGACTTGTCCGTCTTGAGCGTCGGCGCATGTGAGGTCCCCATGTCAGTCCAGTGGACCGCGCCATATAGAGAGAGGCGTAGTGGCTTCGCGGCCAACAGGAGAGCAACAGAAGTCAACCCACGACATCAGTCTGGCCGGTGCGAGCTGCGACGCCGTGAGACGGGAGATCGGCGCGCCTTCCTGCTTCCGTTGAAGCGGCTGTCAGCAGACGGGTCGGGAGAGCGTTTTCGGGGTGCAGCGCCAGATCTTCGCCATAAATCGCAGTTTGTTAGAAGTAATTCTTGATATGTTGTTTCAGTTAGTTGTTAAATTCTAATTGTTTTCTTGGTCAGTCTCCCATCCCGAGCTTACTCGTTTGTCTCTCGTCCGAATTTGTTAGGCATTTGGTGTCTGTCTGTCTGTTTGTCTGTCTGTCGGTCTGCCGTACGTTAATAGCTGCCTGTGTCATGTTTGTCGGATTCGGTGTTAACGAATTTACTGCTTAAGGTGTAAAGGCCGAAATCCTGAAATATGTTTTAATCTTGCCTATCATCTTGCGAGGTGGTATATGTTTAATGTACGGCATATTGGTACATTTTATGTAAAACTGCATTTCATGGATTTTATTTAAATGGTCATTTTAGTATATAAAGTTGCCACCCTTCCACCGTAAGAGTTCTTTTAAAAACAAGTTGCACATTCGGCGGCAAATGAATTTTAAAGTGAGTGTTTTGTACCTTTTCCATCCCTCCTACCGGGTGCATAGTTTATGTGTTTGTGTGAGTTGTTAAAATTTTTAGTTTAAAATAATCTGGTGTGTTGCAGATTTGCACCAGTGTAGTCTTTCAGAAGTAGTTGTGAGCGGTCGTGACTACGGCCATGTTAAAAGAGAGCGGCAAGGTTCTCAGCCCGAAGGCTCCTACTGTCATAAAAAAAAATTGTTATTTCTGCCTCTGAATAATTGTAACTTGATACTTAGAGGGTGCTTTCTGATTGTAATTTTAAATCTGTTATTAAAGAAAGGGTTTTAGGAATAAAATTTCCATTTGATGAAATTTCATTTGTTTGCATCAGTTACTCCCTGGCAACTACTTCCTCGTTCTCATAGTGTGATTAAATGTGTTAATGTTCTTGATGAAATTTCATTTGTTTCCATCAGTTACTCCCTGGAAACTACTTCCACGTTCACATAGTGTGATGAAATGTGTTAATGTTCTTTATGAATCACTAGTAAATAAAGTAAACTCTTTATGAATAGATTTTGAAAGTAAATTCACGGTTCAACGTGCATTAGCAGCCTCCAGTGTAAAACACTCCCCAGAAACTGGCTGACTGGTTATCAGCTGCAATGTGTTTGTCATTCAGCTGCAATTCCGGAAGCTCATGGAATCCATTCCTACCTACATTGTTTTGTTCTGACCGTCAGTTATATCAATGATTTGATGTGGACCGTCAAAGACTTCCTTTCTCTGTGCCAGCCTCTTCGTATCAGAGTAGTGCGTACATCCATTGCCTTCAATTCTATCTTGTTCATTCTGCGAGTTCTCTACACTACTCTAACATTCAAGTTTCCATCTCCTATCTTGTAAGTCCTCTTCTTGCATGGCTCTGTCCTACATCGTACGCCTCACTCCATCATTTCAATGGATCCAGAATCTCCCTCTTTCACTGTATCCTGGAGGTCAGCAGTGCGAATTTTTAGAAGGGCGTCTGTCCTCTGGAATGCTTCTAAGACGTGCATACCACGTCAGGCGTTTGTTTTCAATTGTCTCTACAATATGTTTGCTAACCCCCATCTGTTCGCACAGTACTTCATTTCTTATTTTCTCTCTTCTTGTTATGTTACAAATTCTCAAACACTCCATTTCCATTGCGTTTAATTTCGTCTCATGTTCGCTGGAGACTTTTCATAGTTCAGCACCATACAGAGTAATGCTGTCAACTATAGTTACGTATACACTTCTTTTCAAATTTTTAACGTATTTTATTCCGAATAATAGAGTCTAGGTGCTTAATTATCATCTTCCCTTTTCTTGTTGTGCTTTCTTTCCTCAATGCTTCCACCCTTGTCCGAAGTGATTGTCCAAAGATATTTATTTGATCAAATGATTCAAATGGCTCTGACCACTGTGTGACTTAACTTCTGAGGTCATCAGTCCCCTAGACTTAGAACTACTTAAACCTAAGTAGCCGAAGGACATCACACACATCCATGCCCGAGGCAGGATTCGAAACTACGACCGTAGCGGTTGCGCGGCTCCAGACCAGTGCCTAGAACCGCTCGGCTACACCGCCCAGCATTTATTTGATCAACTGCATATACCTGTATATTTATCATCCATAACAATATCACTTCGTGTACGTTCGACAACCAAGTTCTGAGTTTTGTGATGTTTATTTTCATATCCCACTACTCAAATACTTCAAGGCTTAAAGAAGAATATAAGCAGTGGGATACGAAAATAAATTTTAAATATGAAATCTAATTTTATTCCGATTTTGATGAACTTTACCTTCAAGATAAATGTTAGATTACTGTCTACATGTTTTCGTAATCTGATTAGAAACCTCTATTGCGTGCCGCGCGGGATTAGCTGAGCGGTCTCAGTCGCTGCAATCATGGACTGTGTGGCTGGTCCCGGCGGAGGTTCGAGTCCTCCATCGGGCATGGGTGTGTGTGTGTATGACCTTACGATAATTTAGGTTAAGTAGTGAGTCAGCTTAGGGACTGATGACCTTAGCGGTTAAGTCCCATAAGATTTCACACACATTTGAACATTCTGAACATCTATTATGTAATACATAAAGGGGAATTACACGATACCGTAATGCTCATTTGAACATACATAGGCTATATACTTTTTAGTATAAAGTAACTATAGCGGTATACCTTTTTAAGAAATTTGTAAAGCTTTAATAAATGTGTGAAATGTTAAATCATTAAGCACATGCACATAATTTTGGAATGAAAATACACTCCTGGAAATGGAAAAAAGAACACATTGACACCGGTGTGTCAGACCCACCATACTTGCTCCGGACACTGCGAGAGGGCTGTACAAGCAATGATCACACGCACGGCACAGCGGACACACCAGGAACCGCGGTGTTGGCCGTCGAATGGCGCTAGCTGCGCAGCATTTGTGCACCGCCGCCGTCAGTGTCAGCCAGTTTGCCGTGGCATACGGAGCTCCATCGCAGTCTTTAACACTGGTAGCATGCCGCGACAGCGTGGACGTGAACCGTATGTGCAGTTGACGGACTTTGAGCGAGGGCGTATAGTGGGCATGCGGGAGGCCGGGTGGACGTACCGCCGAATTGCTCAACACGTGGGGCGTGAGGTCTCCACAGTATATCGATGTTGTCGCCAGTGGTCGGCGGAAGGTGCACGTGCCCGTCGACCTGGGACCGGACCGCAGCGACGCACGGATGCACGCCAAGACCGTAGGATCCTACGCAGTGCCGTAGGGGACCGCACCGCCACTTCCCAGCAAATTAGAGACACTGTTGCTCCTGGGGTATCGGCGAGGACCATTCGCAACCGTCTCCATGAAGCTGGGCTACGGTCCCGCACACCGTTAGGCCGTCTTCCGCTCACGCCCCAGCATCGTGCAGCCCGCCTCCAGTGGTGTCGCGACAGGCGTGAATGGAGGGACGAATGGAGACGTGTCGTCTTCAGCGATGAGAGTCGCTTCCGCCTTGGTGCCAATGATGGTCGTATGCGTGTTTGGCGCCGTGCAGGTGAGCGCCACAATCAGGACTGCATACGACCGAGGCACACAGGGCCAACACCCGGCATCAGGGTGTGGTGAGCGATCTCCTACACTGGCCGTACACCACTGGTGATCGTCGAGGGGACACTGAATAGTGCACGGTACATCTAAACCGTCATCGAACCCATCGTTCTACCATTCCTAGACCGGCAAGGGAACTTGCTGTTCCAACAGGACAATGCACGTCCGCATGTATCCTGTGCCACCCAACGTGCTCTAGAAGGTGTAAGTCAACTACCCTGGCCAGCAAGATCTCCGAATCTGTCCCCCATTGAGCATGTTTGGGACTGGATGAAGCGTCGTCTCACGCGGTCTGCACGTCCAGTACGAACGCTGGTCCAACTGAGGCGCCAGGTGGAAATGGCATGGCAAGCCGTTCCACAGGACTACATCCAGCATCTCTACGATCGTCTCGATGGGAGAATAGCAGCCTGCATTGCTGCGAAAGGTGGATATACACTGTACTAGTGCCGACGTTGTGCATGCTCTGTTGCCTGTGTCTATGTGCCTGTGGTTCTGTCAGTGTGATCATGTGATGTATCTGACCCCAGGAATGTGTCAATAAAGTTTCCCCTTCCTGGGACAATGAATTCATGGTGTTCTTATTTCAATTTCCAGGAGTGTATCATATGGGAACTGAGCGATTGATAACATTTTCCGACCGTTGCTTGCAGAACCTTGGCGACTAATTTCGAAAATACTGTCATGAATATTGTTGTGGACTGGCGGGACAGCCAATCCACAATGACGGGTAGCCGAAAGGCGCGCGTTTAAGCTCACGCAGGCTGGCGTGAGGTCTGGAACAGGTAAAGGAAGTTATAGTAGCAAAGAACGTACGTAGCTGCGGGAATACTTAACTTCAATCCATAATTGGTGAACATCGGTCTGACGGTACATGCATCACAAGATAAATAGCAAATGATAATGGCGCCTTGCTAGGTCGTAGCAAATGACGTAGCTGAAGGCTATGCTAACTATCGTCTCGGCAAATGAGAGCGTAATTTGTCAGTGAACCATCGCTAGCAAAGTCGGCTGTACAACTGGGGCGAGTGCTAGGAAGTCTCTCTAGACCTGCCGTTTGGCGGCGCTCGGTCTGCAATCACTAACAGTGGCGACACGAGGGTCCGACGTATACTACCGGACCGCGGCCGATTTAAAGGCTACCACCTAGCAAGTGTGGTGTCTGGCGGTGACACCACAAATACGTGTCACCCCGAAATATAGAACAGCATTCAGTGAAAGTTATTTGACCTGCCACAATAGTGAGTAATCTACTTTTTGAGATCCCCTCGTACTTTACTTTAATGTTTATAACTTTGTAAGATGCAGTTTCCTACGTACGGAGAAATGATCATCATACTAAAATAAGAGAAATCAGAGCTCGAACGGAAAGATTTAGGTGTTCCTTTTTCCCATGCGCCATTCAAGAGTGGAATGGTAGAGAAGTAGTAGAGTAATGGTTCGATGAACCTTCTGCCAGGCACTTAGTGCGACCTGCAGACTGCAGAGTAACCATATAGATGTAGATGTTTATGGTCTTCGGCTGGACGGCAACGTACCCAGCGGGCACACACTTTTCATTACCCTAGCTCGTGGACGAGTGTGTCAGCACTGCCAACAGAGACCTCCAGTTGACCAGCGAGGTCTTTCGTAGTGATCCGCCGATTACCTCGAATGAGAGTGTCCCCACGTTCCAACACTGCATTGAGTGACAGCTGTGTGCGGCCGGATGGCACGCGGGACATCGGGTAGATTTGCGCGACATCGTTGCGTTAATAACACACGCCACGCCCAACGACTCACCATGCTTTTGTTCAATGCCAGTTCTGCACAGAAATTCTGTATGCGCCCGTGAATATCTGCGATGCGCTGGTTTTCAGCCAAAAGAAACACAGTGACAGTTCTCTGCTTGGAATGCACCTCCGTTACGGACGCCGTTTCAAATGATACATTACTGGCCATTAAAATTGCTAAACTAAGAAGAAATACAGATGATAGACGGGTATTCATTGGACAAGTATATTATACTAGAACTGACATGTGACTACATTTTCACGCAATTTGGGTGCATAGATCCTGAGAAATCAGTACGCAGAAAAACCACTTCTGTCCGCAATAACGGCCTTGATACGCATGGGCATTGAGTCAAAAAGAGCTTGGATGGCGTGTACAGGTACAGCTGCCCATGCAGATTCAACACGATACCACAGTTCATCAAGAGTAGTGACTGGCGTATTGTGACGAGACAATTGCTAGGCCACCATTGACCAGACGTTTTCAATTGGTGAGAGATCTGGAGAATGTGCTGGCCAGGGCAGCAGCCGAACATTTTCTGTATCCAGAAACGCCCGTACAGGACCTGCAACATGCGGTCGAGCATTATCCTGCAGAAATGTAGGGTTTCGCAGGGATCGAATGAAGGGTAGAGCCACGGGTCGTAACACGGCTGAAATGTAACGTCCATGATTCAAAGTGCAGTCAATGCGAACAAGAGGTGACCGAGACGTGTAACCAATGGCACCCCATACCATCACGCCGGGTGATACGCCAGTATGGCGATGACGAATACTCGCTTCCAATGTGCGTTCACCGCGATGTCGCCAAGCACGGATGAAACCATTATGATGCTGTAAACAGAACCTGGATATATGCGAAAAAATGACGTTTTGCCATTCGTGCACCCTGATCTGTCGTTAAGTACACCATCACAGGCGCTCCTGTCTGTGATGCAGCGGCAAGGGTAACCGCAGCCGTGGTCTCCGGGCTGATAGTCCATGCTGCTGCAAACGTAGTCGAACTGTTCGTGCAGATGGTTGTTGTCTTGCAAACTTCCCCATCTGTTGGCTCGGGAATCGAGACGTGGCTGCAGGGTCCGTTACAGCCATGCAAATAAGATGCCTGTCATTTCGACTGCTAGTGATACGAGGCAGTTGGGATCCAGCACGGCGTTCCGTATTACCCTACTGGACCGACCGATTCCATATTGTGCTAACAGTCATTGGATCTCGGCCAACGCGAGCAGCTATGTCGCGATACGATAAACCGCAATCGCGATAGGCTAAAATCTGATCTTTATCAAAGTCGGAAACGTGATGGTACGCATTTCTCCTCATTCCACGAGGCATCACAACAACGTAGCACCAGGCAACGCCGGTCAACTGCTGTTTGTGTATGAGAAATCGGTTGGAAACGTTCCTCATGTCAGCACGTTGTATGTGTCGCCACCGGCGCCAACCTTGTGTGAATGCTCTGAAAAGCTAATCAATCGCATACCACAGAACCTTCTTCCTGTCGGTTAAATTTCGTGTCTGTAGCACGTCATCTTCGTGGTGTAGCAATTTTAATGGCCAGTAAGTGTACGTACATACAGAGCCGCCACCTAAAGCAACTTCAAGAAACTATCGTGGCTGAAGCGGGAATATACCAGCATGTCCAACAACAAATTCCGAATTTTTTCAACCGAAACGGACCATGAAAAAAATCTGTTGCATTACTTATGGGATGTCCCCCGATGTAATAGAGGAAATTTCAAGGAATGGAAAATCTATAAGAAAATGAAATTACATAAAATCACACGACATTGAGCTTCATAATCTATTTAACCACATAAAATACGAGCATTACTACGGCAATGCGAACTTTTTCACCGGTTTCAGTGCACACAAGAGTCTATGCAGAAACTTTTAAATGATTAATAATGTCCGGAAAGCATTACGCGGTTGGAATCGGAGCGTGATAACATCACTTATAATTGAAACTTCCTTGCAGATTAAAACTCGGGACCTTTGCCTTTCGCGGGCAAGTGCTCTACCAACTGAGCTACCGAAGCACGACTCACGCCCTGTCCTCACAGCTTTACTTCTGCCAGTATCTCGTCTCCTACCTTCCAAACTTTACAGAAGCTCTCCTGCGAACCTTGCAGAACTAGCACTCCTGAAAGAAAGGATATTGCGGAGACATGGCTTAGCCACAGTCTGGGGGACGTTTCCAGAATGAGATTTTCACTCTGCAGCGGAGTGTGCGCACACTCCGCTGCAGAGTGAAAATCTCATTCTGGATCACTTATAATTACTACGAGGGGCTTTCAATAAGTACACCATCACAGTTTTTTTCCTTGGCCAGTTGCGGTTGAAAACTGTGGAATTTGTTGTTGAACATCACGGAACATTTTCGCTTTAGCCGCTATAGTTCCATGAAGTTCCGTTAAGTGGCGGCGCTACGTACTCCTCAAAATTGCGTCTGTAGCAGAGGTGCGTTCCAAACAGAGCTGTCAATGTGTTTCTTTTGACGGATTACCTGAGCATCGCTTGTATTGATAAGCGCCTGCAGAGTGTCTTCGGAGACAGGCAAGTGAACAAAAGCGCGGTGAGTCACAGGGCGAGACATCTGTCACCATCGTAACAAGGTCGCGCGAACCTGTCCGACATCCGGCGTGCTTGCCGGCCGTAAACAGTTGTCACTTTCGCAGTGTTGGAAACTGAAGAAACGGCTTTAACATGTTCGTAGAAACAAAAATGCAAACGAAATACATCTCCATGACAACCTAACACCTCACAAGAGTCTGCGCAACCGACATGAGCTCGCAATACTCCAGTGGACTGTTCTCCCTCATCCACAATATAGCCCGGATCTTACATCTTCCGCCTTCCATCTGCTTGACGGATTGCACTCCGCGGGAAACAGTATGTGCATGATGGGGAAGGTACTAATGCTGTAAGACGTTGCCTCCGACGTCGACCAATAGAGTGGTACCGTGCGTGCAGACGAGCCCTCCCAGTGATGTGGCTTAAGGCAGAAAAATAGAGTTTTGCAGCCAAAAGAGTGTGAAATTGTATGACGTATTGGAATCCTGCATGAAACCAACTTCCTAAAAAAAAAGATTCATTACTTACTGAACACTCCTCACAGTTTCGCCCTTTTTCTGCTGGTGATTCTTGTAGACAGCATTTTAGAGATGATGATCACCCAAGGCTTTGTCTACACCAACACTTTGAGTGTGTCGTAAAGTGCATTCACTGTGGTGTGTGCGGCAGGATCATAAAAGCGAAATGAGGTGCAAATGACTGCTAGACGGGAGTGTCTAAATCAACTTATCAGGAGGCTATAAGGTGAGCAGAAAGTCCATCTCTGATACCGACAATTAATCTATAAGCAACTGCGCTTCATATAACTACGTCTTTGATTGCGAATGGTAACTTACACTGTTCGTTATGGACGCACCTACACATCTGTTCTCTCCGAGAAAGGAAACAAGCATGTGTGCACACCAACATGCTGTAACAAATATGGGCCAACCCCTTGCGTTGACCTGAACGTAATCGCGTGGGTACTGTTACACGTTGTTGTTGTTGTGGTCCTCAGTCCTGAGACTGGTTTGATGCAGCTCTCCATGCCACTCTATCCTGTGCAAGCTTCTTCATATCCCAGTACCTACTGCAACCTACATCCTTCTGAATCTGTTTAGTGTATTCATCTCTTGGTCTCCCACTACGATTTTTACCCTCCACGCTGCCCTCCAATACTAAATTGGTGATCCCCTGATGCTTCAGAACATGTCCTACCAACCGATCCCTTCTTCTGGTCAAGTTGTGCCACAAACTTCTCTTCTCCCCAATCCTATTCAATACTACCTCATTAGTTATGTGATCTACCCATCTAATCTTCAGCATTCTTCTGTAGCACCACATTTCGAAAGCTTCTATTCTCATCTTGTCCAAACTATTTATCGTCCATGTTTCACTTCCATACATGGCTACACTCCATACAAATACTTTCAGAAACGACTTCCTGACACTTAAATCTATACTCGATGTTAACAATTTTCTCTTCTTCAGAAACGCTTTCCTTGCCATTCCCAGTCTACATTTTATATCCTCTCTATTTAGACCATCATCAGTTATTTTGCTCCCCAAATAGCAAAATTCCTTTACTACTTTAAGTGTTTCATTTCCTAAACTAATTCCCTCAGCATTACCCGACTTAATTCGACTACATTCCATGATCCTCGTTTTGCTTTTGTTGATATTCATCTTATACCCTCCGTTCAAGACACTGTCCATTCCATTCAACTGCTCTTCCAAGTCCTTTGCTGTCTCTGACAGAATTACAATGTCATCGGCGAACCTCAAAGTTTTTATTTCTTCTCCATGGATTTTAATACCTACTCCGAATTTTTCTTTTGTTTCTTTTACTGCTTGCTCAATATACAGATTGAATAACATCGGGGAGAGGCTACAACCCTGTCTTACTCCCTTCCCAGTCACTGCTTCCCTTTCATGTCCCTCGACTCTTATAACTGCCATCTGGTTTCCGTACAAACTGTAAATAGCCTTTCGCTCCCTGTATTTTACCCCTGCCACCTTTAGAATTTGAAAGAGAGTATTCCAGTCAACATTGTCAAAAGCTTTCTCTAAGTCTACAAATGCTAGAAACGTAGGTTTGCCTTTCCTTCATCTTTCTTCTAAGGTAAGTCGTAAGGTCAGTATTGCCTCACGTGTTCCAATATTTCTACGGAATCCAAACTGATCTTCCCCGATGTCCGCTTCTACTAGTTTTTCCATTCGTCTGTAAAGAATTCGTGTTAGTATTTTGCAGCTGTGGCTTATTAAACTGATTGTTCGGTAATTGTCACGTCTGTCAACACCTGCTTTCTTAGGGATATATATTATATATTATATTATTATATTCTTCTTGAAGTCTGAGGGTATTTCGCCTGTTTCATACATCTTGCTCACCAGATGGTAGAGTTTAGTCAGGACTGGCTCTCCCAAGGCCGTCAGTAGTTCCAGTGGAATGCTGTCTACTCCCGGGGCCTTGTTTCAACTCAGGTCTTTCAGTGCTTTGTCAAACTCTTCAGGCAGTATCGTATCTCCCATTTCATCTTCATCCTCTTCCATTTCCATAATATTGTCCTCAAGTACATCGCCCTTGTATATACCCTCTATATACTCCTTCCACCTTTCTGCTTTCCCTTTTTTGCTTAGAACTGGGTTTCCGTCTGAGCTCTTGATGTTCATACAAGTGGTTCTCTTATCTCGTAAGGTCTGTTTAATTTTCCTGTAGGCAGTATCTATCTTACCCCTAGTGAGATAACCCTCTACATCATTACATTTGTCCTCTAGCCATCCCTGCTTAGCCATTTTGCACTTCCTGTCGATCTCATTTTTGAGACCTTTGTATTCCTTTTTGCCCGCTTCATTTACTGTATTTTTATATTTTCTCCTTTCATCAATTAAATTGTTGTGGTCTTCAGTCCAGAGACTGGTTTGATGCAGCTCTCCATGCTACTCTGTCCTGTGCAAGCTTCTTCATTTCTCAGTACCTACTGGAACCTACATCCTTTCATCAATTAATTTCAATATTTCTTCTGTTACCCAAGGATTTCTACTAGCCATCGTCTTTTTACCTACTTGATCCTCTGCTGCCTTCACTACTTCATCCCTCAAAGCTACCCATTCTTCTTCTACTGTATTTCTTTCCCCCATTCCTGTCAATTGTTCCTTTATGCTCTCCCTGAAACTCTGTACAACCTCTGGTTCTTTCAGTTTATCCAGGTCCCATCTCGTTAAATTCCCACCTTTTTGCAGTTTCTTCAGTTTTACTCTACAGGTCGTAACCAATAGATTGTGGTCAGAGTCCACATCTGCCCCTGGAAATGTTTTACAATTTAAAACCTGGTTCCTAAATCCCTGTGTTACCATTATATAATCTATGTGATACCTTTCAGTATCTCCAGGGTTCTTCCATGTATACAACGTTCTTTCATGATTCTTAAACCAAGTGTTAGCTATGATTAAGTTATGCTCTCTGCAAAATTCTACGAGGCGGCTTCCTCTTTCATTTCTTAGCCCCAATCCGTATTCACCTACTACGTTTCCTTCTCTCCCTTTTCCTACACTCGAATTCCAGTCACCCATGACTATTAAATTTTCGTCTCCCTTCACTATCTGAATAATTTCTTTTATTTCATCATACATTTCTTCAATTTCTTCGTCATTTGCAGAGCTAGTTGGCATATAAACTTGTACTACTGTAGTAGGTGTGCGCTTCGTATCTATCTTGGCGACAACAATGCGTTCACTGTGCTGTTTGTAGTATCTGACCCGGATTCCTATTTTCCTATTCATTATTAAACCTACTCCTGCATTACCCCTATTTGATTTCGTGTTTATAGCCCTGTAGTCACCTGACCAGAAGTCTTGTTCCTCCTGCCACCGAACTTTACTAATTCCCACAATATCTAACTTTAACCTATCCATTTCCCATTTTAAATTTTCTAACCTACCTGCCCGATTAACGAATCTGACATACTGTTACACACAAGAGGGTAAATCCATTACGACTACAAGATTAATTGCTCACTCTACTCTACGGCGCAAATAATTTATTGCACTGAAAGTCACCTTACGAACCTGCACAATGGACTGAGGATGATAACCTCGACTGGGGGCGAAGTACTAGCGCAATAAGGCGCTTCACCTTCTGTCATGACGGTTTGGCTAGAAAATTACATGACTTATCGTGCTGCTTGGCTTTTGTGCATTTTTCCTTTTTTGTGATTTTTTATATTTTTTATTTTAAAATAAAAGAAAGATTAAAGGATAGTGAGAGGGACAGTGAGAGAAATGGAAAACGAACGGCCTAAGTGACTGGCCAGTGGTAATTGTAAAAGTCTCCGCTACGCCTGGTAATTGCCTAGCGTGTGTTCATTACTGAACTTGGCCCTGTAATTGCCCTTTCTGTCTAAGTTCGTCTCTGGCAAATGTTTCATCGGGAAGCTTCTTCCTTCTGTCTCTCCTACCCGACCGGAACTCTTCCCACACCCACGATTCTGTAATGTCGACCAGGCTGTCCCATTGGGAGGGCGTGAATATGGGGTAAGAGTTGATGATGGCTAACTCTTTGTCCGTGGCTGCTTCTGCTAATATGGTACGCCATCTATATGTCCGTAGGTCGAGCGGTTGATGGGGGAGGGGAGGCTTTGGCTGGCCGGGTGGGGTGAAGGGGTATGGGAGATCTGAATGGGGGTAGGACCCGTTCTTCAGTGTCGCTGCGATGTTCTTCACGACGTCCTGTACGTTGCTCACGTTAGGGAATGGTAAGCTAAGTCTCCTCTGCTTCGTTGGCTTCTCGGCTTGCGAGGAGTCAGGAGGCGCCTTAGCGCCCTTGCTTGCGGCTGCCACCTTGGAGAGGGGCAGCCCAGGCGGCACATCCTCCGTTTCCATGGGCGCCACCTCTTGCATTGCTGCAGGGGGCGGAGCGGCAGTTGTTTGCGTGGTGGCGTCGACCCCCACCGAACGACTCACGGCGGGGGCGGCGGGAACTGGCGGCATCTTCTTGATTGCCCGCAGCTCGTCGCGCAGCCGTTGGAGCTGGCGATGGACTGCTGCGAGCTCCTCCTTCAGTGCGGCCCTTTCGGCCGCGAAGGCGGCGTGTAAGCCGGCCAGAGCTTCATCGGTGGAGGCTTCAAGACGGCGCGGCTCGCACCCCTCGCCGGAGCGGGGGGGCGGGTCGGCCGACGAGGCGCTTGACGTCGCCGCAGGGCGTGGTGCGGCGGGTAGACGGCGTGACTCGCGGAGGTAGCCGCAGCTACGCGAGTTGGCGGCATGTGGTCCGCCGCAGTTCGCGCAGCAACAGGCTAACCCACGAGGCTTCGTGCAGCTGCGGGTGTCGTGATCCGCCGCGCACTTCAAGCACGCGACGGCGTTCTTACACCCGCTCGCAGTATGCCCCAGCCGCTGGCAGTTGTAGCACTGGAGCATCGTCCCATTCCACTGCGTTCGCTTACGCCTTGGCTGCCGTTGGCGACCGCCAGTGAACCCCATCGCTTTGATAAGGGCTTCCACTGCGGCAGCAATCTGCTTCCCAGACATAGCGCTGCGTGTGCGGTGACGAAGTGCGTTGCAGCGACTCTAACACCGGAATGTGGGGGCGTTTGGCAGTGACTTGTGAAAAAGCCACGTGCGTTAGTTCCAGTATGTCTGGGACCTTAAGAGTCTTGTTACCTCTCGAGCCAAACACCGCAACCTGGCTCCAGATCAGTACTGTTAGGTTCATATTGTAATGGTACAGTAGCAAATCTAAAAATGCAGCATTTGTATGATATTCTCGACGCTGTGAAAATGATTGTTTTTCATGTTTCTACGATACGTATCTTCCTCTGTGGTATAAAACGATGGACGTAGTCCAAATAAAGAGGATTTGGGTTTTCATTTTTGCCTTAAAAATTGAATTGTTATGCTTTCTTAATTTAAGTAACTTTGTAACGCCGGAAATGGATATCCTCCTGTTTCCATCGATTGTACTTTAAATTTTTTCCTTATTTTGTCACCTGAAGATATGGCATTTCTGTCTCTTTATTATAATTGTTTCACTATTTTTATATATATATTTATGCATTTCTGTCGATCTATAATTGGTTTGTTTTGTAAATATTATTTGTATTTTTACGCTGGGTCTTGCCTAGGGAAAACTATGCCATCAAACGAATACATCGATAGGTCGTGTGGAGAACCAAAGTGTTTAGGATCTTTGGTAGTGTTAACTCTGTCGCGTGGAGCGCGGGCAGAGAGGGAGTCTGGCTGGGGTAGTGCAGTGGAGCAGGTGTGTTGTGTGACGCTTCCGCGAGTTGCCGCGCTTTCGGGGTTGGGCAGCATGTAATTGCGCTCGACTTGCTACGATAGTTTCTGATACGGTGTTGCGCACGGGAAGCATTAGCTGGCGCACATCAAGAGCCCGTTTCGCCTGGTGACCGTGTCGAGAAGAAGGCGCGCCAACATCCAGCTTCTGCATCAGCGACGGCCGACAATGAGTGACTGTCGCCACCTCCTCGATCGACGGCTTCAAACCTTCAATCAAGCAACAAGGAAGACTGGAAGCACGCAAAGTTTTAGAACTGTATGGCAGACCTCAGCTTTTCAAACTGTTCAAATCACAAAATTACAGCAACGTAGCATGAACCTTTGTTGCTCATTGTTCCAATTGCATTACCAAGCAGGGTCCCTCCCTTTTCCGGAATGAACCCGAGTGTCGTTGAAATTCAAACGCCAGCATCATTCGATTTCACTGCTTTAATTTCAAAGTTCAGTTAAGGTATTCATAGCTGGCTACAATATTTAAATTACACAGTCACAAATTAAGAGAGCGATTTTTGTTACCGTATTTTAGCTTACCTGTGGATACAGCTCAGCTTGGTACGTACTAAATGTTACTATTGTTAATTGTTCAGAATCATTTAATTCAAGTTCAAAGTTAAATCTCTTATTTCTAAATTGTGTAGATTCAAGTAGCTTTTGAAATGATTGTTGAGGTAGTCCAAGACTAACCGTATTTTACTGAATTTCGATGTGCTTCAGAAAGAAAGCTCACTATTAACTTCAGTCAGTAAATTAACTTTCGATTTTCCGGTTTTATTAATTCTTTTGCTAATTTAACTCAGAGTGTAGCGAAATTTATTACTTCTGACACTTTCAATTTTCACACTACACGTGTCAACCTTCAGTTGCCACGCTTCTAGTGCTAATTATATGTGTAATTACCTTTCTTTTTTCAGTTACTATAGTAATTGTCCTTAGGACTGGCGACCGTAATTTCCACCAAATCTCAAATATCTAATTACCGCTAGTTAATTGTTAACGTAACGGCCGCACATTTACTTTCAAATGGCTCTGAGCACTATGGGACTCAACTGCTGAGGTCATTAGTCCCCTAGAACTTAGAACTAGTTAAACCTAACTAACCTAAGGACATCACAAACATCCATGCCCGAGGCAGGATTCGAACCTGCGACCGTAGCGGTCTTGCGGTTCCAGACTGCAGCGCCTTTAACCGCACGGCCACTTCGGCCGGCCACATATACTTTCTTTATTAACTTTACCCCTTTTCAAAATTAATTTCCACCAGTTTCATTAGCCTTTTTCCTTTCATTTAGATGTAAACCTTTCCTCCCTCTTTACCGACAAATTGACTTCGGTGACGATTGCTTTTCCCAAATTTCCATTAGGTACACGCGGTTTTATTTTTCACTGTCATTAAGGTCGATAAGTAAGGGGGAGGTTACAACTTGTATGGACAGTATTTCACAAAACATCGGCAAAGAGAGATTTTGTGTCCAATATTTTAATTAGAAACAAGACGGTGTCCATTATTCATAAAAAATGATGAGTTTTATAATTACAGGACGTTCGTATTTCAAACTGAACGAGAAAAAAATGATTCTGTGGAGGTATGAACCAACAATCCGTTACCCACAGGTTGCTATTATTGCGTTACGCTATCGACTGCGCTACACGTAAGATTTGAATTCAATTGTAACTGAATTATATAAAAAAACTTCAAAGCCAATTATTTCCGAAAATTTATGAAAATCATTCTTGGCAGTTTTTAGCCTTATTCCACACACGTGTTTCACTACGAACAGAAAGCAGCCTCGGTCATTTTTATACGGCGCATTAACAGTGCGATAATCAGAGCATATTGTTGCAGAGGTTCTGACTGTACACTATTTTTGAAATAAAACTACGTAGCAAAAGCGTGATTAAGAAAAACGTTGATGGCTGTTAATACAATATCTTAAAGATTCGTTTAATGGAACTTAGAAATAATACAGGGTATTCCAAAATAATATATACACTCCTTCAAACAGAATATCACTTTAATTAAAGGAGACGAAAATACAGTTTTTTATAGGTTATAATTTAGAGGGTGGTGGAAAACATAACAACGCTTTCTTTTGGAACAGAATTGTCAGCAAACATGGCGTTATCGTTTGAACAACGGACATGGGTGCTAACGTGTTAGTGGAAAACTGAGAATGCTAGTGCGGTACGTCGACGTCGGAGAGTTGAATTTGGGACATCACCACCGACAAGAGTAATTACAAGAATAAGAGATAGATTTGAAGCCCAAGGAACGGTGCACGATATGAAGAAGGGAATACTTCAACAGACAACGAGTGTGTTGATGCAGTAATCCAGGCATACACACGATCCCCGAATAAATCTGCGAGGCAATGCTCCCGTGAGACTGGGAGCTGCAGAAGCAGTGTCCATACAATTTTGCGGTCTCAGAACTTTAAGCCTTAGATTCCGGCGCGCAGGTCGTCCAATGTGGTGTCGAATGTAATAAGACCTGCACCATGGCGGCCGGACCTGCTCCGTCAAGGACCTTCCGGCCATTGACGCCAAATGCTCATTTCCATTTCCATTCCAAGACTTCTCCATGCTCTTAAGGAGGGTGAGCCTGATAGGCGAAGCGAATTTTGTGAGTGGTTCATTAACAGGTGTGAAGAAGAGCAACGTTTCAAAGATCGAATTCTTTGGTAAGATGAAGGGACGTTTCAACTTGATGGAACAATTAACCGCCATAATTGCGTGTACTGGGACAGGGAGAATCCACAAGTAACCGAGCAAAGGCATGTTAATCAACCAGGAGTAACGGTCTGGCGTGCTCTGTCTTCTAGAGGGTTAATCGGGCCGTACTTATTTGACAACACTGTCACGGGCGACTCGTGCTTGTAAATGTTGGAAATAATAACTCCTGGTCTTAGCGTTGTGTTTCGAAATGAAGACTGATACTTTCGCCTGGATGTGGGTGCATTTCTCAATCGTACATTCCCTGCTAGATGGATAGGACGAAGAGGGAGTGTGAAGCATCCCGCTCGATCTCCAGATTTAACTCCTCTAGACTTCAGTGGAGTACACTCAATAATACAGTTTACGCTGCGAGACCACACACACTGGATGATCTTCGAGAGCAAATTGAGCAAGCCTGCGATGCTGTTACGTTGGAAACAATAAAGTTGGCATGTCGGTCAGTTGTAAGTCGTTGTGGACGGTGAACTGCGAAGGACTGACACCATTGTGAATGTTTACCACTAAGTCGGACCGTGAGACACGTAACACCACTAAAATTGTATGTCTAACCCCTTTCATTAAAGAGATGTTCAGTTTAAAGGAGTGTATACACTGTTTTGGGGCACCTTGTACATCGAATACATAAGTAGGACCTAATCCCAAGAGCGTGACAACAACAGTAAATGTGGGATACGGCTTCTCAAAAATCATCGCGTTTGTCTTTGTTTACATCAGTTTTATTCTTATGATGAGCGGATTATAGATATTATTCAGTCATATTAATTTAACTTCAGTTTCATGGGGAGAGAAGTTAACCCACCTAGAGGTTCTACGGGAAACAAATTGAGCCCCTGTGTCAGTGAATTCATAAAAACCGTATATGCTACACTATGTGATCAAAAGTATCCTGACACCCCAAAAGCATACGTTTTTCATATTAGGTGCATTGTGCTGCCACCTACTATCCGGTACTCCATATCAGCGACCTCAGCAGTCATTAGACATCGTGAGAGAGCAGAATGCGGCGCTCCGGGGAACTCACGAACTTCGAACGTGCTCAGGTGATTGGGTGTCACTTGTGTCATACGTCTGTACGCGATATATCCACACTGCTAAACATCCCTAAGTCCCGTATTTCCGATGTGATAGTGAAGTGGAAACGTGAAAAGACACGTATAGCACAAAAACGTATAGGCCGACCTCGTCTGTTGACTGACAGAGGGCGCCGACAGTTGAAGAGGGTCGTAATGTGTAATAGGCAGACGTCTGTCCAGACCATCACACAGGAATTCCAAACTGCATCAGGATCCAGTGCAAGTACTATGATAGTTAGGCGGGAGGTGAGAAAACTTGGATTTCATCGTGGAGCGGCTGCTCATAAGCCAGACATCACGCCGGTAAATGCCAAACGACGCCTCGCTTGGTGTAAGGAGCCTAAACATTGGACGATTGACCACTGGAAGAACGTTGTGTTGAGTGACGAATCACGGTACACAATGTGGCGATCCAATGGCAGGGTGTGGGTATGGCGAATGCCCGGTGAACGTCATCTTCCAGCGTTTGTAGTGCCAACAGAAAAATTCAGAGGCGGTGGTGTTTTTGTGTGGTCGTGTTCTTAATGGAGGGGGCTTGCACCCCTTGTTTTGCGTGGCACTATCACAACAAAGGCCTACATTGATATTTTAAGCGCCTTCTTGCTTCCCACTGTTGTAGAACAATTCGGGGATGTCGATTGCATGTTTCAACACGGTCGAGGAACTTTTCGTAATGCACGGCCTGTGGCGGAACGGTTACACCACAATAACATCCCTGTAATGGAACCGCTTGCACAGCGTCCTTACCTGAATCCTACAGAACACCACTGCGATATTTTGGAACGCCTACTTCGTGCCAGTCCTCACCGATCGACGTCGATACCTCTCCTCAGCGCAGAACTCCGTGAAGAATGGGCTGCCATTCCCCAAGAAACCTTCCAGCACATGAATGAACGTTTCCCTGCGAGAGTGGAAGCTGTCACCAAGGCTAAAGGTGCGCCAGCACCATACTGAATTCCAGCATTATCGATGGAGAGCGCCCTGAACTTGTAAGTCTTTTTCAGCCAGGTGTCCGGATAGTTTGAATCACATAGTGTATCATTTGCAACAAACCGCATTGTTCCTTGGAAATAAATTTTTGTGCTCAGGGACTAACTTTACAGGCAACCTGTAATATCAAATTTCTTGATGCAATAATTTACCAACAGCCGTATGTATTGTAGAAATTTATTTTATTTTATGAACTTCTTTATGCTACCAGTTTCTGCATTACATTGATGGCAGCACATAGAAGTTCATAAAATAAAGCAAATTTTTACTACATACGGATGTTGGTAAATTATTGCATCAAACAGTTCACGCCAGCCGTCGTCCCACGATCCATAATGGATCAACGAAGATGTAACATCAGATGTCGGTCCCACTTTACGCCTGTGTGTTGCGACGTACCTCCGGTGCCTCCTGCGGTGGTGGCGGTACCTCTTGCGGGGGAAGAGGATGCCCGAGGACAGGAGGCCCACGTCCACCTGGGAGGTGCAGTGCGCCCTGCGGCGCCTCTCAGACGATGACGTCGACGACGAGTGCCTCTGGATCGCCGTCACCTGCAGCCAGACACACACACACACACATGCCGTGTCTCAACTACCTGTGACGCGCTGAATGCAGCCGACCATGTCTGATCATGTTTATTAAGAAAATGCTGAATCAATTTGAATCCTCTGATTATTTTAGCATATTAGACGACAAACAAAAATAGAAGAATCTTTCACTAAAAGTTTAATAGAAAAGCACTATACGATAATGTGTTTTGTGAAATGCCTAGAGTATCAGCAACCAAACTGACAGCCTGCAGCCGCGGTTGCCCGCCTCGCAGGCTCACCGAAGCACTACACAATCGACAGGCAATATTGATGAACGGCCACAACAACAACAACAACAACAACACCAGCGCCCACCAGGGGCCACTATCGGCCCACATAAACATAAGGAAGAGGTCGCTTTAGATCCCGGAACTATTTTCACACGTCAAACCACGTGCTGGAAAATAGTTCCGAGCTACTCATCCGCCGAAGCGCTATAAAGGCCGGCGCTCGGCCGCACATCGGCAGTTCATCAACCGCCAGCAGACGTGGATAGCTGCCGCCCCGGCAGCCCGGCTTGGATCTTCTCGCTGATCTCTGGAATAGGCTTGGTATATCGTAGAAGTCTCTGGCGGAGACTAGTAGGAAATTATTTCAGTTGTTTTCTATGTTGTTCTTGTATGATCGAAGACGGATCACTGTTTTGTGTTGGTGTTATACTTGGAGAATTTGTTTTGGTAATTTGAACAGTCCAATAAATTGTTTTCGGACTTTGATCGTTAGTGTCTTCTGCTTACGCAGACATATGTTTCATTTCAGCTTAACTGTTCCAGAGTTTTGCAAGGTTCACTGTTGTGCAAAACGTAGGGAAGAAAATAGCTTTCGCATCATTTGCCATTGACAAGCAACATAGCATGATAAAACTTGGACCATACATTGCAACTACTTCTACATTAATACTACAGGAGCCAAGTGAAATGTATACGAGGGTCGTTCAATACGTAATGCCCTACTTTTTTTCTCAGAATTTGGTGACAATATACGTCAACGTGTTTTGGTCACGTCCAGTTTTTCTACGTAGTCTCCATCACGTTCTATGGCCGTAAGTCAACGCTGTGGAACACCATGCATTCCCTGCTGGTAGAAGCTCTTGTTCTGTAGGCGGGGCCATGTTTTCACTTCATGTCTGACACTCTCCTCATCTCAGAATGTGTTCCCCGTGGAGAATCTTTAAGCGTCCCAAACAGATGGAAGTCTCAGGGTACCAGGTCTGGACTGTCGGGTGGATGAGGCAATTTAGATGAATCAGATGATGATAAATTCCACTGTAATACAAAGTCTAAATGCCAAATTGTTTACTCAGACCGAGCTTACCGATATGGTTAGGAATTTGGGCTTAACGAAAGAAAAAGCTGAATTGCTTCGCTCTAGATTAAAAGAAAAGACCTTACTGGCATTTGGAACCAGCATATACATGTATAGAAAGAGAGAGCAGAAATTTTCCAAGTTTTCTCAACAAGAAGGTGATTTAGTGTACTGCTCAGACATTCCCGGTCTGATGAATGAGTTTGGTATTGAATACAAAAAGGAAGACTGGAGGCTGTTTAATGATTCATCCAAAACTAGCTTAAAGGCTGTTTTATTACACAATGGTAACATGTAAGCATCTATACCTGTTGGACATTCCGTGCATATGAAAGAAAGCTATGAAAGCCTAAAGATAGTGCTAAATAAAATAAGCTATTCTGCTCATGGCTGGATGATATGTGGCGATCTAAAAGTAACATGCATGCTCTTTGGTCAGCAAGTTGGCTTTTCCAAATTTCCATGTTTCTTGTGTCAATGGGACAGTAGGGATAGGGATCAACACTGGTGCAGAAAGAACCAGCCTGTGAGGGACTCTTTAAAACCTGGTGAGAAGAACATTCTACGCAAAAACCTTGTAGATGCAAAAAATGTACTCCTAACGCCTCTACATGTAAAGTTAGGCTTCATGAAACACTTTGTAAAGGCTTTGCCTAAAGATAGACCATATGCGAGGTATCGCTGCCAATAGTTTCCACATTTTGAATCCACAATGACATTAAATGAGAAAGAAGCATGGGTATCATTCAAGCTAGTCGTTACAAATTTTTAGGACATGAAAAAGACCCAGAATATGTTTCTATTATAGCTACAATGTTAAAGAACTTTAAAATATTATGATGTTTAACGAGCCTGAAAGTTCACTTTTTTAACTGTCACCTTCATTACTTCCTGTACAATATGGGAGATGTTAGTGAGGAGCAATGAGAGCGTTTTAACCAGGGCATTAAAGTGGTAGAAAAATGTTACCAAAGCCACTGGAACACCAACATGATGTGGGACTACTGTTGGTTACTTCACCGATAAGTTCAGCAAGCGACTCATTGTAGAAAAAGCTACACAAGAAGCTTCAAAGAAAAAAGAGAAAGAAAACACAAATCAATTCCAGCTGACAAATGAAACCTCTATTAACACACATCATTGTTGTAAGTATTTTACTGTAAATACAAACCCTACTTATGTTGTAACAAAGCGTTTCATTAATTTCACCATTTACCGTAGAGCATAGGATTTTTATACTATATAATAAAAAGCATATTGTTCGAGAACTATGGGTGATACAAAAAAAACTAAGGCTAGATTTGGATTCGGCTCATAAAAGTCTGTAAAGATCAGCTACCGAAGTAAAAAAAAAAAACTTTTTTCAAAAGAAATTTTCGTTCGCCTGTGTAATCAACTGAAATCACCAGTTTTCGGAAAAGTGATCCGTTGTGGTTTGCCACGAAATTGATGGCATCGCGTGAAGTCGTCAGCTATGTTAACGACTTTTCTTTGCCTAGTGAGATTCGTACAAAGAAATGTCTCTGTGTCAAACCCGAATTCGCGACATGTTCGTGCTGTTCGGAATTTCTGTGTTTCTAACCTTTCTACGATCGGTATCACCCAAGGGAATGCACCAAATCTTCCTACAGAATAAACATAGTAATAAAATATAAGAATTAAGAACTAATATAAGAATGAATTATAGTCTGTCTGTAAACTCAAGAGCGAGCAGCGCTTTTGGTGGGGGAAGTGGCCTTTCCCGGAAGAACGCTGCCACCGGCCTACAGGGGCACCCAAAATCTGTTGCCCGTTACCTGTCTGGCGGTGTAGATTGGCGTGCAGTGATATACGTCATTTCTGTTGGTGGGACCTTAGTTGCCAGTGTCAGTCAGTTTGTATACTTGCTGATGTACTTCGATATCCAGAAGTGATGGATAATCGTCTAGCATTGCAAGAAAATGTGCAGAATACGAGGAAGAGGAGGTATTTGCGGAGTAAACGAGCTTTAGATCGTCTCTCATGTTATTACAGCGTGTATTAAAGAGGCGACACAAAAAGGGCTGTTGGCTAATATTACCAGCCCCAATCAAAGGGCTGAAATTTATGCAAAAGTCAGCCTCGTCCAATAGGACGCATAAGGAACGAACGCGAAAATAAGCCGCATGGCTGAATGGAATCGCCACAAACGAAAACTAATAATCTTGGGAGGAAACTGATCGTTATAGACAGTTTCCAAATCACGCGAAACCATTGATACTTATGGAACACTAAATCTCTATCTCGGTCATTATTCACCTGACTCTGAGGCATATTACTAGAAATACGTGCGCAATAGATATTCTAAACACTGCTGAAATTTTCGTCGAAACATGTACATCGATTCTGGACTTATAAGCAAATAGCTTGACATACGAGGCGCGTTCACAAATTAATTTTTATTTTTTGGTAAGAACTTTATTTGTTAATCTACAGCAACGTTATCCTCTTCAAAATATTCCCCGTTGCATGCTATACACTTGTGTCAGTGCTTTTTCCTATTCCCTGATTCTTTAGGAACTGTTTCTTCGGGATGGTTTATGGATCTCTTAACTGTGCATTTTTAATCTCATCCATGCTTTGAAATGTTTATTCCACTACTATGCCCTTGGTTCACCCATATCAGGCTCACCAAAAGCAATATTTAACATTTCTAAAAATTTCATACACTTTATTCCATTCCTATAACAAAATTTAATACACATTCTCTAATCTGTTTTTATACAAAACAAATAATCCTTGATGCTACGAAAACACATGTAACCTTTCTGACAAATGACAACAGAGTAAATACCCAATATGTATAACATTGTACACATACTTTCGGGACATGTTCACGAAGACAATGACGAAAAGTAGTGCAAGTCGGACACACAAAATTATAAATTTCTGCTTACTTTTTAAACACTCTTCGTGTTGCAAGTCTTTTAAAGAAAACTTCCACCTTTTAGTAGAAACACAAAGTTAGAACAAGGCTTAAATTCTACAGATTGAGTGCATTATATGGCGTTCGTTTTACGAATAGCAATAGAGGATCATACAATACATTCACATGAACAGGCATTCGGTTCTATCTTAATATTATTTACTCCATAATGTTGTGTTTCGGAAGAAGCTATCGTTTTTTCTATCCCTTCTGGTCCTAATGCATTTGTCTAAAAATGAACGCAGCCGAGACATATCTGTACACGGCGTCGCCACAGATTTAAATCGCGCGCCGCGGCAGGGCCAGTACTACGTTGTGAAACAGCCTGTAGAAGCGCCTTATGACGTAGCTGGGTTGGCAGAGTGGGGACTCGCTCGCTCGCTCTTCAGTTTACCGACAGACTATACAAGAGTATGAAAATGTAAAAAGATTATAACCCGTGAAAATTCTGTAGCGCACATACACCATCCAAAAAACATTTTACATCACCTCGCTTCCGAGAGTTCCAGAACCTGTACAGAAAACTGGAATAGAGATAAACATCACTTCCGCCATTTTTATTGCTCACGAAAACCACACATTACATGTTGCACCGGCATACCGCGAGACCTTCAGAGGTGGTGGTCCAGATTGCTGTACACACCGGTACCTCAAATACCCAGTAGCACGTCCTCTTGCATTGAGGCATGCCTGTATTCTTCGTTGCATACTACTCACAAATTCATTAAGGCACCGTTGGTTCATATTGTCCAACTCCTCAACGACGATTCAGCAGAGATCCCTCGGAGTGGTTGGTGGGTCACGTCGTCCATAAACAGCCCTTTTCAATCCATCCCAGACATACTCGATAGGGTCCATATCTGGAGAACATGGAGGCCACTATACTAAAGCGATGTCGTTATCGTAAAGGAAGTCATTCACAAGATTTGCACGATGGGGGCGCAAATTGTCGCCCATGAAGACGACTGCCTCGCCAATACCCTGTTGATATGGTTGCACTGTTAGTCGGAGGATGGCAATCAAGTATCTTACAGCCCTTATGGCGCCTTCCGTGACCACCAGCGGCGTACGTCGGCCCCACATAATGCCACCCCAAAACAGCAGGGAACCTCCATCTTGCTACACTTGCTGGACAGTGTGTCTAAGGCGTTCAGCCTGACCGGATTGCCTCCAAACACGTCTCAGACGATTGTCTGCTTGAAGGTGTATGCGACACTCATCGGTGAAGAGAATGTGATGCCAATCGTGAGCTGTCCATTCGGCATGTTGTTGGGCCAATCTGTACCATGCTGCATGGTATCGTGGTTGCGAAGACAGACCTCGCCAAGGATGGCGGGAGTGAAGTTACTCATCATGCAGGCTACTGTGGACAGTTTGAGGCGTAACGCGACGTCCTGTGGCTGCACGAAAAGCTTTATTCGACATGGCCGCGTTGTTGTCAGGGTTCCTCCAAGCCATAATCTGGAAGTAGCGGTCATCCACTACAGTAGTAGCCCTCTGGCGGTCTGAGCGAGGCATGTCATCGACAGTTCCTGTCTCTCTGTGTCTCCTCCATGTCCGAACAACATCGCTTTGGTTCACTCCGAGACTCCCGGACATTTCCTTGTTGAGAATCCTTCCTGGCACAAAGGAACAAAGCGGAAGCGATCGAACCGCGGTATTGACCGTCTAGGCATGGCTGAGCTACAGATAACACGAACCATGTACCTCTTTCCTGGTGGAATGACTGGAACTGATCGGCTGTCGGACCACCTGCGTCTAATAGGCGCTGCTCATGTGCGTTGTTTACGTCTTTGGGTAGGTTTAGTGACATCTCTGAACAGTCGAAGGGGCTGTGACTGTGATAAAATATACATAGTCAACGTCTGCCTTCAGGAGTTCTGGGAAACGGGATGACGCAAAACTTGTTGCGATGTGTGTATTATACAGGGTGGTCCATTGATAGTGACCGGGCCAAATATCTCACTAAATAACCATCAAACTAAAAAACTACAAAGAACGAGACTCGTCTAGCTTGAAGGGGGAAACCAGATGGCGCTATGGTTGGCCCGCTAGATGGCGCTGCCATAGGTCAAACGGATATCAACTGCGTTTTTATTTTTAAATAGGAACCCCCATATTTTATTACATATTTGTGTAGTACGTAAAGAAATAAGAATGTTTTAGTTGGACCATTTTTTTCGCTTTGTGATAGATGGCGTTGTAATAGTCACAAACGTATAATTACTTGGTATCACGTAACATTCCGCCAGTGCGGACGGTATTTGCTTCGTGATGAATTACCCGTGTTAAAATGGACCGTTTACCAACTGCGGAAAAGGTCGATATCGTGTTGATGTATGGCTATTGTGATCAGAATGCCCAACCGGCGTGTGCTATGTAAGCTGCTCGGTATCCTGGACGACATCATCCAAGTGTCCGGACCGTCCGCCGGATAGTTACGTTATTTAAGAAAACAGGAAGTGTTCAGCCACATGTGAAACGTCAACCACGACCTGCAACAGATGATCATGCCCATGTAGGTGTTTTACCTGCTGTCGCGGATAATCCGCACATCAGTAGCAGACAAATTGAGCGAGAATCGGGAATCTGAAAAACGTCGGTGTTGAGAATGCTACATCAACATCGACTGCACCCCTACCATATTTCTGTGCACCAGGAATTGCATGGCGACGACTTTTAACGTCATCTACAGTTCTGCCACTGGGCACAAGAGAAGTTACGGGACGATGACAGATTTTCTGCACGCGTTCTATTTAGCGACGAAGCGTCATTCACCAACAGTGGTAACGTAAACCGGCATAATATGCACGATTGGGCAACGGCAAATCCACGATGACTGCGACAAGTGGAACATCAGCGTCCTTGGCGGGTTTATGTATGGTGCGGCATTATGGGAGGAAGGATAATTGGCCCCCTTTTTATCGATGGCAATCTAAATCGTGGAATGTATGCTGATTTCCTACGTAATGTTCTACCGATGTTACTACAAGATGTTTCTCTGCATGACAGAATGGCGATGTACTTCCAACATGATGAATGTCCGGCACATAGCTCGCGTGCGGTTGAAGCGGTATTGAATAGCATATTTCATGACAGGTGGATTGGTCGTCGAAGCACCATACCATGGGCAGTACGTTCACCGGATCTTACGTCCCTGGATTTCTTTCTGTGGGGAAAACAGAAGGATATTTGCCATCGTGATCCACGGAAAACGCCTGGTAACATGCGTCAGCGCATTGTCAATGCATGTACGAACATTAAGGAAGGCGAAGTACTCGCTCTTGAGAGAAATGTCGTTACACGTATTGCCAAATGCATGTTGACGGACATCATTTTGAGCATTTATTGCATTAATGTGGTATTTACAGGTAATCACAGTGTAACAGCATCCGTTCTCAGGAATGATAAGTTCACAAAGGTACATGTATCACATTGGAACAACCGAAATAAAATGTTCAAACGTATCTACGTTCTGTATTTCTATTTTAAAATACTACCTGTTACCAACTGTTCGTCTAAAATTGTGAGCCATATGTTTGTGGCTATTTTAGTGTCATCGATCACAACGCGAAACAAGTGGTCCAATTAAAACATTCATATTTCTTTACGTACTACACGAATATCTAATAAAAAAGGGGATTCCTATTTCAAAAAACTCAGTTGATATCCGTTTGACCTATGGCAGCACCATCTAGTCGGCCAACAATAGCGGCATCTGGTTTCCCCCTTCAAACTAGGCAAGTTACGTTCTTTGTAGTTTTTTCGTTTCATGCTTAGTTTGTGAGATATTTGGCCCAGTCACGATCAATGGACCACCCTGTATAATAAAGGTATGACACTGACTGTGAAACCTAGTTGTAATATTACGATTAGTATAATTCCCTTCTACCCCTAACTTGATAAAGATTCTTCTTTTACATACACCGGTAGATAAACGAAAAAATAAAATAAAATAAATAATAGCATTTGCCTCACACGAAGAAGGTGATAGAGAATAAGTAACGTGGCTTCAATGATAGGACATTCACTCTCTTTTGAGATGACGAGGTAGAAGAGTAGTGTGGATAAGGAATCTGGCGACCAGACCTGGACAATTGAGAACCTGAGACTGAAGAGAATTGACTGACGCTCATGGTACGATGTGTGGTTACAGTGGAAACGACGAGGATGAAAAGGAGGAGAATAGGAAATCTGGCGACCGTGCGAGGACATTCGAAGTTCAGCGAGTGAAGGGAAGGAAGTAGATTGGGAACCGTGGCGGTAGCTGGGCTCACCTTGGACCTGACGAGCGCAGCGAGCACCGCCGCCAGTTCGGCGTGGTCCTCGGTGGACACCGCCTTGTCGGCGACGGCGCACGCCGCGGCGCCGCCGCCGTCCTCGTCCGTGACGTCACCGCCGCCCACGCCGCCCAAGCGCCACCGCTACGGGGAGCCGCCGCCGCCGCAGCCGCCCCCGCTTCCGCCCCCGGCTGCACCCTCCGCCTCCGACCCGGTGGACAGCAGCGGCTCGGCCGGGTGCTGGATCATCGCCGCGTCGGCGCGGGGGCGGCCAGCGCGGCCGCCCGCCACCTGTTGCTGGCGCTTGCCGCCCCCACCTGGCGCCGCCTCCACGCGCGGCGGACGGCACAGCCGGCTGTACAGGATGGTCACGGTGTTCCGCCGGTCCGGCAGGCGGCCTTCGCAAGCGAGCGCCAACGCTTCTGCCGGGCGCTGGAGAGGCCTCCAGTCAGCACTCCAGCGGCGACCACCAACACTTCACTGGGATCTTCTTCGGCTGGCCCAGCCACCAAACGAGCAGGTGGCAACGACGCACTATGACAACTTCCACAACCGTGAAGGAAACTGGTCACATACTACGAGATATCTCATAACCTGTACCCGGTGCAATGATCTGCAGAGGAAAAGTCTCCGAAACGGCATGCATCACATTCTTGATGGCCGCAGTCGACTTCCCTGGCGAAATCTGGAGAACTTTCAGGCAGTGAAGACTTTAGCCGAGACTTTACAAAACACAACTGTCTGCAGTATTTTGGATCAAAGCATTGCCAACACACACTACTTAGTTCTCAAGAATCCTGATTCACGTTGGTAGTGTAAGAGCCAAAGAGTTGCTACAAAGATCTTCAACTTCGTCCTACAAACTCAAACAGTCATAATTCCACCGTTTTAAAATTTTGGAAACACCTAACAAATTCCTATTTTGTCAACAACAGATTGTTCAGATGTTCAGTTTTTGTACCTGAGGAAGTTCAACAACAACAACTCTGTTTTCAGTCTGAAAACAGCTCACTTATGGCGAAGAGGATTCCACAACACTGGACAACTTAACTACTGTTGTTTCTTGATGGATGACTTTAAGATGTGTCAGACACTATTACTCTTCCATAACACATTTTTATGAATAGAAAATTTCCTATAGAAGCCAGTAATCCCACGAAATTCTTCACGTCACTTGGATTAATTTGAATCAACAGATATTTACACTGGGAGGGAACATGTACGTTACAGAACTCCAAACAGTTTAGACAGTTTTTCTTACGAAGTTTGTCACGAAATGATTTAGCAGGCCCAAAATTGCTACAACAGTTCGAAGGTCAACCGTCTGCAATATTTCTAAATTTGGTTCATGTCTTACAATTCTCCTACTATAACGTTTCAAAATTTTCATAAATTCCTGTACAGCCTATGAATCACTTAGGGAAGCAAGCATACAGGTCGTAAAAGAAGTTCTGCAGTTGGTAGAGTAATTCAATAGTCAGTCTCAACGCGCTAGGACTTATTTTTGTTAATGCTACAAGAGAAATTGCTCACGACCTAAATGTGATATGTGCAATGACCCATACTGCGTAATTAATTAGTACTAGCACTAGATAGGAACCTTCCAACGTAAATACGACTGTATTTAAATTTAAAATTTTCAGCGGTTTGGGGATTTCTGTGTGTTCCCTGGATTAGTGAGAATGTCGATTAGCCAAGTCACAGAAAAATATAGGTATTTTACAAATTCACTAGTATTCACAAAATTTAGTATTGTACCCCGATAACGAGTGCACATCAACAAATTTAGTTGAGTAGATCTTGGCAGATTCAACACTGCCAGGAAAAATAACAGTTCTGTACAAATTTAGCCGTGTTAATTCTCTGATATAGGGGGAAACAATTTAATTACAGTAATAACTTTACCTTTTAGCGTAACCAGTGACGTATGTCTCCTACAATTGAGACTACCGTATCTTACAATTCTGTGCTATATGAATGCGAAATGGTAACACTAAGTTAAACTTGTCAACAAGGGAGAAAAAAATATGACCCTTTACAGTTATGGCCGGTAGTATATTTCAACAATGCAACACTATATCGCGATTTCACCTACTTAACACACTTTAATGCTGTAAAATACAACAAAAATTGTATCTAAATAGCGTATTGTTCAGTACAGATTATTCACGTTTCACCTAGATCAAATTCTCAACAAATGTCACTAATTATTTTACAACTTACGGAAGCCAGTACAGAAAAACTCCTGGTGGTCAGTCAATTAATTCTTCAGTTGTTCTTATTGCTTCTGCGTTCCAAAATACGCGTGCAGAAAAAACTGAAAAACCACGACCAATGTATTGCTCTCTGAGATAATTCTAATCAATAGCAGAACTCTACGTAATCATTTTAATAGGAACAACTGTTCTGCATTGATTCTTCAACACGTTCATTTTTGCCTACGTGAGTAAATTTAAAATTAGTTGCAATGAATCTCCAGTTCATTCTCCTTCTAGCAGTCATCACTAAGCGAATGTTATCACTGTACACTACCATGATGGTACTGAACTAGGGTCCAGATCCACGCTGGCGACTGTGTCCGTCGAGACCCTATACAAAAACAAATTTGAGCAATTGTTTGCGAGTTTAGAATGTGTTCGTTTGAGGATAAAAATAATGTTGTTCTTGAAAGACGTACCGGGGCTACATGTTAGAACACTGAACTTCCCGATTAGTAGTTTGCTGGTCAAAGATGTCAAAGTGTCCCCTAAAGTATGTCACATCTTTGGCACGAGGAGAGACAATACAATCTCTGGATTCTGCCAAAAGTCACCTCTGGCGGGGACTCCCTTTTGATTGGACTGTTTGGTGGGCATCCCCTGCACTCCTGCGACAGAGGAACATCTTCCGCCGTTCTTCATAGGGGGAATCCACGAGAGTGCCGAACGGTTTCCTCTTCTGCGTCCATTCACAGCAGAGCCCTGCTCGGAACAGTAGGCCCACTGGACGCCATTATTGACGTGGAGTTGCCAGTGTCGCCAACTTCAGAGTCTGGTGAATTCCCCACAGGTTGCAGAACAGCTTTCACACCTGTTGAAAGAAAAGGAAAATATGCATTATCTTTCTTTTGTGGGAACACTAATATTATCAGTACAAAATTCGAAACTAAATCGAAAAGTGGATTTTAGTACAGATGAACACTGTCATGTAGTAACATAAATTAAAAAAAAATTCTCTTACTATGACTAACAGGTTTTATTTATTGCTTTCTAACAATATTTATTTGGTGTAACAACTGTTCCTAGATTTATTAAAACTACTTGTTTCAGACAAACAAGAGACTATCCCCAGGCATACAAAAGGGCATTAGCTAATCATGGATTCACGTGCTGTAATTAATATAGTTTTTACGTGCCTGAGGATGACCTGTTCTTTGACTAAAATTAGTACTTTTATTAAAAGGGTGTATAGCTGTTCCGCCAAAACACGATTTTTGCCTTTATTTAAAGGTCTGAACATTGTTCTTTATACAAAACATCAAGTAGCAAAAGCCACATTTTATTATAAATAAAAATGTAAAATTCAGGTTTGTGGCATACAGCACACAACCGAGCTATTGACCATGTATTAATGGGTGGACGTACCCAGACGTACGGACAACACAGCCGTTCGCACACCCCGTGATACCTAGATTCATATAACCATCAAACAAACGGGTGACAGTTGATCTTTTGTTAGGGTCACCGAGATAGTACGGTCGTGGGGACAATTGCAAGCAGAGTGCGACCCCTCTTTGCCGCAGCACTATGGGAGAGGGGGGCGGGCGATGGTGGTGGGGCTATTGCCCTAGCCTCCTTTTGCCATTAGGAAACAACACAGCATGGCTTTTCGATTCAGGCGCAAACGTCGCCTGTACTAAGTTTAATATTTTATGTTAAAAAATCCTTTCCCTTCTTCTTTGTTTGGACATTGGTTTCTCAAAAAACACTGTGCAACAATGAAAATGTAAATCGAATGAAAATAGACAATTCCTACCAATTCTAATGTGCTGATCGCGAATATCACAAAGACAATTAAAAATTAGCTTTAGTTTTCATTTCACGCCGTTTTATTATGGTGAGATAATTATATACCGATTTTTATATTAAATTTGAAATCAAATATTATAATGGTTTGTCCAATTCATAACAGCCAGTAACAATGGATTATATTATTGTCCCTGGTCTTACTTGTATGCAATATTTTGGGTATAAACATTTTGGTACCAATTTTAGTGATCTTTTTGTCTCTCTCCTCTTCAATTTCAGTGACTTTATTTAAGCACGTACGAATTTCTGCGCATTTGTTTCCACATTAACTGCCAGTTGTTCAAGTCGGCTGCTATTGAAGTGAACAAAAATGCCACGAGTTTGTGTTAACAGTGCTGACACATTATGCTATGTGTGTGGAGAAGTGACATTTGCTTCACAAAAACAGCATTGATTAAAAAAGCTTACAGTTGTTATTTTGGGTGCCAAAATAGGTGGTCAGGATAAACCATGGACTCCACATGTGATCTGCAACACTTGTGCCAGCAGCCTCAGGAATTGGATGCATGGGAAAGGACCCTTTGCAGTGCCCATGATCTGGCGTGAGCCAACTAACCGTGTCAGTGACTGCTACTTTTGTATGGTTCCTCCTATCAATAAGGGAATATCTAAGAAGAAGAAGTGGACAGAGATCTATCTTAACATTCTAACTGTCATACGTCCAGTTCTACATGGGGAAGGATTACCAAAACCTGAACCACCGACAGAGTACGAGATTACTTCTGATGGGGATTCTGAATGTGCTGAATCATGAACATCTCAAGATCCAGAGTTCCTTCCAAATATATCAACTGATGATCCACAAAAATTGTCTCAAAATGCGTTAAGTGATCTCATTAGAGATTTGGAGCTCTCTAAAGCTAAGGCTGAGATTTTAGCATCAAGATTGCAGCAGCGCAATTTTCTGGAAAGCAATGTAAATGTTTCATTCTACCGCAGAAGAAAGCAACAATTCAGTCCTTTTTTTAACATGCAAGTTAGTCTTGTGGCATGTGTGGACATAAATGGTCTAATGAAGGCTTTCAGAATTAATTACAAGCCTGGTGAGTGGAGACTTTATAGATTCGTCAGAGTTGAGCATAGAAGCAGTGCTTTTACATATTGGGAATGAGCTTCCTTCTATTCCAGTTGGGCATAGTGTGCATGTGAGAGAGTCATACCAAAACACGAAAATTTTACTAGAAGCCATCAGGTATAATGGCTCTCAATGGCAGATTGGTATGCAGTTAGGGTATGCAGTTAGGGAATACTAAATATTGCTGCTTTCTCCGTGGATGGGATAGCCGAGCTCGTGCATCTCATTACAGTTGACATGAGTGGCCCACCAGAAAATCTCTTCAATCCGGTATAAAATAGCCAAAACAGGTTCTGCTCCCGCCCTTGCACATAAATTTGGGTCTCATGTAAAACTTTGTTAAGGGAATGAACAAAGATGGCGACGCCTTTAAGTACTTAAGGCAAAAATTCCCTTACTTAAATGGTGCCAAAGTAAAGGAGGGCATCTTTGTAGGTCCACAGATTCGAGAGCTTTTTGGAGACCATAGCTCTGAGGGAATCATACAAGGTGATGAGAAGCATGCATGGGAATGTTTTAAGACAGTCTGTTTACAGTTCTTAGGGAACAAACGAGCAATAAATTGCAAGGAGATTGTAGTTAACATGTTGTAATATTATGAAAAACTTGGTTGCAACATGTTATTGAAATGCATTTCTTATACAGTCATCTTGACTTCTTCTGGTGCAGTAAGTGATGAACGTGGGGAGCGATTTCATCAAGATATTGCCACATTTGAGAATAGGTATGTGGGAAAGTGGAACCATACTATCATCCATAAAAATTCCATCGTTGTTACGGAACATGTAGTCCATGAGTGGCTGCAATTGGGCTCCAAGTAGCCGAACGTAGACTGCTTACGCTACGCTTGTCCGCCCTATTCTGGAGTACTGCTGAGCGGTGTGGAATCCGCATCAGGTGCGACTGACGGATCGCATCGAAAAAGTACAAAGAAGGGCAGCTCGTTTCGTATTATCACGAAATAGAGGAGATACTATCACAGACATGATACGTGAATTGGAGTGGCAATCATTAAAACAAAGGCGTTTTTCGTTGCGACGGGATCTTTTTATGAAATTTGAATCACCAGTTTTCGCCTCCGATTGCAAAAACACTCTGTTGGCACCCATCTACATAGGGAGAAATGATCATCACGATAAAACAAGAGAAATCAGGTCTCGCACGGAAAAATTTAAGTGCTCGTTTTTGCCGTTCGAGAGTGGAACGGCAGAGAGACGGCATGAAGGTGGTTCATTAAACCCACTGCCAGGCACGTTATTGTGAATAGCAGAGTAATCACGTAGATGCAGATGAACGTAACCATTTCGAGTCAATGACTGGTTCAATTGGACCAGAGGACCCAGTACGTTCCACCTGAAAACAGCACCATTATGGAGCTTGCACGGTGACTTGTTCAAGCCTTGGATCTATGGCTTCGTGGAGTCCGCGACACACTCGAACCCCGCCGACTGAAATCGGGACTCATATGACCCGGCTACGCTTTTCCACACGTCTAGACTCCAACCGATTTGGTCACGAGCCCTGTAGAGAGGCTCTGCAGCCGATGTCGTGCTATTAGCAAAGGCATTCGCATCGATCATCTGCTGCCGTAGCCTTTTAACGCCAAATTTCGCAGCCCTGTTATAGCGGATACGTTCGTCGTACGTCCCACATTGATTTCTGCGGTTATTTCACGCGTTGTTGTTCGTCTGTTAGTGACTTTACGCAAATGCCGCTGCTCTCGGTCGTTAAGCGAAGGCCGTCGGCCACTGCGTTGCCCGTGATAAGAGAAGTTTGGTATTCTCGGCACAATCTTGACAGTGTAGATAGCGGAATATTGAATTTGTTAACGATTTCCGAAATGGAAAATCCCATGCGTCTAGCTCCAACTACCATTTCGCATTCAATGTCTGTTTATTCCCGAAGTGCGGCCGTAATCATGTCGGAAACTTTTTCACATGAAACGCGTAAGTATAAAATGATAACTCTGTAAAGGCACTGACCTTTCATACCTTACGTACGCAGTACTACCGTCATCCCTATACGTGCATATCGTTATCCCTTGACTTTCGTCACCTCAGTCTACAAACCACTTATATCAGATGCTTCGTCGTAGCAGCGCCCTAAAACACTATCACATCTCTTCCTTTACGTTATATGCGGTTTACTAATTGATATTCGTATCATAACGCAGACTGATCTTCGACTTGAGTAAAGAACGTAAATAATTCGCAAACGAATACGTTAGAATGATTTCCAAAACATTCTTTTATTAATTTAATGTAACAAAGATTTCTCTTGACTAATCTATTTTGCTAAACCTTCCTGTTTCCTTATCCTTTTCATTTTACCTACGAGGGTCACTCCAAAATAAATGCACACTATTCTTTTTAATCCATCTTTTATTCTACATGTTTGATGGCTTTGAGCAATATGCGACTTAACTTCTGAGGTCATCAGTCCCCTAGAACTTAGTACTACTTAAACCTAACTGACCTAAGGCCATTTCACACATCAATTCCCGAGGTAGGATTCGAACCTGCGACCGTAGCGGTCGCGAGGTTCCAGACTATAGCGCCTAGAACCGCTCGGCCACTACAGTCGGCTTACATGTTTGAAAGTTTTACAGTGTGTAGATACATCCTTTAGGAACAACATTTTCATTTCTCCACATAATTTCCATCCCTCTCTACTGCCTTACGCCACCTTAGAACCAGCGCCGTTATACCTGTGGTGTCACCGCCAGACACCACACTTGCTAGGTGGTAGCCTTTAAATCGGCCGCGGTCCGTTGGTATATGTCGGACCCGCGTGTCGCCACTGTCAGTGATTGCAGACCGAGCGCCGCCACACGGCAGGTCTAGAGACTTCCTAGCACTCGCGCCAGTTGTACAGCCGACTTTGCTAGCGATGGTTCACTGACAAATTACGCTCTCATTTTCCGAGACGATAGTTAGCATAGCCTTCAGCTACGTCCTTTGCTACGACCTAGCAAGGCGCCATTATCAATAGCCATTTATTTTGTGCTGCATGTACCGTCAGACCGATGTTCACCAATTGTGGATTAAAGTTAAGTATTCCAGAAGCTACGTACTATTTTTGCTACTATAAAGACTTTGTCCTGTTCCAGACCTCACGCCATCCTGCGTGAGCTTAAACGCGTGCCCTTCGGCCTCCCGTCCTAGTGGATTGGCTGTCTTGCCAGTCCACAAAAATACCCGCACAGTAAAATTCTGGACGAACCTGTTGGAGCCACTGTTTGGCAGCGTGCACAAGGGAGTCATCATCTTCAAACCTTGTTCCACGAAGAGAGTCTTTCAGTTCCCACAGATATGATAGTCACATGGAGCCAGGTTAGGACTGTAAAAGAGGGTGTTTCAGTGTTGTCCTTCCGAGTTTTGCGATCGCTTGCATGGTTTTTTCACTGACATGTGGCCGTGCATTGCCGTGCAACAGCAAAACATCCTGCTTTTGCCGATGTGGTCGAACACGACTCAGTCCAGCTTGAAGTTTTTCAGTGTCGTCACATATGCATCAGAATTTATGGTGGTTCCACTTGCCATGATGTCCACAAGCAAGGGTCCTTCAGAATCGAAAAACACTGCAGCCATAACTTTTCCAGCAGAAGGTGTGATTTTGAATTTTTTTTTTTTTTTTTGATGAATTTGTATGATGCCACTCCATTGATTGCCTCTTCGTCTCTGGTGAAAAATGATGGAGCCATGTTTCATCACCTGTCACAATTCTTCCAAGAAATTCATCTCCAACATTCTCGTACTGTTCCAAAAGTTAGCTGCATACCGTTTTCCTTGTTTCTTTGTGAGCCACTGTCAACATCCTGGGAACCCACCTGGCACAGACCTTTTTTAACGCCAACACTTTCAGTATTCTGCAAACACTTCCTTCCCCTATCCCAACGTAGCGTGACAATTCGTTCACTGTGATGCATCTGTCAGCAGTCACCAATTCGTTAACTCTCTGCACACTGTCTGGAGTGTGTGCAGTACGAGGCCTGCCGCTGCGAGGACAATCCTCAATATTGCAGTGCCCGCTTTCATCACGTAACCTGCTTGTCCACCGCCTAACTGTACTGCGATCGGCAGCAGCATCTCCAGACACCTTTTTCAACCTCTTGTGGATGTTTCCCACTGTCTCGTTTTCACAGCACAGGAATTCTATGACAGCACGTTGCTTCTGACGTCAAGTGTAGCAGCCATCTTGAAGACATGCTGTGACGGCGCCACTCACGGGAACAGGTTGAATTAAGTTTGAAAACAAGCGGGAAGGATGTATCTACATACTGTATAAGTTTCACACATGCAAAATGAAAACTATATTTTTACAAAAATAGTGTGCATTTCTTTTGGTGTGACCCTCGTAATTTTTCGTATTTTACTTGTAATTCCACGAGCACCTCATCCTCGGCGGTGATGTCCCGCTTGTCCCAGTCGAATTTCTATTATCAGTGCATACTACCCTCAGTTGTACGGAAACAACGAACGTATCGCGACGTGCGGCAGTTTTCAACAATACAGGGGTCTCTGCAGCGACTAGAACTGTTGCCTAGCATCAGTGTGATGGAGTGGCGAGGAACGTCAGTGTACTCCGTCGCCACTGAGAAAACTGTCAAGAGAACCGTGAAACGCGGCTACAGCGCAAATCAGTGATAGCAGCCACAAGGTAAGCCAACAACAAAGCTGTGGGTTTTGCCAGTTGGTGACACATAGGCGTCAAATTGAGTGCATTTTTCTATGGACGCGTAACGTAAATGGTAATTTACAAGAATGATTGCCTATCAAACTCGAGGGGTCCAAACGGTACATATCGAACGCGCGATCCTAAATCGATCATGCGACTCTGGTGGCGGGCGTTGTGATCAATTATTTGTGATCGTCATTTTTATCTGTTTTCCGCCGTTCCCTCAGTTGCTCTAAATTACATACCTCCGCTAATTATTTCTGAGTTGCAAGGGGGTATTTTCCAAGAATGATTGCCTATCGAATTTGGAGGGCTCTAAACGATACATATCGAACGTGCGATAGTAAATCGATAATGGAGTCTCGTGGCGCTCGCGTTGTGATCAATTATTTGTGATCGTCATTTTTATCAGTTTTACGTTGTTTCTTCAGTTCGTGTACATTACATTCCCGCCGTAATTGTTTGTGATTGCGTTGAGAAATCAACACGGTTTCTCTTCATAGCGGGTGTAATGTCTGCTGCTTCCCACGTTTCTTCTGCGGATTGCATCACATGGAATACTCTAATTCCATGCATATCCAGCATAGACCAATATTTGACTTTTTTCCGGAAATATGGACTTCCGCCGGATGAAGAAAGGAGGGACTGTGTTGATTGTGGTGCTGCGAAGTCTGTAAAACTTCGTAAGAGGAGTGTGGGCACTGAGATTCCATTGCAATTTCATTGTGGACTTTGCGGAAAGCGAACCAGCATCAGGAAAAATACGTGGTACGAGTCCTCGAAATTATCGATTCAGACGAGAGTAATTTTTGTGTCGTGCTGGATTCGAGATTACACTTTGCAAGCCACAGCATCAGAAACTGAGCTATCGGCGAATACCGTCTGTGACTACTTGGGGCTTTGCCGAGAAGTGTGCTACGTGATAGTGACAAGTGACAGTGTGAACCGAATAAAACAGTAGAAGTAGACGAATCTCATATTGCTAGACGAAAGAATCAGAGAGGAAGACCTTCTAAAAGTGAAGTGGATCATATTTGGGTTTTTTGTTTGAAAGAAAGAGAGCCCCGCAGGTGTTTCGTTGTGAGGGTGTTGTCCCGAGACGAGGTGACTTTCGTGGGTCTCATAAAACACTTCATACTGCCTGGAACAAAAGTCATCACAGACGGGTTTCAGTCGTATCAGTCTCTCAACCTGAAGGGTCCGACCACGAATTCGTGAACCACTCTGTGGAGTTCTTCTCTTCAGATGACGTCAGTGTCCCCACACAGTATATAGAACGGGTGTGAAAGTCTGTCAAGTCTACCATAAAAAGAGAAGGGCGTCCAGGACAGAGGAACGAACTGTACTAGTTCCTATACTTCCACAACTTGCGTTTGCAGGGGAAAGTCGACGCATGCGACAAGCTGCCGACATTCCTCCGCAATATTGGCAGAGTTTACCCTGGGTACGGGAAAAAAAGAATTGCCCCTGTAGCTTATACATCACGCAGACTGCCACAAGACGATAACACCGACGACGAGTAAAGTAAGTCGTCCTCTTTGAATTTTCAAGTGCTTCTCTAACGCTTTTCTTTTGTCCTTGCTGTAGTGACAACTTGAAACATACTCGTAACGCGCGCCTCGAGTCTTCCATAATCTATTTACTATCGCAAGTTCGATTCGTATCGTTTGGAGCCCTCCAACTTCGGTATGCAATCATTCTTGGAAATTACCTGCAAGGGAAACCCAGACGATTTATGTCGGTAGTGAGTGGGATGTCTGGTGTTCTTGACGTTTCTTCGGCGGATTCTCTCACATGGAAATATCTAATTCCATTCTTATCCAGCGTAGAAAATTGTTTGACTTCTTGTCGCAAATATGGAGTACTACCGGACGAGGAAACGAGGTACTGTGTAGACCGTGGTGGTGCGAAGTGTGTAAAACTTCGTAAGAAGTGATTCGATGTTGACATACCATTACAATTTCATTGCGGACAGTGCGGAAAACGAACGAGTATCAGGAAGAATACATGGTTCGACTCTTCCAAATTATCCGTACAGACCAGCGTAATTCTTCTATCTTGCTGGATTAGAGACTACACCTTGCAAGCAACAGCATCCGAAACTGACTTATCTGCTAATACCGAGAGCGACTATTTAGGGTTTAGCAGAGAAGTGTGTAATGTGGTAGTGACGAACGAACGAACAATTGGTGGACCGCGTAAAGTTGTTGAAGTGGACGAATCTCACATAGCAAGAAGGAAGAACCAGAGAGGACGACCTTCAAAGAGTGAAATCGATCATATTTGGGTATTTGGTGGATTTGAACGAGAGTCCCGGAAGTGTTTCGTTGTCACAGTATTGCCCAGAAACAAGGTCACATCAGTGTGATTGATTAAGCACTTAATACTTCCTGGTAGTGAAGTCATTACAGCCGGGTTTCAGTCCTACAAGACTCTCAAAGCTGAAGGATTCGAACACGCGTTCGTCAACCAGTCTGTAGAGTTCGTGTCTTCGGATGGCCCCAGTGTGCACACGCAGAACATCTACCGGCTATGAAAATCTGTGAAGTCTTCTATTAAAAGGAAATGGCGTCCAGGACAGAGAGGCGAACGGATAAATTCTAGTGCCCGATTCCACTCGTCGGCTTTGAGCAATGTCGTCATACGTAAGGCTAAGACGCTACATATGGGCAATCTATGAAAACAACGGATCGTAATCGCAAACAAACGAATGTAGCATACAATAGAATTACAATCACATTCACGCAGTTATTTACTTAGTCATGAATTATATCGAAACGAACTGAAGATAACAAAAATAACAACAACAATTTAAAAAATCATGTTTGATTAGAAGTATTTTCACAATTTATGCGACTAGATAAGCACGGAGAGCCTTTAAATTGCATTACAGTAAAGCGCATGATGAAGTCACACTGCTATATAATACCATTAATCATTGAATCTCACCGGAGATGCGCAGGAAAGTAAGGGTTTTAGACGGCGAGATACTAAAACGTATCAGAAAAACGAGAAAATGAAATGAATGACAACAAATACGAAACAGTAGTAAAAACGTGGAGAAACCGACTCACTAAATTCTGAAATAAAAGCCAGTATGACAAACGAATATCTACAAAAAATAAACAATATTGGAATCGTTAGCTAGAATTAACCTGTGTAGGTAGATGTCAGTTACAGATTCGAACCGTTCCATGATTCATATGTAAATTATTTTTGCAGATGTATGCACTGAAACGTAACACAATTTCTACATTTGTAATTGTTCTCTAAAGTTACTGCGGTGTGTAACGAAAATTGGAGTCGGTAACTAGAATTGACCTTCTATGTTCTATGTTCTAGTTACCCATTCCAATATTAGTAACTTTTTTGAAGTAGTTCAGAGAGCAATTACAAATGCAGAAATCATATTAGCCTACATTTTAGTGCACACACGTGCTGAAAAAACGACCTAATTAATGAATCATCAAATGGCTCGAATCGGTAACTAGAACTGACCTCTATAGGAGGTCAATTCTAGTTACCCATTCCAACTTCTCGATGGCTTATAATTTTGGATTTTTTTGCAGTTAATTTGAGGACTATGTTTTTGTGGGTTTCTAAATTTCTTATTGATCTCATAACTACTACGAAAACTAATAACTATCGTGAGTACAGCTTCCAGTTTTTTCTCTTTTTCACAGTAATGAAGATAGTAATACGACACGTAGAAATCCTGTAACACTTTAATGCATACACTTGTTGTTAAAACGATCTAAATAACGAACCGTGGGAACGGTACCTAGAATTAAGCTATATAGGTCAGTTCCAGTTATCGATTTCAGTATCAGTTAGACCCCATGTTTTGTCAATTTTCGTTACTTGTGTATTCGTTCCATTAGGTTTAACAATTAGTATTAAAAGTTAATGCTGATTCATAATATTATGACTTCACCATGCTCAATTTAAAGGTTCTCTGTGATTTTCTTACTCTCATAAATTACGATAATAATTTATTTCAGACATGTATACTCGCATGTATTTCGATAATAATGTATTTCAGACATGTATAGTTCTTTTTTCTGTTCTTATTTATTTTCGTTACCTATAATTCTTGTCGGTATACTTTGTGGCTAAGTAATTAATCACGTGAACTGTGTTTGTAATTTTATCGTATGCTTCACTCGTCTGTTTACGAATATGAGCCTTTGCTTTCACAGATTGCCTCTTTCTAGCGTGTCTGCCATACGTATGACGTCACTGCTCAAAGCCGACGAGTAAAGCAGACACTGGAGTTCCAGTACAACATCCGTTGCTGCCGTACTGCTGTCGCAAAGTGGGGCCGAGGCTGTTTCCCTGATAAGTTATTGTAATATGACGATGTATTACTATATTATAGTTTTTAGCTTATGACTTTGTCCATTATGGACAAATCGTAGTTCCTTTTATGCTTAAGAAGGTTGTGTTATCCCAACTGAACCTAGGTAAATCTAGGTAAACACTGTAAGCGGTTCTAGGCGCTCCAGTCTGGAACCGTGCGAACGCTATGGTCGCAGGTTCGAATCCTGCCTCGGGCATGGATGTGTGTGATGTCCTTAGGTTAGTTAGGTTTAAGTAATTCTAAGTTCTAGGGGACTGATGACCTCAGATGTTAAGTCCCGTAGTGCTCAGAGCCATTTGAACCATTTTACTGAGCAGTGGCGCCATTGAGTTAGTAGGCTGTTCTGTCTGGCGCCACTGGCTCACGTGTATTATCGACTGCCCCCTTGCGGCCCCATTGCCAATATCTCTGAGGAAGAGTTGGTTGCTGTGGATTGTGCCTTCAGAAGGCCTTTTGTTTTCTTTATTGTTATTTTAATATCTTGAACAAAAGGTAGGCCGGCAGTGGGCTATCTACGCCACTTTCGGCCACAGAAAACCATAAAACAGATAACATGTAGACAGTTACACAGAAAATATATGAAACAACAGGTGACACACATAATGATTATAACGAAGATGTTCGAATTGAAGACACTGAATTGCATAAGCAAGTGGAACCGTTCACGAAGGCACAATGAGTACACTGTCGGACGGTGGAGGACACTGAAGAGACGAAATTGCACTGGAACGGAGAAACACTGCACAGAAAACACTGACAATGATCTTCGACGCACTGCACACACTACTGGACGAAAAAGGGGGGGGAGGCTGCTATAAGGAATAGCGGAGGGTAGGAGGGAGGTGGGAGGACGCCAGTGGGGGAGAGGAAGTGAGGGGGAGGGGAGAGGGTAGGGTTGGGTGTGGAAGCTCAGGGGAGGGAGAAGAGGGAGAGAGGAGGGGGGAAGGAAGTTAGGAGGGAGAGAAGGGAAAGAGGGAGCCCTGGAGGGAAAGCTCAAGAAGAGGAAGGGGAGGATCAAATCTGGTAGGAGGGGTAGATGGAGGGGACGAGGGCATCAGCCAGGAGGGGGAGTTGGCGGAAGCCACTTTCGGCAAGGGTATGGAGTGTGCTAAGATGGAGAGTGGGTGGGATTCAGGAGTACAGGCACAGCAGTGGACTGTTGTGGGAAAGGACGGGAGAGACAAGCGGGTGAGGGGGATCAAGTTTACAGGAGGTGTAAAGGTTCCGTATCCGTTCAAGAAAGAGGAGGAGGTGTGGGAAAGGAATTAAGTCGTAGAGGAGCCATGTGGGGGATGAGAGGCGGATGCGATAGGTGATGCAGAGCGCATGGCGTTCCAGGATTGAGACTTGTAGTAGGTAGGAAGGGTGGAGATCCAAGTGGAATGGGCATAACAGAGGATGGGGCGCATGAGGGGATTTATAAGTGTGGAGGACAGTGGAGGGGTCCAGACCCCATGTGCAGCCAGAGAGGAGTCTGAGGAGGCGGAGTCGGGAGCGTGCCTTGTCTTGGATTGTCAGGAGGTGGGGGTTCCAGGAAAGGCGACGGTCAAGGGTGGCGCCAAGGTGCTTGAGGGTGGGGTAAGGTTGACAGGATGGCCATAGATCGTGATATAAAAATCAAGGAGACGGAAGGAAGGGGTGGTTTTGCCTACAACGATTGCCTGCAGAAGGCCAGAAGGCCTTTGCTTGCCTCTATATATATATATATATATATATATATATATATATACACTCCTGGAAATGGAAAAAAGAACACATTGACACCGGTGTGTCAGACCCACCATACTTGCTCCGGACACTGCGAGAGGGCTGTACAAGCAATGATCACACGCACGGCACAGCGGACACACCAGGAACTGCGGTGTTGGCCGTCGAATGGCGCTAGCTGCGCAGCATTTGTGCACCGCCGCCGTCAGTGTCAGCCAGTTTGCCGTGGCATACGTAGCTCCATCGCAGTCTTTAACACTGGTAGCATGCCGTGACAGCGTGGACGTGAACCGTATGTGCAGTTGACGGAGTTAGAGCGAGGGCGTATAGTGGGCATGCGGGAGGCCGGGTGGACGTACCGCCGAATTGCTCAACACGTGGGGCGTGAGGTCTCCACAGTACATCGATGTTGTCACCAGTGGTCGGCGGAAGGTGCACGTGCCCGTCGACCTGGGACCGGACCGCAGCGATGCACGGATGCACGCCAAGACCGTAGGATCCTACGCAGTGCCGTAGGGGACCGCACCACCACTTCCCAGCAAATTAGGGACACTGTTGCTCCTGGGGTATCGGCGAGGACCATTCGCAACCGTCTCCATGAAGCTGGGCTTCGGTCCCGCACACCGTTAGGCCGTCTTCCGCTCACGCCCCAACATCGTGCAGCCCGCCTCCAGTGGTGTCGCGACAGGCGTGAATGGAGGGACGAATGGAGACGTGTCGTCTTCAGCGATGAGAGTCGCTTCTGCCTTGGTGCCAGTGATGGTCGTATGCGTGTTTGGCGCCAGGCAGGTGAGCGCCACAATCAGGACTGCATACGACCAAGGCACACAGGGCCAACACCCGGCATCATGGTGTGGGGAGCGATCTCCTACACTGGCCGTACACCACTGGTGATCGTCGAGGGGACACTGAATAGTGCACGGTACATCCAAACCGTCATCGAACCCATCGTTCTACCATTCCTAGACCGGCAAGGGAACTTGCTGTTCCAACAGGACAATGCACGTCCGCATGTATCCCGTGCCACCCAACGTGCTCTAGAAGGTGTAAGTCAACTACCCTGGCCAGCAGGATCTCCGGATCTGTCCCCCATTGAGCATGTTTGGGACTGGATGAAGCGTCGTCTCACGCGGTCTGCACATCCAGCACGAACGCTGGTCCAACTGAGGCGCCAGGTGGAAATGGCATGGCAAGCCGTTCCACAGGACTACATCCAGCATCTCTACGATCGTCTCCATGGGAGAATAGCAGCCTGCATTGCTGCGAAAGGTGGATATACACTGTACTAGTGCCGACATTGTGCATGCTCTGTTGCCTGTGTCTATGTGCCTGTGGTTCTGTCAGTGTGATCATGTGATGTATCTGACCCCAGGAATGTGTCAATAAGGTTTCCCCTTCCTGGGACAATGAATTCACGGTGTTCTTATTTCAATTTCCTGGAGTGTATATATATATATATATATATATATATATATATATATATATATATATATATATTCCTGGAAATTGAAATAAGAACACCGTGAATTCATTGTCCCAGGAAGGGGAAACTTTATTGACACATTCCTGGGGTCAGATACATCACATGATCACACTGACAGAACCACAGCCACATAGACACAGGCAACAGAGCATGCACAATGTCGGCACTAGTACAGTGTATATCCACCTTTCGCAGCAATGCAGGCTGCTATTCTCCCATGGAGACGATCGTAGAGATGCTGGATGTAGTCCTGTGGAACGGCTTGCCATGCCATTTCCACCTGGCGCCTCGGTTGGACCAGCGTTCGTGCTGGACGTGCAGACCGCGTGAGACGACGCTTCATCCAGTCCCAAACATGCTCAATGGGGGACAGATCCGGAGATCTTGCTGGCCAGGGTAGTTGACTTACACCTTCTAGAGCACGTTGGGTGGCACGGGATACATGCGGACGTGCATTGTCCTGTTGGAACAGCAAGTTCCCTTGCCGGTCTAGGAATGGTAGAACGATGGGTTCGATGACGGTTTGGATGTACCGTGCACTATTCAGTGTCCCCTCGACGATCACCAGTGGTGTACGGCCAGTGTAGGAGATCGCTCCCCACACCATGATGCCGGGTGTTGGCCCTGTGTGCCTCGGTCGTATGCAGTCCTGATTGTGGCGCTCACCTGCACGGCGCCAAACACGCATACGACCATCATTGGCACCAAGGCAGAAGCGACTCTCATCGCTGAAGACGACACGTCTCCATTCGTCCCTCCATTCACGCCTGTCGCGACACCACTGGAGGCGGGCTGCACGATGTTGGGGCGTGAGCGGAAGACGGCCTAACGGTGTGCGGGACCGTAGCCCAGCTTCATGGAGACGGTTGCGAATGGTCCTCGCCGATACCCCAGGAGCAACAGTGTCCCTAATTTGCTGGGAAGTGGCGGTGCGGTCCCCTACGGCACTGCGTAGGATCCTACGGTCTTGGCGTGCATCCGTGCGTCGCTGCGGTCCGGTCCCAGGTCGACGGGCACGTGCACCTTCCGCCGACCACTGGCGACAACATCGATGTACTGTGGAGACCTCACGCCCCACGTGTTGAGCAATTCGGCGGTACGTCCACCCGGCCTCCCGCATGCCCACTATACGCCCTCTCTCAAAGTCCGTCAACTGCACATACGGTTCACGTCCACGATGTCGCGGCATGCTACCAATGTTAAAGACTGCGATGGAGCTCCGTATGCCACGGCAAACTGGCTGACACTGACGGAGGCGGTGCACAAATGCTGCGCAGCTAGCGCCATTCGACGGCCAACACCGCGGTTCCTGGTGTGTCCGCTGTGCCGTGCGTGTGATCATTGCTTGTACAGCCCTCTCGCAGTGTCCGGAGCAAGTATGGTGGGTCTGACACACCGGTGTCCATGTGTTCTTTTTTCCATTTCCAGGAGTGTATATGGGTTTGCTGTCCCGTGATTGAGGCATGAAGTTTGGGGATTGAAGGTAGCGTAGCGACAGGAGGTAGTCATGAGGTACGAGCGGTCGAAACAACGAGCTGCACAAGGAGGGCCTGCACAGAGTGAAGGTACCGGAGTACTTCACCGGGGTCAGCGTCGACTACAAGCAGCAGGCCGACATCTGGTCGGCTGGTTGGCAACATTCGTGTCGGACGACCGCTCGTGGTCTGGCTGCCCTCTTCTACCTGGCTGTCATCGCCACCACTCAGCAACTTCCCCGATGCACCGTGGATCCATGGAACTGCTTGCTGATGGGAGTAACATTCTGTAATCCTCGTGGTGATTTGTTTCATGGTCTGTCAACTCGCCTTCTTTTTTTGGTTTGTACCCGACCCTTAATGTTCTAATTCATCAGCTCTTGGTCGTAAATACAGTCGGAACAATTGTACTAAGGCACAGGTTGCCGTTAAGCAAAAGACGGACCTTGTGGTCAGATTTAGCTGTCGACCAGTTCAATTCTTTGATTGCAATTTGCATTTCTCAGTCATTAGTTATAATCTGATCAACTCGCTGTAATAAGCTGTGTGTTGCTGTGTTTGAAAGACCGGGTTATTATTGGTGTATTTTAGCTGGATCTTGTGGTTCCGTCGAGTGAGTTCTCTCGTAACAAGTGAAGTTTTAAGACGTTACTTCAGAGCGGACTTAATAATTGACAATCAGTTTAACCTTGAAAGTATTAAGAGCCAACTGTCAACAGGGTTTTAGTCAATTGTCAGAAGGGACGGGTTGGGATCTGTTCGCATCTCGGTTGCCAACTGCAATTACGAGGTTGGTTGATTTGAAGTAAGCCGTATTATTATCATATTGTTTGCTAATTTGTTTAACCATTAAGCACAGGTGCGCACGTTAACCCCGAACATTTCGACATACAAATTTCAAATAAAATTAAGTCATTTCTTTTGAGTAACTGTATCACTCATGTCATCAGTGGCGATTATAACGTTTTCATGTGTTGCAGCGGGCATTTAGTAAGACAGACTGTGTCCAGAGCGGTAGTAAACACCGCTGTTTCAGCCAATAACGGACGGGTTCCAGGTCCAGCCATCTTGTAATTTTTAAATCGGCCGCGGTCCGCTAGTATACGACGGACCCGCGTGTCGCCACTGTCAGTAATTGCAGACCGAGCGCCACCACACGGCAGGTCTAGAGAGACGTACTGGCACTCGCCCCAGTTGTACAGCCGACTTTGCAAGGAAAGGTTCACTGACAAAAACGCTCTCATTTGCCGAGACGATAGTTAGCATAGCCATCAGCCACATTTGCTACGACCTAGCAAGGCGCCGTATTGAATTGATATTGAGATTCTATTAATGTATCATCAAGAGCGATGTTCTACAAATGTGGATTAAAGTTAAGTATTCCAGAAGCTACGTACTTTTCTTTATCGCATTCATTACGTATCCTGTTTCAGACCTCACGCCAGCCTGCGTGAGTTTAAGCGCGTGCCTTTCGGCTTCCTCTCGTTGTGACTTGGCTGTCTTGCCTAGACACAACAGTAATCACTGTCATATTGTTTGCTGTTTTGCAATACAGCACTTCACATTTCTTTTGCAAAGAGTAAAATTTTATTCAGCTTCAGGTTTAAGGTCAAAAGAATTTTTCAAATTAGTTCATTTTGTTGAAGAAAATTTTGTGGTTAAATGCTTCGATTATCTATATATTGTTAAATAAACAGGTTCTGTGAAAAGAAAGATATATTGGTGGGTCCTCCCTGCAACATTTTTCTTAATTCCATTAAGTACCAAGTATCCAAATACCTCCCTTAATAATGGGAACAGACACCTTTAGTTTGCCATGGATGCGTAACATGTATACTCCGCTCATCAGAAGAATAAACCTGATGTAAACAAACACAAACGCGATGATTGGTCAGAAGCCGCAACACACGTACAAATGGTTCAAATGGCTCTGAGCACTATGGGACTTAACATCTGCGGTCATCAGTCCCTTAGAACTTAGAACTACTTAAACCTAACTAACCTAAGGACAGCCCGAGGCAAGATTCGAACCTGCGACCGTAGCAGTCGCGCGGTTCCGGACTAAAGCGCCTAGAACCGCTTGACCACCGCGGCCGGCAGCACACGTACACTGGTGTTGTTACACTCTTGGAAGTATGTCCGACTTATGTATTAAATACATTATTATTAAGTTACGTTGAATGAAACTTTAAGATATTCAAAGGTATTAACAGTCATCAACGGTTTTCTTAATCACGCTTTGCTACGTAGTTTTTATTTCAAATGTAGTGAACAGTCACAGTTTCTGCACTGTTGTGCTCTGATTGTCGCGTTGTGTGAAAATGGTTGAGGTTGCTTACTGTACCGCAATGAAACGCGCGTGGGGAACACGGTTAAAAAGCGCCAAGAAATAGGTTATTCTTAATATTTTTCACAGACTCACAGAGGCAGTCGGCATTGAAGTTTTTCGAGGGAGTATTAAATACAGTTGACAGAGCAACTGACTGTGTATGTACAGCCGTATCGGTAACATTGTAGATCGATAATTTACTGCAGTTCATGTTTCGCTGGGTCAAGTCTTGCCTGCGTCGCTTCTTTTTCTCGTTCAGTTTGAAATACCTACATCTCGTAATTGTTAAATTCATCATCATTTTTATGAATATTGCACGTGTTCTTATTTCTAATTAAATATTGCAAGCGGAATTCCTGTTTTTGTTTCAAATATATATTCTTAACTATCTATATTTTATGAAAGAGTGGTAATACAGGGTTATTACAAATGATTGAAGCGATTTCACAGCTCTACAATAACTTTATTATTTGAGATATTTTCACAATGCTTTGCACACACATAGAAAAACTCGAAAAGTTTTTTTAGGCATTCACAAATGTTCGATATGTGCCCCTTTAGGGATTCGGCAGACATCAAGCCGATAATCAAGTTCCTCCCACACTCGGCGCAGCATGTCCCGATCAATGAGTTCGAAAGGATCGTTGATGCTAGCTCGCAGTTCTGGCGCGTTTCTTGGTAGAGGAGGTTTAAACACTGAATCTTTCACATAACCCCACAGAAAGAAATCGCATGGGGTTCAGTCGGGAGGGCGTGGAGGCCATGACATGAATTGCTGATCGTGATCTCCACCACGACCGATCCATCGGTTTTCCAATCTCCTGTTTAAGAAATGCCGAACATCATGATGGAAGTGCGGTGGAGCACCATCCTGTTGAAAGATGAAGTCGGCGCTGTCGGTCTCCAGTTGTGGCATGAGCCAATTTTCCAGCATGTCCAGATACACGTGTCCTGTAACGTTTTTTTCGCAGAAGAAAAAGGGGCCGTAAACTTTAAACCGTGAGATTGCACAAAACACGTTAACTTTTGGTGAATTGCGAATTTGCTGCACGAATGCGTGAGGATTCTCGACCGCCCAGATTCGCACATTGTGTCTGTTCACTTCACCATTAAGAAAAAAATGTTGCTGCATCACTGAAAACAAGTTTCGCACAGAACGCATCCTCTTCCATGAGCTGTTGCAACCACGCGCCGAAAATTCAAAGCGTTTGCCTTTGTCATCGGGTGTCAGGGCTTGTAGCAATTGTAAACGGTAAGGCTTCTGCTTTAGCCTTTTCCGTAAGATTTTCCAAACCGTCGGCTGTGGTACGTTTAGCTCCCTGCTTGCTTTATTCGTCGACTTCCGCGGGCTACGCGTGAAACTTGCCCGCACGCGTTCAACCGTTTCTTCGCTCACTGCAGGCCGACCCGTTGATTTCCCCTTACAGTGGCATCCAGAAGCTTTGAACTGCGCATACCATCGCCGAATGGAGTTAGCAGTTGATGGATCTTTGTTGAACTTCGTCCTGAAGTGCCGTTGCACTGTTATGACTGACTGATGTGACTGCATTTCAAGCACGACATACGCTTTCTCGGTTCCTGTCGTCATTTTGTCTCACTGCGCTCTCGAGCGCTCTGGCGGCAGAAACCTGAAGTGCGGCTTCAGCCGAACAAAACTTTATGAGTTTTTCTACGTATCTGTTGTGTGTCGTGACCATATGTCAATGAATGGAGCTACAGTGAATTTATGAAATCGCTTCAATCATTTGTAATAGCCCTGTAAAGGTTGCTTAAACTAAGGAACTATAACAGATTAATTTTTGAAGGCAAAAATAAAAGCCGCAATACTCTTTATTTGGACTATGTCCGTTGGTTTATCCCACAGACGTAGGTAAGTGTCGTAGAAACATGCAAAACAATCATTTCCCATCAGCGAGGACACCATTGCCAGTGTACCATTACAATATGAACCCAACAGAACTGACCTGGAACCAAGTTAAGGGATTGGCCCGAGAAATAAGACTGTTAGGCTGCCATACGTACTGGAACTGACTCACGCAGCTTTTACGCACGTCAGCGCCGAACGTTGGCGAGATATAGAGTGACACCTTCTGTGTTTATTGTTGACGCGTGTTACTGATATGTGTTGGTGTCTGCTACACCGCGCCTCGTGAACTACGTACCCTCTTTCTTCAGTACGGTACCGTATAGGTCAAAATGCGTTGGCAGGAGTGTGTGATTTTTAACTTTACCGAGTTTTATGAAATTGTTAGTCTGTCTATGGAGGAAATTGTCAGTGATACAGACCAAGAGATAATCGAAAAAGGCGACTACCTTACATTAGCCAGTCATCACAGTTCTGCTATTGAACAAGAGTATCGCCGGCCGAAGTGGCCGTGCGGTTAAAGGCGCTGCAGTCTGGAACCGCAAGACCGCTACGGTCGCAGGTTCGAATCCTGCTTCGGGCATGGATGTTTGTGATGTCCTTAGGTTAGTTAGGTTTAACTAGTTCTTAGTTCTAGGGGACTAATGACCTCAGCAGTTGAGTCCCATAGTGCTCAGAGCCATTTGAAGCATTTGAACAAGAGTATCATTCAGAGGAAGAACTTCAGGAAAGTTCTGATGGGGATCTGTCTGTTTCTTCAATGAAATACTTAAACTGTCTGTCAAAATCGAATGCGTACTGAGTGGTGATAAAAATGTAGTTCCCAGCAATGAATGTCAGTTTGACCGACTTTCTTTCTGCACCTATCGGGTGGAATTTTTATGCGCAAATTTAAACCCTGGAATTTAGTTTTATTTGGAAATATATTTGCTACAGAGAGTGTATATTTTTTCAGGATGTAAAATTCAGTACTATAACAGTCTATTTATGTGTACTATTTAAAAGAAGCACACAAAATTATGGGCTTTTGTGTGATACATAGTGAAATGCTGCAGGCTTTGTTTAGTGCAATAAAATAAAATAGAAGTATTTAAACAACACTTAAATAATTGTAAAAATAAATGTTATACAGCATAAATTAAAAATTTCAAATGATTTTTGCCTTAAATCTCGGTTTAAACATAGGATTCCTAGAGACCCAACCTCGTGATATATGTACAGGAAAGTCACCTCACGAGTTAAGGGTTAACAGCGACATTTTTCAGAAAAAATCCTTCATCCCATATTTCACCCCCTTACGGATGGAATTTGAAAAAAATCCGTTCTTAAACGACGCCTATAGTGTGAGATCCACACCTTCAATTAGCGGTTTGGGTTTGAGCTATGATGAGTCAGTAAGGACACTGACTTGTATATATAGACATTAGTGCGTCTTCTAAGCATAGATATGTTGGAGGCCAGCGTAAAATATCTCGGAATCTCAGTCAAGACTGAGAGTACCAGATATTATTTGCTCTAATGACTGACAAAAAGCGCAATTAACATTAACAAAAATGGTACTGAGCACTATAGGACTTAACTTCTGAGGTCATCAGTCCCCTAGAACTTATAACTACTTAAACCTAACTAAGGACATCACACACATCCATGCCCGAGGCAGGATTCGAACCTACGACCGTAGCGGTCGCGCGGTTCCAGACTGCAGCGCCTAGAACCGCTCGGCCACCCCGGCCGGCTAACATTAACATAAAGTATTTCTCTAAGACTCATATCGAATTACAAAATGACGGAAATACTGAGGGCTGGTATCCAAAAATGTGAAAGATTGCGTGGAGAACTTGCAGCAAGAGTCGCTCTTGTGGGCAGCTTGCAAAATCAGAAGGTAACAATACGAGATGCTACAAATCATAACCAAACTCAGCTACAGAAGTCGTGTGGCAGCTAACGACCTGTTCAGGATATGTAGCCGGCCGATGTGGCCGAGTGGTTCTAGGCGCTTCAGTCTGGAACCGCGCGACTGCTATTGTCGCAGGTTCGAATCCTGCCTCGGGCATGGATGTGTGTGATGTCCTTAGGTTAGTTAGGTTTAAGTAGTTCTAAGATCTAGGGGACTGATGACCTAAGAAGTTAAGTCCCATAGTGCTGAGAGCCATTTGAACCAGGATATGTATCATGTTACTACAGTCGCGACACTCGCATTTTCCCAAAACGCGCCCATCAGCATCAAACGACAGGCGGGAGACCAGTGATCTCACCATAGATATCAGCAGTCGGACGACCGTGGGAGATGAGTCGCCCTCCACGTCACTCCAACTTGAAAGAAAGCTTTACATGCAGACGATGACTCTGTGCTGTTATGCATGAGGCAGAGAGTATCTCACCGATTTCAGGAAAAATGGGGAAACGCCGCAGAAACTTCCGACTCCTGGGGTAAAAAATTCGCCTTGACAAATGAGACGTTCGTAGTGGGGTCGGTTTCTTCGTGCGGAGAACTGTGGCGGGGTGACTCACGAAGAGAACATGGCAAGTTCTATAACCTAATTCCCAACAAACTTCGCTCAGTGGAAGACGCGACAGAATGAGCGAACACGTGTCTCGCCTTATCTCTAGATACCAGGGAGTTTCTCAGTAAAGGACGAAGTTTTCCACGTAATTTAGACGTCCTTTAGCGGGCGACGAGCTCGGCCCAGCTGACTGCACAATATCTAGCGCTGCGGCCTCCCACTTTTGCAGTTCGAAACCCGAGTGCTGTTCCTATTAATAATTTGATTTATCTACCCGCGTCGGTAGAAGGTTACTACATGAATGTGTCTTATTAATTATATTATGCGTTATATTACTTGTAAAATTACATCGGGGTTTCACAATATGTATCGCAAATTCATTATACAAGACATGTGTGTATGCTACTTTCACGAGTTACTTTTTTTTTTTAAATTCTCATGTTCTTATATTTCGTTCTTATATCTACATCTACATCTACATCCATACTCCGCAAGCCACTTGACGGTGTGTGATGGAGGGTACTTTGAGTACCTCTATCGGTTCTCCCTTCTATTCCAGTTTCGTATTGTTCGTGGAAAGAAAAAATGTCGGTATGCCCCTGCGTGGGCTCCAATCTCTCTGATTTATCCTCATGGTCTCTTCGCCAGATATACGTAGGAGGGAGCAATATACTGCTTGATTCCTCGGTGAAGGTATGTTCTCGAAACTTCAATAAAAGCCCATACCGAGCTACCGAGCGTCTCTCTTGCAAAGTCTTCCACTGGAGTTTATCTATCATCTCCCTAACGCTTTCGTGATTACTAAATGAACCTGTAACGAAGCGCGCTGCCCTCCGTTGGATCTTGTCTATATCTTCTATCAACCCTATCTAGTACGGACCTCATACCGGTAAGCAGTATTCAAGCAGTGGGCGAACAAGCGTACTGTAACCAACTTCCTTGGTTTTCGGATTGCATTTCCTTAGGATTCTTCCAAAGAATCTCAGTCTGGCACCTCCCTTGCCGACGATTAATTTTATATGGTCACTCGTATTGTGATTAGCAACGGTCCTACGACACTTCCCTGCGGCACACCTGAAATCACTCTTAGCTCGGAAGACTTCTCTCCATTGCGAATGACATGCTGCGTTCTGTTATCTAGGAACTCTTCAACCCAATCACACAATTGGTCTGATAGTCCATATGCTCTTACTTCGTTCATTAAACGACTGTGGGGGAACTGTATCGGACGCCTTGCGGAAGTCAAGAAACACGGCATCTACCTGGGAACCCGTGTCTATGGCCCTCTGAGTCTCGTGGACGAATAGCGCGAGCTGGGTTTCACACGATCGTCTTTTTCGAAACCCATGCTGATTCCTACAGGGTAGATTTCTAGTCTCCAGAAAAGTCATTACACTCGAACATAATACGTGTTCCAAAATTCTACATCTAATCGACGTTAGAGATATAGGTCTATAGTTCTGCACATCTGTTCGACGTCCCTTCTTGATAACAGCGATGACCTGTGCCCTTTTCCAATCTTTTGGAACGCTACGCTCTTCTAGAGACCTACGGAACACCGCTGCAAGAAGGGGGCGCAAGTTCCTTCGTGTACTCTGTGTAAAATCGAACTGGTATCCCATCAGGTCCGGCGGCCTTTCCTCTTTTGAGCGATTTTAATTGTTTTTCTATCCCTCTCTCGTCTATTTTGATATCTACCATTTTGTCATCTGTGCGACAGTCTAGAGAAGGAACTACAGTGCAGTATTCCTCTGTGAAAGAGCTTTGGAAGAAGTTACTAATATCTAATTCTTGTATTTGATTGTCACAGCATCATTTCTTCGTATAAAGCTCACTCCGTAAAGAAAAGCCGTTATAACATTGCTGTTGATTTCACAAGTTGGTAATAATTTAGCAACAAACCACGCGTAACCGAACCCTTTTCCCAAGACTGGCGCTTGCAATTGGTTACGAATAAAGATGCACTTTAGGTCTTCCACCGAAAACGATTTCAAATAATTCTCTCGCCGTTTTTTTTCCAATAACGACAACGTTATTTGAATATACATTGGAAAGCAGTAGATATAGGGACATGGAGAGATAAATGAAAAACAAAAATAATAATCGGGTTTCGAAAGTGGGACGAGAAAGTGTGAAGCTGTGACACTAGCCATAGCGCCACAGCTTCACTGCAACTGTAGACTCCCTGAAAGGCACGTAGAAGTACCTCGAAAAATTCGACGCTCGTTTTCTCAAAAAACCAAGATCCGTGTTCAGTTATTTTGACGCACCTTGCACTGAGCGAGGTTTCAGGGAAATCGTAGGTTCGATCGGATATACCAAATGCTGGAGTGAAAGCTACGCATCTTCCCACGCTGGTCGGGTGCTGTCTCAGTGTCTCGCCCTTCGATGTCTGAACAGAAGACGCACAGACATGTCGTGCTCAGTTATTCTCTGGGAATGGCCGTAGGGCCATGTCGCCTTCCACTCGAGGGTGCTCAAAAAATGGTTGAAATGGCTCTGAGCAGTATGGGACTTATCTGAGGTCATCAGTCCCGTAGACTTAGAAACAATTAAACCTAACTAACCTAAGGACATCACACACATCCATGCCCGAGGCAGGATTCGAACCTGCAACCTGTTGTGACTTGGCAAGACAGGCAAGCCACTATGAGGTAGCCGAAAGGCACGCGTTTAAGCTCACGCAGGCTGGCGTGAGGTCTGGAACAGTTAAAGGAGTTGGGTCTAGTAAAAAATGTACGTAGCTTCTGGAATACTTAACTTTAATCCATAATTGGTAAACATCGGTCTGACGGTACATGCATCACAAGATAAATAGCAAATGATAATGGCGCATTGCTAGGTCGTAGCAAATGACGTAGCTGAAGGCTATGCTAACTATCGTCTCGGCAAATGAGAGCGTAATTTGTCAGTGAACCATCGCTAGCAAAGTCGGCTGTACAACTGGGGCGAGTGCTAGGACGTCTCTCTAGACCTGCCGTGTGGCGGCGCTCGGTCTGCAATCACTGATAGTGGCGACACGCGGGTCCGACGTATACTACCGGACCGCGGCCGATTTAAAGGCTACCACCTAGCAAGTGTGGTGTCTGGCGGTGACACCACACGACCGTAGCAGCAGCGCAGATCCGGACGAAAGAGCCTAGAACCGCTCGGTCACAGCGGTCGGCCTCCAGGCTGAGATAGATACTGACGCAGCTGACAAAACCACGAAGCAGAGATCATTCTTACTTCAGCAAAAACTGGCCAGCCTCTGGGGGAACTTCTTCCCTTCCTAATGAGATCTACTGCTGCCTCCTGCCGTAAAAGAGGGCCCAGAGACCACAGTGGGACAGCACCCTATTTGTGAGAAAAAACTAAGTACTGCCTCCTAGCAAATATGCTGAAAATGAATCAATATTGCATAGCGATATGTGAAGGTAATGTCACAGCTTCACCAGCAGCTGTTGAACAGAGCTGAATAATTTGAAGTTGTGAACCTGGGGATGGAGAAGCCAGCGTAAGGAAATAACAGGAATAAAATCACATTACTGTGTACTTTTTTATTTTACGTTAGTTACAGTTAACTGCAAATGCCGTCACTGACTCAATGAACGTACCATTTGAACTGTATCTTACAAAATGCGCTGAAACTGACGACCATGAACCTCAGTGCAAGCATCACATCGGCGAACAAGATTCTGACGCACCGTGACAAATATCCCTCGTGTGTTTCGAATCTCAGCACAGGAAACTAATTCCATATCTACTAGGGTCTCATATACAACCGACTTTAGATATCCCCATAGGAAATAATCAAGGGGATTCAGCCAAGTGACCTCGCAGGCCATGGAATAGTACTTCCCCTTCCATACCAGGAAATACAGCATGGACATGGTTGCAGACAACCACAATGAAGTGAGACTGTGCACCGTAATGTTGCATCCACATCCTCTCGCGAACAGCCACGGGTACGTTCTCCAACAACTCTGACAGAACTCCTTACACGTACCTCAACTACATGCAGCTATTCAGGCACCCAGGTAGATGACGTGGCCTAATAAGATTGTCGCCCACAGTGCCGACCCAGATGCTCAGAGCAAAAAGTACTTGGCGGCGTGACTCTACTGCAGCGTGACGGTTTCCCTCATCCCACACACGGTCATTCCTGCTGTTCGAAATACCATCACGATCAAATGAGACATCGCCAGTAAACAGCACGATTTGAAGAAAAAATGGTCCATCAATCCGATGTTGGGGAAACCAGTGACACAAATCGACCTTGGTTTAAATGGTTCAAATGGCTCTCAGCACTATGGGGCTTAACATCTGAGGTCATCAGTCCCCTAGAACTCAGAACTACTTAAACGTGACTAACCTAAAGACATCACATACATCCATGCTCGAGGCACGATTCGAACCTGCGACCTTTCGGTTGCGCGGTTCCAGACTGTAGCGCCTAGAACCGCTCGGCCACTCCGGCCGGCTCGACCTTGGAGCAAAGTCAGTCACACGCATTGGACGGACTCGTTGTGGGTGATAGTGGGTGTAATTGTTGTTCGTGGAGACTCGCCAGAAGCTAGTATCTGCAGCGCCTATTTCACGTGCAGTACTACGAGTAGCTGGGTCCGCTGCAACATGTTCCAGTACCTTCCGTCCAAAATCGGACGTGCAAGTGGCCCCCATGTTCCCAGGTCCCTTGTTTCTTCTTTCCAGTGATCGAGCCTCCCGCTTCTTCGATCGACAGAAATAAACACTCGTTCTTGCCTGTCATTAAATCGTTCCCTGTACAGCCTTTCAGCAGCGAGAGCATTGAAACGTACTTATACCTCCCCCAATGCATGGCGTGCGTTCAGTGAGTTCTGCGAATCTCTACGGGTACTGCTCCATCGTATTGTACTGTACGTCTGTCAATAGCACTAGGTAATGAATGGATCTGTCGTTGATTCATAGCACACACTATCATGGGACGATGTAAATACGATAAAACAGAGCCACCTTAGGAACGATGATGATGATGATGATGATGATGTCCCATACTCCGAGGAGCGTAGCTAACAATGCGAGAGACCCGCACCTCCCACTAGGCAAGGTCGTAGCGGAGCTGGTTTCCCATTGCCTTCCTCCGACCGTAATGGGGATGAATGATGATGATGAAGACAACACAACAACACCCAGTCATCTCGAAGTAGGGAGAAATCCCTGACCCCACCGGGAATCGAACCTGGGACGCTGTGCGTGGGAAGCGAGAACGCTACCGCAAGACCACGAGCTGCGGGTCTTAGGAACAACTAAAGTAAATAAGACCTGTTTCATGACTTCCTAGTAATCAGGCTCGTCGTCCATGTTTCCATGCAGGAGATAAGGGATATTCATATAAATGAACAACACACTACGTGTAAACTCGTATGCATGTTAGTTGTAAATAATGCTAGACAAAGATGTCTATCTCCTTAAGCTGGCTTCTCCTATCCTAGGTTCCCTGCCTAAACTGTCCAGTGGAGCATTCTCCATTTCCAGTAACATTTTTGCACGCTCTTATGGAAATATCCCGTCTAAAGAGTACCCGTACATATTACAGAAATGGATGTTTGTCTGTATTTATGTGTATGTTTATGTTTCACATCTCCTCCTAAACCACTTGACCGATTTCAACATAACTCGGTAGGCATATTGCTTACTGTCAGGCAACAATTGCTATGGGGCGTCAGATATGACGTCATAAAAAAAATAGATGCGTGGAAAACTGCCACACCATGCGTGACGTATAGATTTAATACTTCTTTGCTACTCACTCTACTCTCAACACATTTTGCATACAGTATCTACACGTGCCGCTGAATGTACCTGGCCGGCCGCGGTGGTCTAGCGGTTCTAGGCACGCAGTCCGGAACCGCGCGACTGCTACGGTCGCAGGTTCGAATGCTGCCTCGGGCATGGATGTGTGTGATGTCCTTAGGTTAGTTAGGTTTAAGTAGTTCTAAGTTCTAGGGGACTGATGACCTCAGATGTTAAGTCCCATAGTGCTCAGAGCCATTTTTGAATGTACCTACATATATGTATCACCATACAACGCACAGTTAAAGAAATATGACGCCATAAACACTCAGACGCGTAAAAAACTGGTACATCATGCAGGAATTCTTAATACATTTATTCTTTACTACTAAGACACTTGTTCATTCGAGTCAGCCGAAAGAAACCCCTAACACCCGGCAGCGCTTTCGACAGCTTTCAACTGCGAAGCGCAAACGTCTGTAGGAGAAAATAGTGGCCACCTGTAGGGCTATGAAGAGGCAGTGCCATGGAGACATGTTGCTGACATGCAAAGCAACTGTGCCCAGCATACAGCAATACTATGTTTCTTAATTCGGATACTGTACTTACACCGTACATACGTACATTATCCGTACTATTTTGTGCGTCTGTTTCATAATTTTACTAATAAATGGGAATAAATTTTTTTCGATGTTATACTACATACATTGTTAATTTTTTTCCGTTACTAATATAAAATTGGCAAAATGAATACTCGGACAATGCCAGATTTGTCAACTAGTAGCATATATTTTTGGAGGTGATAGTATAGCCTGAAGCAAATGAAACATTTCGTATAATATGTTCCCAGTTTTTACTGGCTACAGAGATACAGCTGGCTACAGAGATAAGTTATCAATTGACGTGGTGGTTCTCAAGTTGCTACGGATTTACTTATCTATAGTCGTTTATGTTTTGAAGTTCCAACTTCTGCGTGCAGCTGCTTGAGTCTAAATAATTGATTTTTTCACCTGTGATTGAGATTTTCAGGAATTTTCTACTTTATTGTTTAAGCAACTCATATGTGTTTATATATGCTGAATGTACCAATATGCTATTTGTACGTCAGTTTAGAAATGGTAATGCTGGTCCTGCTGCTCGTAGAGAATAGGGTAGACTATTTAGTAACGCAGAGTACCAGCTTGGTACTTGGTAAGGAAATATATCCTGTGTTTTCGAGGTAGTGTCTTGTGATTTATAGTTCAAATTTGTCAGCTGTATCACTGGCGTGCATTTTGCACCTCCTATGTTTTTTCGTCAGTTGCAATGTATACCAAACAAAGTTATACGTAAGGCAACTGATGCCATGTTCATTACTTAAGCTTTCTTGAAAAATATCTTCCAGCATCATTGGAAGGAGTCCTTTGGCTACAAAGTTGGGTGTTTTCTTCCAACATGATGTGGTCGTCATGTGACAAATCTAAGTCTGACAGTCCCCAGAGGGTGGAATGGCAGAAATGGCCCGGTTTCTTCGTTACTAACATTTCTGAACCTTCCCAGTTTCGATTTTGTCTCTCGAGATGGTTGGATGGCAAGGTTTCCAAAGAAAAAGCCAGAAACATGAGAGGATCCGATAACATGCATTAGGGATAGTGCTACCATTATAAAACAACGCCAAGATGATCTCAGAAGAGCTACAAGTGTTAAGATAAATCGAAAGTGCTATAAAATTGTAAGTGACATCCATAAAAATCGACTTTGAAATTAACCTGTAAGTAGTTGTTTGTGGTAAATCTAATAGTCATATCTCTTTAACAAACAAAAATTCGACAAATGTTACTGGGGAAGTTTTATTAGTTATTCAGTAATGCCACATGAACGCTAACGCGTTGCTCCCTGGACTCGGGTAGGCGCGCCGGCCCTGGATTAACGACGAGAACCGGTGTGCCGGTCAGACTGGATGTGGTTTTAGGCGGTTTTCCACAGCCCACTAGGTGAATACTGGGCTGGTCCCCACGTCCAGCCTCATTTACACGACTCGCAGACATTTGAAACACATTTGCACTATTTCATGATTTACACTAGACACAGACAGCTAGGGTGTACACTGGGGTGGGGGGAGGGGTATGGGGAGGTGACAGGAAGGGCATCTGGCCACTACTTCAAAGTTAATCATGCCAAATCAGTATCAACAAAGCATATCCCTCAAGTCGGCATAAATACTTGGAAAGAGAGAGTCAACACTGCAACATCCTTAAATATTTACTACTACTCCGGAAATAGCCTGCATTTGCAAGTCTTATCGTTCAGCACACCTGCCAAGAGGATGCAGTCAGCTCACACACCGCCACAGAGTCGAAGGCATCGGCGAGACACCTGTTTGGGGCCGGCGAAATTTCAAGGAATGCTAACATGACACAGGTATCCCAGTCTCCTGACCTCCTCTTTATGGGGGGTTCTGTTTATAGGGTCACCTTAACAGAGTAATGTGCAAGACAGGACCGAAAACCCTAGCTCAGTTCCAAACACAGTTTCGGGTGTAAGTCGCTAACACCTAGGGTGACAACTTAATGTGTGCACCATAATGGACAACACAGACTCATATTATTTTTAAAAAGTGATATTTTATACAGCTTTCAGAACATATTATGAACCTCTTAATAAACACATTTAACATACAAATTTAGACGGAGAACGTATAGTTCTAAGTAGTTTACGGGTGTGAACATTATTGAACCATCATTTTAATAAGTCATGCTTGCAAAATACAGACATGAATAACATACAGCACACTAAGTAGACTAGTAGAAGTTGACCTTGGCTAAGATCAGTTTGGCATTCGAAGAAATGTAGGGACTCACAGGGTGGTACAGGCATTTAAAAGAGAGGGTAAGAAAAGGCAAATTCACGTGATTTAGATAAGTATTCTGACAACATGACTGGAAAACAGCCTTTGAAATTCTAGTAATAACTGGGAAAATGCATGGAGTGAAAGTTTATATACAACTTTTACAGTGGCTAAAATACTGTTATAATAGTCGACGGACTTAAAGGAAATAAGCGGTCTAGAAGAATGTGAAAGGGTTGTATCCCGTCCTAGGTTTGTTATTGAATCTATACATGGAGCAAATTTTGGATGAAGCCACGGAGACGCTTAGAAAGGGAATTAAAGTTATGTTAGAATAAATAAAAAGTTCGAGGTTTACCAAGGAGATTGAGATTCTATCAGACACAGCAAGAGAGTTGGAAGACTAGTTGAACGTAATTGGTAAGATGAACACCAAATAAGGGTAATGGAGGGTAGTAACATTAGCTGAGAGAATTAGATTAGTAAATAAGATACTAAAAACAGTAGATGAGTTTTGCTACTGGTGAAGCAAATTAACTGGCTATTACCTGAAGTAGAGAGAATAATTAAAGGCAAACTGGCATTAGGGAGAAAATTGTTTATGGGCTCTGAGCACTATGGGACTTAACATCTGTGGTCATCAGTCCCCTAGAACTTAGAACTACTTAAACCTAACTAACCTAAGGGCATCACACACATCCATGCCCGAGGCAGGATTCGAACCTGCGACCGTAACAGTCGCGCGGTTCCGGACTGAGCGCCTGAACCGCTAGACAAAATTGTTTATGAAAAAGAAAAATTTGTTCAGATGGGATACAAATTTATGTTTTGGCAAGTCTGTTCTGAAGGTGACATTAAATTCTTCATTTCTGTGGCCATAGTATCCGTAGTTGCTTTATAATTCATAAGGGTATTTTTTATCCGTCGCTGCAACTACAAAAATGCGCGACTTTTTCACCTGACGCGTTTCTCTTTATTGAGGCAAAACATCATCAGTGGTCTGTAATTAAGTATATTTACATTTTGACTTGCTTTTTAGATCGAAAAACAGTTCGTTAAGAATAGGTCAGTTTGTACTTACGGTGATTTTTCGGCTGCTTTCTCGATGACATCAGGAAATGCCGTCTGCTAGTACACCGTTGTTTTTTTGTGTTAGACACTTCTGCAGCACTATGCATTTCTCACATCCCACTTTTTTATGAACACTACTCTATTCTGTTTGTTTTCGTACTTCAAGTATGTGTTGATGTTTGTGTTTTGTAGTGTTGCCAACATAACCATTCCATTACTTTGTCTTTTATCTACAAATTTTCTTTTTTAAATTAGATTATTGTACATATGTGTGTAATTCTATTTAAGTGTGTTTTTGTTTATTTGTATACTGCGTAAGAGTACAGAAGGAATAGAGATGGAGATTTATTTTTCTATTTTTTATTTAATTAATTAATTAATTAATTAATATTTTTGGAGGAAAAACCATGAAGTGTGGACCTAAGTATATAGCAGTGTGATGAGTGTGGGTTAGAAGAGGTGAGGAGGGAGAGATGAAATGAAACTGTGAGTGGGTGGCGGGGAGGGGGCTTGTAGGAGAGTGGGAGGGGGTGAAGGATGGAAAAGGCTCTTTTTTCATGTGATTTCATCAATTATTATACATAGAGTCAGGTTTCCAATATTTGTCTGGTCACTGAGCAACCGTTTATTTTGTGTTAATGCTTTTTGTATGTGGGAATTTTCTTGGAAAGGAAGGAGGTGTCTGTCTTTACTAATTTTTATGATATTCAAATCGTTTTCATTCAAGACCAAGCGATATGTGCTAGCAGACGGCATTTCCCGATGTAAACGAGAAAGCAGCCGAAAAATCACCGTCAGCTCAAAACAACCTACTCTTAACGAACTGTTTTTCGACCCAAAAAGCAAATCAAAATGTAAATAAACTTAATTACAGACCACTGATGATGCTTTACCTCAACAAAGCGAAACGTGTCTGGCGAAAAAAATTACGCATTTTTGTAGTAACAACGACGGATCAAAAATACCCTCATGTTGTGAAGGTATTTGTCTGAAGCCATAGACAGAAGCGATACTTGGACAAAAGGGTCGAGGCAGAAAGGAACAGAATAGATGCTTCTGAAATGTGGCGCTAATGCCGAAGATTAGGTGGGCTGATCGGATAGCTAGTGAGGAAGTAGAGAACCGAAATGGAGAGAAAAGAATTTTATGGTACAGCTAAAGCCGCGCGGGATTAGCCGAGCGGTCAAAGGCGCTGCAATCATGGACTCTGCGTATGGTCCCGGCGGAGGATCGAGTCCTCCCTCGGGCATGGGCGTATGTGTTTGTCCTTTAGTCTATAAGCTTAGGGACGGATGACCTTAGCAGTTAAGTCCCATAAGATAAGGGGCGTGGGGGGGGGGGGCTATGGGGTGGCGGCAGGAAGCGCATATGGCCACCCATTAAAATTAACCATGCCGAATCCGTACTTAACAGTGCCGACCCTGCGCACAATGCAGTATAAAGGCTGCAGCAAAAGAAAAGAAAGAATGAAAAGTGTGAGGTCATCCACACGTGTGGTAAAAGGAATTGATTGAATTTCGGATGCACGACAAATCAGTCAAATATAAAGGAGATAAATTCAACTAAATACCTATGAATTACAATTACAAAAAACTTAAATTGGAGGGAACAAGTAGAAAATGATGTGGGGAAGACTAACTAAAGACTGCGTTTTATTGGAAGAATTCTTAGAAATAACAGATATACTAAAGAGATGCCTACACTACGCTTGTTCGTCCTCGTTCGGTGTACTGCTGCGCAGTGTGGCATCCTTACCATATAGAATTAGTGGAGTATATCAAGGAAGTTCAAAGAAGAGCAGCACGCTCTGACTTATCGAGAAATAGGGGGAAGAGTGTCACGGACATGATACAGGATTTGGGAAATTTCAATCACCAGCTTTCTGCTCCGAATGCGAAAATATCTGGTTGTCGCCGACCTTCGTAGGGAGAAACGCTCACGATGATAAAATAAGAGAAATCAGGTCTCGGACGGATAGATATACGTGTTCGTTTCTTCCGTCCTGCTGGGTAGTAGTGTAACAGAGAATTATTGTGAAGGTGGATGCATGAACCATCCGCCAGACACTTAAGTGTGATTTGCAGAGTAGTTCTGTAGATTCAGATCAAGATTGAAACATACAGGCTAGTTCGCTACTTTGTTTCTACTTATTTCAAACGATCACGCGCCTTTTGTAAGTGGAGAAAAAGGGAGCCACATTTGTGAGATGGCTGTCACCTGTTGCCCATTCTGTGATACGGGATCGGCCGCTACCGCTGAAGACTGATGCGTGAATGTTACACAAAGACCGTCCAAAGGTCTACGAAGGAACCGGCCTCCTGCTCGGAATGCCTTGGTGACCCTTACCCGCCTGTCACAAACGCGCGCTGACGGGGTGTCAGAACCGATTCGCCCTCGTTGTTACCGCGGGCATGAAATAGTGAACGCCCAGGGGCGAGTGACTTTTACGCCGCCGTAAAAACTCCAGTAGTCCTCCGTCTCGTCGAACGACCCGATTCGCCGCAACTACAGCTGTAAAGACTCCGCACTGACTCACGGGCGATTGGCGTTGCGTCACATGTTCGACTACTAATCAAGGCAACGTCACCATTCGGAGTGTCGTGGCAAATATGTGACAGCGTGAGGAATGTACATTGCCGCCCCCCCTCCGCCCAGAAAAAATAAAATAAAAAAAAACACAACACGCTCAAACCAGGGTGTAACATGGGCACCGGCGGAGTTTGTAGTGTTGTCTGAAGGCAACAGAGTCCGCACAAAATACCATGGCCAGTAGATGCACAGATGACAGGACACGCGTGGGGAGAACGACAGTGGCGGGGCGTTATGGCAGGTGCTGTACGGGAAATGCCGAGTGCTTCAAGGGAAATGCCGTTCTACACTGAAGACTACACACATATTTTTTGTAAATATTAAGCGGGGTACCTCCGCGCCAACACTTGCATTTCAAAAAGGTCTGTCACATCTGCTTTGGTTATAGTTCAATTCTTTTATCTTGGCGGCTCGCGCATGCCCGCCCAGACGCGGGAGATTGCTGCGTTGCCAGTTGCACACGACGCACGCGCCAATAGAAGCAGCGCCATAGCATAGCATAGTTCGCAAGCTTACGTTTAGGGGGGAGCGCGCAGTTCATGAAGTAAAGCCACCACGGCCGCATTAACCCTTTCTCTGCTACAAAGACGTGCTCCCTGCATTCCGCGCTGTGCGCGATTTTGTCACTGCACTGCTCGCCTGTGCAGACACATCGTGTTCCGGCTGCTTTGACACTCTTGTCATTCGATTCCACAAAAATTATTTGGCCCAAAAATTAGATTTTTACACACCTTCTTGACTGATACCTTCCCCCAATAAATGACAATTTTGTTTCGATGTTCAACGCAGTTATTATGCAGCATTAAATGTAGTAAACCATTGCACGAAATTTTGAAGAGTTTGCAGATGTAAAAGTCCATAGAGTATACTTTCCGTATGGTCGATTTTAGTTGCCACGATGTTGAGAATGAAATGTGGACAAGATACCTAAATTTCATATAAAATTTACTGTATAACAATATCTCATTTAAGTACCACATAGGTGTCGTATGTAATATTGAGAAATATTCCGTCTTTCGCGACTGTAACAAAAGTTTTATTTACACTGAGCACGTTTGGCTTTATTTTAAAGCACTTCAATCAATCAAAAGGAAGTAGACAAAATACATTAAACAAAACTGTGGACTTACAAAAACGTTAGGACTTGAATATACCGTCTATCAGTGAAGTGCTCTGAGCTATGTCAAATATAATTTTTGTGTGTGGCACACACAAACATCATTTATTTGCTAAATCACTGATCAGCCAACACAAACGTTGAATATTGTGTAACCGCTCCGCAAACTCTTCGAAATTTCGTGCAATGGTTTACTACATTTAATGCTGCATAATAACTGCTTTGAACATAGAAACAAAATTAAGTCATTTATGGGGGGAAGGTATCAGTCAAGAAGACGTGTAAAAATCAAATTTTTGGGCCAAATAGTTTTTGTGAAATCGAATGATAAGCATATCAAAGCAGTGGGAACACCATGTGTCTGCACAGGCGAACAGTGCAGTGATGACAAAATCGCCCACAGCGCGGAATGCGGGGAGCAAGTGTCTGTAGCAGCGAAAGGGTTAATGAAGAGACAAGCACTAAAAATTTCAAAAAATTGCATTCAAACGAATATAATTCGTGATGTAAGGCACTTCCATATTGTTTTTAAATAATGAAAATATGAAGCACCACACAAGGTTTGAACTCATAACCTTTCACATAGAAGCCAAACACGTTAACCGTTATGCTCTCGCAGCTCGTCTGCCTACAGGACGCCATGAGGACTGTAACACGTCACGCAAAATACTGACAAACACTGTTGGTATAACTATGAATTAGTCATGCTTCGTCGAAGTACAATAGGAAATAAACAATTACCGCTGTTCTTTATTGCGAAAAAGCAGTATAAAAGAAAGTCTGCTATCAAGACATTGCTTTTGTTCTATTACTTTATTTATGACTGAACGCTTCTAAAACTGAAAACACTCGTCCATGCTCTGCACTGCAGTCGAGATCTGGGAACGTCGTTCTCTGTTCATTGGCTGACTGTGTTTTGTGACGTCAGATGCGCAGAACGAACCTAAACTCGGCCGCCAACATAAATGACGCGCACTTTAGTAGCTAAGAATAATTCCGCCGACAATGCAACGATTTATTTTCGCCTGCCTTGTTAAGCATTTGTAACTTTCAGAGAACATCTACATCTACATGGATACTCTGCAAATCACATTCATGTGCCTGGCAGAGGATTCATCGAACCACCTTCACATTTCTCTATTATTCCAGTCTCGTATAGCACCCGGAAAGAATGATCATCTGTATCTTTCCGTACGAGCTCTGATTTCTCTTATTTTATCGTGGTGATCGTTCATCCCTATGTAGGTCGGTGCCAACAAAATATTTTCGCATTCGGAGGAGAAAGCTGGTGACTGGAATTTCGTGAAATGGATTCCGTCGCAACAAAAAACGCCTTTCTTTTAATGATGTCCAGCCCTAATCCTGTATCATTTCAGTAACTCTTTCACCCATGTTTCGCGATAATACAAAACGTGCTGCCTTTCTTTGAACTTTTTCGATTTACTCCATCAGTCCTATCTGGCAAGGATCCCAAACCGCGCAGCAGTATTCTAAAAGAGGACGGGCAAGCGTAGTGTAGACAGTCTCCTTAGTAGGTCTGTTACAGTATCCTGCCAATAAAACACTGTCTTTGGTTAGCCTTCCCCAGAACATTTTCTGTATGTTCCTTCAAATTTAAGTTGTTCGCAATTGTAATACCTAGGTATTTAGTTGAATTTACGGCTTTTATATTAGACTGATTTATCGTGTAACCGAAGTTTGAGTTCCTCTTAGAACGCAACCGTCATGAGTGGTTGATTTTCATCGCAACTTACATATTCCTCTTGTTGCCGCGTTAAAATTTGTTTCTCTTGCCAAAACACGACAGAATTCACACAGTCTCACTTCAGTCGCAAGTGGTGGTGGGTGGGGGGGGGGGGGGGGGAAGTCTGAAATAGTTGTTTATTAAGTGAGGACTGAGGAAAAGTAAGGGTAGCAGTTTATGAAAAAGCACACCCTCTGTACAAAATAAACGTGTAATGTAGTCACATATGTTGTTCCAAAGCCAACAGCGTTTCTCAATTCACCAGCTATCGATGGATCTTAAAAATTGAAACACTGAACCGTGTGTGGCTCGTGTTCCCGCCCTCATGTATTTTACACCCTGTTTTTAACGTACTTCACCTCACTACGTTAATTTAAATTACTACTGTTGCTGAGTTGCTGCTTTGCCTGACCGCGACCGGCGCTAGCAGCGCGTATCGATATATCCACTCTCGTAATATCTTTGCTCGACTACTATTACCTCCCTTTCGTTGTCAGTCGTAAGGCAGTTCGGGTCGCGAGTTCGGGTCTGCCAGTCAGTTGGAACGCGTCTGGAGCGCAGTCCGGACCTGCCAGTCGGGGAGTTGCAATGCGGCACTGGTGCAGTCGGGTTGGAGCAGCAGTGAGGTCTGCGTCGGCATGGATCGCCCTACCATTGCCGCCACGCATCACTTGAGCCGGGCCACCGTCTTGGTGGATCGTCGGTCGGTTGTCCTACCGGTCGACGCGTTTTGGCTCGCCGATCGTTCATGAGTCGGCTGCATGTGTGTGTGCATCGACTCCAGAATTGTCTTCGTGCATGCTTAGTTACTGTTGGGTATCGTTCAGGTCTTCGTGCAAGTGTTTTCCAGGTTGTATGTGTAGTTGACATTATTTCCACTGGCGATTATTTTAGGTGTTTTCGGCATTCTGCGGGAGTCGGTCGGTTGCTGTGGACCAGGGAAGATATCTCCATGTGGTGCAGTCGGCTGGGTCTGCTGGCGGTCACTGTGCAGTGTTGCAGAACGTGTGGAGATGTCCGATCGCTATGAGCTTCGTGGCTCACGGACCCAGGAGGTCAAAGTTCAGTGGTGTTTTAAGTACCCAAGCCACACCCATTATGTTGTGTGGTTCGTTTAAGTGGTTCGCTGTTGGGGAGGTTTTCCTGTGAGTAACACCGAGGGTTTGTATTGCTGAAATGTAGCCACCATGCGGTGGAATTAACTACATTGGTTGACTACAATTCAAGTGCACTAGCGGAATTTTCTGCCTTGTTCCCATTAGTGTTGTGGTTACCTGCCTTGGCCACTAACGTACTTTCAGGCAGTGTCCTTTCCTCACCTGTTGTCGCTGTCCAACATGGTGTGTAGTTTTGACAGCTTAATACACATTTCATTGTGGATAATCACGTTCGTAACATTTTGTGTTTGAGTTCTCATGTACCAATTGGCGGCAAGCAAGTCGTTTGTCGGTCGGTCCCTGGCTGTCCCTTGGTTGGGCTCCGACAGATCAGGTGTAGTTGGGCTCACCACCTGTCTCACCTAAGTGAACGAGGGCAGACCGACCCCCTGGAGGCTTCTGGGTGCCGTTGTCTTTATTGCCTTTCTCACCGGTGTTTAATTGTCTGTTTATAATCTACCATAGCCAATGATTTAAAAGATTCTTAGTATCACTCTATTTTAAGCAAGTTAAAGACGTTCAGCCGCATACAAGCAAGTCTGAATTCCAGCAATTGGATATTTGCTGAAAGGTTATTGTCGTTGTGTTATCTTTTCTTTTAGTGCGTTTCAGCCACCTAAAACTTAAGACTTATGGCTATTATTTTTTTTTAATTTTGAAAAATTAATTGTGGGCCTTCAGCAACTTGGAACCTTATTTTTAAAGTTACCTTTCAAGCAAACACACTGCGGCCTTTTGCCTTTGAAAGATTTTGGTATATATATTTGTAACTGTGTGTCTTTAGACACTTGAATTTACCTTGTTGATTTTTTAAGATTTCTTGTTTGGAGACTCTCAGCCGTGAAATATTTGGAGTTTGATGTGTTATTAAATTACAATAAATTACAATTTTAAAGTGAAATTGACCCCAACCTTATTTGGCCCTTTCCACAATCCTAATCACCTTTTCTGCCCAGCGGGCTTAGCGGGCATTTCAAACACATTCATTGAAAAAGTCTGTAGTTAGTGGAATAACACAGTAGATAATGAAGTTTCGCGTAATAACCATATGGCGAAATGCTCTCCTCTTTACGTGCTATCGTTTGCGAAAATGCCATTTCGATAGCTGAAACAGTTTATGAAATATGAGGAATGTTGTGAATATTTCATTCTCGCTTTATCGCTGGCGCGGAGCCATGGCAAATGAGTGCGCAAGTTTCTCAAGATTGGTGGCAGATTGAGACCTTCATCCAAATCTAAATAAAAATTCGATACGCAATCTAAATTTCAGAAGCAGAAACATACTATGCAGTATGCACCAAAAGGAAAATCGTTGCGCCCCCTATTACTCACTGCAAACTTTTTCGAACTTCGTGCTGTGTCTTACTTCCACGTAAATATCAGAATGACTTTGAATACTAACGAAATGATGGCCATATCACAATGAACCTCACGTATAAAGCTACAAGTAAAGCAAAAACGATGTCTTTTACCGAATATATTCAGTAAATTCAACATTGCAGCCGTGAGCAGTCGCGATAATCTAATAAACTATCAGCCTAGATTTCGGTAATGAAACCAACCTTTACCTAGGTTTCAGCTCAAATAATTGAGCCTTCTTCAGAAGATATACCTGAATCTATAATTTGTCTAAGAGGGCATGGTCTAGAAATAAAACTAAAACAGCCTGAATAGGCGTAGTCACATTCTAAAAATGCGGTACATAAGACAACATCAAGACTTAAGCTCTGGCGTGCCCATCGACTCCATGGACGCCGTGCGGTGGGCCTCGGAAGCTCACGTGAAACTAAGTAGGACTAGATCTAGAGCACTCCAGAGCTTAAGTCAAGTCTTGGTGTTGACTTAGTACGTATGTACCGTATTTTTAAAATGTGACTTCCCCTATTCGGGCTGTTTTAGTTTTATTTCTAGACCATGCCCTCTTAGACAAATTATAGATTCAGGTATATCTTCTGAGGAAGGCTCAATTATTTGGGCTGAAGCCTAGGTAAAGGGTGGTTTCTTTACCGCAATCGAGGCTGATAGTTTCTTATATACATTCTGTAAAATTGTTTGAAAATGACTGCAGGGAGTGCGTCTCGATTCTGTCAATGGCGACGTGCCGAAAGGAGGCAGTGTCAGCCAGCCCTTCCGAACAAACTAATGAACTCGCAAAGCGCTTGGAGCAAAAATTGGTCACTGCGCGTCGGCAATCGTATTATGCGCAGACCCTGTGTTGAATTAGTGGTGAGCAGCGTTCGCCACAATCATTCTAGGGTACAAACATGTCTCACCCAATAGTACATAATCGTCAACAGATTCGGCCATTTGAACGGGGTCTCATTGTGGGCCTGCAGGAATTTGGATGAACGTATCGACAGATTGCTGCGCACGCTGGGGACATCGGTGGGGCGTCGCTGCTTGTAGCAGTGGTCTGCAATACTCCGACAAATGTAGATCAGGTTCTCGACGTCCGCTCTGTACAGACGCACATCTAGATCGACGTATTATGCGACCAGCGACGACGCACCGATCGTCATGCAAGGACGAAGTCAGGGCGCACGTTGCACCATTTGGAACCGTAGCTTGCAGCAGGTCTAAGAACACATGTACCTCTGGTCAGGCTACCGCTGACGCCTCGACATCGCCAAACAAGGCTGCTGTAGTGTCGCGAAAGAGTTGACTGGAGGCTTGAGTGGCTCTCTGTTGTCTCCAGAGTACGTTGTACACTACTGGCCATTAAAATTGCTACACCAAGAAGAAATGCAGATGATAAACGGGTATTCATTGGACAAATATATTATACTAGAACTGGCATGTGATTACATCTTCACGCAATTTGGGTGCATAGATCCTCAGAAATCAGTACCCAGAACAACCACCTCTGGCCGTAATAACGGCCTTGATACGCCTGGGCATTGAGTCAAACAGAGCTTGCATGGCGTCTACAGGTACAGCTGTCCATGCAGCTTCAACACGATACCACAGTTCATCAAGAGTAGTGACTGGCGTATTGCGACGAGCCAGTTGCTCGGCCACCACTGACCAGACGTTTTCAATTGGTGAGAGATCTGGAGAATGTGCTGGCCAGGGCAGCAGCCGAACATTTTCTGTATCCAGAAAGGCCCGTACAGGACCTGCAACATGCGGTCGTAGATTATCCTGCTGAAATGTAGGATTTCGCAGGGATCGAATGAAGGGTAGAGCCACGGGTCGTAACACATCTGAAATGTATCGTACACTGTTCAAAGTGCCGTCAATGCGAACGAGATGTGACCGAGACGTGTAACCAATGGAACCCCACACCATCGCGCCGGGTGATACGCCAGTACGGCGATGACGAATACACGCCTCCAATGTGCGTTCTCCGCGATGTCGCCAAACACGGATGCGAGCATCATGATGCCGTAAACAGAACCTGAATCCATCCGAGAAAATGACGTTTTGCCATTCGTAAACCAAGGTTCGTCGTTGTGTACACCATCGCAAGCGCTCCTGTCTGTGATGCTGCGTCTAGGGTAACCGCAGCCACGGTCTCCGAGCTGATAGTCCATGCTGATGCAAACGTCATCGAACTGTTCGTGCAGATGGTTGTTGTCTTGCAAACGTCCCCATCAGCGATCGAGACGTGGCTGCACGATCCGTTACAGCCATGTGGGTACGAAGTCTGTCATCTCGACTGCTAGTGATACGAGGCCATTGGGATCCAGCACGGCGTTCCGTATTACTCTCCTGAATCCACCGATCCCATATTCTGCTAACAGTCATTGGATCTCGACCAACGCGAGAAGCAATGTCGCGATACGATAAACCGCAATCGCGATAGGCTACAATTCGACCTTTACCAAAGTCGGAAACGAGATTATACGCATTTCTCCTCCTTACACGAGACATCACAACAATGTTTCACCAGGCAACGCCGGTCAACTGCTGTTTGTGTATGAGAAATCGGTCGGAAACTTTCCTCATGTCAGCACGTTGTAGGTGTCGCCACCGGCGCCAACCTTGTGTGAATGCTCTGAAAAGCTAATCATTTGCATATCACAGCATCTTCTTCCTGTCGGTTACATTTCGCGTCTGTAGCATGTCATCTTCGTGGTGTAGCAATTTTAACGGCCAGTAGTATATCTCTATGCTAGTGGTAAGCTGACTATTCCAGAGTGCAGCGGCCTACGGAAGACAGATCCTATCGCAGGCTTCATTGTGTAGGGAACCATCGGTTACAACTCACGGTCACATTTGGTGTTCCTGCAGAGTGAAGTGGCCAGCGCCCCATTTCATTGCACAAGCTGTTGTCCCCGTGCTACTGCCGCTGCTTTGACAGGAAGGTGCTGCGCTTTTTCAGCACGATAACGCACGTCCACGAACGGCAGCTGCGCTGCAACCTGCTCTTCGTGCTGCACAAGAACTGTCGTGGCCAGTAAGATCACCAGATCTCTCGCTAGTTCAACACGTGCGGGTCATGATGAAGCGAGAACATACTCGCTCTCCAGAGCCTGCAAGAACCATTGCCGAATTGCAAACGAAGGCGCAAGAATTTTGGGACAATCTGCAGCGGCGTGTCATTCGGCACCTATACGGTCGTTTTCCCGCGCGAATACACGCCTGCGTTACAGCGAGACGGGGGTAACCTGTGTATTGATGCGACGGCACTGTTTACGGTGTATTCATTTGATCTTAATTTATCATCACATACTCCACTTGCTCCACTTGGGGGGCGTCTCTGTGGCGTTCCTCTGGCTCCCAGGACATGGTATCTGTGGAAATGAGGCGGCCGATATAGCGGCCAAGGCTGCAGTCTCTCTTCTTCGGCCAGCTATTGGCATGATTCCCTTCGCCGATCTACGAAGTGTTTTATGTCGTCGTGTTGCTCTTTTATGGCACGCACATTGGTCGACACTTCCCAATAATAAATTGTGGGACGTGAAAGCTCTTGCCTGTACTTGGACCTCTTCCTCCCGAACTCGTCGTCGGGAGGAAGTAATTTTAACTAGACTCCGGATAGGGCACTGTCTTTTTGGCCATCGACATCTTTTAAGTGGCGATCCTCCCCTGCTTTGTCCCCACTGCTCTCAACTGTGGACGGTAAGACACATTGTACTTGAGTGCTCCTATTTTACTCCGTTACGCGCCCGTCTACAGCTGTCGCCTGATACATCTTCCATTTTAGCAGATGACACGCGCTCAGCCGATCGTGTTCTCGAGTTCATTAGTGCCAGCGAGATGATGTCAGTCATTTGAAGCTCTTTTTGGGGACAAACAACCCCCCTCCTATAGTGGTTTTTTAAGCTTTCCTTCTGTTTTTGGTTTCCCCACTTTTTTGAGTTTTGCTTCCATTGCTACTGGTTTACAGTTACGTTTTTTTTTTAGCTTTTCCTAAGTCACAGACCGGGCGCTAATGACCGTAACAGTTTTGCGCCCTAAAACCATAACAAAAAAAACATACTCCTGCAGTGATAAAATACCTGCCACATCACTAGTCAATAAAATGACGTTCCCTTTGAAGGGATTGCATTTCAGAGGGTGCGTATATTACTAAGGGGCTGGAAATGTTATACAGATTCAGTTACGAGTTGCCTGTCTATCTACTTCTAGGGACAATAAAAATTCGACTTTCCTTACTTCATAGCAGTATAATCCGAATAAAAAAATTTAAAAGCCGGCGTAATACAGGGTGTACATAAAGTCCGGGAACACTTTCAATTATTTATTGCACAAGAACTCAAAACTGTACAGATGTCATACATATTGCATTTTGAAGAGAAACTCTGAAATCGTACATTTGGACAGAGCCAACAAAATCTGCGAGCCGGCTTGCTTACAAGATGAATTAAATCACTTACGGCCAGCCTTAATGCAAAACGGATATACCAGCAAGGAAATTGATCGAGCCCTCCATCAATGAAGAAAAGAAGCCAGAAGTCAAGAGCAACAACGGTCTGGAAAAGTTTTTCCTACCGTTAACTAATAAAGTCACGGACAGTATCGGGAAAGTTCTGGCCAGGTATGGGGTCGAAACAATCTTCAGATCCACCAAGATGATTAAGGAATATTTAAGAACTGCAAAAGACGCCCGACACCACTAAGCAACACGTGGAGTGTACAAAATTTCATGGAGTTGTGGACAAGTATATATTGGAACAACGTCCGCAGCTCGTGGTCGTTCGGTAGCGTTCTCGCTTCCCGCGCCCAGGTTCCCGGGTTCGATTCCCTGCGGGGTCAGGGGTTTCCTCTGCCTCGTGATGACTGGGTGTTGTGTGATGTCCTTAGGTTGGTTAGGTTTAAGCAGTTCTAAGTTCTAAGGGACTGATGACAATAGATGTTAAGTCCCATAGTGCTCAGAGCCATTTGAACCATTTTTTTTTTTTTGGCACAACGAAAAGAAATGTAAACACCCGCTTTGTGGAACGTAAAAGAAACTGTCGCTTAGGACACATCGAAAAATCGGCCGTAGCTGAGCACGTTTTTCGAGTGAGAACCACGAAATTAAATTTATGAGACAAGCGTTCCAGCACGAACATCCCATTATCATGCGCGCATGTATAGAGAAGCAATAGAGATTGACAAACAACATAATAATTTCAATAGAAAAGAGGAAGTTTTATAGTTGGTCAAAATATGGATGTCGACGTTGCGCCAGCAGAATGACAATCGATTACTCTTAATGGAGAATGATGACACCTTCCAAAGATAGGCATACTGTCGGCATCACGTGACGAATGGTGGTGCCCCCTATACTCTCTATAAATGCCAGAGTACCTGGAGCCTCAGTGGCAGTAGCCGGACGACCTCAGAAGATGTCTCCCGCAGATGGAGACGAAACGTTAGGTGGAAATTTTATACATCGACCACGGCCTCTCAGCCCGAAAGTTTCAACTGAAGAGAAACTCTGAAAGTCTTTTTACAAACATTTGATATGGAAACCATGAGTGACCCAACAGACGTCAATACGGTAATCGAATTCTTGCCATACCCTTCCTAGCATGGCATCGTCAACTGTGGCAGTCGCTTCCCGTGTTCTCTCCCGGAGCTCTGCTACATCACGTGGCAGAGGCGGTGCATACACCAGATCTTTAATGTGTCCCCGCAGAAAACACGGAGTGATCGGTGAGCCCATTTCATGAAACAGCTGTCTCCTTCTTCAGCACGGCCGAACCATCAAAACGGCAGCTCCGTGTTCAGGTACCCACGAACTTCAGTATGAAAATGGGGTGTAGTCCCATCCTGCTGAAAGATGAACAGAGAGTCCGATTGCGTTTGAGGCATCAGCCATTGCTGTCCTAGTAGGGATATCCAGTGACACTGCTCTCGGCGAAGAAGAATGGCCAGTACAGCTTGCTACGTGACAAGGCACAAAAAACATTTAGCTTTGGGGAATCACAGTCAAATTCAACGCATTCGTGTGGATGCTTTGTAGCCCAGATTCGACAATTATGCCTGTTCACTTTCCCATTAGTGTAAAAAGTGGCTTCGTCGTTAAAAATGAAGCGATGAACAATGCCATCTCCATTCTCATTCAGTTGTTGCAACTGCAAACAGAACTCAAAACGCTTGTCTTTGTCGTCGTCATTGAGCTTCTGAATTAGCTCCAGTTTGAGTGGTTTCACAGACAGCTTCTGTCGCAGGACTTTTCACACTTTGGAGCCATTTCGAGTTCACGGGATTCACGACGCGCCAATTTATTTGGACTCCTTATGACTATCTCTCGTATGCGCTTCACATTCACTTCACTCACACAGGGACGTCCACTTCTCTTTGCCGGGCACAAGCAACCCGTCGTGACGAGTTAGCTTTGCCAGTGGTAAATGGCCTTTCCTGTCGATGGCTTCTTGCCGTACGTGGTTCTAAGCATCCGTTGAACAGCTGTAGCACACTTGTTTTTGTCGAACTCCAACACACAAAAAGCTCGCTCCGCACCTGAAATCGCCATACTTGCAACTAGCGCTGACTATCGGCACATTACCAAACTACGCTGTGGCGGTATACGTAAAAAAAAAAAATCGGGTTTTCTCTTCAAAATGACATACGTATGATATCTGTACAATGTTTCGTTCTTGTGTAATAAATAATTAAAAGTGTTTCTGGACTTCATGTACACCCTGTATACTCATTAAGTGGCGTAATCTCACATTAATGGCACAAGTAGCTATTAAAGTTAAAAACTTTGTATGTGTTTTGAGGCAGTAAACCTCAAGACGCGCAAATTACCCACAATACAGGGTGTTTATAAATGAATATGGGGGTTTTAACGCTTTATAATATTTATTACACCAAACTTACAGTTATGAATGATATGTCAAATGAAAGAGCAACTCAAACAGTTGTGTTTGGCACCAGTGCGCATGCATAAAATTACTGTTTTTTGTGCCGTATCCCGGCGGAAAGTTTATGGGTCTTTCATTTTTTGTGAACCTACTGTAACAGGCACTTCTTACCTTGATAAACTAGAGCAATGGTTCTTCCCTCAGTTGGAAGAAGATGGGCCAGAGAACATTTTCCAGCAAGATGGTGCGCCACCTCACTGGCATAGCGAAGTACGCGATTGGTTGAACTTCACTGTACCGAAGCACAGGATAGGCCGCAAAGGGCCCAATGACACGGCTTGCTTTGTATGGCCTCCACGTTCACCCGACCTAACGCCATGCGATTTTTTCCTTTGTGGCTTCATCAAGGATCGTGTGTACGTGCCTCCGCTACCAGCACACCTCCCTGACTTGAGAAACCGGATTGAAGCAGCTGTTGCTACAATCACTGAAGACACACTCATCAACGTTTGGGAAGAACTCGGCTATAGACTTGATGTGTGCCGTGTGACAAGGTGCTCGCATTGAACATTTATATGGTTCTTGGTAAAACTGTTTGACCGAGCGAGGTGGCGCAGTGGTAGCACACTGGACTCGCATTCGGGACGACGACGGTTCAATCCCGCGTCCGGCCATCCTGACTTAGGTTTTCCGTGATTTCCCTAAATCGCTCCAGGCAAATGCTGGGATGATTCCTTAGAAAGGGCACGGCCGATTTCCTTCCCCATCCTTCCCTAATCGGATGAGACCGATGACCTCGCTGTTTGGTCTCTTTCCCCAAACAACCCAACCCAGAACTGTTTGAGTTGCTCTTTCATTTCAGATATCATTTATAACTGTAAGTGTAATATAATAAATATTATAATGCGTTAAAACCCCGATATTCATTTATAAACACTCTGTATATTCATCCCGTATTCGCCAGTAAGAGCACTTAGAGGTTTCAAACAAACATAACACATAATTTTAAACCTTTTCATAAATTTCTCTCGCTGACACTGACCACAAAATAACGAAAGGGAAAAGGTTCATCGCTTTTTACATTTTCGCAGTTTGTACGGTATAGCTTCAGCATAAAATGTGACGTTTAAATTTATTACTTTTTTACTACTAACTCTGCCAACGGCCTTGTCACAGAGGTAACAGCCGTTCCCGCCAGATCATCGAAGTTAAGCGCTGTCGGATTCCACCAGCACTTGGATGAGTCACTGTCCGGATATGCCGAGCGCTGTTGGCAAGCGTGGTGCACTTAGCCCTTGTGAGGCCAACTGAGGAGCTACTTGACAGAAGTAGCACCTTCGGTCGCGAAAACTGACAGCGGTCGGGAGAGCTTTGTGCAGACCACGTGCCCTTGCATATCCGCATCCTGTGACGCCCATTGGCAAAGGATGACACGGCGGTCGGTCAGCACCGTTCGTCATTCCGAGGTCTGTTCGAACGGAGATTCTTCTACTAATTCTATTAGCAACACGTTTTGCAGACCGTATGTACATAGACCATTGAATGAACTTGGAGAATGACATCGTTATACGACCTATATTTCAGGACATTCTCGTATAACCTCGTAAACGTCAAGATGCATTTCTTAAAACGGAGCGCTAATTATCCAGACTCCACTCACTCAGTGTTTTACAATGATAGCTCTTAGTGACTTCCTACAAAGAATCAACATTATTTCAAACCTATTTCTAAACTTCATACATTTGGTTGTGACTTTGTCATTGGCCCATGTGTGAAATAATGCGAAACTTCGTTAGGTTAACTCATTTGCAACCCCAGATCAACGATATTTCCGAGACAGGACAAAAAATTGATAGTAGCACTCCTTCCCCCTCGAGTCTTTGAGATAGGACGTCAAATTCCTTTTAAATTTTTTTTTCAAAAATATGTTCATTTTGTAGCGGACACATCTTTCTGAAGAGCTTGATATGCAAACCACACATGTACGAGGTTATATAAGACATTTTATTTGGTCTTAAGTGTGCCGAAGTCCAGTGCCACGCCTCTTCCCACAGCAGTGACTGTATTTCACTCTTCAGAAATCAAACGTATATATTTTTTAATGGAAACAATCAAACCTATATTCAGGACAGTGGAAATTAAAATGTCCTGAGGTCTGTTGTGCTCCCAGCCGACTGGTTTTATGGCCGACTCCACCTAAATAAACTCACAATTAATACTGAGTGTGAGTATTTGTGACCGGGACAATAAGAACTCTTCTGAAATTTTCCACTCTTTATTTCCTATTAGCTAATAACTTTCGCTTTTGTGTGACATAAAATTAAACACAGGAAACATAAAAGCAGTAAAGACAACAGACAAGCAAGACAGGACACGTTTCGTAAGTCCTTAGGCCCAGCATTTTTTTCTCTCTGATCTTGCTGAAGTTTTACACGGCATGCTTTCCTTTCTGAGCAAGGATCTATTACCCCATCAAAGTTCGTCGAACGTTGTGCTACAGGAAGAATCGAAATTTCATTGTCTAACACAGAAAAAGGTGTTAATATGAATAATACCCAAGAGTGGTGTGGTTTCTCGATCTGATCACGTCTGTTTTGTCACTTTCTACTAGTTAAGAATAAATAAGCTTTTCTGATATTGGAGCATTTGTAACACACGCCAAATAAGGGAAATTGTTTTGGCACAAATGTTGATTTTTATCTACCTCATTTACGCAAATAGCACGACGGACTATAATTCACGAAGTACCAATATCAAATGCCTATCAGGTCTACTACAAGCAAAACGTTTTGTGTTAGGGAATAGTTTCACATTTCGTTCATATGCTCCAGCTTCTCAAGCATGAGACTTAAAAGTAGAAGCAAACGACATTTTTATATCAGTCTCCATATAATTTGTGTGGTGTGTCCCCGTTTCTTCTCCTTCCTCGTTCTAACAATCAATCTTGTCCTGACTAAATCTGTAACTCTTTCCTTCATTGTAAAATCCTCCAGTTAAGTATCCCTGCCAGAATCAGCGGTACAGTTATCCCGAGTTTATTCTCGGGTCAAGCGTTATTACGGGTTCGTAAAACGCATTTCCCGCGCTATTCCGAGAACAGAACGTAAGCGGCTGCTAACCGGGAACTGCGCAACTGTCCCTTAGTAGTTTAGCGATGTGGCAAAAATTTCGAGTCAAAATTTCATTTTCTTGGATACAACGTGAAGATTTCGTTAATAATTACAACAAACCCCCTAGATCCGGGCTTGCTTATTTGCAAAGCAATCAGATGTGTGATGCAGTTTCATATATGTAAGTTCGATTCTTTCGAGAATTGGAGGGGTTGGGGGGACAGCGACAACTGGTTACTTATATTTGACTAATTGAATCTAATACGTTTTACCGGAGGAAAAGTCCTCCACCAAAAAGACAAACATATAGGGTGTGCCCCTTCACTCTTTAGTTGTGGCCTCTGTGCGCAACCACATTTTTCATGTCGACTACCCAGCTTAGCAGTGGTGTGACAACGGTACCATGATGTTTGCTGGTAGCTACTGGCCTGTAGCTCAGACCCGCACTTCTTAGTGTCGAATAGCACACACTTCCGGCTTCTCCTAGCCTTGAGATTACCGGTGTAGCGTATGCCTCTACTTGTTGTCTCTGAAGTTTTCTCCCAGTTTCTGACTATGAAATTAAGAGTATTTCAGTTTTCTTGACGGTAAGCGTTGATTTGTTTCTAAAATCATGCTATGTGTACACCAAAGAATTACTAGAAATAACTGTTCTTACAAAACAAGAGAACCTAGTGTAGTTTCACAGTCTGTAACCACTGGCAAGCAAAAGTCGAACGATCGCTCATATTAGCAGTGGAATCACGAAATCTGGCTATCCTTGTCAGGTACTGGAAAAATTTCCTGTTGATCAGGAGTCAGTAACTTCTGACAGCGACATGTGGGGCCACATATTGTGAGATTTTCTTGATATAGCTGCAGTCCGTGTTCGCGTATTGTTTACCAAAATTAATGCAGAAGAATGAACGAGTCTGGTCATATTATGGCTCGTGGTCGGAGGAGAGGGTGTTAATCACTGTCTTTTTCAACAATAGGAGCAAGAAAATTACTACCCTACACTTGCAAGAAATCACACGTTCGTTAATTTAAACTGGCAAATAAGCTAGAAATATTCCCTGCAGAGTGAACATCACATAGGATTACATTGTGTAGTACAATGAGACACCTAATAAATGTGCCAGACTTGTGATGTTGCACCCAGAATAAGTAGTAATAGGGACTTGACCAAGTGGTTTTTCGTGGCGGCATTCTTGAATAAAATGTTTCACTGACATCCTACTCCATCAGATCTGCATTCGAATTCAGCCTTCGACGCCTTTTCTCCAATCGTTTGGAACTAACAGCTGGCTGAGAGAATGTTGATAAATGCAATCTAAGTTAGCGGCCTGTAAAACCGAACTGGAATTCCATGTGGACCTTGCGAATTTCCACTCTATCACTTGCTTCTCAGTGCCAGAGATGTCTACATGGATCAACATGGGAACATGTAGGAGTCCTCTGCAGAAGAACCCCATGGACAACAATGCTTCTATGTCCTCCAGAAGAGCGACTCTGCGATAGTCGAGCGACCATTGCACAACATGCGGTCTGGTACTGTTCGCTTGAACACTGAGCTTGGGTTTTCGGTCCATTCTTATACATAACTCTATTAAAGTGTCCCTCATTCAGTGAAGGCCCCCATCAACAGAAAAGCCCCCACCAAGAGAAGGGGCCCCCACCAAGGGAAGGGCCCCCCATCAAGAGAAGTCACCCCCATCAAGAGAAGTCCCCCCATCAAGAGAAGTTCCCCCCTCCACGTCAAGAGAAGTCCTGCATCCAGAGAGAGTTGGAGTCTGGGGTAGCATGAAGTCACATAGATTGAAGAAGTCCTTGGTAGGTTTCTGGCACCAGGTGTCTACACTCAGATCACACAACCCCCTTAAATTACTGGCTGGTGGTTTGTAGGTGCAGAACTGGTAGCCAGTGGCGTCCCTGACGTAGTCCATCGGGTTCAGACGAGATGAATTTGGTGGCCAAGACATCTGAGTTCACTATTCTCTCCTCAAAGCACTATAGCACGGTTCTGGCCTTGTGACACATAACGTTGTCGTGATGGAAGATGCTATTGTCATCGCGGCAGATGTGAAGCGCTGCAGATAGTCTGCATGTTCACACAGTGCACAGTTACCTAATCACCTTGGATTACTATCAGAGGTCCCATGGAAGTGCTCATGAATGTCCACATAGCACAATAGTGCCCCACTGATCTATGCTTGTGGCGTGGTGCATGTTTCAAGCCTGGGTTAGGGGGTATCTGGACACAACGATCGAGCTGCTGTAACATGAATGGTGATACATCTGACTGGGAGCCAAATTTTCATTGATCCATAGTGCAGTCTCTATGATTCCGTGCCCATTGTAATTATAAATTACGATACCATTGGGTCAACGTGGGAACCTGAAAGGGACCTTTATTATGGAGCCCCCTGTTCAATAATCTGCGCTGAATAGCATCCTCTGAAAAACTAGTGCCTTCAACAGTGTTGTAAGCTGTCATCGACTCTGCGCAAAGTCACCGACTGTCCGGCTTCCCAGAGCAGGCAAGCCTCCGACGTTTAGGTTTTGTGATGGGGTGTCGACAAACAACATCTTGTCGCTTACCCGTCTGTTCTTCGTCCATGGCACCGCAACAGACTACCAGCTTCGCCGTTTCCCAGATACTTGGTCCCAGGTGCTGCGCCGTAACAACGTGCCACTTGTCGAAGACACTTATGTCAGTAGGTTTCCTCATTTGCGCCTTGTACCGCTGCTGGAATTAGAGATGGGTCGTTCACGGTGTAATGGGTACAAAGGAACGGTTCACCAAAATTAGCGGAACGAGCGAGGAACAAATTCCAAGGAACGGTCTTTCATAGTTCACTTCGGTCGCAGCTTCCTACTTACAGTTCCCGGAAACGGGAAACGGTTGGTCTCGTTCCCGCAACGGCACGTCAGCCGGTCTCGTTATAGTCTCAGTCCCGTTCCCACCTGTCTCCGTCTCGCTCGGGCGGACTCGTCCTTCATCGCGTGGCCACTCGTCGCAGTTCCACTGCCGACTGCTCACAGTTAGCTCAGTAGCGAGTTGTTGTTGTTGTTGTTGTTCGTTTTTTCGCTTCGCACGCCCATTCTAGGTCTGTTTCAAACCTTTTTTGAACTCTGAACTTCTGGTTCTTCTCGTATTCTATTCAGCGTCCACGGCCGATAATTAAAATGTATTTTATAATTACGTAAATTACATAAGAATTACGTGGTATGTAATATACACATCATTTCAGGCACAAAACGGCGTATCAGCTTACTTCACTATTGTTTCAGTGTACAGGGTGGCGCACGAAAAATCGGCCCCGAGTACTAGACTGCCTACTGTCTCCCATTAATCGTCATCTATTCTTTCGAAGTTGTTTGCATTGGCTTATTTCTTACTTCTTCGGCGCCTTATATTATTGCACTGAGATCAGCCACATACCGCTACAGTTAGCTAAACGAGAGGTTTTGCCGGAGCACCAAAATTACAAGTGTGTGAGAATTCTGTTATGAATAAAAACTCTATAATCCAGGCAAGTGCCCCCTCTTGGGGCCTTCCATCTTGAGTCACCTATGCTACTAATTTTCAGGTTTCATATGAACCATATACCAAGCACAATGAACGGCGAACGAGTAAAAATGAACGGTTCCGGAAAAAGAGCGATCACCAGTGAACTAGCTCCCAAGGATGAACGACTTTGCCCATCTCTAGTTACAAGGAGTTCCTTTTCGTCTCTGCCCCACTTATATACTTTCGATACTATGTCACGAGCCCGTAGCGCTACCAATCGCAGGTGAATGTCGCGGTGGGCAGTGGTTATGTTTTGGAATATCAGTGTTTACTTAATAGCTACGTTCAGTCGGGCGCGACCGCACGCACGTACGCGCACGCGCGCACACACACACACACACACACACACACACACACACACACACACAAGAGCGCGAGCACACACCTACGCAAATACAATTATGTCATCAAACATTCAAAAACGATTGTATGCGTGAGAAACAGGCATCAATCATGAATAATTTCTGTCGGCATCGAAGTGATTTTTATTATGTACTTGATTCTTTATATCACTCACAATTTGGTCAAAAGTTGTATGGCTAAATACATCACTCCTTTCTGTGCCATACTAAGGCTGTGTGGTACACGGTTTCAGTCCATACTTGCACTCTAATACAAAAATAGCGACTCATTACGAAGGAATTATCCGAATGGCACGGAAATAAGTAGGTATAATGTACGTGTACAGACAAATAAATAATTACCACTTCAAAAAAACTGGATTATTTATTCAAAAGAAAGGGTGTCACAAACTATACAATAACGCGATCGTCCATCTTTGGCCCTTATGCAAGCTGTCATTCTGCTTGGGAGTGATTGATACAGTTTTTGGATGTCCTCCTGAGGATATCATCCCAAATTCTCTCCAACTGATGGCATTAATCGTTGAAACTCCGAGGTGGCAGGTGGACCCCGTCCATAATGCTCCAAACCATCTGAACTGGAGAGAGATTCGGTGACCTGGCTGGGCAAGGCAGGGTTTCGCAAGTACGGACTCAAGCAATGGAAATTCCCGCCGCATGCGGGCGGGCATTATATTGCTGAAATGCAAGCTCAGGACGGCTTCCCATGAAGGGCAACAAAACGCGGTGTAGAAAATCGTCGACGTACCGCTGGGCTGCAAGGGCGCCGCGGACATTTACCAAAGAGGTCCTGCTACGAAAAGAAACGGCACCACAGACCATCACCACAGGCTGTCGGGTGGTATGGCGGGCGACATTCTGGATGATATTGCACCGCTGTCTGTGGGGTCTCCAGACGCGTTCTCGGGCTGGCATCTCATTGACTGGCGAAAACTGAGTCCCTCTTCGAACTGAACCCCAATACCAGCAAAGACAGGTCCAGAGGACCCCCAGACAGCAGTTGGGTAGGTACCAACTTGACAGTCGCCTGCCCTAAGAACTGCCAACCAGGAGTGCTGGTCTGCGATGCCAGTTCTTTTTATAATAGGACCCGCTTGTTTGTCATCTGCGCCACCCTTACGTCACAGCGGTTAGCCGACGACATTCTGCGCCCCGTTTGTCGCCCTTCATAGTAAGCTATTCTCCACTTACATTTCAGCAATATAACGCCCTCCCGCACACGGCGAGAGTTTCTACCGCTCTTCTTCATGCTGGCCGAACACTACCTTGGCCAGCAAAGTCGTCACATCTCCCATCATATAACACAGCTCGGGGCGTTATGGCCAGGGCTATTCAATCAGTTTGGGATTTTAATTCCAATCCCAAAGAAAGCAGGTGTTGACAGATGTGAAAATTACCGAACTATCAGTTTAATAAGTCACAGTTGCAAAATACTACCGTAGAAATAATGGAACACGTGAGGCAATACTGACCCTATGGCTTATCTTAGAAAATAGATTAAGGAAAGGCAAACCTACGTTTCTAGCATTTGTAGACTTAGAGAAAGATTTTGACAATGTTGACTGGAATACTCGCTTTCAAATCCTGAAGGTGGCAGCCGTAAAATACAGGGAGTGAAAGACTATTTACAATTTGTACAGAAACCAGATGGCAGTCATAAGAGTTGAGGGGCATGAAAGGGAAGCAGTGGTTGGGAAGGGTATGACAAAGGGTTGTAGCCTATCCCCGATGTTAATCAATCTGTATATTGAGCAAGCAGTAAAGGAAACAAAAGAAAAGTTCGGGGTAGGTATTAAAATCCATGGAGAAGAAATAAAAACTTTGAGGTTCGGCGATGACATTGTAATTCTGTCAGAGACAGCAAAGGACTTGGAAGAGCAGTTGAACGGAATGGATAATATCTTGAAAGGAGGATATAAGATGAACATTAACAAAAGAAAAATGAGGATAATGGAATGCAGTCGAATTAAGTCGGGTGATGCTGAGGGAATTAGATTAGGAAATCAGACACTTATAGTAGTTAAGGAGTTTTGCTATTTGTGGAGCAAAATAACTGATGACAGTCGAAGTAGAGAGGATATAAAATGTAGACTGCAAATGGCAAGGAAGGCGTTTCTGAAGAAGAGAAATTTGTTAACATCGAGTATAGATTTAAGTGTCAGGAAGTCGTTTCTGAAAATATTTGTATGGAAGTGAAACATGGACGATAAATACTTTGGAAAAGAAGAAAGTAGAAGCTTTCGAAATGTGGTGCTACAGAAGAATGCTGAAGATTAGATGGGTAGATCACATAACTAATGAAGAGGTAATGAATAGAATTAGGGAGAAGAGAAATTTGTGGCACAACATGACTAGAAGAAGGGATCGGTTGGTAGGACATGTTCTGAGGTATCAAGTGATCACCAATTTAGTATTGGAGGGCAGCATGGAGGGTAAAAATCGTAGAGGGAGACCAAGAGATGAATACACTAAGCATATTCAGAAGGATGTAGGTTGCAGTAGGTACTGGGAGATGAAGAAGTTTCCACAGGATAGAGTAGCATGGAGAGCTGCATCAAAGCAGTCTCAGGATTGAAGACCACAACAACAACATCCCTTAGGAGGACACCCAACAACTGTATCAGTCAATGCCAATTCGAATAACTACTTGCATACGGGCCAGAGGTGGACCAAAGAGATACTTTGCTCAGTTTGTGAAACTCTTCTTCTTGAATAATATATCCAACTGTTCTGAAATTGTGATCTTTGTTTGTCTGTACATGTACGTCACATCCACCGATCTCTCTCTCTCTCTCTCTCTCTCTCTCAGAGTGTACTTATAGTCTCCAATCCCCGTCTGCCTCTACGGTTTCTTCCCTCTACGGTTCCCTCTAGTACCGCTCAATATAATCCCTTATGCCTTAACAAATGTCCTATAATCGTGCCCCTTCTTCTCGTCAGTGTTTTCCGCATTATTCATTCCGTCGACGATTCTGCGAAACACCATTTCTCATCAGTCCACTTAATTATCAGTAGTTTTCTCTAACACCGTATTTCAAACCATCATATTTCAAACTTCTTGATACTCTTCCAATTTTGCATCAGTCCATGGCTCACTCTGTGTTTTCTTCCAAACGTACACTTTTCTGAAATCTTTTCCTCAAATTAAGATTGATGTTTGATACTAGCAGACATATTTTAGCCAGGAATGTCCATTTGTTTGTCCTAATCTGCTTCTTATATACTTCCTGCTTCCTTCCTCAAGTGTTATTTTGCTTGCAACGAAGCAGAATTCCTTCACTATGTTTGCAACATTCTGGTGTTACGTTATTCGCCGATCTCATTACCACAATTTCTTATTACTTTTGGCTTCCTTCAGCTTACCCCCACTCCATATTCTGGGGTCATCAGACCATTCCACTCAACAACTCCTGCAGTTCGCCGGCCGGAGTGGCCGTGCGCTTCTAGGCGCTACAGTCTGGAACCGAGCGACCGATGTGGTCGCAGGTTCGAATCCTGTCTCGGGCATGGATGTGTGTGATGTCCTTAGGTTAGTTAGGTTTAATTAGTTCTAAGTTATAGGCGACTGATGATCTCAGAAGTTAAGTCGCATAGTGCTCAGAGCCATTTTTGAACTCCTGCGGTTCCTCCTTGCTTTCAGAGAGGACAGTGATGTCACAGTCGAACCTTACCATTTGCTTTTCATTTATTCTGAATTTTAACCCCACTCCTGAAACTTTTATTTCTTTCATTACTTCTCCGATTTACACATTAAACAGTAGCATCCTTTTGATATGTTATTCTTAGCTTACACCAATTTTTCTGAGATTTTCAAACACCATCGTACCATATTACGTCATCTAATGCTTTCACTGTGTCGACACGTCCTATGAATGTGTCTGGACTTTTTCTTGTTTTCCCTTCGTTATCACGAGCACACTGTTATTATTGCGAAAGAGGTAACTGTGCGTTTGTAGGTACGTGTCTGTAATTTAATCGGTCGTATGTATTTACGGCAGCTTATCTAAGGAATACTATAAAAATGAAATCGTCGATTTTAGCGTGAGATCTGTAGATTTTTAACACCGCAATAGCATTCACTACGTTGTATGAATGATTTTTTGCAGCCTGAACATTAAAGAACGCTGTTTGGAATTCCATTGCAAGCGCCGGTATCAGCTCGTGCGGCACTGAAATTGCTCGCCGCTCTGAGTCAGGACAAAAAGTTATGGCCGCGCTTGGTTTTTATTGTTTTTGTGATCGTTGCTTTCTACGGTTTCAGTCGTGGTTGCGCTCCTCTCATTTCTTTCTTGTTGTATCTGGCCACTTATTTCTATTTTCCTGCATTTTCGTCCTTTACTCTCTGCCTAGATTGCGTCCCGACGATCGTGTTTGTGTGTGTGTGTGTGTGTGTGTGTGTGTGTGTGTGTGTGTGTGTGTGTGTGTGAGAGAGAGAGAGAGAGAGAGAGAGAGAAACACACACACACACACACACACACACACACACACACACACACAGAGAGAGAGAGAGAGAGAGAGAGAGAGAGAGAGAGAGAGAGTGAGAGAGTATAAGCCGTTTGCTTTTAGCTGAACGCCTTGTTGGACCTAGCAAACGTTTTAATTGCTCAGTAGCTCTGTAATGCATATCCGAATGGTTTCCTCTCTGCTGTCTGAGCGCAAGATTAAAATATTACGTATTGGAAGTGGAAATGGTCTGTTTTCAAGTGAGTACTGTTTTATACGTCTGGTTGCTCCGTAGAAGCTTATGAAATTATACTTCAGGCGCTTGTGATTACTTTGTAAACGTATGTCCTGCCCAGATAAACTTTAAAAGTACTCTAAACTGATAAAAATCCTCTCTTAAATTTTTCCACAGGCTCATTTTTTAACGACTCACAAGTTTCTTTTATCGTACGAGAATTGTAATGAACTGACTATATTTACTACTAGAAAATTTTATTTTTGTAATTCAGCACCAAAATCTATGGTGGCAGGCCTGTTTATATCTCTCGCGGCCCGTTTGTGAGCTGCTGAACTATTGTGGTCTGAGTGTATTTCCATCTCTTTGTGAGCTGCCACATTACACGTATAAAATGAAAATAAAAACTGTCCTCTGTGCTTCTGCTTTATTTACCACAGTGCGAAAACAATCCTAGAAGCTTCGTTTATCTTACGATAAAAAAAAAATATCATACAAGTATAGTGGTATACACCCGGTGTCCATCCTAGGAGTCATCAGGGGGATTTCCTCTGATGTTTCGGCAGACATTTGCTATTTCGTGTTTGTAATGTGTTGCTGGAGTCTGAGTCAACGGAAAGCGTCTGTTTGTTTCCTGTTACGAACAAAATTAGAGCGGGATTTTATGTGCCCATTCGATAGAACGCTCCCAAGTTAGTCTAATCCCATATTCTATTTGCATTTATGTACTAACAAGGACAGTAAAACATGTAGAATAAACCACGACCCTAGCAGCTAGCTTTACCCTGGGTCGCACTGACTGCTGCCACCATGCAGCAGCGCATCTCAGTCGCTATTGGAGCACTACACTCATGCTCATAAATTAAGGATAATGCTGATACATGGTGAAACAACACTATGGTACGTGGTTTGCCAGTTTAAATCACATCGGGGTATGACCATGCGGTACATTTGACCTGCGGTCGTCGCACGGTGGCGCTGGCAGCAGTCCACATACGCAGAGGTGTGTTGGTGAATGTCAGAGTACGGAGCAGCGAATAAATGTGCAGACGTTTTCAGACGTGCTAATGGTGTTGAAAATGGCTCAGAGAACACACGTTGATGATGGGATGAGGGGTAGAATACCAGGGCGACTGGAGGCTGGTCAAACACACCAGGTCGTAGCACAGGCCCTCCGTGCGCCACAAAGTGTGATCTCAAGGTTGTGGCAACGATTCCAGCAGACAGGAAACGTGTCCAGGGGCTACAGTACGGGACCTCCACACTGTAAAAACCACGATAAGACTGGTATCTCACCATCAGTGCCCGCAGACGGCCATGGAGTACTGCACGTATCCTTACTCGGGGCCTTACCGCAACCACTGAAACAGTTGTCTCCAGACACACAGTCTTCAGACGACGGAACAGACACGGTTTATTCACCCAGAGACCTGCAAGGTGCATTCCACTGACCCCTGGTCACAGGAGAGCCCGTAAAGCCTGGTGTCGAGAACACAGTACATGGTCATTGGAACAGTGGTCCCAAGTTATGTTCATGGACGGGTCCAGATACAGTCTGAACAGTGATTCTCGCCGGGTTTTCATCTGGCATGAACCAGGAACCAGGTACCGACCCCTTAATGTCCTTAAAAGGGACCTGTATGGAGGTCGTGGTTTGATGGTGTGCGGTGGGATTATGATTGGTGCACGTACACCCCCGCATGTCTTTGACATAGGAACTGTACCAAGTGAGGTCTATCGGGACGTCATTTCGCACCAGTATGTCAGCATTTTCAGCGGTGCAGTGGGTTACACCTCCCTCCTGATGGATGATAACGCACGGCCCCACCAAGCTGCCATCGTGGAGGAGTACCTTGATACAAAGGTATCAGGTGAATGGAATGACGTGCATGTTCTCCAGGCCTAAACCCCATCGAGCATTTTGGGATGCTCTCGGTCGACGTATCGCTGCACGTCTTCAAACCCCTGCGACACTTAAGGAACTCCGACAGGCACTGGTGCAGGAATGGGTGGCCATACCGCAGCAGCTGCTCGACCACCTGATCCAAAGTCTGCCAACCCGTTGTGCGGCCTGTGTACGTGTGCATGGTGATCATATCCCATATTTATGTCGGCGGTACATGCGCAGGAAACAGTGGCACATGTGTAGTACATGTGTTTCGGGACGGTTTTCTCAACTTATCACCAATACCGTGGACGTATAGATATGTGTCGTGTGTGTTGCCTATGTGCCTACGCTATTAGCGCCAGTTTTGTGTAGTGCCACGTTGTGTGGCACAACTTTCTGCAATTATCATTAATTTATGCGCATGAGTGTAGTTTATTCTACATGTTTTACTGTTCCTGTTCGTGCATATCGATAAACAGAATATCTGATATCGGACTGGCCTAATCTGGGAGGGTTCTATCGAATGGGCACGTAAGAATTTTTTTTATTTTTTTAAAATGTAAACAGAAACAAACTGACGCATGATATTGCCAGTCGACGTCGCATGAAAGACGGGGTAAGGAGCATTTTTTTGGGACGGCTCCAGCCTCACACCGCAAAAACAAAATTGCTAGTGTTTGTCGAAACAAGAGAAAATGCGCATAACACTCTTAGGAGGGACGCACTGTATGGTGGAAACGAAGCAGTGTCTTACGACTTCGTAAGTGACAACAGTAACGGTCTCGTGAAAACAAGAAACTAATCCCTGTAGCAGTTTCTACACACCTGGTACAGCGTCAGGCACATCCAAATGTGGTAAGGCATATTCCCAAAATCTTTGTAAAACCACTAAGTTAGTGGTCAGTATGCTTCCCAAAGCTCACAAAAGGAATGTTAATTTTTGTAGTAAGCCACGGGAAGTACACAGTACTTCCCGTGGCTTATGGAAAAACTGCTTCATTCACAAGGAAACTTTCCTATCCAATGGACTGTTAAACAACCTTAATAGGTGGTACCTGTACTTTCCACGACCCTAGAAGCAATATTTAACAACTAATACAAAATACAGCCGTCTCTCACCACGGACAAATTAATGGCCGACGGCATTCACTTAATGACCGAGAGCAGCAGCGTTTGCGTAAAGTTGTTAGCGGTGCCAGACAACCAACACTACGTGACATAATTGCAGTGGAGGAGAATGGAGAGAATAAGCTGGATGGAAAGAGTGAGTAATTAAAGAGTATTGGAAGGGGTTAGTGAGAGATGATGTCTGCTGAAGGTTGTAAGAGAAAAGAAAAAGAACTGGTTGGGACATTCATTGAGAAGGGAGTGCTTGCTAGCAGATACTTTGGAAGGATTGGTTTGTGGGAGAAGAATGAGATACAAGATGATAGACGACACAAAGGGAAGAGGAAAATATGCAGACCTGAAGAGGATGGCAGAAGACCGGACAGCCTGGAGAATTACCATGTGAAAACCTGCCTTTTGGCAGAACACTGATGATGATGATGTGGGACGTACGACGAATGTATCTGTTAGGACACTGAGGCGAAATTTGACATTAATGGGCTACACCAGCAGATGAGTGACCCGAGTTCCTTTGCTAACAGCACGACATCGCGTGCAGCGCCTCTCCCGAGCACATGACCATGTCGATTGGAGCCTAGACGACTGGACAATAGTGGACTGGTGAGACGTGTCCCGGTCTCAATTGGTAAGAGCTCATGGTGAGGTTCGAGTGTGGCGCACACTCCACGAAGCCGTTGACCCAAGTTGTCAGCGAGGCGCTGTGCAAGTTGGCAGTGGCTCCGTAATGTCCTGGGCTGTGTTTACATGAAACGGACTCTCTGATCCAACTGAAGCGACCATTAACTGGAAATGGTTATGTTCGGCTACTTGGAGGTCGTTTGTAGCCATTCATAGGCTTCATGTTCGCAAACAAAGACATAGCGTCACTGGGCTCCAATTGATAGCGATCTGTTTGAAGGACATCGTGTAAAGTTCGAGCGAATGGTTTGGCCACCCACATAGCCCGACATGAATCCCACTGAACATTTATGGGACGTAATCGAGAGGCCAGTTCGTGCACAACATCCTGCACCGGCGACACTACTGCAATGATGGGCGGCTATGGAAGCAGCGTGCCTGACTATTTGTTGAGTCCCATCGATGTCGAACTACTGACGGCCTTGGGAGAGCCAGTCCTGCCAAAACTCTACCATCTGGTGAGCAAGATGTATGAAACAGGCGAAATACCCTCAGACTTCAAGAAGAATATAATAATTCCAAACCCAAAGAAAGCAGGTGTTGACAGATGTGAAAATTACCGAACTATCAGTTTAATAAGTCACAGCTGCAAAATACTAACACGAATTCCTTACAGACGAATGGAAAAACTAGTAGAAGCCAACCTCGGGGAAGATCAGTTTGGATTCCGTAGAAACACTGGAACACGTGAGGCAATACTGACCTTACAACACACCTTAGAAGACAGATTAAGGAAAGGCAAACCTACGTTTCTAGCATTTGTAGACTTAGAGAAAGCTTTTGACAATGTTGACTGGAATACTCTCTTTCACATTCTAAAGGTGGCAGGGGTAAAATACATGGAGCGAAAGGCTATTTACAATTTGTACAGAAACCAGATGGCAGTTATAAGAGTCGAGGGACACGAAAGGGAAGCAGTGGTTGGGAAGGGAGTAAGACAGGGTTGTAGCCTCTCCCCGATGTTGTTCAATCTGTATATTGAGCAAGCAGTAAAGGAAAAAAAGAAAAATTCTGAGTAGGTATTAAAATTCACGGAGAAGAAATAAAAACTTTGAGGTTCGCCGATGACATTGTAATTCTGTCAGAGACAGCAAAGGACTTGGAAGAGCAGTTGTATGGAATGGACAGTGTCTTGAAAGGAGGATATAAGATGAACACCAACAAAAGCAAAACAAGGATAATGGAATGTAGTCTAATTAAGTCGGGTGATGCTGAGGGAATTAGATTAGGAAATGAGGCACTTAAAGTAGTAAAGGAGTTTTGCTATTTGGGGAGCAAAATAACTGATGATGGTCGAAGTAGAGAGGATATAAAATGTAGACTGGCAATGGCAAGGAAAGCATTTCTGAACAAGAGAAATTTGTTAACATCCAGTATTGATTTAAGTGTCAGGAAGTCATTTCTGAAAGTATTCGTATGGAGTGTAGCCATATATGGAAGTGAAACATGGACGATAAATAGTTTGGACAAGAAGAGAATAGAAGCTTTCGAAATGTGGTGCTACAGAAGAATGCTGAAGATTAGATGGGTAGATCACATAACTAATGAGGAAGTATTGAACAGGATTGGGGAGAAGAGAAGTTTGGGGCACAACTTGACCAGAAGAAGGGATCGGTTGGTAGGACATGTTCTGAGGCATCAAGGGATCACCAATTTAGTATTGGAGGGCAGCGTGGAGGGTAAAAATCATAGGGGGAGACCAAGAGATGAATACACTAAGCAGATTCAGAAGGATGTAGGTTGCAGTAGGTATGGGGTGATGAAGAAGCTTGCACAGGATAGAGTAGCATGGAGAGCTGCATCAAACCAGTCTCAGGACTGAAGACCACAACAACAACAACATCCATGTCGAGTTGCTGCATTACGCCGGGTAAAATGAGGTCCGACACGATATTAGGTCGTATCCCATGACTTGTCACTTGAGTGTATGACATTCTTCTTGAAACGTGAAGTTACTATACGTGTCTCACGTGGAAGGAAAGCCAACGCAACCGGTAGAAATCCCATTAGCTTTTATTACTCTTGGGTACCTACATTTCGGCTATAAATAACCATCTTCCGTGCATGAGACCATATGAACATACTGGTGTATAGGCAGATGGGAACAGAGGCTTCAGTTTAGTTCCACCTATACACCAGTAAGACACTTACATTAGTAAAGGAGTATACCTATTTGGGGAGCGAAATAGCTGATGAAGGTCGATGTAGAGAGGAAATAAAATGTAGATTGGCTATGGCAAGGAAAGCGTTTCTGAAGAAGAGAAATTTGTTAAAATCGAGTGTAGATTGAAGTATCAGGAAGTCGTTTGTGAAAGTATTTGTGTGGAGTGTAGCCATGAATAGAAGTGAAACATGGATGATGAATAGTTTGGACAAGAAAAGAATAGAAGCTTACGAAATGTAGTGCTACAGAAGAATGCTGAAGATTAGCTGGGTAGATCACATAACTAATGAGGAGATATTGACTAGAATTGGGGAGAAGAGGAGTTCGTGGCACAACTTGACTAGAAGAAGGGATCGGTTGGTGCGACATGTTCTGAGGCATCAAGGGTTCACCAATTTAGTACTGGAGGGGAGCGTGGAGGGTAAAAATCGTAGAGGGGCACAAAGAGGTGAATACACTAAACAGATTCAGAAGGACGTAGGTTGCAGTAAGTACTGGGAGATGAAGAAACTTGCACAGGATGGGGTAGCATGGAGAGCTGCATCAAACCAGTCTCTGGACTGACGACCACAACAACAACAACAGTACACCAGTAAGATCATACTTTGATACGTATTGCTGCGAATTTGTTGGATTGTTACTGAAATGCACTGAAAATCGCTATTTATCGTCGAAATCTGCATGTGCAAGAGTAATTAAAACTAATGGGATTGTGACTGAGAGCTGTGTGACCTTCCTTCCTTATAGTATACAGTCACTGTGCACAGTAGTTGCTCATGGAATCAAAATTTGCTTGTCTCATTGTAAGGTGTAAGGCAAATCCAACACCTTCCATGAAAACCCTGACATGATAAGCAAATCCAGAAGTATGTCACACAGCTCCGAATAAATCGTGACATTAAATTAACCAAAGTAATACGAGTAACGAGTGAGCAAATGGAATACCACAGACTAACACAAGAATGCCTAAATGCATGTCATACCTTCCCACCGTGAGACAGACGCAGTTCCGAGGGGAGAAACGAGAACAGAAGCCGAGAGCAGAACCGTGTTAAGCTGGAAGGCTCTACGATAAGGGACGGACACCCACGTCGCCAGCTAACGGCTAGGACCACCCCACCCTCAAGTTTTAGCGTGAGACATTTTCGCGTCTCTGTTACGTCACGACCACCCCCCAGCCCATGTTAAAAGATAGAGCCCTCCAGAAGAACAGTATAGATCTTACGATAACACTAAAAGGACCACACCAGCTGCAAGTTTTAGCGTGAGACTTTTTCGCGTCTCTGTTACGTTGCAAACTTTAAAAACATTGCCCCACCACGAAAAGTATTGGATAGACAGAATTTTTGTAGGCGGAGCTTATGGTTAACATTTAGACCCTGATTGGTCAGATGAAAACACAGCCAGATAGTTTTTTTAAACCACCTTCGGTAAATTGTAGTAAGGAGAAGTTAGGAGAGAGTTGCTTCCGAGACGGCGAGATGAGCGGAGCTGTGCTGCCCGCCGCCCCCTGACGAACACCAACAAGGAAATAAACGCACGCGATGCCGTGTAACAGCGCATAAAGCTTCGCTCAGAACTGCAGAAGTCTCATCTGTTACACCCCCTTTTTGCGTAATACTAGTGTCGATCGTCAATTAAAGCTCATGGTGTTCAGATTTGCCACTTGAAGAAAAATCTGAAATGCGATGATTTTTCTGTTATATAGTTATTGAGAAGCCACATCAGCCACTGTAATTTACGACAAGTTAGATAAGTAATTAAAGATAATTGAGGGTCACTGTAGACCATTTTGATAGTTTTCTCTCTTGTGAAACTTAATTTAAACCTAGATTATAGATGTGATATGGCATAGGTCGTCCTTCGATCCATTGTAGAACTTGGAAACCCATTCAGGGAATATTCGTTCAGATTTTTGTTGAACGCAGTTGGTTTTTATCATCCTGTATTAAAACATTTCCTTTTATCAATAGTGCAGTTTATAAACAATGTTTTGTGAGTAAAATAAAATTTCCAATGGTAAACTTAACTGCTTTTTCGACGATATTTTACCAGCTAACTAAAAATAGGAAAGCCTTGAACCCCTTCAAAATGGCTCTGAGCACTATGGGACTCAACATGTGAGGTCAGAACTTAGAAATACTTAAACCTAACTAACTTAAGGACATCACACACATCTTTGCCCGAGGCAGGATTCGAACCTGCGACCGTAGCAGTCACGCGGTTCTGGACTGAAGTGCCTAGAACCGCACGGTCACCGCGGCCGGCTCCTTGAACCCCTTCCACTAAATTTAGTTAGTATTAAGATTCTTTTACAGGGAGTGCAGTGGAGCTGACGCTGAAATCATTAAGTATTTGGTTATACCATCGCTAGTCTCACTGAACGCTTCTGAACTCTACACGTCATGTGTGGTCTGGCGTCTCCTTACCAGCAAACTAGTCAATTCCCAAAAAAACATGCTCAGAGCGTCGTTGCGCGAAAGTGGTAGGGAGACACTATATAGAACAATCAGGCACCACGCAGAATTTTAGATCATGCATATTGCGTGGAGTAGTTTTATTACAACCGGCTGTTCAGACGATCTCAGCACTTCTGAGGGAATATTGACTTCGAGGATGCTGTTTTTGTCTTAGGTCCTTTGGTGTTTAATCCCATACTAGTAAATCGGTAGCATGCAATGTATGTATGTAAGATTCAGTGTCTCGGTATTTAGCTTTATTTCTGCGTACGTTGTCTATGAGAAGGTGAGGCCACTTAGTGGAAAGCTCCAAAACAGGCCACGACCACGACCAAAAATGCTAAATCTAAACTGACGGATGTCAGAGATCCGGATCTGTGCGTCTGACACATGCAGCTGAAGTGCCACTCTTAGGGACCATCAGGTGGCCCTGGCACGGTCCCTCCCAAAGAGCAAAATCGCGGTCGGTGCGGTAGAATTTCGGATTGGTGGAAACGAGAAACAACTGGCGCAGAAACCCTACTGCAGTTCCAAGAGTCAAAAGACAGGAGACAGAGACAGTTGTTGAGAAGCGAATAAGACCATCTGGTAGTTTGTTCTCCAAGTTAATCAATGTGTACACTGAAAGAGAAGTAGAGGAAAGCAAAGAGGTATCTGGGAATTTATAAAAGTTCAAAGAGAGGAAATAAAAAATTTGAGTGTTCCCAATGACAATGTACTTTTCTCAAGGGGGGACCAAGGCTCTGTTCGTGGATGATAAGTTCAACAGGATGGATGCAGTCTCGGAAAATGCTAATAAGATTTACAACAAAAGAAGGAAAAACGTGAAAGTCATTGTATTTGAAATAAATGAGTCGGTGCTGATGAAATGACACTCTAAATGTAGCTGATGATTTTACCTATTTGGAGACAGTAGATGTACTGATAATGCTTTCAACCTAGTCCGTCAACACATAGTTTAGACGCATAGCTACCAGACCGCCGTCTGTGTCTACCCCTTAATAGGGAATGCTTACAACTAAATGGGTCAGTGTGGTGCAAACGTGTGAAGCAAGCAGGCAACCACCGGCCGGTGTGGCCGAGCGGTTCTGCGGCCTTCAGTCTGGAACCGCGCTACCACAGGTTCGAATCCTGCCTCGGACATGGCTGTGTGTGATGTCCTTAGGTTAGTTAGATTTAAGTAATTCTGAGTTTTAGGGAACTGATGACCTCAGATGTTAAGTTCCACAGTGCTCAGAGCCATTTCAGCCAAGCAGGCAACCATGGCCAGAAGATCTACTCGTGTTTCCTACTGGCAACTGTGCGAGATTGAAAGGGGTCAGACTGTGGCCTTCCGAGTGGCAGGATGGTTCTTTAGGAGAATTACATCACAAGTAGAACGTACTGCGTCATTTGTACAGCGATGCTGGTATCAGCGGTCTCGTAAACATTCTCACAACAGTAGACGAAGTTATGGTCGCCCATGCTGATAACATGGCTTGTGAGTCGAGACGTGTCAGCACGAACTGTTGTGAACCAGTTAGTAGCATCGGGACTACATGGATGCAAACTTCTAGCCAAGCTCACATTCACACCCTAGCATCGACATGCACAGCTTGACTGATGCCAGCAGATAATCACTTGGAAGATGGGATGGGGCGCCATGGTCTTCAGCAGCGAAAGCAGGTTCTTCCTGCCTGTATGCGGTGGTTGTTTGGGATTAAGACTTAGATCCGATGAGGGCTGCCTCGTCCATTCGTCTAACCCAGGCCTTATGGTCTGGGGTGAGATAAGCTACAGCTCTCACTCACCTTATGTTTCTGGATGGTACGCTATCCAGTACTCAGTGCGTGCAGAATGTTGTTAGACCCATTTTTTGCCATTCTTCCAGCAACAAGGCGATGTGTTTTCCCAACAGGATATTGCTCTAACACACACTTCCCAGGAAACTCAAATGTGCTCTGCAAAACGGGAAGCTATTTTCCTGGTCAGCATGATCTCCCGACTCCAGTCGATCACGTGTGGGATGTGATGGGACGAGAAGTGACTACTGTGACTCATCATCCAACAACGTTTACAGAGCTACGTGAACAGGTGGAGCAGGCATGGCATAACAGACCTCAGGACAGGATTCGACATCTCTACGATCGACTGGATGTCAGATGTAGTGCCTGCATTGCCGCTCATGAGGGTTACATTGTACTAAGATGGACATTTCAGCATGGGTCGATACATGGTAACAGGCCGTTGTTTCCGAGCATTTCTAGGCGCTTCAGTCTGGAACCGCTCGACCGCTGCGGTCACAGGTTCGAATCCTGCCTTGGGCGTGGATGTGTGTGGTGTCCTTAGCTTAGTTAGGTGTAAGTAGTCCTAAGTTCTAGGGGACTGATGAGCTCATATGTTAAGTCCCATAGTGCTCAGAGCCATTTGCACCATACTTGGTACCTTGGAACTGCTTGTGCTCTTGATCTGTAAATGTCATTATATCATGTACTCTATACAGACTGTTGCAAAATTAGATTTTGAGTGAGTTTTAAACTTCTAACAGGGTGAACTATCTTTCTTTTCTGGCAGTGTACAGTAGCGGAATGGGAACAATAAGCAGATCAGACAAGGAGACAATAGAAGCTTTTGGAACGTGGTGCTACGGACGACTGCTGGTGATTAGCCTGGTACGTCAAGACAGTGATGAGGTACTGGGCTCACTTCGGGGAAAAGAAATATGTGGCGCAACTTGACTGAAAGCAGGGATCGGCTGACAGGACACATTCTGAGGCACAAAGAAATCATCCGTTGCGACGGAATCTTATCACGAAACTCCAATCACCAACTTTCTCCTCTGAATGAGAAAATATCTTGTTGACTCCGACCTACATAGGGAGGAACAATCACCACGATAATGTAAGGGAAATCAGAGCTCGTACAGAGAGATATAGGTGTTCATTCTTTCCGCGTGCTATACGAGATTGGAATAATAGAGAATTGTGAGTGGTTCAATGAACCCTCTGCCAGGCACTTGAATGTGATTTGCAGAGTACCCATGTAGATGTGGATGTAATGGAGGAAAAAGAGGTACGTAAAAGCTGTAGAGGCATACTAAATCTCCAGTAAAGTGAGCAGATTGAAAGTGGAGTAGTTTGGAGGGGTGATGCAGAGAAGAAGAGGCTCCATGGATACAGTGGAGATGTGCATCAAACCAGTCTTCGGACTGATGATAACAACAACAACAACGCTGGAGGAATGAAGAGTAGTATCAAGACATGGGTGAGCAAGTGAGACAAGGGGGGAAGGCGCTCTGCCAGCGAGCGGTGAGACTGCGGGCTGGCCCGGCTGGAGTCGTGAGGATGACCACAGGAAACCGAAACGTCAGCCGCTATCTGCGCTCTGCAGTCGGCAGTCTGTGTGTAGGCGGCGGCGTCGTTCCACTGTTTGCTGTGACGCAGGCGGCTGATAACAGCTAGTGGGAGAGGGGGGGGACGGGGGAGGTGAGGAGGAACCATTCTGTTGTGGCCACACTGAGCGGGCGGAATATTCTGCGAGTTGTCGGAGTGGAAAGGGACGCTGGAGGGGGGGGGGGGAGGGAGGGGGTGTTGAGTGGAAGGGAGAGAGAGAGAGGGGAGGGAGGGAGAGAGACAGCGAGGTTGTTGGCTGCGTTTTGACGCACGAGAGCCCGCGGCAGTCTGCTCTTGTGTGGGCTGGTTGGACGTGCTCCCACCAAGCGCGCTGGCACAGTGCCGGCGTTGAAGCTGACCAGAGGAAAGACACAAGGAAGGAAGACGGTACAATAAATAAATAAATAGATTCTCTTCTCAAGCTCTATGAAGAGTCCTCGTGAGCAGCACCTTCTCTTTCCACCTATTGATAGTGAAACACACTACATCTTGAGCATAAACAGTACTATCTCTCACCCAGGAGAGTAAACCTGCAAACATTAACAACACAATACGAATATCTTACTTTTCGTTTTGAACTTAGTAAATGAAGGTAAGATAGTAGCTGTTTCAGAGAGAGCTCTGAAAGGGTAACTGCAGTCACTTCATGTACAGTATTATCCCGATTACGTGGTAAGCGAAGAGGCGTAAAAAAAAGTTGTCAAAAATCTCGAAAAGTTCTTGAGCGGTTTTTCTGATTTTTATACGATACTCTAATCAACATTGTGACAGACATACACTATATATCTTTTAATAAATTCTGTGTATCATTATATATATATATATATGAAATTTACACTTATAAATGAGGACAAGCCGTAGTTTAACGTTGTTACTAAAAATCTCGAAAAGCTCTTGACCGATTTACTTCAGAGTTTTACACGATATTCTAGAGAAACATTCTGACGTATATAGACTATCTGTTTTCTAAATATATGTAGTATAAACAACTGTCCCTAATACATAAAGGGGAAACGTTACCAAAAATCTCGAAAACCAAATTTTTACACGATACACTAATAAACACACAAACGATCGTGGTCTCCATAATTGTTTGAACGAAAGTGTAGAGATTTTCTGTTAACTCCGACTGCAAGAAAGAAAGTGCTGTGCCGTGTAAACGTGCAGTTTAGTATTCTGTCTTGGAGACAGTTCCATCTACGATACCAAAGCATGGACACCGCCAGACATACTGTTTCTCATATACATTCTTTGCTTTTGTAACCACACTTATACGGCCCTAAGTATTAACTTAGGTTGTTTAGTAATAAAAAATAGTTCATATACTTTAACAAATATTTAAGCCGGCCGGAGTGGCCGTGCGTTCTAGGTGCTGCAGTCTGAAGCCGAACGACCGCTACGGTCGCAGGTTCGAATCCTGCCTCGGGCATGGATGTGTGTGATGTCCTTAGGTTAGTCAGGTTCAATTAGTTCTAAGTTCTAGGCGACTGATGACCTCAGAAAGTTGCATAGTGCTCAGAGCCAAATATTTAACACACAGTCCGATTCCTAAGAACCTGTAAGCTACAGAAGCTAAAGATGTGACTATTTCGTTTCACTTTTCTTATAAATAGCTCTGTCTTTATCTCTCTCTCTCTCTCTCTCTCTCTCTCTCTCTCTCTCTCTCTCTCTCTCGTACCTTGTGTACTTGTGTTTCTCTCTGGCAAGCTCAGATTCTGTTATTGTACTGGAAAAGTTTTGATCTGTGGAAGTATATTGAAAAGGGAGAACATATTTCATTTTATTTGACAAAGCTTCAACCTGGAAAATCAACGGCTTTGCCGCAGTGGATACACCGGTTCCCGTGAGATCACCTAAGTTAAGCGCTGTCGGGCGTGGTCGGCACTTGGATGGGTGACCATCCAGGCCGCCATGCGCTGTTGCCATTTTTCGGGGTGCACTCAGCCTCGTGATGCCAACGGAGGATCTACTCGACCGAATGGTAGCGGCTTCGGTCAAGAATACCATCATAACAACCGGGAGAGTGGTGTGCTGATCCCACGCCCCTCCTATCCGCATCATCCACTGAGGTTGACACGGCGGTCAGATGGTCCCGATGGGTCACTTGTGGCCTGTAGACGGAGTGGTTTTTTTTTCCAACCTGTGAAAACTTGAAAATATAACTGAACAGATAATACTTTCAAATCGTAATGTAAGTGATTTAGTTAAAAAGGAGAAATAATTAATTTGAAACATTTCTATGGACATTTGTAGGCAGCGACTGAAAGTATTCAATAATATTAACTGGGAAATTTACGCTACAATGTGTAGGCGCAGTTCACTTGTCTCGTTAGACTGCCGATTCTCGCGTTCTTCTGATATCTCTGGTGAGCATTGTTTCCGACGATACTGAAACTTGGGAAATGAACTAAAACGCTTTTTTAAATCTGTTCAGTAGCTTGAAGTGATTGTCACGTATCAGTGATTTTTATCATGGCACTGATTCTCAAACATCCATACGGTTTGAATATTTGTTAGATGTTGTGTCGTCTCCTTTGCAAGATTATCCAAAAATTTACATGTCTCTGAGAAATTAAGGTCAAGAATTAACTAAACTTGAGCGAGACATCCCACATGCAACGCTGGAGGAGACGCCACACGCTTATATATAGTTTCAAAACAAAAATCGTATACACGACAATGTCCTGATTTGTTTTCTTCCTAGCCGTTGGCTTTACGGGAAGAAACAGGAAAGGTCTATCTGTGACTCATCGTCTGATGATTGTAATACTACCAAACCTTCCGAAACTTTGTAACCCTACCCGTTTCGCAAAACTGTGCGAAATACGGTCTTTTAACCTACTATCCTTATAGATCTCTTATCCCATATACCAATTATCCGAACCGATTTACTCACTTATTTTAAGCGATCTCAGTTCCGAATGAAAGTTCCATTTGCAGTAACAATAATCAAGGCTCAAGGTCAGACGGGTTAATGGTAAGAGGGCGGTAGTGAGGGGCGGGGGAGGGGGGGAAGGGTGGGGGGGGGGGAAGTAAACAGATATACAGAGATGGAAGGAGATGGACAGAGAGGGAGTGTGAGGAGGAGGAAGGGGAAAGGAGGAAGAGACAGACAAGGAGAAAGGGGATATGAGCAGAGAGAGGGGGGAAGGTGTTTACGACGTGTATTGAAGTCCCAAATTTCCATACATATTTAGCGATTGCGAAACATTGCAGGTTTCGCTACTCAATAAAGCTAAGTCTTTCCGTGCCGACTGCATGAGAATTAGGTTTGTTTCAGAATATGCTGAGACCATAGCTCCATGCTTACTAATCACCCACAGGGGCTCCCTCGACGAAAGATCCGTACCTAGAGTGTGGAAAGTTGCACAGGTCACAAAAATACCCAAGAAAATGAATAGCAGTAATCCGCTGAATTACAAACACAGGTCTCTGACGTCAATTTGCAGCACGAGTTTGAAACAGATATTGTGTCCCAACACTATTGAACTACATTGACGCATAGTCAGCATACATTCAGAAAATGCCATTCTTGTGAAACACAGCCTCCTCTTTATTCGTACGAAGTGAGTGCTACTGAGATGTGATCTCAAATCGATTCCATATTTGTAGACTTCCAGAAGGCTTTTCACATCATTCTTCACAAGCGACTTCTGAACATATTTCGCTACTATAGAGCATCGACACAGGTGTGCGACTGGATTCGTGGTTTCCTGTCAGAAAGGTCACAGTTCATAGTTATCGACGGAAAGTCATCGGGTAAAACAGAACTGATATCTGTTGTTCTCCAAGGAAGTGTTGTAGGCCCCCTGCTGTTTATAGTCTGTATAAATTATTTTGGAGCCAGTCTGAGCAGCCATCTTAGATTATTTGCAGGGGATGTTATCATTTATCGTTTAGCATAGTCACTATAAGAACATCAGCATTTGCAAATTGACTTAGTCATGATATCTGTATTTTACCAGAAGACATTGACTAAATAAGACCGAGCGAGGTGGCGCAGGGGTTAGCACACTGGACTCGCATTCGGGAGGACGACGGTTCAATCCCGTCTTCAGCCATCCTGATTTAAGTTTTCCGTGATTTTCCTAAATCGTTTCAGGCAAATGCCGGGATGGTTCCTTTGAAAGGGCACGGCCGATTTCCTTCCCAATCCTTCCCTAACCCAAGCTTGTGCTCCGTCTCTAATGACCTCGTTGTCGACGGGACGTTAAACACTAACCACCACCACAACTCTAAATAAGGAAAACTGTGAGGTCATTCGCATGAGTGACTAAAAGGAATTCGTTATATTTCGGTTACCTGAGAAATCATAAAAATCTAGGGGCTGCCAATAGAGATGGGGGATGCACTCTTGAACTAATTCATAGAGTTGAATCTTTCAAAGGAGTGAACAATCAGTGATTCAGAAAAAAAGAAGGGTAGCTCCAAACGTTTCCGACGGCAGAGAGAGAGAGAGAGAGAGAGAGAGAGAGAGAGAGAGAGAGAGACGGAGCATATCAGCGGCGCCTCTGCTGGTCACAGCACAGTGCACGCCACACAACACAGCCAGCGCCGGCCTCTGCCCTGCTTCTACCTTGGCTGCCTCCATTGTGCAGTGCCCCATTGGATTTAGTGTTTCACATATGCCGTGCCGTCTCTGTGCGTCGTCTGGGGCGCAGTGTCTGGCGCAGCTTGACTTCGCATCGCACTCTGTCGGCGATCGTTTCAGTCGCACGTCCTGCCCTCTGGGCAGTTGATGCGAGCAACAGGACAGAGAGCCACCTAGCGGATAACATAGGAACTACTTGCAACAACCTGCTCGCAAGAGAACAGACGATTTGTCTCGGAGCGGGTAAGTTCACCGCTCCCCCCACCCTCGGAACTCGCCCGCTCAACGCTCACCCCACCGTCTCGACTCTAGCCAGAGCGTTGAGCAAAGCGACTCAGGTGTCACTCTGGTCTCTGCGGTCTCGGCTCACGCAGTAATACAGCTCGCGGCTCGACCTGCTCGACTCAGCGGCTCTGCATCGGAGTTCGTCTCTACTGGATATTGTTCTTCGTAGTAATACCGCTACGTATATTACATTATTATGTTATGTATACATCATTTGTTTTTATTTTATTTTTATTTGTTTAAACTGATTAGATTAGGTTCCTGACGACTCCTCTTACTATAGGATTTTTATTATGGACACTCGAATTTACGCTTTAATTACGAGCGAACCGATAAACGTATCGCAAAATGTGATACACCAATATTTTCCTTGTTTTATTCTGCGTAAGGCTATATGCAGCACTTTCGTTTTACAGTCAAATTTATAGTTTTTTTCTTATTCTGGTACGGATTTTGCGATTTTAGGCGTCTTCGGAAGGAAACGTTCACTTTAAAAATATATGGCTTGCGATGTATTTGTATGAGGTTAATGAAATTTTAATACATTGTAGCCAAATATATTGTTAATGTAAATCTGAAGTTACAACATTTTCCGATCACCCAAAAAACCACGATAGTGCAAAATAAATCAATAATCAAAAACTTTGTCATATCGTGGAAATTTCAATAAGCAATACAAAATTCTTACTCATTATCTGTGTTACTTCAAAATAGGATCAAATAAGATCAAAATACAGGTATAGTAGTGGAATAAACCAAGTTTAAAGGGCAATGTGCCTTCCATTTATTTTCTATTGTAAATGAGTGGTGAGTCATGAAAAAGAGCTAATTCATTTCAGGGAGTGAACAGTTCTGATCCGATCTCTGAAAAGAACAGTTTTGCCCATCTCTAGCTGCCAATTCAACAAAATATCTAGGAATTACAATTACAGATAACTTAAATTCAAAGATTACGTAGTTCAAGTTTCGGGGAATTCAGGTCAAAGACTGCATTTTATTGTCGGAACACTTAGAAGATGTAACAGGTCTAGCAAAGAGGCTACGTACCCTGCGACTGTCCGTCGTCTTTCGGAGTGTTGATCTGCGGTATGGGATCCTTGCCGATAGGATTGACAGAGGACATCGATAAAAATCCAAAGAAGAGCAGTTCGTTTTATACTATCGTGAAGTAGGGAAGAGAGTGCCAAGGAAGGCAATCATTAAAGCAAAGTCGCTTTCCGTTGTGGTTTGAGCTTTTTACGAAATGTCAGTCACCAACTTTTTCCTCCGAATACAAAGTTTTTAGTTGATCTCCACCTAGATAGGAAGAAATGATCTTTGTAATAAAACAAGAGAAAGCGGAGATCGTGCGGAAATATTTAAATGTCCCTTTTTTTCCTCATACGCTGTTCGAGAGAGAGAGAGAAAGAGAGAGAGAGAGAGAGAGAGAGAGACAGAGAGAGAGAGACAGAGAGAGAGAGAGAGTGAGAGTGGGAGTGGAGGGGGTGAAACTCGTTTGGTAAACACTTTCCCAGATAATTAAATATGAACTGCAGAGTCGACATGCATATATAGCATGGAATACTCCAGTGTCAATTACCGAAACATAGACTCCTGCAAATCGCAAATCAAGTGCGAAAATCCCTTAGTGTTCTATAGTAAAATCTGTGTCATGTGTAAAACAATTTGTATAGTAATTTTGTGATATGGAGTCAGACCCTCCTAAAAAATGGGGGGGGGGGGGGGAGAGACGAAACTTGTGTAGTACGCATTTCTCCCGCTAGGAGCGTGCAGCGCAACTCATTACCAGGTCACTGTCGCCCGTGTTGTCGACTTGGATTGCTTTGTTCGTCTGCAGTGACTGTTTTTGATAGCGCTGTTTTGTTCTTGCTTCGTTTTTTATGATGGCAAGTTTAAGTGAAGAACGTGTAGCAGTGAATTTTGCTTCTACTCGGTAAAAATGCCGCTGAAACTGTTTTAATATTGAAAACAGTTTATAAATATGAAGCTATGGAAGAAACGGATGTGTTACAGTGGTTCGCTCAATTTAAAAATGGTACGTGTCGATTGATTGCAAACCTCGTTCTGGACGTCCATCAACTCCCCGAATCGACGAAAATATTGAAAAAAAAAACGACAAGTTATGCTTGTGGTCGGAAAATTGATAAACTGTCAGAGATTAGTGGGTTATCTTGGATCTCGGTTCAGCGAATTTTAACGAAAGATTTGAGAATGAAAAGGGATGCTGCCAAGTTTGTTCCTCGGGTTCTGACAATCAAAGCCGGCCGGAGTGGCAGTGCGGTTCTAGACGCTACAGTCTGGAACCGCGAGACCGCTACGGTCGCAGGTTCGAATCCTGCCTCGGGCATGGATGTGTGTGGTGTCCTTAGGTTAGTTAGGTTTAAGTAGTTCTAAGTTCTAGGGGACTGATCACCTCATAAGTTGAGTCCCATAGTGCTCAGAGCCATTTGAACCATTTGAACAATCAAAAGTAATGTCGAGTTGAAACATGTCGAACTTTGAAACAACAGCTGGAAACTGATCCAGATTTTTCTGTCAGACGTCATTACTGGTGATGAACCATCGTGCTATGGCTACCACACAGAAACATGGCAACGGTCAAGCCAGTCGAAGGTGTCACGTCACCCCGTCCAAAATAATGTCACCAAGTCAAATCAGACATCGAAAAAATGTTGATTTGCATGTTTAATACCAAGGACGTAGTTCTTTCAGAGTTTGTTCGCCCAGATCAGACTGTAACTGAAACCTTTTATCTGGAAGTTTTAAGAATATCGCAAAACAGTGTTCGTGAAAAAAGACCCGCTTTGTGGCAAACAGGAGACTGGTTCTTCCAACACGACAACACACCTGCACATAGAGCCACCTCTGTTACGGGTGAAATTCGTTGAAATTTGATGTTTTCTGTTTTCTACTCCATAATGTACTTTGGACTTTCCTGAAGAATTTGGTATATAATACATTAAAATCAGACAATTGTGAGACCTTCAAATAATATTCTGAATCTTGACGTGTGACTGTCAAATTTCTTGGCTATGCATATACTGCCAGAGTTGAGCAGTCATATCCTAGGAACTACACAATCTACAAGGCTGTTAATTGCTTTGTTTTGTGCCTAGTACTACGTCTCAGAATTTGGCATTACGAATGAACAAATCAGTCCTTTCTTTCTGATACTAGTTTTCGTTGAAAGTAGAGTGATTATCGGCTATTTCTGTAGTTAGCTAACCGACAAAGTATTTGATGAATTACAGGAATATTATGGGAACACCCAATAGAGATAAGTGTGACAATTTAGAGAGGATGAAAAGAGCTGTGTGAAGCCCTTTCTTTCATCGAATATCAGCGATGAAAAGCCATGTCATGCTTTGTGTCCACCTCCACCACACCCTGCGTGAATTTACATATCAATATTCTCTTCCTTCGGGACTAATGGAGGCAATCAAACCTATTTACAGAGATTTGGCAAAAATGGTTCAAATGGCTCTGAGCACTATGGGACTCAACATCTGTGGTCATCAGTCCCCTAGAACTTAGAACTACTTAAACCTAACTAACCTAAGGACATCACACACATCCATGCCCGAGGCAGGATTCGAACCTGCTACCGTAGCGGTCGCACGGTTCCGGACCGAAGCGCCTAGAACCGCTCGCCCACAATAGCTGGCCAGAGATTTGGCAACTCCTCAGCTACTAAAGAAGTGTTTACATGGGAAGACCCAGAATGTGAATGAGTCCTTCAGTAATGTTGTGTGGTGTCGTGTGCCTAAAAATGTATTTGTTGGCCTTATGACAGTACAGTTAGCACCGTCTGATGCTGTAATAACTTTTAATGGTGGGAACTATGAAAGACTTAAGGTTCTGGAGAAGTTGGGGGTAAGACTTGGACAGGACATAGCTAAAGGACAGCGGGAACTGGATGAGCTTCGTGTACGTGAAGCAGAGTTAGCTGTTCAGAAAATAACAAAAGCAGCAAGAAAGAACAAGAGGAGGCAAGCACTGGGCTGTTGTGACACTGACACAGACTATGGGCCAGGGCAATTCTAGTGCATAAAAGACGCAGAAATGTAACTCTGTGTAAGAATTTCTAATAAAAAAGTTTTAAACCTCAATATCTCTGGACCACTTTTTTTGCAATAAATGACCCGTATTCTAAAAAAGTAATGATGGCATATACATGGAATTTTCACAGCATGCTAAGTGTGAGATTTAACACATATGGAACTGGAATAATTAAAATATCACGAGATGTTTTGTTTTTATGTTCATTTATTTACAAAATTCTCTCAAAAAATTGAGTGTTTGAAAAAAGAAAAAAAATATTACATGCCCCACAATACAATTTTAGTAATAATTCAAGTTCACTGTATTTAGATAGGGGCATTCAATAATTATGGAAAATTGTAAGTTTGTGTCTTACAAAGTTTCCAAGACAATTGGTCACAAAGTTCGATAATTTAACATCGGCGGCATAGGACATACAATGTTCAGTTGAGACTGTTTTTGGGTAAAAATGGCATGGTTCCGCTGTCCTACGCACTTTACTCGCGTGACCTGACTCCGTGCTATTTTTTTCATATTCTCACGCATGAAAAGGGGCATGAAAGGGCAACATTGAAGAAGTCAAGGAAAAAAAAAAAAAAACGAGGGAGGAGCTGTCAGCCATTTCTAAAGATGACCACAAAAAATGTTTCGAACAATGAAAGCACCGGTGGGAGAAATGTATTAGTTGTAATGGAGAGTATTTTGAAGGGGATGAGGTTGTTTGTAAGCAGTTTGAAAATATGCAGCTTTTAAAAAATATTTCCGGCACTTTTTTTGGTCTACCCTCTCGTACTATGTATCTCGCAACGCCGATTTCCCTGTGACTATACGTGACCGACCACTGCCAGCTATGCTGGAGCCTCTCCTACTACCGACCCTCCTCCAGCTCCCCGTCCAGTTCCTGAGAGCGCCTGTAGCTGTCTCCGGGGAATTCCAAGAGTTGGAGCCAAGTTCTTGTCGCAGTGTCAATAACATAAACTCGCTGCGGCAGTGTCGCACCCTGGGGATCTGCTGCCTGCGTCATCGCGATTCAAACCAAGCTCCCAACTTCAGACTCAAAACACTGTGTCAGCTGCTCCTGCTTCTATGCTTCTCAAAATGCAAGACAGGAGGAAGGACTACATCGGCCGTAAATCTTTTTAAAGTGGTTGATTCCGGATCGATTTCAGCTACTATGTAGCTATCTTCAGCGCAACTATATCAAAACCATGACGACTCATCGTAAATAAAATCGCACGTGGTACCATTTAATATTAAGATGGTTCAAATGGCTCTGAGCACTATGGGACTTAACATCTGAGGTCTTCAGTCCCCTAGAACTTAGAGCGACTTAAACCTAACTAAACTAAGAACATCACACACAACCATGCCCGAGGCAGGATTCGAAACTGCGACCGTAGCAGTCGCACGGTTCCGGACTGAAGCGCCTAGAACCGCTCGGCCACCGGGGCCAGCACCATTTAATATTACAGACACCAAACAGTCAAACTCAAGATACCTTACGGTGCGAGGCACGGGTAGTTATAATGCTAATGTTATTTCCCGAATGCTCTTCGGTTTCACGGGCGGTCTGTTGTGAAACGTTTCAGGAGAACAAAAATAACTTAAAAAAAAAAAAAAAAAGTGAACTCAGTAAACAAAGATATTGCGAAACAAAGCTCGCTCTGTTCATCCATGAAGTGCTGAACGCCGTATCCCTTGATTTGACACAAGGCATTCGATACATTTCCGCACTTGTTTAGGGTGATTTATCATGAAACCGAAATTTAACAGATTCCTTTCAGCCACTCATGTGAATGACCTCACAGTTTTCCATATTTTGAGTCAGTGACTTCTCGCGCCATACAGCTATCGTGACAAAGTCATTTTGTAATTGGTTTTGATCTGCTAATCACTGTACTAAACGGTAAATGACAGCATCATCTGGAAATAATCTGAGATGGCTGCTCAGATTTGCTCCAGAATCATTTATACAAATTATAAACAACAGGGAGCCTACAACACTTCCTCGGAGAATATCAGATACCACTTCTATTTTACTCGACGACTTTCCTTCTCAAAAATACTACATACATCATGATCTACCCTCGTTTGTCGAAGGGCGTCCAGTTTGACGTTATCAAGGCCTATTTTAATATCTACAGTCGTACTTTCTACAACGTCTTTCTCTGACAGGTTAGACATTACATTTGTATTTAAGCCCTTTTTTTTCAACAAGGCACTTTCATCTGGTGTAAAATTTATTTCAGTCTTATTAAGAATTATATTGAAAAAGTTATGTTCAGACCTTTGAAAACTACTAACAACAAGCATTCTTGGAGATAGAACTCTTAAGATTAGCTACTTTCTTCTCTTGTATTTTTGTGATATTATTCTTATGTTATCCACCCTGTCACTTATAAAATCACGAAATCCATGAATTTGAAAATTAAATTGAAAGCAAAATATTTTAGTGAGCTCAAGATACAAAACATAGGCCTCTTCATTTAATCTGTCCTATTTCTTGTATAAAGCACTAATTTTGTCGGAAATCATTTTTTGAACGAGACACTAAAAATTTTTTGGATCCTTCATGATGTTAAGATAGGATTTAACGTAACTTGGCAAAAGCACATTTTCTTCGCAATGTTTATTAAACGTAACAGCCACAGTTGTGTTCCACTATTTTCTACTTATGTCTTTGTACTGTGACACGGACCTGAATACTTGGTCTGGTATGATGGTGGTGGTTAGTGTTTAACGTCCCGTCGACAACGAGGTCGTTAGAGGCGGAGCGCAAGCTCGGATTAGGGAAGGAGTGGGAAGGAAACCGGCCGTGCCCTTTCAAAGGAACCATCCCGACATTTGCCTGAAACGATTTAGGGAAATCACGGAAAACCTAAATCAGGATGGCTGGAGACGGGATTGAACCGTCGTCCTCCCGAATGCGAGTCCAGTGTGCTAACCACTGCGCCACCTGTCTGGTATGAATCTTACAATTTTTAACATGGCAGTTTACCAGCAACCGTATACAATTTTTAAACATAGGAATTTTACAGCCAACCGGTTGCAAATAACTGTGTGGTATAGTTAGTAGACCTAGGTTTCAACACCTGCTAAGGATATCAGAATTCAGGAATGTATAAAATTACTTGTGATGCGTCTCTCGTTTATTATATAGCACAAACTGGAAGATATTTTAGTGTCAGATACAGAGAACATTTATTGGGAAAAAGAGACACTGATGTATATAATTACACTTTTGCTGATCATCTGCTAACGTCCGGTCATAAAGCAAGGAAAGGTCATAGACTGGACGTACTCGAAGAGCTGGGGATTTTCAAACATATTTCTAAGAACGATGGCTTCATCCTCAATGAACAGTTACAATTACCTAACAAAAATTTTTTCAACGGCTTTAATTCACTACTAGCAGAATTTTGATTCCTCTATTTTTTTTCTGTATTTTTCTGCCTGTGGTTCCGCAACATCATTTTCTTCGAATCTCAGATGTTTACTGCTATAGTCGCCTTCATGTAGATATTTTTTAGATTGTAGAAATGTTTGTATAAACTTTTATATTCCGGCCTTTACGTAATAGTAATTTCTGAAAATCGTAATAGATGGCTCTTATATTTCATCTGTTTTACTACTGTGTAATTTCAAATTTACGTTAAGCTCTCTTCCCTTGTCATTAATTAACGGTGTTTTATTAGTTATTTCTGTTATAATATTTCACATGGGTAGATGTCACTGCCCGCGCCCAATAGGCGGCGCAAAGTTGTATTGTTTTCGTTGCAACAATGTCAGCCACTGAGCCGATCAGCCACATGTTATCCCTAGTTAGGCATACATGACAAGGCTGGAACGTACATTATTTTAATTTTGACTTGAGAATAGCTGCTCTAAATTCCGACCATTGCTTTTTCGCAATGTAATTTCACGTAAGTAACCTTCGTACGTCATCAGAACTGTCATCTTACTTGTCAGTTAAGGTGCTTTCTTGTCATACTTAATTTTCTATGCATTATTATTATTATTATTATTATTATTATTATTATTATTATACAAATTTGGCCGTTAAAGACCGTGAAAACAGTTATTTCTTGCGCTTCTGGGAAGTCTTCTTTCTCTCAGTCCACACTTCTTTCATTCTTGCGCTGAAGGCGGCTTTTCTCTCTTCAGACCATTTAGTTCCACAAGTCTTCTTAATTTTCACACCGAAACCCGTGAATGAATTCAGTTTTTTTCTAAAAAGGTTTCTGTTAAATATTGTTTCCTGATCTATGTCCATTTCTTTTAGATCTCTTTCTGTGTTGATAAACCATAAATTTTTATTTTTTAGATTTGTGATTTACGAAAGTATTTGTTTTGTAAGCCTATTCGGGTTCATCCTCATGATGTGAGCATAAAAGGATCATCATCTTTTTCTAATTTCATCTGTAATTTTGCTGCACTTCGTATACACTTCTTTGTTGCTTTTTAGTCTGTATACAGGCTTGCCTTGATCATCTGTTATTTTCCTGTGTCCAAGAATTGTCCTCACAATTCTTCTTTCACGATTTTCTATCTGTTCTGCGTATGTAAAATTTGCCAGTGTTTCTATGCATTATTTATAGGATTCTTCAAAAATTTTATTCTGATGAAGACACCCTTGGTAGGTGTCGGAACCTAAGTCAATTTTAGCAAACAGTTATTTGCAACCAGTTGGCTGTAAAAGTGCTATATTTAAAAATTGTATACGGTGTCTGAGACACAGCCATGTTCAAAACTTTAGTATTCCTATGACATATAACGGCATGATATCGCCAAACATGCATCAACGTTTTAAAAAATCAAACAATGCAACAAGTTTTCAAACGAACTACACTTTGGGGTTACGTCTCTGAAATAAGATTTGTCCTAAACGTGACAATTAAGCTGCACACAAAATGAACTGCAATGACTGTTTTGTAAAGGTCAGGCAGAACGATCGTTTAACACACGTTTCATAGAGCTCGCGTATTCCCAAAAGAGAACAGCTTTTGGTGCACACATCATCGATTATAAGCACTCTACAACAAACACAGGACGTAACATACAGGCGCTACATACAGAAACTAAAGGGAGATTGTTCTACTTTCCAAAGGTAAGTGCAATCTTAAGCAAAAAGTGTCCTCCAGAATATATTTTAAGTTAATATTGCGAGTTAAGTAAGAACGAGTATTTTGACATTTTCGAAGAGCTACTGCAGTGTTCCTGCACTTTTGACGTCGTGTATTACAATGTGATACAATGATATGCAGAAAGAAGTGTGATTACAATGCTTACTACTTATGGGGACACGAACAGACTACCCCCGCATGGGCCCATCTGCTATCGGCAACTGACGGCGATAGCAACTCACAACGCGTCGGTACGAAGCGACACCTGGTGGGTGCAATGAACTTACCGATGCCACCCTCTCTAACCACCTATATTTCGCATTTTATTCGTCTGGTTATCTTGTTATTTTCTGATGTGATATGAACTCTTGGACGGTACAGCTTCGCTTTCACTGTACCTCGCATTCAATTTTTTTTTTTTTTAAATTACTTCCTAACATTATCAACCAGCAGCCTGTTCATTAGAATTATTCTTTTATCGGATTGTATATTCTTTCCACATTTTATTATTTCCAGTTGTTGATCTTTAATACCTTAAGTCAACCGTGCAACATTCCTTTGCATATTCCTTAAAGTCCCTTACACAGGCACCAATTTATCGGACCACTGACCGACCGACCGACCGACCGACCGACCGACCGACCAATCGATTTCGAGTCAGCCTACAAACGTCCCGACCGACTACACTTCGCAATTACAACGCTGCCCTGTTCGTGTGAGTTGTTTATCTTAAGTTTATTGTACTTATGTTCCACTCGGTTTAACAAAGGAACAGAAGCGGGAGTTTGACGTGGCTGTTTTCAAGTTAACAAGGCCAGAAAAAGCTGAGGGCAAAAATATGGCTAACGCAACGAAAGAAATTCACCAACATTCTGCTATTTAAGCAGCTTGGAACTCAAGATATTTCGTATTTACCTAATACTGAAGGAATCATGGATTTCGGAGCTGATGAACATGATGAAACCGTACTTAACGTAAAATAATACGGCCATGGGAGAGGCTGTAAGCTTCAAGGAAAGGCTGTTAGCTACATTATGGTTTCTAGCTAGTGCTGTTGTATCCCCACAAATATTAACTAAAATAATTCCTAAAACCTCCAATGTGATTTATACGTGACTGTGGAAATACATCATGGTAAATCAAAATAAATAGAACAAAAAATGTTCGTGTAAACGTTATTAATACAATTACATGTGTAGCACAAAAGATATCCTGCAAATGTAAGAAACCCATTTAAAATTCGAAGAAGAAAGACGAAACATGGCTGTGGCGCACATAACCTAATAAATATAACAACAGATGGACACCAAATGAAGCATTCATCAACTGCTAGAACCGTCAAGTGTTACCGCAAAAAAATGGCTCAAATGGCTCTGAGCACTACGGGACTTAACATGTGAGGTCATCAGTCCCCTAGAACTTAGAACTACTTAAACCTGACTAACCGAAGGACATCACACACATCCATGCCCGAGGCTGGATTCGAACCTGCGACCGTAGTGGTCGCACGGTTCCAGACTGTAGCGCCTAGAACCGCTCGGCCACTCCGGCCGGCCAAGTTCCCATACTTTGCTCTTAGTAGCAGGGGGCTTAGATACAAATTGGACTTTTTAACACTAATTTTAATGAAGTAAGTATATTTCATGAACTAACGTCCACTGAACGTCGGTATTTAGATTTCATTTCCAATAAATAACGATAATACAATTAAAAACAGAAATACAGAAGGTCAACGGACTTTGATTCTATGTGCCCCACGAAACCAATGTGGGCTGGTTAAAAAAATGGAAAAAATGCTTAATTTCTTGCATCTTTATTGCTATACTCCTTGCACGATGTGTGCCACTAACACTTTCATCCTTCAGAAATCCTTTCTTTAAGGGTTTGTCCGCCTCGTGCCCTATCATGACGATAGAATAGCGTTTAATCCCACGTGCGGTGAAAAAAAGCGAACTTTTGTTGGTGCGTATCTGGAGGAGGGAGCGGAGGAGGAAAGGGGGACACGGCTGTTGAGTGGTCCTACCCGCACGACATCGTAACGAGGAATGTTCGTCGGTCGGTTGGTCAGAACGCCTACACGCGCCCACGCTATCGGTCGGTCGGTCGGTTGCTACGTGTGTAGGGCCCATAAAATTTGGAAATTCGTGGTAAGGTCTTATGGAACCAAACTCCAGAGGTCACTGGTCCCTAAGCTTACACAGTGTTGTTGTTGTTGTGGTCTTCAGTCCTAAGACTGGTTTGATGCATCTCTCCATGCTACTCTATCCTGTGCAAGCTGCTTCATCTCCCAGTACCTACTGCAGCTTACATCCTTCTGAATCTGCTTAGTGTATTCATCTCTTGGTCTCCCTCTACGATTTTTACCCTCCACGCTGCATTCCAATACTATATTGGTGATCCCTCGATGTCTCCGAACATGTCCTACCAACCGATCCCTTCTTCTAGTCAAGTTGTGGCACAAGCTCCTCTTCTCCCCAATTATATTGAATACCTCCTCATTAGTTATGTCATCTACCCATCTGTAGCATTCTTCTGTAGCACCACATTTCGAAAGCTTCTATTCTCTTCTTGTCTAAGCTATTTATCGTCCACATTTCACTTCCATACATGGCTACACTCCATACAAATACTTTCAGAAACGACTTCCTGAAATTTAAATCTAAACTCGATGTTAACAAATTTTTCTTCTTCAGAAACGCTCTCCTTGCCATTGCCAGTCTACATTTTATATCCTCTCTACTTCGACCATCATCAGTTATCTTGCTCCTCAAATAGCAAAACTCCTTTACTTCTTTAAGTGTCTCATTTCCTAATCTAATACCCTTAGCATCACCCGACTTAATTCGACTACATTCCATTATCCTCGTTTTGCTTTTGTTGATGTTCATCTTATACCCTCGTTTCAAGACACTGTCCATTCCGTTCAACTGCTCTTGCAAGTCCTTTGCTGTCTCTGACAGAATTACAATGTCATTGGCGAACCTCAAAGTTTTTATTTCTTCTCCGTGAATTTTAATACCTACTCCGAACTTTTCTTTTGTTTCCTTTATTGCTTGCTCAATATACAGATTGAATAACATCGGGGATAGGCTACAGCCCTGTCTCACTCCCTTCCCAACCACTGCTTCCCTTTCATACCCCTTGACTCTTATAACTGCCATCTGCTTTCTGTACAAATTGTAAATATCCATTCGCTCTCTATATTTTACCCCTGCCACCTTCAGAATTTGAAAGAGAGTATTCCAATCAACATTGTCAAAAGCTTTCTCTAAGTCTACAAATGCTAGAAACGTTCGATGGCCTTTCCTTAATCTTTCTTCTAAGATAGCTTACACACTATTTAATCTAATTTACACTAACTTACGCTAAGGACGACACACATATCGATGCCAGAGGGAGGTCTCGAACCTCCGACGTAGGGAACCGCACGGACCGTCACAAGACGCCCAAGACCACGGTTCTATCCCGCGCGGCGGCCCTCTAACAAATGTTATTACGTAAATATGCATACACTGACACCCTGTAGCAAATGCACGGCTCTTAGTATCTTGAATAGCAGCATCACAGTATAGTTTTATGACTCAGTGCTCGAATGTACGACATGTGAAGTGTTACACTCTGTGCCGATTTTTATGGCAAGTTCTTTTTCACATTCATTTCTTTTGATCTATAAGAAGATAGAAATTTTTACGAACAATATTTTTTTCTGTTAATTTTAGACCTATATGTCAATGCTAGAAAATTTGAAACCAGTTATATCATTTTATAAACTCTCAATCTAGACAAATAAAAGAACTGACTTATCCATTCATTTTAAGCGACTTCAATTCCAAATTAACGTTTCGCTTGCAGTAACAATTAACAAAGTTGAAGGTCAGAGGGAGGGGTAAATGACCACACCTATAAAATGGGAGAGGTTGGAACTTAAAGGGAAGTTTATCGACACTCATGCTATCCACGCACGAATGCGACTGGAACAGAGGAGGGGGGAATGGTACCGATATCGTACGAGAGGTACCCTCTGTCACTCATCCTCTTGTGGTTTGCATAGACCTACATGTAGATCATTGGCAAGTCTACAAATGAATTCTAGTACCTTTAATTTTCTATTAGTGGTGATTTTACAAGACGCATGCGCGAGGAACTAACGCGGTGCCCAGCTCTTCTCGGATCGTATTCTCTCGGAATGGCACAGCGCCTCTCTTGTAGCGCCTGCCGCTAGAGTTCGTTGAGCGTGTCTGTAACGCCCTCGCGCCGAACAAACGACCCCGTGGTGAAACGCGCTGCTTTTCAATGATTGTCTCTTCTGCTAAAATTGTGATTAAATTTTCGGGGCATAAATAAAGTAGAACAAATGACGTCTGTTTGCCATCCCCCGTCTAGAAATATAACCCGCAGCCATGAAGTTCCATCCATAAATATGTGCATACGTAATTTAAACACCCCCAGCCGACGTTTTTGCATGCATGTTGAGGCTAATCACGGGAATTACTGTAGGGATTTTCGTACCTCCCACCTTCCTCTGTCCTTCTCATTCTCCTCCCCTCCCTCCGCCGGCCGCGGTGGTCTCGCGGTTCTAGGCGCGCAGTCCGGAACCGTGCGACTGCTACGGTCGCAGGTTCCAATCCTGCCTCGGGCATGGATGTGTGTGATGTCCTTAGGTTAGTTAGGTTTAAGTAGTTCTAAGTTCTAGGGGACTGATAACCACAGCAGTTGAGTCCCATAGTGCTCCGAGCCATTTGAACCATTTGAACCCCTCCCTCTCTCTGTGCGTCACTCTCTCTCTCTCTCTCTCTCTCTCTCACTCTCTCTCTCTCTCTCTCTCTCTCTCTCACACACACACACACACACACACACACACACACACACACACACTCCATCCACTCCTCACCCCTCTCTACGTCCATTGCTCCACCCCCATTCTGTCCTCTTTCCCCTCCCTCTGACCTTCCACCTTGTTAATTGTTACTGCAAGCGAAACGTTAATTTGCAATTGAAGTCGCTTGAAATGAATGGATAAGTCAGTTGGGATGATTGGTACACGGGGTTTAAGAGAAACCTCTCCGCCCGCTAGATCTGTGAGAATAGTAACTTTAATGACAGTATTTGGTATAATTTTAATCTGCAAATGGGTAATTTCACAAAGTTTCGAACGATTCAGATTCTGTCGTACTTTTCTAATCGCAAACCGATAAGCCATAGAGACAAGCACAGCATTTTCTTTCTTGCGGTAGGTCTTAAGAGAAAATCTCTCAATTTTCGTTTAAAAAGAGATATGGCCTATGTGAATTTTCGACTTTCCGCTGCGTAATGAATACTTCATTAAATATTGGGCATGCATCCGCGCAAATAAAATTTCTTACACTGACACTTCGGCCGCATATCGTCCAACCACCTTCAGAATGAGTCCGAAGACGGCCGAAATATCAGTGGAAGAAATTTTATTTGCGCGGCTTCATGCCCGAAATTTTATGCACTATTCATTACGTCCGAAGGTTTATTGATGTGTGATACACTATGTGGTCAAAAGTATCTGGACGCCGAGCTGAAAATGACTTACAAGTTCGTGGCGCCCTCTATCGGTAACGCTTGAATTCAACAAGGTGTTTGCCCCCCTTAGCCTCGATGACAGCTTCCACTCTCGCAGGAATACGTGCAATCATGTGCTGGAAGCTTTCTTGGGGAATGGCAGCCCGTTCCTCACGGAGTGCTGCACTGAGGAGAGGTATCGATGTCGGTCGGTGAGAGTTGGTACCAAGTCGGCATTTCAAAACATCCCAAAGGTGTGCTGTAGGATCCACGTCAGGACTCTGTGCAGGCCAGTCCACTACAGGGATGTTATTGTCGTGTAACCACTCCGCCAATGCATTATGAACAGGCGCTCGATCGTGTTGAAAGATGCAATCGCCATCCCCGAATTGCACTTCAACAGTGGGAAACAAGAAGGTGCTTAAAACATCAATGTAAGCCGGTGCTGTGACAGTACCACGCAAAACAACAAGGGGTGCAAGCTCCCTCCATGAAAAACACGACCACACCATAAGACCACCGCCTCCGAAATTTACTATTGGTACTACACACGCTGGCATATGACGTTCACCGGGCATTTGCCATACCCACAACCTGAAATCGGATCGCCACATTGTGTACCGTGATTCGTCACTCCACAAACGTTTTTCCACTGTTCAGTCGTCCAATACTTACTCTCCATACACCAACCGAGCGTCGTTTGTCATTTACCGGCGTGATGTGTATCTTATGTGCAGCCGCTCGATCATGAAAGTTTTCTCACCTCCCGCATAATTGGCATACTACTTGCTGTGGATCCTGATGCAGTTTGGAATTCCTGTGTGATGGTCTGGATAGAGGTCTGCCTATTCCACATTACGACCCTCTTCAACTGTCGGCGGTCTCTGTCATTCAACAGACGAGGTCAGCCTGTACACTTTTGTGCTGTACGTGTCCCTTCACGTTTCCACTTCGCTGTCACATCGGAAACAGTGGACCTAGGGATGTTTAGGAGTGTGGAAATCTCGCGTACAGACGTATGACACAAGTGACACCCAAATCACCTGACCACGTTCGAAGTCCGTGAGTTCCGCGTAGCGCCCCATTCTGCTCTCTCACGATTTCTAATAACTTTTGAGGTCACTGATATGGAGTAGCTGGCAGTAGGGCTAACCAAAACACTCGGCCACTTATCACTGATCACCAGAACCCGAGATATGGCCTCCTGGAAAAATCACATTTTCTCACGCGGCTTTTTTGAATACGGTGGTATAGCGTACTGTTGTGCATGGACCTACACCTCTCTTCTGCTGTTTTTTGTCAGCATTTTTCCGGATAATCCGGGGAATTACTGTAGGGATGTTGATACCGTTAAAGCTAATATTCACAACGATAGTTTGTGTGTATAATTATTACCACCACGCCACGCAAGACTTGTTACCGTAGATACATCACATTACCATTGCGAAACGAGTCGGGTCGCAATTTGATGATATACCAAACGTAGAACTATGAAACCTGAATTTCCGTACAGATGGTGCTAACCGTCAGCGTAGGGCCCGTTTAGACGGCACCTGCAGCGCCGTCTGCTTCCCGTAACGGCTGACGACGGATGGCAACACACAGCAACAAAAGTTCCATTCATCGGTATATTTTACAAACCCTAAAGATGTCGACTTTTGTGCCTACGAACTACGATTTTGCGGACAACATGGGTTTTCTGTTATCATTTGAAGAAAACTGCTGCAGAATTGCATCGAATGCTTGTCGAAGCTTTCGGCGAACGTGCTCTCGGGAAAACACTGTTTCGCGTGGTACAAAAAATTCAAAAGTGGTGATTTTGACGTGAGAATCGACGAGCGCGGGAAACCACCAAAAAACTTCGAAGAAAACAAATTTCACCCTTATTCGATGAAGATGATACTCAGACTCAATAGGAACTCGCGGAACAATTGGATGTGACGCAGGAAAACCGTTTCTCTTTGGTTTAAAGCTATGGGAAAGGTGCAGAAAGTGGGAAAACGGGTTCCGGATGACTGAATGAAAGACAGCAAGCAAATCGAAAGACCACTTGTGAAATGCTGTTCGCCAGATAATAAAGAAAGTCGTTTCTCCATCGAATAGCGACAGGTGATGAAAAATGGATACATTTTGAGAATCCTAAGCGTCGTAAATCATGGGTGAATCACGGCAGTCATCGACATCCACTGCAAGACCAAATCGCTTTGGAAAGAAGACAATGCTCTGTGTTTCTTTGGACCAGGAGGGTGTCATCTATTACGAGCTGCTAAAACCTGGTGAATCCGTTAGCACTGATCGCTACCAACAGCAAATGATCGGTTTGAATCGAGCATTACGTACAAAACGACCGGAATATGGAAAATGGCAACACAAACTCATTTTGCTCCATGACAACGCCCCATCACGCACAGCAAAACCGGTCAGGGAAATGATTGAGGCGTTCTGTTGGGAAATACTAGGGCATGCGGCTAATTCTCCAGACCTGTCTGCGTCCGATTGTCTATTTGCATCACTGTGACAAGCTTTCGCTGAGCAACGCTTCTGTCCGTATGAAAACGCACGAAAATGGCTCGCTAACTGGTTCGCTTCAAAAGAAGAGCTGTTTTTTCGGCTTGGCATTCATAGCCTGCCGGAGACGTGGGAGAAAATATAAATAGCAATGGAGACTATTCTGAATAAAATATTGTTTATCAGTTTCAAAATAAAGACGTGTAATTACTGCGACCAAATTCCGGTTCCATACTTCTACATCCGGTAAATAAGTGTCGTCCTGCGCATGGTGCTGATATCAACATTGCTTAAGGATGCTAGCAAGACTTTTACATTGTAAGTAGGCTGTTTAGGTTTTCAGGTTGGTAACGCCACATAGCGCTCTGTATGAAAATCACTGACTGTGCTGTGTGCTGTCTGTGGCTGGTTTGCATTGTTGGAATATTTGCTGTTGTAGTGTTGGGCAGTTGGATGTGAACAGCGCGTAGCGTTGCGCAGTTGGAGGTGAGCCGCCAGCAGTGGTGAATGTGGGAAGAGAGATGGCAGAATTTTGAGAGCTGACGATCTGGACGTGTGTCCATCAGTTAGAGTAAATTTGTAATACTGGATATCATGAACTGATATATAAGTTATAAGAGTCGAGGGACATGAAAGGGAAGCAGTGGTTGGGAAGGGAGTAAGACAGGGTTGTAGTCTCTCCCCGACGTTGTTCAATCTGTATATTGAGCAAGCAGTAAAGGAAACAAAAGAAAAATTCGGAGTAGGTATTAAAATTCATGGAGAAGAAATAAAAACTTTGAGGTTCGCCGATGACACTGTAATTCTGTCAGAGACAGCAAAGGACTTGGAAGAGCAGTTGAATGGAATAGACAGTGTCTTGAAAGGAGGATATAAGATGAACATCAACAAAAGCAAAACAAGGGTAATGGAATGTAGTCTAATTAAGTCGGATGATGCTGAGGGAATTAGATTAGGAAACGAGACACTTAAAGTGGTAAAGGAGTTTTGCTATTTGGGGAGCAAAATAACTAATGATGGTCGAAGTAGAGAGGATACAAAATGTAGACTGGCAATGGCAAGGAAAGCGTTTCTGAAGAAGAGAAATTTGTTAACATCGAGTATAGATTTAAGTGTCAGGAAGTCATTTCTGAAAGTATTTGTGTGGAGTGTAGCCATGTATGGAAGTGAAACATGGACGATAAATAGTTTGGACAAGAAAAGAATAGAAGCTTTCGAAATGTGGTGCTACAGAAAAATGCTGAAGATTAGATGGGTAGATCACATAACTAATGAGGAAGTATTGAATAGGATTGGGGAGCAGAGAAGTTTGTGGCACAACTTGACCAGAAGAAGGGATCGGTTGGTAGGACATGTTCTGAGGCATCAAGGGATCACCAATTTAGTATTGGAGGGCAGCGTGAGGGTAAAAATCATAGAGGGAGACCAAGAGATGAATACACTAAGCAGATTCAGAAGGATGTAGGTTGCAGAAGGTACTGGTAGATGAAAAAGCTTGCACAGGATAGAGTAGCATGGAGAGCTGCATCAAACCAGTATATATATATATATATATATATATATATATATATATATATATATATATATATACAGGGTGAGTCACCTAACGTTACCGCTGGATGTTGTTGTTGTTGTTGTAGTTGTGGTGTTCAGTCCTGAGACTGGTTTGATGCAGCTCTCCATGCTACTCTATCCTGTGCAAGCTTTCTTTAGGATTGGAATTATTATATTCTTCTTGAAGTCTGAGGCTATTTCGCCTGTTTCATACATCTTGCTCACCAGACGGTAGAGTTTTGTCAGGACTGGCTCTCCCACCGCCGTCAGTAGTTCCAATGGAATATTGTCTACTCCGGGGGCCTTGTTTCGACTTAGGTCTTTCAGTGCTCTGTCAAACTCTTCACGCAGTATCGTATCTCCAATTTCATCTTCATCCTCTTCCATTTCCATAATATTGTCCTCAAGTACATCGCCCTTGTATAGACCCTCTATATACTCCTTCCACCTTTCTGCTTTCCCTTCTTTGCTTAGAACTGGGTTTCCATCTGAGCTCTTGATATTCATACAAGTCGTTCTCTTATCTCCAAAGGTCTCTTTAATTTTCCTGTAGGCGGTATCTATGTTACCCCTAGTGAGATAGGCCTCTACATCCTTACATTTGTCCTCTAGCCATCCCTGCTTAGCCATTTTGCACTTCCTGTCGATCTCATTTTTGAGACGTTTGTATTCCTTTTTGCCTGTTTCACTTACTGCATTTTTATATTTTCTCCTTTCATCAATTAAATTCAATATTTCTTCTGTTACCCAAGGATTTCTACTAGCCCTCGTCTCTTTACCTACTTGATCCTCTGCTGCCTTCACTGTTTAATTCCTCAAAGCTACCCATTCATCTTCTACTGTATTTATTTCCCCCATTCCTGTCAATTGCTCCCTTATGCTCTCCCTGAATCTCTGTACAATCTCTGGTTCTTTTAGTTTATCCAGGTCCCAGCTCCTTAAATTCCCACCTTTTTGCAGTTTCTTCAGTTTTAATCTACAGTTCATAACCAACAGATTGTGGTCAGAGTCCACATCTCCCCCTGGAAATGTCATACAATTTAAAACCTGGTTCCTAAATCTCTGTCTTACCATTATATAATCTATCTGATACCTTTTAGTATCTCCAGGGTTCTTCCATGTATACAACCTTCTTTCATGATTCTTAAACCAAGTGTTAGTTATGATTATGTTGTGCTCTGTGCAAAATTCTACCAGGCGGCTTCCTCTTTCATTTCTGTCCCCCAATCCATATTCACCTACTATGTTTCCTTCTCTCCCTTTTCCTACACTCGAATTCCAGTCACCCATGACTATTAAATTTTCGTCTCCCTTCACAATCTGAATAATTTCTTTTATTTCATCATACATTTCTTCAATTTCTTCGTCATCTGCAGAGCTAGTTGGCATATAAACGTGTACTACTGTAGTAGGTGTGGGCTTCGTATCTATCTTGGCCACAATAATGCGTTCACTATGCTGTTTGTAGTAGCTTACCCGCATTCCTATTTTCCTATTCATTATTAAACCTACTCCTGCATTACCCATATTTGATTTTGTGTTTATAACCCTGTAGTCACCTGACCAGAAGTCTTGTTCCTCCTGCCACCGAACTTCACTAATTCCCACTATATCTAACTTCAACCTATCCATTTCCCTTTTTAAATTTTCTAACCTACCTGCCCGATTAAGGGATCTGACATTCCACGCTCCTGATAACGACATCCTCTTGAGTAGTCCCCGCCCGGAGGTCCGAATGGGGGACTATTTTACCTCCGGAATATTTTACCCAAGAGGACGCCATCATCATGTAATCATACAGTAAAGCTGCATGCCCTCGGGACCGCTGGATATATTTCGTAAACCACATCAAATACTGACGAACCGATTCCACAGACCGAACGTGAAGAGAGGGGCTAGTGTAATTGTTTAATACAAACCATACAAAAACGCACGGAAGTATGTTTTCTAACACAAACCTACGTTTTTTTAAACGGAACCACGTTAGTTTTGTTAGCACATCTGAACATATAAACAAATACGTAATCAGTGCCGTTTGTTGCATTGTAAAATGTTAATTACATCCGGAGATATTGTAACCTAAAGTTGACGCTTGAAACCTCCGACGTTCAGTTGCGTGTTGTAACAAACACGGGCCACGGTCGGCGAGCAGCATCTGCAGGGACATGTTTACGATGACGACCGTGTTTACGAGTGTGGCTGTAGTGCATTGTTGTGGTTTGGTCTAGCTGTCGCAGTGTCCGCATGTAGCGCTTCCTGCTATTGTTCAAAAATGGTTCAAATGGCTCTGAGCACTATGGGACTCAACTTCTGAGGTCATTAGTCCCCTAGAACTTAGAACTAGTTAAACCTAACTAACCTAAGGACATCACAAACATCCATGCCCGATGCAGGATTCGAACCTGCGACCGTAGCGGTCTTGCGGTTCCAGACTGCAGTGCCTTTAACCGCACGGCAACTTCGGCCGGCCCTGCTATTGTTATTCTGCATTCGTCTTCGCACGCAGACCAACTGTAGTACACCGTGTTACCAGACGTCTGTGATAGTGTAGTGTTGTAGGAACTGTGACCATGGTGTATTCGAACTCTGAAAAGGCGGAGATGATATGTTGTGGATTGGCAAGAGAGCCAACCCACTATGAGAGGAAGCCGAAAGGCACGCGTTTTAGCTCACGCAGGCTGTCGTGAGGTCTGGAACAGGTCAAGGAAATGAGACTTGCAAAAGAGGACGTAGCTGTGGAATACTTAACTTTAATCCATAAATGGTGACCATCGCTCTTGACGGTACATGTTTTACAGCATCAATAGTAACTGGTAATGGCGACTTGCTAGGTCGTAGCAAATGACGTAGCTGAAGGCTATGCTAGCTATCGTCTCGGCAAATGAGAGCGTATTTTGTCAGTGAACCATCGCTAGCAAAGTCGGCTGTACAACTGGGGCGAGTGCTAGGAAGTCTCTCTAGACCTGCCGTGTGGCGGCGCTCGGTCTGCAATCACTGATAGTGGCGACACGTGGGTCCGACGTATACTAGCGGACCGCGGCCGATTTAAAGGCTACCACCTAGCAAGTGTGGTGTCTGGCGGTGACACCACATGATACTCATCTATGGCGAGTGTCGACGAAATGCAGCTGAAGCCTGCAGGGTGTATGCAGAACGGTACCCGGACAGAGAGCATCCAACGTGCCGCACATTGCAAAACATCTACCGCCAACTGTATGCAACAGGTATGGTCGTAGCACGCAAACGGGTCCGTAACAGGCCCGTCAACGGGGAAGCGGGTGCAGTTGGTGTGTTAGCTGCTGTTGCCATGAACCCACACATGAGTACACGGGACATTGCGAGAGCCGGTGGACTGAGTCAAAGTAGTGTCATGCGCATACTGCATCGTCACCGCTTTCACCCGTTTCATGTGTCGCTACATCAGCAATTGCATGGTGATGACTTTAATCATCGAGTGCAATTCTGTCAATGGGCATTAACAGAGAATGCGTTGCAGTTCTACCTGTTTACCGATGAAGCGGGTTTCACAAACCACGGGGCAGTGAATCTACGGAACATGCATTACTGGTCCGTGGACAATCCTCGCTGGCTCAGACAGGCAGAGCGACAGCGACCGTGGACTGTAAATGTATGGTGCGGAATCAATGGCGACCACCTCATTGGTCCTCACTTCATTGCAGGGGCCCAAACAGCTGCAACATACATCGCGTTTCTACAGAATGATCTGCCAACGTTGCTCGAAAATGTCCCACTGGAAACGCGTCGACGTATGTGGTATCAGCATGATGGTGCACCTGCACATTCCGCAATTAACACTAGGCTGACCCTTGACAGGATGTTCGACGGGCTTTTCATAGGACGTGGAGGACGCATAAATTGGCCAGCCCGTTCTCCTGATCTTACACCTCTGGACTTCTTTCTGTGGGGTACGTTAAAGGAGAATGTGTACCGTGATGTGCCTACAACCCCAGAGGATATGAAACAACGTATTGTGGCAGCCTGCGGCTGCAGATCTACTGCGGCGTGTACAACATTCATTACGCCAGAGACTGCAATTGTGTGCAGCAAATTATGGCCACCACATTGAACATATATTTGCCTGACATGTCGGTAATTGAAAACGGAAAACACGTGTGTACGTGTACTTCACCCCTCATGGTAATGTACATGTGCGTCAGTGAAAAAGACCAATAAAAAGGTGTTAGCAAGTGGACGTAATGTGCTGTTCCACTCTCTTCTGTACCTAAGGTCCAGCACCGTTCCCTTTGGATCCCTACGTAAAAACGGTGCTCTCCGATACACACGATCGAACAGCGGAGGAGTGGTACTCAAGCGTGAACTTTAGGTTACAATATCTCCGGATGTAATTAACATTTTACAATGCAACAAACGGCACTGATTACGTATTTGTTTATATGTTCAGATGTGCTAACAAAACTAACGGCCCGCATCTCGTGGTCGTGCGGTAGCGTTCTCGCTTCCCACGCCCGGGTTCCCGGGTTCGATTCCCGGCGGGGTCAGGGATTTTCTCTGCCTCGTGATGGCTGGGTGTTGTGTGCTGTCCTTAGGTTAGTTAGGTTTAAGTAGTTCTAAGTTCTAGGGGACTGATGACCATAGCTGTTAAGTCCCATAGTGCTCAGAGCCAGCCAAAACTAACGGGGTTCCATTTTAAAATAACGTATGTTTGTGTTAAAAAACATACTTCCGTGCATTTTTTTATGGTTTGTATTACCCAATTACACTAGCCCCTCTCCTCACGTTCGGTCTGTGGAATCGATTCGTCAGTATTTGATGTGGTTTACGAAATATATCCTGCGGTAATGTTAGGTGACTCACCATATATATATATATATATATATATATATATATATATATATATATATATATATAATGACTTTTGAACAGTATTAAAATACATTGTTTGTTCTCCACCAAAATCTTTCATTTGCTAACTATGCCTATCAGTAGTTAGTGCCTTCAGTAGTTAGAATCTTTTATTTAGCTGCCAGTATTGGTGCTCGCTGTATTGCAGTAGTTCGAGTAACGAAGATTTTTGTGAGGTAAGTGATTCATGAAAGGTATAGGTTATTGTTAGTCAGGGACATTCTTTTGTAGGGATTGTTGAAAGTCATATTGCGTTGAGCTAAAAATATTGTGTGTCAGTTTAGTGTTGATCAGAATGAGTAAAGAGAAAACTGTCTGAGTACGTTCGGTTTTGCTCAGATGTTTGAAAATCAAATAACGTAAGAGCTTTACCCGCACAGTCATTTCATGATTTTCCTAAGGGGACGTTACAACATATTCTACAAACCTTTGCACAAAAGTAAACATTTTCCTTGTGTACAGTGGCATTATATTTAGAACACAGTTTTAACTCATTCTTTTATAGAACCATTAATTTTTCTTGTGCGAGACCGGAAATATAAAATTGTTGCCTAGTTTCAATTGACCAACCCACAAAACCACTCTTTTTTGGGTGGGAAAGCACTCCGAACAGTAACGGTATTTTCTCCGTGGTCCAGCGTAGAGAATTTTCTAAGTTAATTAAGTAAAGTGGAAACAGAATATTAAATTGGCTGGACGTGTCCGCGGGTCGATTACCACCTCGTTCCCTGGAACACTTATCCAATATTAACGCCGCAGTCGTTAGCGGAAATGTTTTATGACCCGACGCAGTCGTTTGGCCAGTTTTATTGTTCCACGGTTTCTTCACACGGGCGGTGTCTTTTATTACTTGACGATTCACGCGTTTTCTGTCGGTTCTCTTGTCTACAGGGAGCGTGCGAAATGCAAGTGCTACACTATAAAGGATAGCACTGCAACAATCTTGAAGGAGTAAATGGTTACGCACAAAGCAGCGTGCTAGAGTAGAGATGACTGAATTTAGAACTTCAGGCTCTAGGAAGGATAACTGTAAATGTTCTGTCGTTGGTTGTAACACCATGACCGCTCCCTAGCGTGAAACGCAATATGATATACATTACATCTACATGCATACTCTACAAATCACATTTAAGTGCCCGGCGGAGGGTTCATTGAACCACTCAAAAATATCTACTATTCCAATCTCGTATAGCACGCGGAAAGAGCGAACAGCTATATCTGTCCGTACGAGCTCTGATTTCCCTTATATTATCGTGGTGATCGTTTCTCCCTATGTAGGTCGTTGTCAACAAAATGTTTTCGCATTCGGAGGAGAAAGTTGGTGATTGGAATTTCGTGAGAAGATTCCGTCGCAACGAAAAACGCCTTTCTTTTAATGATGTCCAGCCCAAATCCTGTATCATTTCCGTGACACTCTCTCCCATATTTCGCGATAATACAAAACGTGCTGCCTTTCTTTGATCTTTTTCGATGTACTCCGTCAGTCCTATCTGGTAAGGATCCCATACCGCGCAGCAGTATTCTAGAAGAGGACGGACAAACGTAGTGTAGGCAGTCTCCTTAGTAGGTCTGTTACATTTTCTAAGTATCCTGCCAATAAAACGCAGTCTTTGGTTAGCCTTCCCCACGACATTTTCTATGTGTTCCTTCCAAATTAAGTTGTTAAAATTGTAATACCTAGGTATTTACTTGAATTTACAGCCTTTAGATTAGACTGATTTATCGTGTAACCGAAGTTTAACGAATTCTTTTTAGCACTCACGTGGGTGACTTCACATTTTTTGTTATTTAGGATCAACTGCTAATATTCGCACCATTCAGGTATCTTTTCTAAACCGTTTTGCAGTTTGTTTTGATCTTCTGACGACTTTATTAGTCGATAAACGACAGCGCCGTCTGCAAACAACCGAAGACGGCTGCTCAGATTGTCTCCCAAATCGTTTATATAGATAAGGAACAGCAGAAGGCCTAAACACTACCTTGGGGAACGCCAGAAATCACTTCTGTTTTACTCGATGACTTTCCGTCAGTTACTACGAACTGTGACCTCTCTGACAGGAAATCACAATTAGAGTCACATAACTGAGACGATATTCCTGAAATCCAGAAATACGGAATCGATCTGAAATCTCTTGTCAACAACACTCAAAACTTTATGCGAATAAAGAGCTAGTTGTTTTTCACAAGAACGATGTTTCCTAAACCCATATTGACTGTGTGTCAATAGACCGTTTTCTTCGAGGTAATTCATGAAGTTCTGACACAATATATGTTCCAAAATTCTGCTGCATATCGACTTTAATGATGTGGACCTGTAATTAAGTGGATTACTCCGACTACCTTTCTTGAATATTTGTGTGACCTGTGTAGCTTTCCAGTGTTTGGGTACGGATCTTCCGTCGAGCGAACGGTTGTATATGATTGTTCAGTATGGAGCTAATGCATCAGCATACTACGAAAGGAACATAATTGGTATATAGTCTGGACCAAAAGACTTGCTTGTATTAAGTGATTTAAGTTGCTTCACCACTCCGAGGGTATTGACTTCTGCGTTACTCATACTGGCAGCTATTCTCGATTCGGACTCTGAAATATTTACTTAGTTTTACATTGTAAAGGAATTTCGGAAGGCTACACAACGCTGGTGACTACTTTGAAGGACAGGAACAGGCGCAAACATGTAACTCTTGTATCGGTTGTGAATAAATAGTTGCCACTGTTTAAGTTCCATCGCGCGGAGAAGGCATTGATTGTTTCTTGCCGCTAACATACTCCAAATACGACCAGATTTTCTGCCAGGTTTCGAGACAAAGTCTCGTTGTGGAAACTGTTATAAGCATCTCGCATTTAAGTCCGCCATAAATTTCAAGCTTCTGCAGAAGATCACCAATCTCGGCGATTTTGAGTCTGTTTAAATTTGGCGTCTTTGTTTCGTTGTTTCTGCAAGTGTTCTGACCCGTTTTGTGTACCAAGGAGGATCAGCTCCGTCGTGTACTGGTATGGAGACAACCTCACGAATTCATGGATCCTGCATGTCAACAGGGGACTGTTCAAGCTGGTGGAGGCTCTCTAATGGTGTGGGACTTCTGCAGTTTGGAGTGATATGGCTCTGAGCACTATGGGACTCAACTGCTGAGGTCATTAGTCCCCTAGAACTTAGAACTAGTTAAACCTAACTAACCTAAGGACATCACAAACATCCATGCCCGAGGCAGGATTCGAACCTGCGACCGTAGCGGTCTTGCGGTTCCAGACTGCAGCGCCTTTAACCGCACGGCCACTTCGGCCGGCAGAGTGATATGGGGGGACCCCTGACACGTCTAGATACGACTCTGACAGGTGACAAGTACGTAAGCATCCTGTCTGATCATCTGCATCCACTCATGTACATTGTGGATTCTGACAGACTTGGGCAATTCCAGAAGGACAATGTGACACCCCACACGTCCAGAATTGCTGCAGAGTGGCTCCAGAAACACTCTTCTGGATTTAAACACTTCCACTGGCTACGAAACTCCCGAGACAGGAACATATTGAGCATACCTGGGATGCCTTGCGTGCTGTTCAGAAGAGATCTCGGCCCCCTCGTACTCCTACGGACTTATGGACATCCTTGCAAGATTCATGGCGTCAGTTCTCTCCAGCACTACTTCAGACATCAGTCGAGTCCATTCCACGTCTTGGTGCGGCACTTCTGCGTGCTCGCGGGGGGCCCTACTCGACATGAGGCGGGTGTACCAGTTTGTTTGGCTCTTCAGTGTAACACAGTCGGCATAACCTTCACATTTGACCATCGCAGTTGTCCATCTTTTCTCAGTGTTTGCGATCTAGATTGTTTCCACTGAGACAGCTGAACCTTCTTCTCATCGTCGCATCCGTAAACCCATGTTTCATGACTTACGGCACTTTTGAGTGGTTCAAGATCGTTTCTGATTTCATCGAGCGACTACTGAGCAATTTCCATCCGCCACTGTCTTGTTCTAATTTCAACTATTTTGCTGTCGAATATATCGTACCCAAAACACTCCTCCTTCTCCGGCGATCGTAAGCGGTACTATTCACAAGACCAACGCAGAAATTTACACCCGGATTTGTGGCGAAACAACATTCATGAGTTTCGCATTACATTAGTGCGCCTGTTCCAATTTAGTTGCTTGTTCGAGGACGTTTAGCGAAAAAGAGTACCGTAAGATGCTCCACTCTCGAAACTCGCGAGACATGGACCTGTGTGCTTTTTCTGTTCCTATAAAAAAAGAAAATCTGAAAGGGTCGTGGTTTTAGAACTGTAGACGAAATTAAAAACTTGTCGCTGACAAATCTAATAGCTATCCAAAAGATTGAGTTCCAGAAATGTTCCGGGTGTCGAAGAAGCAGTCCACCAGCCGTGATTTGTTGTTTTGAACCTCCATTCACACACATTCTCCCACTGACATGTAATTCTCCTCCTCGATAAAGAAAATATAGTACCCAAAAGACAGTACAGGTTAGTACTACTTTATTTTCGTTGAATGTGTCCTGGGCTATCTTCTTCATCATCTTTCTCAACATCATCCTCATTATATTCATCTGCCTTTTTACCATCCTTATAATATTAATAATCGTCATCATCATACGCTTCATTATCATCTTCAGCAACATCCTTATTGCCATTATCGTCACCATCTAGTATCATGATCATTTTCCTCAACAGTAGATCATCATCTTCTCCCTTCTCCTCCTCCCCCTCAACACCACCACCACCACCACCACCACCACCACCACCACCATCATCATCTTCATCATCATAATCATCATGACACATCACTGAGAAATAACTCTCCTTCCCATCAACAAAGAAGTAGCACCCAAATTGACAGCACAGGTTAGTACCTACTCTATGTTCATTCTATGTGCTCCTTGCCATCTTCATCATCTTCCATGTCATCATCCTCATCACATTGATTTACCTTATCATCAATCATCATCATCATATGCTTCCATCATCACCTTCAGCATCATCAACATCACTTTGTTCCTCATCACAACTGTCATGACCATTTCCCTCATCATTGTATGAGTATCTTCTTCCTCATTCTCCTACTCCTCCTTTTCTCCATCAAGGTCATCATCATCTCTTTATTCTTCATCACCACACCCTGCTTAGTCTTCTCTTCAAGTTCTCTTTCGTCCACCATATTCCTCATCACAATATCATGACCATTTGCCTCTTCACTACATCAGCATATCTTCCTACTCCTCATTCTCCTCCTACTCTTCCTGCTTATTATCATCATCATTATCATCATCATCATTATCTTGTTCTTCATCATGACCTCCTCCTACTCGTACTCCTCTTCCTCTTCCTCCTCCTCCTCCTCCTTCTTCTTCTTCTTCTTCTCCTCCTCTTTCTCCTTCTCTAAAAGTTCCTCTCTTTCGTTCTCGTTTCTTAAGACACGATCTCAGCTGATAATGAAGCAAGCTATTCCCTCAGTTTCTAGTGACAGTGCAGACACGCCTACATTAACGCTATCTGCGGTGCGTCCTCGAGTACGATCATCGCTTCAGCCTCCAAAAGGGACTGGTAGAGAGAGCACCTCGCCAGTCCTTACCGTCCTAACAGCCGGCTGCTCTCAGCCCACCGCTGGAGGCACAACGCCATCGATTTCAGAGTTTACGATTCCGGAGTCGGGGGTTTCTGCGAGCGAAGGCAAACAGCGCACAGACGGGGCTGGGATCCCCCGGCAAACACCGAGCAGCCGCGACCTCCTACGCTGTTGACACGGGCGCCTGTCTGGCAGTTTGGAGCCTCTGCGCTCCTTCTGAGCTCACCCAGGGCGGGGCGGCTGATGCCAAACAGATTTACTTGTGACACAGCTGGGACTCGCCCACCCCCTTCTTGCGGACCTACTCTCCACGTTATCTGTTGAATATAAGCACACGATGTTTACAACACATGATAAACAACTGGGATTTTTAATTTATCGTGATTCGATGATCTAGAATGAGACCAACGAGCTTCCGATAGGTATATTTATGAAATCCGCTTTCACAAGGCAAAAGCCCAGTAACGCATAAGTCATCCATCTCACCCCCTGCCGGCCTCCCCACAAACATAAACTATCATTCTGCCACAACGCTGTGCACAGGGCTAATTCCATCTCACTAAGCCCTAAGAACAAGAGTGAAGAAATGGAAACAATCAGGCAAGCAGCAGAATAAACTGATTTTGAGGCGTTTTAATAGATGATATTGTTGCAGCAGCAGGATATACATACCAACAAGACGATAAAAATTGACAGAAATGTACAGTCATGGCACGTTGGGAATTGTATAAATCCGAGATGCACAATGAGCTCAACATTTCACGCATCCAAGTTGCTGACAAGAATAATAGAAGAGAAAAATTGAAAAGAAAATTGAGGAGTGGTTAGATGACAATTAGATTGGCTTTAGGAAAGGGTAAAGCCAGCAGAAAGGCAGTTCTGACGTTTAAGTTGAAAATGGAACCAAGACTGAAGAAAAATAAAGACACATTCATAGGATTTATCGGTCTGGAAAAAGAATTCGATAATGTAAAAAGATGCAAGATATTCGCGGCTCTCAGGAAAAAAGCGGTAAGCTACAGGGAAATACGGGTGATATACAGTATGAACAACCACGAGCGGACATTAACAGTGGAAGACCAAGAATAAAGCGATCGGATTAAAGAGGGTGCTTCTTTTAATTTACGTCTATGGTCACAAACTTTTTGTTAAGAGATTACCGGTTTCGGTCTATAATGACCATCATCAGATCTGTTTCATAAAAACAAAGTCCTAATGTACTGCAGCCATAGTGGCATCGTCAACATTTAACGATACCACTATGGCTGCAGTACATTAGGACTTTGTTTTTATAAAACAGATCTGATGATGGTCATTATAGACCGAAATCGGTCATCTCTTAACAAAAAGTTTGTGACCATAGATGTAAATTAAAGAAAACTTATAGTATATACGGGTGACTATTTTATTCGCGACAATGTCGCAGCTTGTAAAGAGGGTGTAAGAGTGGGATTTAGTCTTTCACTCCTACTGTTCAATTTATACATCGAAGAAGCGATGACGAAAATACAAAGAACGTTGAAGTGAAAGATTAAAATTCAAGGTGAAAGGATAATAATGTTAAGGTTCGCTGATGACATTGCCACCCTCAGTGAAAGCGAAGAGGAATTACAGGATCTGTTAATGGAATGAATTTTCTAATGAGTCCAGGACATGGACTGAGAGTGAACCGAGGAACAGACGAAAGTGATGAGAAGTAGCAGAAATAAGAACAGCGAGTAACAACACCAGGATTGATGGTCACGAAGTAGATGAAGTTAAGAAATTATGCTAATTAGGCAGGAAAACAACCCACGACGGACCGAGCAAAGAGGGCATGAAAAGCAGACTAGCGCTGGCAAAAAGGCCAAGAGGAGTCTACTAGTATCAAACATATGACTTAATTTGAGGAAGAAATGCGTGAGAACGTACGTATGGGACATGGGATTGTATGGTAGAGAGACGTGGGCTGTGGGAAAACCGGAACAGAACAGAATCGAAGCGTTCGAGATTTGGAGCTACTGAAGAATGTTGAAAATTAGATGAACTGATGTTTAGGAATGAGGCGGTTCTCCACAGAATCGGAGAGGAGAGGAATATGCGGAAAACGCTGACAAGGAGAGGGAACAGGATAATAAGACATTTGCTAAGACTTCAAGGAATAACTTCCATGGTACTAGATGGAGCTGTAGAGGGTAAAAACTACATAGGAAGACCGAGATCGGAACACATCCAGCAAATAACTGAGGACGTAGGTTGCAAGTGCTGCTCTGAGATGAAGAGGTTAGCACAGGAGAGGATTCGTGGTGGGCCACGTCAAAGTAGCAGAAGACTGATGACTCAAAAAAAAGTAGATATCAATTGGCGAGGTTATTTAACAACAATATGGTTCAAGTTATATTCAGGATATACGAGGAACTGGGGCAGAACTTGAGGCATAAGACTGGCATGGGGGGGGACTGCATAGGGAATGCAGGAGTTTATGAAATAAAGTGTCAGGTTTGTAAAATGAAGTACGTAGCGCAAACACAAAATCTTTAAATTTTAAAGAGTGTAATGATAAAAGAGTGGTTCATCGGCCGTGGCGAAGCGCCTCAAGAGTGGGTAGCATTCGTTTGGCTACATCGCAGAGAGCATAAGGCTATTGCACTCTGAGTATAAAGGGCAGCTGCTGACAAATTTAGAGAAAGTGGAGATTTTTTTGCACTTTTAGAGAGGAATGTGACAGTATGTTAAATGAGAAGACGGAAGTCTCCAAGGGGCGTTAGTGGGCCCACTTTAGCCGTGTCCGCCTTGAGAAGACGCTGCCAACCTATTCCAACTAGCGGTGATATGTTTAATATCTTCTGTTGGTTGTTCTACATGGAAAGACACATCGCAGCATAGGTGGAGTGGTTTTGGAATTTATTAGGACCTGACATACGACATTCAAAGAAGAAACACTTTACTATCGTTATGGGCTGTCACACCTGCGTTACTGTATAGTACTATCTTTGGTAGGTCTATGACTGAGCCTTGTCATAGTATGATGCGCCAATATCAGATGCTCAGCGAAGAGTTTCATGTCTGAAAATGCATTTATGCTGCTGGATTTTAACTTTTAATAGCACTATGGCATGTGGTTGTTGTTGTTGTGGGTTTCACCCCAGAGAATGCAGCGCTCCATGCTACTATATCCTGTCCAAGACTCTCCATCTCCGAGTAACTACTGCAACCTGCATACTCCTGAATCTGCTTAGTGTATTCATCTCTTGGTCTCCTTCTACGATTTTTATCCTCCACGCTGCCCTCCATACTAAATTGGTGATCGCTTGATGCCTCAGAATATTCCCTACCAATCGATCCCTTCTTCTAGTCATGTTGTGCCACAATTTTTTTTTCTCTCTCATTCTGTTCAGTACCTCCACATTAGTAACGTGACCTACCCATCTGATCTTCAGCATTCTCCAGCTGAGCCACATGTTAAAATCTTATATATTTTTCTTGTCTGAACTTTTTATCGTCAATGTTTCACTTCCACATATGGCTACATACCAGACAAATACCTTCAGAAGAGACTTCCTGCACTTAAGTTTATATTCAATGTTAATAACTTTTTCTTCTTCAGAAATGGTTTTCTTGCCGTTGACAGTCTACATTTTATGAGTACATCCTCTGTATTTCGGCCATACATCCTTTCTATTTCGGCCATCATCAGTTACTTTGTTGCCTAAATAACGTCAACTACTTTAAGTGTCTCATTTCCTAATCTCATTCGGGCCAGCCGAAGTGGCCGAGCGGTTCTATGCGCTACGGTCTGGAACCACCCGACCACTACGGTCGCAGGTTCGAATCCTGCCTCGGGCATGGATGTGTGTGATGTCCTTAGGTTAGTTAGGTTTAAGTAGTTCTAAGTTCTAGGGGACTGATGACCTCAGAAGTTAAGTCCCACAGTGCTCAGAGCCATTTTGAGAAAACTGTGCAGGAATTCACAGGTCGTGCTACTAGCCCCAACTTCGGCCACAGGTACGTGCTTTTCAGCCGTGCTACAGCAGACACTGTGGGTGGTTTTTCGATGCTACCTGTAGGTAGGTTCAAATGGCTCTGAGCACTATGGGACTTAAGATCTTAGGTCATCAGTCCCCTAGAACTTCGAACTACTTAAACCTAACTAACCGAACGACATCACACACATCCATGCACGAGGCAGGATTCGAACCTGCGACCGTAGCAGTCCCCCCGGTTCCGGACTACAGCGCCTAGAACCGCACGGCCACCGCGGCCGGCTCTACCTGTAGATAGGCGCACAGTAACGGAGAGTGAGAATGTTTGCCGGACTCCTTCCTGCTGCTGCTGCGGCGGCGCTGTGAACGCAGGTGGATGGGCGATCGTTAGGGGCGGAGCCAGCAGGGCAGACAGAGAAACATCGTTAGGCTGCGGTGGCGCAGCTGCTGCGATGCTAACGAGCGACGCGCCGCGCGTGTTCGGTGCGGTCGCGCCACCTGTGGCCGGGCAGTTCCCCAGCCCCACCGGATACATGTCACAGCGGCCGCCACCGCACAGCCCACACTGTCTGACCAGCTGTGTGACTGCCCTGAACCGTTCCTAACAGGTAGAAGACGGCACGCCATTTTTAACGGAGGTGAATTTTCAGTCGCAAAATTAACTTGTATCTCTCCACTGAAAACTTCCGGGCTGACAGGCCGTGGTCGAAGTATAAAACTCCCCTCTGACGTTTCGTCTCCGTCTGCGGGAGACATCCTCAGGGGTACAGCCGCGAATTGCGAACAGAACTCGAGGAAGCGCTGACTATATAGGCAGTACAGATGGCGCCACTGTCGATCACGTGGCGTAGGCCGGTGTGGTCGAGCTGTTCTAGGCGCTTCAGTCTGGAACTGCGTGACCGCTACGGTCGCAGGTTCGAATCCTGCCTCGGGCATGGATGTGTGTGGTGTCCTTAGGTTAGTTAGGTTTAAATAGTTCTAAGTCAAGGGAATTGATGACCTCAGATGTTAAGTCCCATAGTGCTTAGAGCCATTTGAACCATTTGACTTGTTCAAAACGGATTCTGCCTGGCGCCATTATCGGACTAAGCGTTCCCTGGAACTCTTTTCCTGGGACTTTAACACCAGTAAAATTCTCTGTACGCAACTGACCATACCGTTTCCACGACTTTGTTGTCATGTAACTTTTCAGAACGTACACTCCCTGCTCCTTTGTGAGTACCATCGTCACCTTTGCTCTGGTCGACTCACACTGCCACAGCCCATACTATGCTCTGAGCCAGTGTGGATCACGTAACGAGCGTATACGTGGTGTGTTCGTCACATGGTGTGGCTGTACGCATACGTTCACATACAATCGTATCCACTAGCCCGAGTCACTTTTATTTGCCCAACCCTGTATATCTTGGGCATCCACAGCTGCAGAATTGGACCGTGATGAGTAAGATAGCTCCAGATTTCTCATACAGCTAAAGTGACTTCATTCATCATAGTAGATACAAGTTACTCATACAATGTAGGCTTTCACTGCCGGCATTGTCTTCACTTAAAACTTCCTGGCTGATAGGCCGTGGTCGAAGTATAAAACTCTCCCCTGACGTTTCGTCTCCGACTGCGGGAGACATCCTCGGAGGTACAGCGGCGAACTGCGAACAGAACTCGAGGAAGCACTGATTATATAGGCAGTGCAGACGCCGCCACTGTCCATCTCGTGGCGTCGGCTATGAGATTGTCTCTGGTAATGCCAACATTCACGATTGAAAGTAATCGATCGTCACGCTTGTGGTGCAACGCTGACATCCAAATTTTATCCAGCTGAACGCTTTCGTCTTTGCTGTTAAAATTATTCCGGTGTTTATCAATCTCGATAGCCACTCTATACATGCGCGTATAATAATGCGAGGTTCTTGATACGACGCTCGTCTCGCTGAATTTTACTTCATGATCACTTTCCTGGTAAACATGTTCCGCTACGGCCGATTTATCCGTGTGACCCAGGCGGCAATTTCTCTTATGTTCAACAAGACGAGTGCCCACACTTCTCTTTGTGGTACCGATACAAATGGTTCAAATGGCTCTGAGCACTATGGGACATAACATCTGAGGTCATCAGTCCCCTAGAACTTAGAACTACTTAAACCTAACTAACCTAAGGACATCACATACATCCATGCCCGACGCAGGATTCGAACCTTCGACCATAGCGGTCGCGCGGTTCCAGACTGTAGCGCCTAGAACCGCTCGGCCACTAAGGCCGGCAGTACCGATACAAACCTGTCCACAATTACAACGAATTTAAATATCACTAATTCGAAAATCCAATTTACTATGGTGACGGAAATGAATGGGCAATTGAATTTCCTGGATGTGTCTGTGATTAAATGACGGGACGGAACGTTGGGCCATAATGTGGTTAGAAGGGCCACACATACTGATCCTTATCTGCATAAAGATTCAAACCACCACCCTAGACAAAAAAGAGGTTTAAAGAAAACCTTGGTAGACATGGCGTAAAAACTTTGTGAACCTCTTTATTTAAAACATGAGATTGTTGGAGGAGCTGCGCGGGATTAGCCGAGCGGTCTTGGCGCTTCAGTCATGGACTGTACGGCTGGTCCCGGCGGAGGTTCGAGTCCTCCCTCGGGCATGGGTGTGTGTGTTTGTCGTTATGATGATTTAGGTTAAGTAGCGTGTAAGCTTATGGACTGATGACCTTAGCAGATAAGTCCCATAAGATTTCACACACATTTGAACATTTGAAATTCGAGGTGAACTTCAGGTGACGGTTTTCCTGATATTTTTGACATATCTTCCCATTTCTTCGAATATATTTGGTTATGTTTATCTTTCTCCGCAGAGGTGTCCTTGATAGATCTTGTACGCCCTCAGACATTTTTACCCTGAAACTGTTTTTCTAGTGAAGTCTAACGTATTAAGAATACACTTATGACGACGCTTGAATCAGATTCGAGACGCTGGTGAAAGCGATGTAAGTTAATATCGTTGATTTTTGCTTCGGCCTGCAAGCTACGGCGTTGCCATCATTCACGAAATCGAGAGAACCAAAGAAACTAAAATAATGTAATTTTTCAAGAACGTAAGTTTTAAGACGATAGTTATACCACAAAATACAATTGGCAATACACTTAAATACAAAAACTGGCCAAGAGCGAATAGGACTCGCGCACAAATCGACAAATCGATAGTCAAATCGAAACCAGCTGTATTTCGACCGCCATGTTGTCCTCTGCACTACAGATTTATTTTTGTGATCGTGTGTCCAAGTTACTGTTACGTTAGTGAAGATTTGTGAACAGTGACCAAGAAAGCCAAGAGATCCACGGACATGGGCCTCAGCGCATCACAACGAGACTGCCACGCCATAAGAACGAACGGAGTGTGACATTTACGAAACATTTTCATGCAAACATCAGTCCGGCTTCCAATGTAACATCGCCTCTTACTAAGTTTTCCCTTCTTCCACAGGATAACCACAGCATTTACGAAAAGACTACGAAACATCAGTGCGACCTTATTGAAAAGTTGTTTTTGTAATGCCATTTAGCCTGAAGATGAAGTGTTCCCACGAAACATGTCGCTAAATAAATAAGTAATACAATAGTCAACAAAGTTTGTGACTGGTAGCGGTAAATCAAGAAACCTTTACATTGTCCTTTATTTGTGCAGTGAAATCTTTTTTCTTGCTAAATTTCACGATTGTAGACTAGCGAGTGGTATCCTATAGCTTTTGATGAGCGAGTTTGCGAGTTTATAAAAAAGTGACATAAATCGTATCTTTCTATTGTATTGATTCAGAAGCCTCAATTTCTTACAGCGCTAATGGACCATAGACCATAGTAAGTGACATAAATTTCATCTTGATACGCCTCTCGTAACTGAGAGAAACAGATTCTAAAAATAACCCCTAGAAATTTTGGTCGTATGTAATATCTATGAGCGCTGCAAATAATTCAATACCTTCTCTTGCTGACAGTACGGGTAATGTAACTCAAATGGCTCTGAGCACTATGGGACGTAACAGCTGAGGTCATCAGTCCCCTAGAACTCAGAACTACTTAAAGCTAACTAACCTAAGGACGTCACACACATCCATGCCCGAGGCAGGATTCGAACCTGCGACCGTTGCGGTCGCGCAGTTCCAGACTGAAGTGCCTAGAACCGCTCGGCCACACCGGCCGGCAGGTAATGTAACTGATGATGATAAACAAAGTCCGAAATTCTAGACCTAACTTTCAAAAACTCGTCTACGGTAGAGGACTGCAGCACCATTCCCCCTTTCAATTATCAAACAATCGCAAGGATGGTTGACATAGTGTTTAGTGTATCTGGGATTGTAAAACAGGAAGGCATCAGGCTCAGACGGTATCCCCGTAAGATTATATGTGGACTATGCTACAAATATAGCAGCATTCTTATTCATCATCTATCAGAGATCATTGGAACAGCGGAAAGTTCCACGGGACTGGAAGAAGACCCAGGTCATAGCAATCTATAAAAAGCGTAGAAAATCGGATGCACATAATTACCGGCCAATTTTACTGACATCGATTTGTTGTAGAATCATTGAGCATATCTTATGTTCAGACATAATGACCTTTCTAGACTCTGAGAAGCTCACCTGCAAAAACTAGCACGGTCTTAGGAAACAGCGGTCATGTGAGACATAGCTCCCCCTCTTTGTGCATGATATACAACAGGCTCTAGATACCAGCTCCCTGGTCTATGCCATATTTTTCGACTTTCGTAAGGCGTTCGACTCAGTTCCGCACTGTCGTTTGCTCCAAAAAGGGCGCCGCGCTTACGGCCTATCCGATGACATATGCGGTTGGATAGAAAAGTTTTGTAACATATAGAGAGCAGTATGTCGTCCTGAACGGGGTGACTTCAGCAGAAACAAGCGTAACTTCAGCAGTGCCCCAGGGCAGAGTAATTGGTCCGCTGCTTTTTAGGATTTACATAAACGATCTGGTTGATGGTATTGACAGCGGCCTTAGACTGTTGATGATGCTGTAGTCTACAGGAAAGTAGTATCACACGAAAGTTGTGAACCAATCAATGATGATTTGCAGAAAATAAATGCGTGGTGTAATGACTGGCAGTTATCTCTCAATATTAGTAAGTGTAACCTACTGCTTATAACAAGGCGAAAATCGCCACTAGTGTACGAGTACAAAATAAATGCCCAGTCTTTGGAAGCGGTAACGTCCGTCAAGTATCTGGGTGTGACTATTCGAAACGATCTCAAATGGAATGATCAAATTACATAAGTAACGGGCAAGGCGAACTCTAGATTGCGGTTTATTGGTTTAATCCTGAAGCGATGCAGTCCTTCAACAAAGGAAATTGCTTACAATACGATAGTTCGTCCAGTCTTAGAGTACTGTTCGTCTGCATGGGACCCTTACCAGTTGGTCTCATTCAAGAGATTGAGAAGGTCCTAAGACGAGCGGCAAGATTCGTGACTGGTACATTTAGCCATCGCGAGAGCGTTACAAATCTCATAGAAAGTTTTGAAGTGGGACACACTTGCAGATAGACGACGCACTAAACGAAAGGGGTTGCTCACTAAATTCTGAAATCCGATCTTCACCGAGGATGTAGAGCATATATTATACCACCAACTTTAAAATCGCGCAATGATCACCATTCAGAGATAAGGGAAAGAGCTCGTACTGAGGCGTTCCGCGAGTGGAACAGAGGGTAGGGGGGGGGGGGGGGGGAGGGGGGTATGACTTTGGTGCGAATTGTGCCCTCCGCCACACACACATACAGACAAACGAACAACAAAATTATCCTACAAGATTTCGTTTTTATTGGTTGAGGTACACAACCTTAAAAATGGAGAATTACTCACTATGGGTAAACAACAATGGCAGGAAGAAAATTTGGATGAAAAAGCAGAAGAATCCAATAAGAAGGAAGGTGTCTGGTAAGCCTGAGGCAGCCTAACTGAAACCAGCACGTTGCATAATCTGATTCTTATCCAGCTCGTTACGCAGAGTGAAATGAAAGTGACGCAGAGCGGCGGATGTGCCAAGCAGCACGGCTTCGCAGTTAGTGACGTTAAGCACCCTGCGCCATTAACGCGCTTGGGCACCGAGCACGCGCGGGGTTCCCCCCGGAAGGGGTGGTTCATGTCCTCGTGACGTCACGCTACGTCACGTCACGCTACGCCACGCGGCAGAGATGCAGCCACCTGCGGAGCTGTTGTGACAGGTGGCGGCAGGACGGCCTGGGGGGGGGGGGAGGGGGGAGAGGGTGAGGCGGCGCTCCAGCGCCCTCCCCCCAGCACATCCAGCTGCCGGATAATCGATAGCGCGTGTTGCCGCCTCTGGTAATCTGGGATGGAGAGGCCTGTTTGGACGCAGCCTCTGCTCGCGCTATTGATCTGACACGAAGAGCCGACACAGCGCACAGTAGTCGCTCAGCGGCTCGCTGAGAGCCTCAGGTCACCCGTCTCGGCGAAAAGAACTGGACACCACGGGCCGCGTCCTTCCAAACGTGGAAGGAGAGGAGGACTGGAGCTTCAACGGCCTGTCGAAGGCATGGGCATCAGGGATGCGGCACAAGCTAGCGTAGGGCAAGCTTGTAGAAGGCTGGGAAGGAACTTGTAGAATTATTCGATATCCGACCGTGTCACGAGGGATGTTTTAATTTATTTTCTTTTTGTTTTGAGTCATCTGACTAGTCTGAAGTGGCCCGCCACGAATTCCTCTTCCGTGCCAACCTCTTCATGTCTGTGAGTTCCTCCCACTGCAGCCCACATGATCCCCATTCGTCACCACTCAGCTAATGCAATGATCACCCAAAACATTACGACCACTGCCCACTTGCCGCCTGATGGCGTCATTCGCACGTAAAGGGGCCACGAAAGTACTGGCTGATCAAAAAGTAGGTATAAATTTGAAAATTTAATAAACCATGGAATAATGTAGATGGAGAGGTTAAAATTGGCACACATGCTTGGAGAGGTGGCGCAGCGGTTAGACACTGGACTCGCATTCGGGAGGACGACGGTTCAATCCCGCGTCCGGCCATCCTGATTTAGGTTTTCCGTGATTTCCCTAAATCGCTCCAGGCAAATGCCGGGATGGTTCCTTTCAAAGGGCACGGCCAACTTCCTTCCCTGTCCTTCCCTAATCCGATGAGACCGATGACCTCGCTGTCTGGTCTCCTTCCCCAAACCAACCAACCACATGCTTGGAATGATATGGGGTTTTATTAGAACCACTCCATATTGCTAGACGCGTGAAAGATCTCTTGCACGCCTCATTTGGTGATGATCGTGTGCTCGGCCGCCACTATCGTCGTGCTTGGCCTCCCAGGTCCCCGTACCACAGTCCGTGCAATTACTGCTGTGGTGTGCGTACTGTAAGACCTTCGGTACACACACCATCAGATTATTTGACTTGTCGTTCTAACGAAGTAATCGACTGTCAGCAATATGTCTCGTGGTCTTATCATGGCATGTTTATCTTCAGCCGTTATGTCAGGCAATAGAAATGCTACTTGCATACTTTGAGTAGCAGATTGACAGTGACCAACTTTAAACAGAACTTGACGAATTATAAAAATATTAACATGCATAAACATTACGTAACTTGATTCTGGATGCTATTTACAACTGACAATCTGAAGTTCCTTTGGTCTTCATACATTAATCTTATTGTCACATATCTCTGATACTTGACAAAGTGTTTATACATTTATCTTCATGGCTATGTACAGGAATATGATAATCTTCTTAGGCGCAGACTGAAACTTGACTACAGACTAATGCAGACTGGTACAGACAAATGCAGACAAATGCAGACTGACTAATCAGAGGTCTGTACACTTGTTTAATACCTCGTGCGTTGAGGTATCACTGCGCGATATTAATACGCGGATTGGCGGAAGCAGAATTTGGTCCGTCTCTAAGGCAGCACCATCTCGTAGTGCGGAGACGGACGAGCGCTGCTCCTGCACAGTTGTGCTTAGCGGGGCGCGCTCTAGTGGGAAAGTTGTGTACACGCTGACTGTGCGGAACTATGTACACAACAATTGGCTTTGGGGTTACCTGAAGTCACAAGTGTATCGTGACCGACCGACATCTCTAGGATGCTGAAAGACAGCATCTGACGCCAATGCCTCACCATCTCTCTGGACATGCTTTACAGTGCTTTTCACAACATTATTCCTCGACTACAGCTATTGTTGAGGAATGATGGTGGACATATTGAGCATTTCCTGTAAAGAACATCATCTTTGATTTGTATTACTTTGTTATGCTAATTATTGCTATTCTGATGAGATGAAGCGTCATCTGTCGGACAGTTTTTGAACTTTTGTATTTTTTTGGTTCTAATAAAACCCCATGTCATTCCAAGCATGTGTGTCAATTTGTAACTATCTACATTATTCCGTGATTTATTCAGTTTTCAAATTTATACTCAGTTTTTGATCACCTGGTATGTAAGTGGAGCGGACACGGTTGCAGAATCACCTTAGCAAAGATAAGGGCTGAAAATAGGGAAATCCACTGAGATAAGCGAATTTGACAAAGGGCAGATTATTATTAAGATTATTTGCGTGTTATGATGCAAATCCTGTGAGCTGGTCTCTCGAAAACGGCGAAGCTGGTCGAATGTTCACGTGCTACTGTCGTCAGCATCTACGGAAAGAGGTAGGAGGACAGAAATTATCACTAGTCGCTAAATGGTTGGACGTCCACGACTCTTCACATGACGTGGGGTTCGGAGGCTTGTGTGATATCCCTGGCTGTGGCCGTCAGTATTTTATTTTGCTAGAAGCTCGCCTTGACGCAGTTTGATGCACGTGAGTAGCATATGGCACAAAAGTCGAGTGAAGTACAAACAACAGACGGTACAGTATGTACCAGTCCTATAGGAGAGACCGCCAATTGTACTGAACTTGCTTCTGATTGGTCGACACGTTCGGGTCCTAGGGGCCAAAACGCCAAACTTCTTCTATTAATTATTTATATACTTTCCACTGTATTTAACGCAGTTTTTAGTATGACAGTCTCTCATAGTTACCGTACGAGCCTAAAGTTTTTGTTTACTAAATTTCACTAGTTTTGAGAAACATAGGAGTAACGATACAGCAAACCGAAATGCTTGGCGCGCTTGGAAGACGAAATACTTCAGCCGTGCTAGTCTCCCTGTTTCGGGCCTTCTGGAGGGTCGGACACATACCTCACTATCGTGCGTTACTTAGATGTGGCCTGCCGTTGTGGCCGAGCGGTTCTAGGCGCTTCAGTCTGGAACCGCGCGACCGCTACGGTCGCAGGTTCGAATCGTGCCTCAGGCATGGATGTGTGTGATGTCCTTAGGTTAGTTAGGTTTAAGTAGTTCTAAGTTCTAGGGGACTGATGACATCAGAAGTTAAGTCCCATAGTGCTCAGAGCCATTTGAACCATTTTGAACAGGTTCGAATGGTTCAAATTGCTCTGAGCACTATAAGACTCAACATCTAAGGTCATCAGTCCCCTAAAACTTAGAACTACTTAAACCTAAACAACCTAAGGACATCACACACATCCACGCCTGAGGCAGGATTCGAACCTGCTGCCGTAGCAGCAGCACGGTTCCGGACTTAAGCGCCTAGAACCGTTCGTCCACAGCGGCCGGCCACACGATCGAGATGAGAGCGTAGCAGCCTCCGCCGAAGAAGATCCCACGACCGGCGAGCTGTCTTCTGAGCTCGGGACACATCTTTCTTGGAAAGAACATCTTTTCTGGAAAGGACGGTCAGAGATTCTTATTCTATCTCTCCAGCTTTGAGATCTGACTTCCAAAGAGAGGATAGATGCTTATCTGCAGCATCTCTGTCGGAAGAGTACAGTGCCAGTGCACTCCCAAGTGTTTCAGAGCACACCGTTCATCGTACGTTGTTGAACACGGAGCTCTGCAGGAGACCGAGGGACCAGATTCTTGCAATGTGAGACATTCTGGTGCTATTGCATGGGACCTGTGGTGGTAACTGAAGACGCATTGACTGCTGCAAACCACCTGAATCCGTCCATGCTTGATGTCTTCCCTGATGGCGATGTCATCTTTCGGCAGTATAATTAGCCGCATTGTTTGAGGAACGAAATACGTGACTGAATCTGATTATCAGGGATCTCACAGTTTTTTGGTAGGTTTGTGGAGGTGTGTGGCGTTAGATGTCGGTGCGTAGGTCATCTAAGCCAGCCCGGCTAACCGCGCGGTCTAACGCTCTGCTTCCCGAGCGCAAAGGTGTGCCGGTCCCTGGCACGAATCCGCCCGGCGGATGAATGGCTTTTAAGGCGGTTTTCCATCTGCCTCGGCGAATGCAGGCTGGTTCCCCTTATTCTGCCTCAGTTACACTGTGTCGGCGATTGCTGGGCAAAAAACTGTTTTGACGTACGTGTACACCATTGTTATTGCACCACGCAAACATTTGGGGTTACAGTCGTCTGATATGATACGTTTCCAGGGGTGGGGTGTGGGGGGGGGGGGGGGGGGGATGGGGGATCCACTGGGGACCGTACCGCCGAACCGCACAATAACTCTGGGTTTGGTGTGAGGCGGCAGTGGGGTAGAACTGTCAGACCTCTATATGCAAAATTAGCCTGTATTTCGTTGAAAGACGGGCAAACAAACTATTATCCAGGTAATCATAGTGTTTTGGCTCATCTGTGCGAATTATGTAAATGATCTTCATTTGTGATATGTCCCATACACTGAGGTGTATGCAGCAACTCCACATGGCATGAATTCAAATTTTTGTTGGAAGTCCCCTGTAGAAATATTGGGCCATGCTGCCTCTGTAGCTGTCCGTAATTAAGGTATGGTGTGTGCAGGATTTTCTCCATGAAGCGATCTATCGATTATGTCCCACAAACGTCCAATTGGTTTTCAATACTTTCACTTGAATTTTCCGTAGTGTTACTCCAACCAATCGCGCACAAGTCTGACATGTCCCTCATTAACCATCATTATCTCCTCCCCGTCTCTCTTTGTTTCAAACTGCTAGTGTTGTCATCCGTCTCCTTCTTTTTAAATGTCACAACCTCTGTCCCACCATTGCCGACCGGATTGGCCGTGTGGTTCTAGGCGCTTCAGTCTGGAACCGCGTGACCGCTACGGTCGCAGGTTCGAATCCTGCCTCGGACATGGCTGTGTGTGATGTCCTTAGGTTAGTTAGGTTTAAGTAGTTCTAAGTTCTAGGGGACTGATGACCTCAGAAGTTAAGTCCCATAGTGCTCAGAGCCATTTGAACCATTTTTTGTCCCACCATCACTGTCTACCCTTTCTTTCCCATTGGACTCTCTCCTGACATTTTTGTTGTTGTTGTGGTCTTCAGTCCTGAGACTGGTTTGGTGCAGCTCTCCATGCTACTCTATCCTGTGCAAGCTTCTTCAACTCCCAGTAGCTACTGCAGCCTACATCATTCCGAATCTGCTTAGTGTATTCATTTCTTGGTCTCCCTCTACGATTTTTACCCTCCACGCTACCCTCCAGTACTAAATTGGTGATCCTTTGATGCCTCAGAACATGTCCTACCAACCGATCCCGTCACAAACTCCTCTTCTCCGCAATTCTATTCAATACCTCCTCATTAGTTATGTGATCTACCCACCTAATCTTCAGCATTCTTCTGTAGCACCACATTTCGAAAGTTTCTATTCTCTTCTTGTCTAAACTATTTATCGTCGATGTTTCACTTCCATACATGGCTACACTCCATACAAATACTTTCAGAAACGATTCCGTGACACTTAAATCAATTCTCGATGTTAACAAATTTCTCTTCTTCAGAAACGCTTTCCTTGCCATGGCCAGTCTACATTTTATATCCTCTTTACTTCGACCATTATCAGTTATTTTGCTCCCCCTAAATAGCAAAACTCATCTACTACTTCAAGTGTCTCATTTCCTCATCTAGTTCCCTCAATATCAACTGATTTAATTACACTACATTCCATTATCCTCGTTTTGCTTTTGTTGAGGTTCATTTTATATCCTCCTTTGAAGACCATTCCGTTCTACTGCTCATCCAGGTCCTTTGCTGTCTCTGACAGAATTACAATGTCATCGGCGAACCTCAAAGTTTTTATTTCACCTCCATGGATTTTAAAACCTACTCCGAACTTTTCTTTCGTTTCCTTTACTGCTTGCTCAATATACAGATTAAATAGCATCGGGGAGAGGCTACAATCCTGTCTGACTCCCTTCCCAACCACTGCTTCCCTTTCATGTCGCTCGACTCTTATAACTACCATCTGGTTTCTGTACAAATTGTAAATAGCCTTTCCCTCCTTGTATTTTACCCCTGCCACCTACAGAATTTGAAAGAGACTATTCCAGTCAACATTGTAAAAAACTTTCTCTAAGTCTACAAATGCTAGAAACGTAGGTTTGCCTTTCCTTAATCATTTCTAAGATAAGTCGTAGGGTCAGTATTGCCTTACGTGTTCTAACATTTCTACGTAATCGAAACTGATCTTCCCCGAGGTCGGCTTCTACCAGTTTTTCCATTTGTCTCTAAAGAATTCATGTTAGTATTTTGCAGCTGTTACTTATTGAACTGATATTTCGGTAATTTTCACACCTGTAATCACCAGCATTGTTTGGGAATGCAATTATTATGTTCTTCCTGAAGTATGAAGATATTTCGCCTGTCTCATACATCTTGCTCACCAGATGGTCGAGTTTTGTCAGGACTGGCTCTCCCAAGGCCGTCAGTAGTTCTAATGGAATGTTGTCTACTCCCGAGGCCTTGTTTCGACTTAGGTCTTTCAGTGCTCTGTCAAACTCTTCATGCAGTATCATATCTCCCATTTCATCTTCATCTACATCCTCTTCCATTTCCATAATATTGTCCTCAAGAACATCGCCCCTGTATAGACCCTCTATATACTCCCTCCACCTTTCTGCTTTGCCTTCTTTGCTTACAACTGGGTTTCCATCTGACCTCTTAATATTCATACAAGCGGTTCTCTTTTCTCCAAAGGTCTCTTTAATTTTCCCGTAGGCAGTATCTATCATACCCCTCGTGAGATAAGCCTCTACATCCTTACATTTGTCCTCTAGCCATCCCTGATTAGCCCTTTTGCACTTCCTGTCGATCTTATTTTTGGGACGTTTGTATTCCTTTTTGCCTGCTTCATTTACTGCATTTTTGTATTTTCTCCTTTCATCGATTAAATACAGTATCTCTTCTGTTACCGAAGGATTTCTACTAGCCCTCGTCATTTTACCTATTTGATCCTCTGCTGCCTTCACTATCTCATCCCTCAAAGCTACCCATTCTTCTTCTACTGTATTTCTTTCCCCTATTCCTGTCAATTGTTCCCTCATGCTCTCCCTGAAACTCTGTACAACCTCTGGTTCTTTCAGTTTATATAGGTCCCATCTCCTTAAATTCCCGCCTTTTTGCAGTTTCTTTAGTTTTAATCTACAGTTCATAACCAATAGATTGTGGTCAGAGTCCACATCTGCCCCTGGAAATGTCTTACAGTTTAAAACCAGGTTCCTAAATCTCTGTCTTACCATTATGTAATCTATCTGAAACCTGTCAGTATCTCCAGGGTTCTTCCATGTATACAACCTTTTTTCATGATTCTTGAACCGTTAGCTATGATTAAGTTATGTCTCCTGAGTATTCAATGAACTGTGGATGAAGCCCGACTAACAGGCATTACATGCATTGATCAAAAATGATAGTGCATTGGGAATGGCTAGTTTCTAGCTGAAATCTGGATGTGCCAATAAAATTTAAAAACGACGACTGATAGCTGAAATTTATTATTTACAAGTCAATATAACAGTCACTGAGTGCAACAGCCTTCTGAAGGGAAGGTAACCTGAAATAGTGCTCTTATAAGGCGCCTCAGATCCATCCTACAACACACCCAGTGCAGAAGAACCAACCAATTTGCTCAGTTTGCGCGGGCTGTACGAAGTGTGTAATGTTTAAATTTTGACCCCGGCTCTGTAGGATAGCTGCAGAGTGCCCATTCTTCTGATAAGTATTTTTGGTCACTAGGTGCTGAGCCACCCAAACCATTTGACTCTTATGTGTGTGAGCAATAACGCCCGAGATACGAAACCTGAGAAATCACACTTTCGTGTGCAGCTTACTGGATCATACTGATAACTTGCACTGTCGAACATGGACCGACTATCCCACATACTATATTGAACATTATTCTCTGATCATCCAGAACATAATAGCCGGTATGTCCACCTATGGAACAGACAACAGCGGTGACGCGTCGTGGCATGGAATCATAAGGCCTTGGTAGGTCGCTGGAGGTTTGGCACCTCATCCGTACACATCTAATTCCCGTAAATTCCGGGTAATGAGCTCTGACGCTACCTTCAATCACATCCCATCCATCGGTTTCAGATCTGGGTCATTGAGAGGCCAGCACATCAACTGGAACTCGCCACTGTGTTACTCGAACCCCCCCACCACACTCCTGGCCTTCTGACATGGTGCTTGATCTTGTTGAAAAGTGGTCCTGCCATCGGGAAACATGATCTTCATGAAGGGGTGTACGTGGTCTACAACCAGTGTATGATACTGCTTGCCCTTCATGGAGCCTTGCACGTGCTCTACTGGAACCATGCATGCCGACGTCAATGTTCACCAGAACATTATGGAACCACATGTCTTTTGAGTAATGTTGTTGTTGTGGTCTTCAGTCCTGAGACTGGTTTGATCCAGCTCTCCGTGCTACTCCATCCTGTGCAAGCTTCTTCATCTCCCGGTACTTACTGCAATTTACATCCCTCTGAATCTGCTTGGTGTATTCATCTCTTGGTCTCCCTCTACGATTTTTACCCTCCACGCTGCCCTACAATGCTACATTTGTGATCCCTTGGTGCCTCAGAACCTGTCCTACCGCCCGCATCTCGTGGTCGTGCGGTAGCGTTCTCGCTTCCCACGCCTGGGTTCCCGGGTTCGATTCCCGGCGGGGTCAGGGATTTTCTCTGCCTCGTGATGGCTGGGTGTTGTGTGCTGTCCTTAGGTTAGTTAGGTTTAAGTAGTTCTAAGTTCTGGGGGCCTGATGACCAAAGATGTTAAGTCCCATAGTGCTCAGAGCCATTTTTGAACCTGTCCTACCAACCGATCCCTTCTTCTAGTCAAGTAGTGACACAAATTACTCTTCTCCTCAATTATATTCAATACCGTCTCATTAGTTACGTGAGGTACCCATCTAATCTTCAGCATTCTTCTGTAGCATCACATTTCAAAAGCTTCTATTCTCTTCTTGTCCAAACTATATTCTTTTCCATACATGACGACACTCCATACAAATACTTTCAGAAACGACTTCCTGACACTTAAATCTATACTCGATGTTAACAAATTTCTCTTCTTCAGAAACACTTTCTTTGCCATTGCTAGTTTACATTTTATATCCTCTCTACTTCGACCATCATCAGTTATTTTGCTCCCCAAATAGCAAAAATCTTTTACTACTTCAAGTCTCTCAATTCCTAATCTAATTCCCTCAGCATCACCCGACTTAATTCGAGTACATTCCATTATCCTCGTTTTGCTTTTGTTGATGTTCATCTTATATCCTCCTTTCGAGAAGCTGTCCATTCCATTCAACTGCTCTTCCAAGTCCTTTGCTGTCTCTGACAGAATTACAATGTCATCGGCGTACCTCAAAGTTTTTATTTCTTCTCCATGGATTTTAATACCTACTCCGAATTTTTCTTTTGTTTCCTTTACTGTTTGCTCAATATAAAGATTGAATAACATCGGGGGAGAGGCTAGAACCCTGCCTCACTCCCTTCCCAACCACTGCTTCCCTTTCGTGCCCCTCGACTCTTATAACTGATATCTCCTTTCTGTACAAATTGTAAATAGCCTTTCGCTCCCTGTATTTTACCCCTGCCGCCTTTAGAATTTGAAAGAGAGTATACCAGTCAACATTGTAAAAAGCTTTCTCTAAGTCTACAAACGCTAGGAACGTAGGTTTGCCTTTCCTTAATCTTTCTTCTAAGATAAGTCGTAAGGTCAGTATTGCCTCACGTGTTCCAGTATTTCTACGGAATCCAAACTGATCTTCCCCGAGGTCGGCTTCTACCAGTTTTTCCATTCGTCTGTAAAGAATTCGTGTTAGTATTTTGCAGCTGTGCCTTATTAAACTGATAGTTCGGTAATTTTCACATCTGTCAACGCCTGCTTTCTTTGGGATTGGAATTATTATATTCTTCTTGAAGTCTGAGGGTATTTCGCCTGTCTCATACATCTTGCTCACCAGATGGTAGAGTTTTGTCAGGACTGGCTCGCCCAAGGCCGTCAGTAGTTCTAATGGAAGCAGTCAAGGAAATCAAATACAAAGTGTAAAACGGGTTTAAGTTTAGGGAGAATAAATTAAAACTATAAATTTTGCCAGTGGCACCAGTTTTGCTTGTAAGACGAACATCAAACATTGCAAAACAAGGGTAAAAGAATGTAGGCGAATGAAATCACTTAATTCTGGGGTAATAAGGTTCAAAAATTGTATATACAAATAGTGGATGAGTTCTGTTGCGCTCAGTCCGGAACCGCGCGACTGCTACGGTCGCAGGTTCGAATCCTGCCTCGGGCATGGATGTGTGTGATGTCCTTAGGTTAGTTAGGTTTAAGTAGTTCTAAGTTCTAGGGGACTGATGACCACAGTTGTTAAGTCCCATAGTGCTCAGAGCCATTTGAACCATTTTGAAGTTCTGTTCCACGGTCAGCTTTACAGTTGACGATGTCCGGAACAGAGCGGATATAAAATGCAGACTGGCATTACACAGAACATAAATGTAAATAATACGAAGCCCCTTGTGAAAGTATTTGTCTGGGATGTAGGCTTGAACAGAAGCGAAACGTAGATGATGAACGGCTCATACAATAAGAGATCCTTCCTTCCTAGGCAGGAAGTAACAGAACGGATAACAGAAATGGAGTGACAAAAGAAACAAGCAAGGCGGTTGTAATGTCTCTTGCAGCGGTCTCTCCGCGATATTTTCAGAAATTTTATAAACTATATAACTCAGTACATATCTCGAAATATCTCTTCTTATATTACCGATTATCAATGCAAAGTAGTTTCAAGCCCAATTATTCCTTGGAGCGTCCATTTACTCCATGGAATAGCTTATCTGCTATCTATGTTTTCTCTTATGAAAAGAATAAGGGACTTCTTGCCGATTAGTCGTGAAATAAGGATGTATATGTATGTATTGTTGGGCTAGTCGCCATCTTGATGAGATTCTGTATGAGAAGGAATTTAATACATGAACTAAACTAAAGTAAGTGTGTTCGCGTATTATTTAACTGTTTATTATTGACAGTGTCTGCTTACTACGCTGTGTTGCACGGGATCAGTGGGGAACGTCTGATTTACACTGGACGAACCTGCCGTTTTGTATGCTCAAGATATCCAGTTACTTCAAATAAATAGGCTAACACGGTCTTACCAGCAGATCTCCGGTCTTCCCCATGTGATCACCGAAAGTTAATAAATATTACAAATGTTTTCAGGAGATCGACTGACAATTTTCGTCGCACCGAGACTTCGAAATTGCTTCACTGCCTTATGGAATTTAAGTTAAGCTCAATTAATTCAGGATAGAACAGTATTGAACTGTGTGAATGTGATAAGCCTGCTTTGTCAATGAAAATTCCCTTAATATACGCACGTTTTTACTATCCTGATCAGTGAAGCTAAATCAGGCCGGTGTGAGAGAGGTTTTTTAAATGGAGTGACAAAAGAAACAAGCAAGGCGGTGAGGGAATGAGGGAGGAAGAGCAACAGAAAAGAACAGAACACGAAGAACATGTGTTGTTCTGAATTACATGCGGGGATGAAAGGACTGGAGCTTCAGTCTCCAGAAAATGTAGCAACAGCTTTAATCTGCACTAAATAAAATATCAGTACAGTCGATTTTTATTGAGACTACTAAGTAGGCGGCTACCGCTCTCGCACACGCTGTGCTTGACGGTACAGCGACTGATTCCTGACTGCTTTCGTAGCTACGCCGTGATCTCTCGCTGGCCCTCGAGGGAATTACATTAATTAATAACCTTAATTACTTGATCCTAACTTTAATGAAGTTAATAATATTCTTTGCTGTCATAAACTTTTCCCGGTACGTCTATTTTTTCCCAGGATACGAATACCGCAAAGCCGAAGTAAGTAGATTGTGAGGGCGGCAGCGCAGAAGTTATTAATGTCGACGGTCACAAAAAGTTTCGAGATTAATTACGGCGAAGAAGAAAGGTCTTCGGTTGCGTTCCACCGAGTAGTGGCGTAGGGAATATGAGCAGCGAGGAGAACATAAAATCTAGGAATAGGAACACTTTGAACGAGTAACACCTGCAGAAAAAGGAGAGACTTTGTCATTCCATTATCACAACTCGTGTAGCATCTGCGAAGCGGTTTCTTCATCAAAACGCTAGTGCTGCTACCCGACTCACATACGCAATGCTCCTAGGCGATTCATTCCTACTTAACCCTTTCGTGGGGAAAATTATTGAGCAGTTTTTTTAATGAATGGAGAGCAGATAGTAGTTAACAGATAGGTATATTTATCATACAGAATATAAAATTTGCTCCAACAGTGAAAGTGAGGTCACACAAGAGGTGTGAAGTACTCTTCCCACTGCCCTTCCTTGGAGTTAAATGACAAAAACAACTTTTTCAATATACAGGGTGTTACAAAAAGGTACGGCCAAACTTTCAGGAAACATTCCTCACACACAAAGAAAGAAAATATGTTATGTGGACATGTGTCCGGAAACGCTTACTTTCCTGCAACCCAACATTTAAATTTTATAGAATTTAAAACAACCTCTGATCGCGAAAATTTTTCTTTTATTTTATACCACTTTCGATCCACAATGCCTGAAAAAATAAGAAAATAAAAAAACAGCCAGAACAAGGGACGAAACGAAATGAAACTTCACGAGCTGAGAAATTGTGATGTTGTTTCAGTGATTAGAAAATCGAGGCAAGAGCTTGGCAATATCAGCCCACATGCCACAGCAGCCATGCAGCGCGTTTGGCGTGGACAGATGCACCGATTCAGTTGAGAGGGGTCTCTGTGTCGTGATGCTCACAAAATGTGTTAGACAGAATGTCAAATCAAATACCTTTCAACCATCTAAATTTCCAAATTGTTATTTCATCTGGCTACCAGTTTCGGCGATATATTACGCCATCTCCAGATCCCTTGACCGACGTTTAGACACATCAGCTACAGTCAAAATAGCGGTCAGCGTTCTATGATTGGTATCGTTAGATTTCTACTTGAGACAGTGATCGCTTTAAGCAGCACCTGCCAACTGTTATAGGTCTAACATACAGCAGGTGATGTTTGGAGTGATCGCTGTCTCAAGTAGAAATCTACCGCTATTTTTACTGGACCAGAGGTGGGAATCTTCCTACAAGCCGATCAGGGGGCCTAAAGATGGCGTAATATATCGTCGAAACTGGTAGCCCAATAAAATAACAATCTTTGGAATTTTGACCACTGAAAGGTATTTAATTTGACATTCTGCACTGAACAGCTGAGGTCCCGCAAGCCCCTGTGAAAAGACGGACATACAGAGACCAAATGTAAATTAGTTTTCCCTGTACCAGCATATTTGTGACGTCACCAGATGTCATGTAACCACAATCATTTAAAATCTGCGCCAAAGCGATGTTGTTCGGACATGGTGAGCAACTTCACTCCCGACGTCCATGGCGAGGTTCATCTTTGCAACAACGACACCATGCAGCGCGGTACAGATGGGCCCAACAACATGTCGAATGGACTGCTCGGGATTGGCATCACGTTCTCTTCTTGGAGGCAACCTTGTCAGGCTGAACGCCTTGGACACAGTGTCCAGCGAGTGCAGCAAGGTGGAGGTTCCCTGCTGTTTTGGGGTGACATTATGTGGGCCGACGTACGCCGCTGGTGGTCATGGAAGGCGCCGTGCCGGCCTCGGTGGCCATGCGGTTCTATACGCTTCAGTCCGGAACCGCGCGACTGTTACGGCTGCAGGTTAGAATCCTGCCTCGGGCGTGGATGTGTGTGATGTCCTTAGGTTAGTTAGGTTTAAGTAGTTCTAAGTTCTAGGGGACTGATGACCTCAGATGTTAAGTCCCATAGTGCTCAGAGCCATTTCAACCATTTTTGAAGCCGCCCTAACGGCTGATCGATGCGTGAATGCCATCCTCCGACAGATAATGCAACGATATCGGCAGCATATTGGCGAGGCATTCGTCTTCATGGACACCAATTCGCGCCCACGTCGTGCACATCTTGAGAATGACTTCCTTAGGCATAACTACATCAAATGGCTCTGAGCACTATGGGACTTAACATCTAAGGCCATCAGTCCCCTAAAACTTAGAACTACTTAAACATAACTAACCTAAGCACATCAAACACACCCATGCCCGAGGCAGGATTGTAACCTGCTACCGTAGCGGTTGCGCGGTTCCAGACTGTAGCGCCCAGAACCGTTCGGCCACACCGGCCGGCTCTCTCGCAACAGATTTAATAAATTTTAATTTCTAACGCTAAGACAACCATTGATAGAAACTGTTCAAATGATAAATTCTAGGAAATAATAAAAAAACTTTGAAAAAGACCACGACTGAAAATAACAATTGTAAAATAAATCGTAGAATTTAACAGCTCTTTTTTTTAAAAAACAAGAAAAAAGTTTCGTGACCTCAAACGTAACGTTGTTGTTGTTGTTGTTGTGGTCTTCAGTCCTGAGACTGGTTTGATGCAGCTCTCCATGCTACTCTATCCTGTGCAAGCTTCTTTATCTCCCAGTACTGCAATCTACATCATTCTGAATCTGCTTAGTGTATTCATCTCTTGGTCTTCCTCTACGATTTTTACCCTTCACGCTACCCTCCAGTACTAAATTGGTGATCCCTTGATGCCTCAGAACATGTCCTACCAACCGATCCCTTCTTCTGGTCAAGTTGTGCAACGAACTCCTCTTCTCCCCAATTCTATTCGATACATCCTCATTAGTTATGGGATCTACCCACCTAATCTTCAGCATTCTTCTGTAGCACCACATTTCCAAAGCTTCTATTCTCTTCTTGGCCAAACCATTTATTGTCCATGTTTCACTTCCATACATGGCTACTCTTCATACAAATACTTTCAGAAACGACTTCCTGACACTTAAATCTATACTCGATGTTAACAAATTTCTCTTCTTCAGAAACGCTTTCCTTGCCATTGCCAGTCTGCATTTCATATCCTCTCTACTTCGACCATCATCAGTTATTTTGCTCCCCAAATAGCAAAACTCCTTTACTGCTTTAAGTGTATCATTTCCTAATCTAATTCCCTCAGCATCTCCCGACTTAATTCGACTACATTCCATTATCTTCGTTTTGGTTTTGTTGATGTTCATCTTATATATTCCTTTCAAGATGCTGTCCATTCCGTTCAACTGCTCTTCCAAGTCCTTTGCTGTCTGTGACAGAATTACAATGTCATCGGTGTACCTCAAAGTTTTTATTTCTTCTCCATGGTTTTAATACCTACTCCGAATTTTTCTTTTGTTTCCTTTACTGCTTGCTCAATATACAAATAACATAGGGGAGAGGCTACAACCCTGTCTCATTCCCTTCCCAACCACTGCTTCCCTTTCATATCCCTCGACTCTTATAACTGCCATCTGGTTTCTGTACAAATTGTAAATAGCCTTTCGCTCCCTGTATTTTACCCCTGCCACCTTCAGAATTTGAAAGAGTGTATTCCAGTCAACATCGTAAAAAGCTTTCTCTAAGTCTACAAATGCTAGAAATGTAGGTTTGCCTTTCCTTAATCTTTCTTCTAAGATAAGTCGTAGGGTCAGTATTGCCTTACGTGTTCTAACATTTCTACGTAATCGAAACTGATCTTCCCCGAGGTCGGCTTCTACCAGTTTTTCCATTTGTCTGTAAAGAATTCATGTTAGTATTTTGCAGCTGTTACTTATTGAACTGATATTTCGGTAATTTTCACACCTGTAAACACCATGTTGTCTACTCCCGAGGCCTTGTTTCGACTTAGGTCTTTCAGTGCTCTGTCAAACTCTTCATGCAGTATCATATCTCCCATTTCATCTTCATCTACATCCTCTTCCATTTCCATAATATTGTCCTCAAGAACATCGCCCCTGTATAGACCCTCTATATACTCCTTCCACCTTTCTGCTTTCCCTTCTTTGCTTACAACTGGGTTTCCATCTGAGCTCTTGATATTCATGCAAGTGGTTCTCTTTTCTCCAAAGGTCTCTTAAATTTTCCTGTAGCAGTATCTATCTTACTCCTCGTGAGATAAGCCTCTACATCTTTACATTTGTCCTCTAGCCATCCCTGCTTAGCCATTTTGCACTTCCTATCTATATCATTTTTGGGACGTTTGTATTCCTTTTTGCCTGCTTCACTTACTGCATTTTTGTATTTTCTCCTTTCATCAATTAAATTCAGTATCTCTTCTGTTACCCAAGGATTTCTTCTAGCCCTTGTCTTTTTACCTACATAATCCTCTGCTGCCTTCACTGTTTCATTCCTCAAAGGTACCCATTCTTCTTCCACTGTATTTCTTTCCTTCATTCCTGTCAATTGTTCCCTTATGCTCTGTCTGAAACTCTGTACAACCTCTGGTTCTTTCAGTTTATCCAGGTCCCATCTCCGTAAATTCCCACCTTTTTGCAGTTTCTTCAGTTTTAATCTACAGTTCATAACCAATAGATTGTGGTCAGAGTCCACATCTGCCCATGTAAATGTCTTACAATTTAAAAACTTGTTCCTAAATCTCTGTCTTACCATTATATAATCTATCTGAAACCTGTCAGTATCTCCAGGGTTCTTCCATGTATACAACCTTCTTTCATGATTCTTGAACCAAGTGTTAGCTATGATAAAGTTATGCTCTGTGCAAAATTCTACCAGGAGGCTTCCTCTTGCATTTCTTTTCCCCAATCCATATTCACCTACTACGTTTCCTTGTCTTCCTTTTCCCACTGTCGAATTTCCAGTCAACCATGACTATTAAATTTTCGTCTCCCTTCACTACCTGAATAATTTCTTTTAACTCATCATACATTTCATCAATTTCTTCATCATCTGCAGAGCTAGTTGGCATATAAACTTGTACGACTGTAGTAGGCGTGGGCTCCGTGTCTATCCTGGCCACAATAATGCGTTCACTATGCTGTTTGTAGTAGCTTACCCGCACTCCTATTTTTTTATTCATTATTAAACCTACTCCTGCATTACCCCTATTTGATTTTGTATTTATAACCCTGTATTCACCTGACCAAAAGTCTTGTTCCTCCTGCCACCTAACTTCACTAATTCCCACTATATCTAACTTTAACCTATTCATTTCCCTTTTTTAAATTTTCTAACCTACCTGCCCGATTAAGGGATCTGACATTCAACGCTCCGATCCGTAAAACGCCAGTTTTCTTTCTCCTTATAACGACGTCCTTTTGAGTAGTCCCCGCCCGCAGGTCCGAATGGGGGACTATTTTACCTCTGGAATATTTTACCCAAGAGGACGCCATCATCATTTAATCATACACCTAAAGCTGCATGCCCTCGGGAAAAATTACGGCTGTAGTTTCCCGTTGCTTTCAGTCGTTCACCGTGTTGTGACTTGGCAAGACAGCCAAGTCACTATGAGAGGAAGCCGAAAGGCACGCGTTTAAGCTCACGCAGGATGGCGTGAGGTCTGGAACACGTCAGGGATATGAGACTAGCAAAAATAGTACGTATCTGTTGGAATACTTAACTTTAATCCATAATTGGTGAACATCGGTCTGACTGTACATGCATCACAAGATAAATAGCAGTTGATAATGGCGCCTTGCTAGGTCGTAGCAAATGACGTAGCTGAAGGCTATGCTAACTATCGTCTCGGCAAATGAGAGCGTAATTTGTCAGTGAACCATTGGTAGCAAAGTCGGCTGTACAACTGGGGCGAGTGCTAGGACGTCTCTCTAGACCTGCCGTGTGGCGGCGCTCGGTCTGCAATCACTGATAGTGGCGACACGCGGGTCCGACGTATACTACCGGACCGCGGCCGATTTAAAGGCTACCGCCTAGCAAGTGTGGTGTCTGGCGGTGACACCACACACAGTACCAGCACAGCAAGGCCATTTTGGTTAGTATTACAAGGCCAGGTCAGTCAATCATCCAGACTGTTGCCCCTGCAACTACTGAAAAGGCTGCTGCCCCTCTTCAGGAACCACACGTTTGTCTGTCCTCTCAACAGATACCCCTCCGTTGTGGCTGCACCTACGGTATGGCTACCTGTATCGTTGAGGCACGCAAGCGTCCCCACCAACGGCAAGGTCCATGGTTCATGGGGTGGGGGAACGTTACGTATACAGTTGAAATAATAAGTAGGTTTCTTAACCGTACCGAGGACTTTCATAATCTTATACACATACACATCAATATTACATTAATGTGTTCTATGTAGGATTTACTTGCTTGCACATATCCGCATATTTCACAGATATAACTACGATCGAATACCAGCTAGTTTTTCCATTTTTTCTACGAGGAAAATGCGCAGACAAACAACCCAGGCAACAACCAACGACTAGAAAGAAAATGTTTAAGCAGATGAGACGGCAACGTTATTAAGAGAACAGTTAACCAACAACAACGTAAACAAGAGAGGAACGAAGTAAATTCGACATACCAAGCGCCGGAGATCCGGAATGAATTTTTCTCTGTCCAGCAACTCGTGCACTCATAGGAAACACCCTGGCAGATTAAAACTGTGTACCGCACCGCGACGTGAACCCAAGGGGACTTCTGTGTAGTAAAGCTGTGCGGACGGGTCTTGAGTAGTGCTTGGGTTTGGTAGAGCACTTGTCCTCGATCCTTTAATTTCGTCGTTCCGAGACCCGGTCCACCACAAAGTTTTAATCTGGCAGGCAGTTTCAACGCCGGTGATGATTCCAACGGTACTCTCGTGTTGTAACATCGCCTTCAAACAAGCTTCGAATAACAACCGTTGGCGACACGGTAGACGGTGTCGAGCAACATCTCGACGAACAGCCATCCGATACATGCGATGTGTTGCGCCTATTTGTGCAGTTACTGAGACAGCCGGCAGTACTGCTACGCAGCTCATATACTCGTAGATAGCCACACTGCGACGGCTCGACTAGGCACAACACACCACGCGGCTTCCACTATAGCACCGACCTCTGTACACAAGCGGGCGTGACCGCCCACTCACAGTTGTCAGTCTCAAGCAAACTGCCACACAACCGCCAGCACAGGAAACACCCGCTGACTGACAGCAATAAAAAAACGTTAGCCATAGTACCCGCCCAATGAGCCTGCCCGGCTAGCCGCGCGATCTAACGCACTGCTTCCCGAGCGGGAAGGCGTGCCGGTAACCGGCACGAACCCGTCCGGCGGATTAGTGACGAGATCCGGTGTGCCCGCCAGCTTGTGAATGGGTTTTAGGCGGTTTTCCATCTGCCTCGGGCAAAGCGGGCTGGTTCCCCTTATTCCGCGTCAGTTGCACTATGTCAGCGATTGCTGCGCCAAATACTGTCTCCACGTATGCGTACACCACCATTACTCTACCACGCAAACTTTTGGGGTACACTTGTCTGGTGTGAGACGTTCCTGGGAGGGAGGGGCGGGGGATCCCATTGGGAGCCGAACCGCACAGTAACCCTGGGTTCGGTGTGGGGTGGCAGTGGGGTGGGTCGACTGCTGTGGCCTGTTGTGGGGTTGTGAACCACTGAGGGCTATGGCTGGACGAAGCTTCTCCGTCGTTTCTAGCTCCACTGAGTGAGGTGACGCAATGGTTAGCACACTGGACTCGCATTCGGGAGGACTACGGTTCAATCGCGCGTCTGGAAATCCTGATTTAGGTTTTCCGTGATTTCCCTAAACCGCTCCAGGCAAGTGCCAGGATGGTTCGTTTGAAAGGGCATGGCCCACTTCCTTCCTCGTCCTTCCCTAATGCGATGAGAGCGATGACCTCGCTGTTTGGTCTCTTCCCCCAAACGACCCAACCCAACTCGTTTCTAGGTCCCCAGTTCAATACACACAATACACCCAACCAATGACGCTGTGTCGTCTTAAGGGCCTTACACATTCACCAACCAACCGACCGTTAAACTGGAAGTGTTAAGCGATTTGGCCAACCGACCGACCAACTTTTCTTGTCCTGAGGGCAATTGGGTAGGACCGGCTAATACCCTTACCTGTATCCTAACATTGAGTTTTTCGGTATTTGCTCTCTGTTATAACAGACGCTTTTTTTCTAATAACCGGATAAAAACCTAAATATCAATTAGCCATAACAGCAGCGCAAAAATTTTTTATTTTTAAATAAATCATTTTTTAAAAACCGAGTAATGTTTATTCGTAAAATTTCCATTGCTTTGAATTATTGCGTTATTATAGAAAATAGGAAATGCTATCAGTGCACCACGTGGTGTGGCCTATTGGGTGGTATTCGTGATTTTCACGGTTCATGACTTGCCCCGTCTAGACCGTACGGTAGTTTCTCACCGTTGTCGTCAGACAGTATTTATATTAAAAGATGGAATCATACGCAGTCTGGAAGCATTTTACGAATTGTGGCATCAATGAAGTACAACGCTCCACTTGCTTTAAAAGATTAAACATGGATTGGGCCACAACAAACCTGCGACATTACGCGAAAACGTAAAACTTAACTATTCATTCATAGTTTACAATAAAAATAAAAAGTAACTGATATGCTGCCTTTCCGTACGTGAAATCCCTTTATCTGCCCTATAAAACGGCCAAATTAACACGAAAAACAGAGTTCTTCACCCTTTAGCACTGACTATTCGTAATGCCCAAATAGTGGTGTGATCCTCGATTACAACATGACTTTTGACCTATGTTTCAAAAAATTCAAATGAATAGGAGAATACTTGAGATTTTTTGTAGTATTCAACCACTTATCACTTTCGACAAAAGAAGTTAACGATGGACAGATTAAGTTTTCTTTTCCTTGTCTATTTCATTTACTATTTTCATTGTATGTATTTTGAAATTTTTCGCTTCTTTTTCGGTTTCTACATATATTATAGGAAATAATAGTAATAAAAAAACTGAAAACCGGTTATCTCACAAACTGGTTATTTTTAACGGTTTTAACAGTCAGGCTAAACTGGCATTAAAATAAATCGGTACAGCCGAAAACCGATCCCTAGAAGTGTAAGGCGTGTGTCAGAACTCTCCATTACATAGATTAAATATTACATTGATTATCGAAAACAATATAGCCAACTATTCTTTGCATTGTGTAAGACTGGAAATAAATAAGCACTCAGGTATCTATATTAACAATCTGAGGGCGAAACATGGGAGCGCGATTCTAAGCATTGTTGTGAGGCGAGTCTGTAGTGTTGCTCGGGAGCTCGGAGACAGAAGACGTGTCAGGCTATCCTCACGTCGGTGATGGCAGATCTTACCACACTAAAGGTCTAATTTCATTTATATGGCCAAGAGAGATTTAGATGGCTTAGCTACGCTTGAAGATGGTATTCAAGATAAAATTCGCAAGCCCAGCGTAAAGCGCAATTGCATTGTTAGACTCGTGATTGTTAGACCGAGTTAATAATAATCCCTTTTGTTTATTGTCAGTTAAGGAAGCCTCCTCGACATCCAAATAATAATTATTCTCCACATCTAATCCATAAATATGCTGTGGTTATTAAATGTTAATGTAACTTTGAAATTGAATTAATTTGTTAATCTGACACTGAACAATTATTGATACTTATGTCATTGTCAGGCATTTCGCCATTATTAATACTTGTCAAACTCTTGTTGGTGATGATGATTTCTGAAATTTTTAAATAGACTTAATTTGTGAAATCCCTTCTCACGAGTTATTTAGTAGTTAACAGGACCCCAGCAAACTTCATTTTTATTAAATTCATTCTTGGTAACAATAAACTTTAGCCCCTGCCGCTGCTGCATACTGCTGCGAGTTGCTGTAAAACCACATGGAAAAAGGTAGTCATCTAAAGATGTGAGTGCAAAACTTAGGGCCAAAACAGAAACACTGGCAGACCACAACATGTCATGTGCTCTAATCCAGTAAATTCCGTTGCACAAGCCAGATTCTGTACCACTTGCAAATTCTTCTTCAAATATGCAGTCAGATAGCTTAGGTATTCATTGTTACAGGTTTAATTTGTTCCCGCAGTTTTCCATATTCGAATACCCAGTCAGATACCCTACCCAAATGTTAGTTTTAAGTTTTTCATGTAACGATCTGTTGAGGGCTCAAATGACAGTGAAACTTACACTCATACAACACACACACAGATTTCGATTATTGATAGCTCAGGTTGCTTATCGAATCCGTTTTCACAGAGGAACAGTGGCTATATTTGTTGTAAGCATGTTACGTATTTGTTGCAGGCACGTTATAGTAGATCCACATGACAACCGTTACCCCACCACCTCACCCTGCAAATTGTGTCGTATGTAGCGCTGTCGTGCCAACCGCCCGACAAAAAGTGTCTCTCATCATGGCGCCTGAATTAAACGGTCTTTTAATCCACAGGACAGGGAATGAGGCGGGCGAAACGATGACTACAGTGTTTCTGGGGAAATATAAAGACAGCAGAGTTTTGTGAAAGACATCCTGTGAGATGCACAGGAAACAAGAAATGAAGCACTTCTATAACGGTTTCTCGTGGCGTATAGAGAGTAAAACATACGTATTTCATTCTGAAGTCGGTCGACCTTCAGTATTTCGGTTTCTAGGCTGTATTTCCGATACTCAGCGTAAGTAAAATTAAAAAAAAATCGAAATACAGATTAGACCTTAGATTTCACTTCCGCTATGTATCGGAAATAAAATCTGAAACCGAAACATAGACAATCGATGAACTTTTGATCATAAAGCATAATTCTTCATTGTTAGACACGATAAAAGAAATTCGGCCTATGTTTAAGTCTCCTGCCTAGAATGGGAAAGCGTAGAACTTGCTAAATGCTACATTTCCTATGTATCGGCTGTTGTATTTATTAGATAATGTGCGCTACCACTATTTGTAGTCCTCCTTCCGATTTGAAATGATTTTCTTAAACTTACAGAGGACATCTTTTATTTTATATATATATATATATATATATATATATATATATATATGTATGTTTGCAGGAACATCATTTGTTTTATTGATTTTGCTTTACCATGATGTATTTCCTCAGGCAACTATAAAGCACGTCGTATGATTGAGGAATCATTTTAGAGAGTGGAGATACAACAGCACCGAATTTGAGGTCATCTTAACTTCTGCCAGGGTCTAGAAGACGTAATATATCCAACAGCGTACCGTCACAGCTTTCAACATCTCTCATGACTACATTCGACTTCGTTATGAACAGTTTGATGATGTTCAGCACCTCTGAAAAGCGTGTTTCTCGTTCATGCTTAGAAAATTACGGAAATCGTCAGCTCCTTACTGCGTAAGTAACAAACCATGGGTGAATTTCTTTCTTTGCATCAGCCACTCCTTTGCCGACAGCTTTCTCACAGTTTTTTTTTTCTCCTTGTCACCTCTAAACCAGCCAGGCAAATATCAGATTTTGTTTCTGTGTAAAACTAAGCGGTATCTTGCCGGACATAAACTCAATGAACTCAGAATGAATAACTTGTAATCAGCGATAGGAACAGCGATGTCTTGTAATTGATGAGCAAAGTGAGCCAGAACGTCTGTAGGCTACACACGAAATTCGTTGGTCGGTCGGTCGGTCGGTCGGTCGGTCGGTCGGTGCTTAGGGCCTTTATCAGTCGAATTACTGTCGACAGAGGGTATGAGACTAAAGTGCACGTCATTTATGACGGCGGCCGAGTTTAGGTTCGTTCTGCGCATCTGACGTCACAAAACACGGTCAGCCAATGAACAGAGAACGACGTTGCCAGAGCTCGACTGCAGTGCAGAGCACGGACGAGTGTCTTCAGTTGTAGAAACGTTCAGTCATAAATAAAGTAATTGAACGAAAGCAGTGTCTTGATAGCAGACTTTCTTCTATAGACAGTTTGGAAAAAGCATTCTTTATACCAATTTCTTCATATTCTATTAATTAATTAAACCAAACAAGCAATCAGCCTCCTAATTCAGGCGATGGCAAAGAAAGGTATTTCTATCATTCTCACTAACCGATTTTTCGCAATAAAGAACAGCGGTAATTGTTTATTTCCTATTGTGCTTCGACGAAACGTGAGTAATTCATAGTCATACCAGCAGTTTGTCGGTATTTTGCATGAGATTTTAAAGTCCTCTGGAAATTGTAATAATCGATGAGCTGCGATAGCGTTATGGTTAAAGTGTATTACTGCTAAGGGGAGGTTATAAACCCAGTTTGGTGCTTAATATTTTCTTTATTTAAAAACAATTTCAAAGTGTATTACTTCATGAATTTCATTCGTTTGAATGTAATTTTTTGAAATTTCTAGTGGCAACTAATATCGACCATACGGAAAGTATACGCTATGGACTTTTACCTCTGCAAACTCTTCAAAATTTCGTGCAATGGTTTACTACATCTAATGCTGCACAATAACTGCGTTGAACTTCGAAACAAAATTAAGTCATTTGTGGGGGGAAGGTATCCGTCAAGAAGATGTGTAAAAATAAAATTTTTGAACCAAATAGTTTTTGTGAAATCGAATGATAAAGTGTGTCATTGCAGTCGAAACACCATGTGTCTGCACAGGCGAGCAGTGCAATGATGACAAAATCGCGCACATCGCCGAATGCGGGGAGCATGTCTCTGTAGCAGCGAAAGGGTTAATGCGGTCGTGGTGGCTTTATTTCATAAACTGCGCGCTCCCCCCCTAAACGTAAGTTTGCGAACTATATACTATGGCGCTGCTTCTATTGGCGTGTACAACTGGCAACGCAGCAATCTCCCGCGTCTGGGCGGGCATGCGCGAACCGCCAAGATAAATGAATTGAACTATAGCAACGGCTCAGTCCTCCATAATAAAGTTTTTCATTATTGACATCGATTATTTCCATTGGAAACAGTAAGAAAGCTCTCCTTTATTTTCCATCAATGCGTATGCACATACAGCTCTGTAACACAGTCAGTGATGTCTTAAGGAATTCTAGTCTGTGCGATCGCTTGGTAACATCAAATTTATCACCGAAGTATACCGGCCTTCCGTCCGCCTGCTTATCTGTGTGGTAACGTGCTTGCGTCCCATGCAAGCGGGTGCCGGTTCGATTTCCTGCCGGCTTGAAGATTTTTTTCCGCTCGTGGACAAGGTGTTGTGTTGTCATCATTTCATCCTCATCATGGCGCGCAAGTCGCCCAATGTGGCGTCGAATGAAATAAGACTTGCAGTCGGTGGCCGAACTTCCCCGATGCGGCCTCCCGGCCAGCGATGCTGAACCGTAGTAAAAATTGCTGTTTTGAAGAGCGCGCCGCAGCTCGTAGTGTGAAGCAGTAGCCCTCCGTTACTGGCGGTGGCGCCGCTGTGCCAATCGCAGCTTTGGTGTCTCCCTCTGGTGGGAAGGGGGAAAGGTTGCTTGTTCACGTGTATTTAAGGGGCGCTATGAACTCGCCAGTCGCCCCCCTACCTTCCATCTCTACACCCTACATCTCCTTTGCCCAGGTGGTTTCCGTCAACTCCCCCTCCCGGATGATGCCCTCTCTCCCTCCATTTATCCCTCCTATCAACTCTGATCCTCACTCCCCCTCCTTTCCTCTGTCTTTTCCCTGGGCTCCCTCTTCCCCCCCTTCCATCCTGTTTTCTCCCCACTAAACCTCTCCCAACCTCCCTTCTCCCCCTCCAAGTCCTTTTGTATTCCCCTCCTCTGCCTACCTCACTCCCTGTCGCGTCTGCCCCCCACCCCTCTTATGGGTCCTCCTCCTTCATCAGCTCCTTTCCTGGTTCTCCCCTTCGCTTTTACTCTCCTTTCCCCCCTTTTTTGTTTTCCCATCATCTGTGCAGTTTCCCCCCACCTGCTCTCGGCTGTGGTATGTCGCATTTGCCAACTTTTTCGTGCAGTGTTCCAGTGACTATTCAGTGTTGTTCGTCTTTCTCGTGTTGCGAACAGAAACCATGCTGTCGCTAGGTGTGAATTTTATGTCTTTTGCGAACAGAATCCAGACTGTCGCCGTGTTTTTTAATTGTCTATTGTTTTACCTGTCTGCTTCGTATGTATTTTATTAGCTTCATCATCCCTCTGTTCTTTGTTTTAAGTTCCACGATTTCTTTTCGCCATGTTACTCTTTAAGTCTCCGATTTTATCGCCTGTTTTTATTATTTATTCTCTTCATCTTTCTCACAAAGTCTGTAGGCTGAAGAGCGGCATACTAAGCTGCTGCCAGCCCGCCCCCCTTTGGGGGAAATTGAAATTCAATAAAGGATAAAAAAAAAGCTTGACAGTCGGTGAGTCTGGGTCACTCTCTCGTCCCCAGCTTGCTAGTCTGTCTCTCGTCCGCATTTGTTAGGCAGTTAGTGTCTGTCTGTCGTTTGGAGTGCTAGTATGTCTGTCGTTCGGAGTGCTAGTATGTCTGTCTTTCGGATCAACATTTAAAGCCGGCAAAATATTTTTCCACTCCGCCAGTAAGAGAGCGAGTGGTCGTCCGGTCGGGGCTGAGTTCCTGCATCTGAGTCTGCGCGTTAGGCCGCCAGTCTGCTCGAGTTTGCTGAGGCAATGGTCACTGGCAGTTGGATCGATCGGTTGGTCGGTCGCGCTCTGAGATACAAGATGACTTGTCCGCCTTGAGCGTCGGCGCATGTGAGGTCGCCACTTGAGTCCAGTGGGCCGCGGCATATAGCGAGGGGTATTGGCTTCGCGGTGGATACGAGAGCAACAGAAGTCAACCCACGACGTCAGTCTGGCCGGTGCGAGCTGCGACGTCGTGAGACGGGAAATCGGCGTGCCTTCCTGCGTCCGTTGAAGCGGCTAGCAGCGGGCGGTTCATGAGAGCGATTTGGGGGTGCTGCGCCAGGTCTCCTCGAGAAATCGTGGTTTATTAGATGTTAACTTATTGGTGATATGTTGTGTGATTTACTCTTGTTAAATTCTACTTGTTTTCTTTGTCAGTCTCTCGTCCCCAGCTTGCTTGTCTGTCTCTCGTCCGCATTTGTTAGGCAGTTAGTGTCTGTCTGTCGTTCGGAGCTGCCTCTGTCATGTTTGTCGTATTTGGTGTGTTAACGAATTTATTGCTTGGATTGTAACGGCCTAATTCGTGAAACATGTTTTGATCTTGCCTATCATCTTGAGAGGCGGTATCTGTGTACTGTAGAGAATCTTAACTTGTTTCGCCAACCCTGTAGAATTTTATATAAGATTGCATTTCATGGAATTTTATTTAAATGATCATTTTAGTGTATAAAGTTGCCGCCTTTCACCGTAAGACCCTCTTAGAAGTTAAAATCAAGTTGCACCTTCGGTGGCAAAGTTAGAATTTTAATTTTTAGTGCTTTGTACCATTTCCATCTCTCCTGCTGGGGTGCATAGTTTGTGTGCTTGTGTAAATTTTTAAAACTTTTGAAGTAATCTGGTGTGTTGCAGATTTGCACCAGTGTAGACTTTCAGAGGCTGTTGTGTGCGCTTGTAACTAGGGCCGTGTCAAAAGGGAGTGGCAAGGTTCTCTGCCTGAAAGCTCATACAGTCAAAACTTGTTTCTTTCTGTCTCTGAATAAATTATAACTTGATATTTAGAGGGTGCTTTCTGATTATAATTTTAAATCTGTTTCTTTTAAAAAATTCTTTTAGGCACTAGTAAAGTGAATAAAATTCCCATTTGTTAAATGCAATTTGATTATGATTTCATCAGTTACTCCTTGGCAACTACTTCCACGCTTACATAGTGTGATCAAATGTGTTAATGTTCTTGATGAATCGATAGGAAATAAAATAAATTCTTAAGAATATTCTTTGAACATAAATCCCGCTTCAGATGGCATACGCTCATTTCATTTTTACCGGCCTTCTGCTTTCTACATGATATGGGAAAAGAAACGCAACACCAACAAGGAGTTGCGCGACGTAAACTAAAGTTAGTAGGCTTGTTTCTACATCTGAAAGCTGATATTTACTTAAATTTCGCACCAGTCACATAAGAGAGGCGGTAGTACATCCACTATGAGGATGCAGATCACCTGTAACAATCGTGAGGGTTAGTTAGCTTTGAGACTGGGCGTGCTGAGTTGATGCTAATTACGATTACATTTAAGGCAACAAAGATGCCATTATCAACACCTCACTGAGTTCGAACGAAGTCGTGTAATACGGCTACGATAAGCTGGATCTACGATATTGCAGAAAGGCGTCGCAGGAATGTAGTCACTGTACAAGACTGCTGGCAGCGGTGGGGTGGAGACCTAGCTCAGGACGAGCGCACGGCACTGCCGAGAGGGGCGACCATCGTGTTCTGCGTATGGTTCTAGCGCATTGTGCTGCATCTGCACCAGTAATCTGACCAGCACAGTGACACAACGAGCTGTTACAAATCGGTTACTTGAAGTACACGGCGCCCTGGAGAGAGCATTCCACTGTGACTTCAAAGCTGTTAAGCGAGAGCTCACTGCAGGGCAGGGTGGAGGTCTGTTGTGTTTCCTGATGGCTGGTTTTGCCTCGATGCCAGTGTGTCGGTTAGAAGCAGGCCAGTTGACGGCGTGCAACCAACTTGTATGTGTGCTAGGTATACTGGAGATACACCTGGAGCTATGATCTGGGGTACGACAACACGAGACCTCTCGTGATTATCCCACGCACCCTGACTACAAATTTGTACATCTGTCTGGTGTTTCGAGCTATTATGCTGCCATTCATGAACAGCTTTCCATGGCGTGTTTTCCAACATACGGCTACTGTAACCCAACATGCTCTAGAGAGTGTCGAAAAGTTGTTTTGGCCGGCTCGATCGCCAGATCGGTCTTCAATCGAGCACATATCAGACATCATTGGACAACAACTCCAACATCATCCGCAAATAGCATTAACCTCCATGTGTTGTCAGATCGACGGCCGGGGTGGCCGAGCGGTTCTAGGCGCTACAGCCTGGAACCGCGTGACCGCTACGGTCGCAGGTTCGAATCCTGCCTCGGGCATGGATGTGTGTGATGTCCTTAGATTAGTTACGTTTAAGTAGTTCTAAGTTCTAGGTGACTGATGACCTCAGATGTTGAGTCCCATAGTGCTCAGAGCCATTTAAATTTTTTGTCAGATCAATTGTAGACATGGTACTTCATTCCGCAAACTGACAACCATCACCTATACAGCACAATTCGTGCAGGTTTGCATGCTTGCGTTCAACATTATGGCGTATTACACTGGTTTCACATTTGGAATGGCTTATCTCGCACTTATGTTAACCTGTGATGTGGTAACGTTAATCACTTAAATATGAGGCCGGCCGCTGTGACTGAGCGGTTCTAGGCGCTTCAGTCCGGAACCATGCTGCTGCTACGGTCGGAGGTTCGAATCCAGCCTCGGGCATGGATGTGTGTGATGTCCTTAGGTTGAAGTAGTTCTGCGTTCTAGGGGACTGATGACCTCAGATGTTAAGTCCCATAGTGCACAGAGCCATTTGAACCATTCGAACTTACATATATTAAGCACTCCGTCTTCAGGCCACGAGTGGCCTACCGGGACCATCCGACCGCCGTGTCATCCTCAGTGCACGATGCGGATAGGAAGGTCGTGTGGTCAGCACACCGCTCTCCTCGTCATTATGATGATATTGTTGACCAAAGCCGCTACTAGTCAATCCAGTAGCTCCTAACTTGGCATCACGAGGCTGAGTGCATCGCGAAAAATGGCAACAGCGCATGGCGATCTGGATGGTCACCCATCCAAGTGCCGACCACGCCCGACAGCGCTTAGCTTTGGTGATCTCACGGGAACCGGTGTATCTACTGTGGCAAGGCCGTTGCCGACCTTAAATATGTTACCTAAACAAACGTATTCCCGAAATTTCAATACTCTATATTAAATATGTTTTGGTGCTGCGAATTTTTTTGAAGTCAGTGTATTTGGGGTGTTCCAGTCCGGCCCAGAAACGACTTTGTTACTGGGGAGAGACTGAGAGGGTTGTGGTTGAAGGGAGCGGCAGCAGCGACAGTAGTAACGGACCAGGGAATGTGCCCCGAGGAGCTGCAGCTGTGGCGGTGGCAGGGGGTAGGGGGATGGGGAGGGGAACAATCAGGGCGCCAGCAGACAAGGGTGGTCGTTAGCTTACCGCCCCCGCGGGTGTCGGCGCGTCAGGAGGCACTGGAGGGGTGGGAGGCGCGTGAGGGGTTAGGCAGAAGGGGTGAGAGAGAGTGCAATGAGCAGGCGGCCATCAGGCGTTCGGCAGGAGGTGTAGAACAGAACACAACGTTGTAGAGTCAAAGGCGAACAAGAAAAATTAAAGATTGCGACCAACACTTCAAAAAAAAAAAAAAAAAAAAACCTTGAACACAAATAGGCAATACCCTCAATACTCCGTGCTGACAAAAGTTATGCGATACCTCCTAATATCATGTCGGACCTCCTTTTACCCGGCTTAGTACAGCAACTCTGCGTCTCTTGGACTGAAACTCTCGCTGGAAGTCCCTTGCATAAATATTGACCCCTGCTGCCTCTAGAAACCATCGATAATTACATAAGTATTGCCGGAGCGGGATTTTGTGCTCGAACTCACCTCTCGATTGTATTCCATAAATTTTCGAAGAGGGTCACGTCGGTCGATCTGGGTGGCCAAACCACTCGCTTGAATTGTCCAGGACGGTCTTCAAACCAATCGCATAGAATTGTGGCCTGGTGACATGTTTGGGAACATGAAGACATGAACGGCTGCAAATTGTCTCCAAGGAGCGAAACATAACCATTTCCGCTCAATGATCTGCTCAGTTAGATCTCAGGACCAAATTCATTCCATGTGAACAGACGCCACACCATTATAGCCACTTGGTGCCATAGCGTCGTGGGGTGTGCGCCACACTTAGACCCTAACATCAGCTCTTACCAAATAAAATCGGGACTCATCTGTAAAGGCACTGTTTTCTAGTCGCGTAGGTTCCAACCTGTATGATCATGGCCCAAAAAAATGGCTCTGAGCACTATGGGAGGTCATCGTTCCCTAGAACTTAGAACTACTTACACCAACCTAAGGACATCACACACATCCATGCCCGAGGCAGGATTCGAACCTGCGCCCATAGCAGCCTTGCTGTTCCGGACTGAAGCGCCTAGAACCGCACGGCCACCTAGGCCGGCGATCATGGCCCAGGAGAGGCGCTGGAGGCCATGTTATGCTGCTAGCCAAGACACTCGCATCGGTTGTCTGCTACCATGGCCCAGAAACGCCGCACTGTCCGAAAGGATAGCTCGTTGTACGTCCCAAATTGATCTCTGCTCTTATTTCGCGCAGTTTTCCTTGTCTCTTAGCCCAGAAGATTCTACGCAAACGCCACTGTTCTTGGTCGTTGAGTGAAGGTCGTCGGCCACAGCGTCTTACGTGGTGTGAGGTAATGCCTGAAATCTGGTATTATCGGCACACACTTGACACTGTGGGTCTCGGAATACTGAATTCCATAACGATTTCCGAAAAGGAATGTTCCATACTTGTAGCTCCAGCTACCGTTCCGCATTCAAACTCTGGTAATTCCCGTCGCGCGCCCATAATCACGTTGGAAATCTTTTCAAACGAATCACCTGAGTTCAAACGACAGCTCCGCCAGTATACTGTCCGTCTATACCTTGTGAACACGATACTACCACCGTCTGCATGTATGCATACCGCTATCCCATGACTTTTATCACATCTGTGTAAACCAAAAACGTTTGAAATTATCTATACCTATATCTACATCCATACTCTGCAAGTCACCTGACGGTGTGTGGCGGAGGGTATCTTGAGTACCTCTATCGGTTCTCCCTTCTATTCCAGTCTCGTATTGTTGGAGGAAAGAAAGATTGTCGGTATGCCTCTGTGTGGGCTCTAATCTCTCTGATTTTATCCTCATGGTCTCTTCGCCAGATATACGTAGGAGGGAGCAATATACTGCTTGACTCCTCGGTGAAGGTACGTTCTCGAAACTTCAACAAAAGCCCATACCGAGCTACTGAGCGTCTCTCTTGCAAAGTCTTCCACTGGAGTTTATCATCTCCGTAAAGCTTTCGTGATTACTAAATGAACCTGTAACGAAGCGCGCTGCACTCCGTTGGATCTTGTCTATCTCTTCTATCAACCCTATCTAGTACGGACACCATACCGGTAAGCAGTATTCAAGCAGTGGGCGAACAAGTGTACTGAAACCTACTCCCTTGGTTTTCGGATTGCATTTCCTTAGGATTCTTCCAAAGAATCTCAGTCTGGCACCTCCCTTGCCGACGATCAAGTATCGAGCTACTACTATGTGCTGGGTCATCGTAACTCAGGGCGCGAAAACTATCTAGACCAAATTCCTCCAGTGTTTGAGAACGAGAGTGCTTAGCTACGTCCAACAAACGATGAACACAAGCATAAATCTTTTCGTAACTTTTCCGCTGACATTCCACACAAAATAATGAGTAATGTTTATCTCTTACTGCATTTCTATCTTCGTACAGTAAAACTTCAGCATTGGGTAATACTTTTCGCAGGCAGTTCCCACATATAACGCTGAATCTACCTGCAAAATTGAGGAGTTATGTCGTCATAAATATTGAGATGCATGAAAACGTAGCTTACTTTATACGTGGGCGTTCGGGTTTTGAGAGAATGGCTGTTGTAGGAGCTTCAGACTGCTACGGTCGCAGGTTCGAATTCTGCCTCGCATGTATGTGTGTGATGTCCTTAGGTTAGTTAGGTTTAAGTAGTTCTAAGTTCTACGGGTCTGACGACCTCAGATGTTAAGTGCCATAGTGCTGGGTTCCATTTGCAAGCTTTTTTTTTTCTTTTTGAAAGAATGGGTAGTGATTGATACTGTTCTCGTATCTGCACTGACGAGCCAAAACATTATCACGACCCGCATAGTAACTTGTTTTCCGTCTCTAAAGCGAAATAAATCACTAATTCTGCGAATCAGGAATAAAAAATGGTTCAAATGGCTCTGAGCACTATGGGACTTAACCTCTATGGTCATCAGTCCCCTAGAACTGAGAACTACTTAAACCTAACTAACCTAAGGGCAGCACACACATCCATGCCCGAGGCAGGATGCGAACCTGCGAACGTACTAACTCAATCCAAAGCAAGAACAGCTCATCGTTGTTATACTAAGAATATACGAATTTGTCCAACTCATTCTGATCCATTTATAACTACAGCTCCGAACTCATAAGCCTGGATCGCGAAAAGGTTAACGACTGTGGTGAGAGAATTACCCTTCGCCACACACCGGAAGGTAGCTCGTGCACGTCAGAGATAGGTAGTGAAGGTTTGAGAGACTCTGTATATGGATGTGGACTATGTTTTCGATACTGCACGCAGAAAATCGGAATGGGCGGCAGTGTAAAGGTACAAAAGGCGCAAGTAGGTGAGTTCCATTCCTCAGCGGGGCTCGAGTATGGCGTGCCTCTGCTTCCCGCAGCAACACAACAGCTTGTGGTGGCCGGCACGACAACGCCGCCTGCTCTTCCGTGCCACAGATCAAAGGGACGCGCGCCCAGCCGCCACCGACACACACACACACACACACACACACACACACACACACACACACCGCGATCTCGCTGCATCCACTCCACTGCAGCGTCGCCTGTCACAGCTCGCTTATGGGCAGGTATTATTGCCTTCCCATCCACCGAACACTGCTGACTTTTCCTGCGTTGTAACGCAGTTCAGAATTGCTTTCAAACCATTAAAAAAAGGGAAAAATGACGAACGGCGAGTAGCTACGGAAGTGGGACACCAGCCAAACATGCCGACCGTACGCAACAGCTGAACGACTTCCTGCTGATTCGCTGGTACCATCTCTCACCCTGTGGCCACGTTTAAAACAAAAGTTAAGGTGCGTTTATACTGGTCTCATTTTGCGGATAACTGCGGCCACAATAGTGCAGCTGTCAACATCGCTGTGATGTGGCTGTAATGCACGGCAGTATTTTGGTATGGTCGGGCAGTATTGCTAGCGGAGCAGGCTGTTGCAGGTATTTGCCAACGTACCGCCGAGGTGCTGCCGGTGTTTCCCACTAAGGCTGGGATCACAGTGACCCCGATGTCGGTGGGTTCCGCCGACCACCGACATCGGCCGGAGATGGCCGATCTTTTCAAATCAGTACGCCACAACGCGACAGGTCACACTATAGCCGACCCCATGTCGCGAAGGTACAGACTTCGGACGACAATCGGTGAAATTCAGATCAGTTTACCAGATAAACGCCATGAAATTTCCTGGCAGATTAAAACTGTGTGCCGGACCGAGACTCGAACTTGGGACCTTTGCCTTTCGGGCAAGTACTCTACCATCTGAGCCACCCAAGCTACCCAAGCACGACTCACGCCCCGTCCTCACAGCTTTACTTCTGCCACTACCTCGTCTCCAACCTTCCAAATTTTACAGAAGCTTTCCTGCGAACCATGCAGAACCAGCACGTCTGAAAGAAAGGATATTGCGGAGACATGGCTTAGCCACGGCCTGGGAGATGTCTCCAGAATGAGATTTTCACTCTGCAGCGGACTGTGCGCTGATATGAAACTTCCTGGCAGATTAAAACTGTGTGCCCGACCGAGACTCGATCTCGGGACCTTTGCCTTTCGCGGGCAAGTGCTCTACCAACTGAGCTACCGAAGCACGACTCACGCCCGGTACTCACAGCTTTACTTCGGCCAGTATCTCGTCTCCTACCTTCCAAACTTTACAGAAGCTCTTCTGCGAATCTTGCAGAACTAGCACTCCTGAAAGAAAGGATATTGCGGAGACATGGCTTAGTCACGGCCTGGGAGATGTCTCCAGAATGAGATTTTCACTCTGCAGCCGAGTGTGCGCTGATACGAAACTTCCTGGCAGATTCAAACTGTGTGCCCGACCGAGACTCGAATTCGGGACCTTTGCCTTTCGCGGGCAACTGCTCTACCATCTGAGCTACCCAAGCACGGCTCACGCCCAGTTCTCACAGCCTTACTTCGACCAGTACCTGCCAGAAAGGCAAAGGTCCCGAGTTCGAGCCTCGGTCCGGCACACAGTTTTAATCTGCCAGGAAGTTTCATATCAGCGCACACTCCGCTGCAGAGTGAAAAACTCATTCCAGATAAATGCCAATTTAAATCACAGTCGCACTTCGTCATCCACACTGGATATACTGAAATCGAATCAGTTTGTTTTCTTCGGTCTAATCGACCGACGTTCTCGCACACGAAATATGGAGGGTGAGAAACTGGTGAGTTTCTGGCATCCTGAGGACGAAAATATCGTAATCGGATTATACTTCGCAATCTATGGACTGAACTCGCAGGTTTATTCGAAGCCGCAGGTAGGGAAAACCTTTAACGGAAATTTTAGGCATAGTTTATAACTTCAAAAAATAATTCGTTCAAGTGAAAATGGTGGCGTATCTTACATGCTTATAGCTACTGTACTGGATCTTTTGCGCGGTAGGTTGTCATTAGTTGGCTACAAATTATTATTGCTGCTTACTGGCGTTTTATGCCATTAGGATAGTGATTCTGTTAGTACGAAGTGGTTTGCAGCTGTCGTGTACGGTACGTATTTCCACTTTAAGTGCTACAGGTTATCAGAGTAACTTATGCTACACTTTAAGCTTGTCTTTCACTCGTGCGCTAAACGACAGTCACTGAAGGTTTATTGACTTACGTTTGCACAGCTTTAAACAAATAGCGAAACGGAGTGTCTGTTGACGTTGTGGTCTTCAGTCGAGAGACTTGTTTGATGCAGTTCTCCACGCTACTCTATCCTGTGCAGGCATCTTCATCTCCCAGTACCTACTGCAACCTACATCCTTCTGAATCTGTTTAGCGTGTTCATCTCTTGGTCTCCCTCTACGATTGTTATCCTCCACGCTGCCCTCCATACTAAATTGGTGATCGCTTGATGCCTCAGAATATTCCCTACCAACAAATTTCTCTCCTCGCCAATTCTATTCAATACCTCCTCGTTAGTTTTGTGATCTACCCATCTAATCTTCAGCATTCTTCTGTACCACCACATTTCGAAAGCTACTATTCTCTTCTTGTCTAAACTATGTATCGTCCACGTTTCACTACCATACATGGCTACACTCCATACAAATACTTTCAGAAACGACAACCTGACAATTAAATCTATACTGGATATTAACAAATTTCTCTTCTTCAGAAACGCTTTCCTTCCCATTGCCAGTCTATATTTTCTATCCTCTCTACTTCTGCCGTCATCAGTTATTTTGCTCTCCAAATAGCAAAACTCATCTACTACCTTAAGAATCTTATTGCCTAATATGATTCCCTTACCATCATTTGATTTTATTCCACTACATTCCATTATCATCGTTTTGATTCAAATGGCTCTGAGCACTATGGGACTTAACTTCGAAGGTCATCAGTCCCCTAGAACTTAGAACAACATAAACCTAACTAACCTAAGGAATCACACACATCCATGCCCGAGGCAGGATCAGAACCTGCGACCGTAGCGGTCGGGCGGTTCCAGGCTGTAGCGCCTAGAACCGCTCCGCCTCCCCGGCCGGCTATCCTCGTTGTGCTTTTGTTGATGTTCATCTTGTATCCTACTTTCAAGACACCGCCCATTCCGTTCAGCTGTTCTTCCAGTGATTATAACTTGCTTTTTAAAGATCACCACTAATTATCTCGGGTGTGTAACAGAACTTTTCTCCCATCACCTCATATATTTGTAAGACTAGTCTGTCCTACAACTGAGGACAGAATGTATAGTACTAGCCACGTTCTGTACGAGAGAAGAAAGCTCATTCACACGCATTCGGAGTCTCTTTAGTAGCAGAAGCCGCTATGCACCACTCGTATCCAAGCACAGAGGCGTCGTGTCATCCACTCCATTCTAAGAGGTCAAAATCTAACCTACTTCATGCATACAACAGATTCCAACCTAATCTGACCTCCTTTGACCCTGCCAAAAAGTGACGAAGGAGATTGGACGCACTGTGATTACGCAGTCGGACGATGTTATCGGGCAACCTCTGGCGACGGTGTCATACGACTGTTGTCGGCGCCACTGCGAACGCCGGCCGGGGTGGCCGAGCGGTTCTAGGCGCTACAGTCTGGAACCGTGCGACCGCTACGGTCGCAGGTTCGAATGCTGCCTCGGGCATGGATGTGTGTGATCTCCTTAGGTTAGTTAGGTTTAAGCAGTTCTAAGTTCTAGGGGACTGATGACCTCGGAAGTTAAGTCCCATAGTGCTCACAGCCATTTTGAACCACTGCGAACGCAGCCCAAGGGTCGGGAATATGTCGTATGGACCAATGTCTACCCTTGTCTGTTATCACTTCCCTCTCACACACTGCCTTGTTTTCTTCCTTCTCCCTCCGGCAACGATGCAGCGCCGACTGACATGAAACATTGTTTCGCTTCAGTGCGAACGTTTGTACGCGTCATTATAGGCACTCGATTTGTTTGTTGTCTACAGAAATGTAGCAGTGGCAAAATCAGAGTATCACGTATTCCGTTAATGTGATACGTACATCTACGACCAGAGCTATCGAATAGAAAATGAAAGACCGAAACCTGAAAATAGACTTTCTCGCTGCCACAGTCGTAGTAGAAGATCTGCATTATTGAGGCTTAGTTTTATTCTACATAGGTTCTTAACACGTCTGATCATTTTTGAAGCTTCATCACGTGAGCTGCGTTGGCAGCAACTAACCAGCTGTCTTTTTCACGGTTCCGCACCTCAGAAATACTTCTAGATTAGCTTAAGTATTGTGGTATGAGTGGAACAGTGCACAAACGCTTTAATTCATATTTAACTGGAAGAATGGAGAAGGTTGAAATTAACTGTACAGATAGTCTGCAAAAATCATCAGAGTCCTCTAACTGGAAAGGTATCAAGAATAGTGTCCCACAGGGTTCAGTCTTGGGTCCCTTATTGTTCTTAACATATATTAATTACTTGCCACTCTATATTAACGAAGATGCGAGGCAAGTTGTGTTTGCTAACGATACAAGTGCAGTAATCATACCCATCAAACAATAATTATCTGAGGTAATTGTAAATAATCTGTAACAAAATTATTTAGTGGTTCTCTGCAAATGGACGCTCACTAAATTTTGAGAAAACGCAGTGTATACAATTCTGTACTGTAAATGGCATAACGCCACTGATAAATACAGATTTTAAACATAAATCTCTTGCTAAGGTACAATATTCAAAATTTCTGCCTGTGTGCAGCAATGAGAAATTGAATGGGAAGGAACACGTTGATGATCTGCTGAAATGGTTACGTTCAACTACTTATGCTATTAGGATTATTGCAAATTTTGTTGATAAACATATCACTAAATTAGCCTACTATGCCTACTTTCATTCACTGCTTTGATATGGTATCATATTTTGTTGTAATTCGTCATTAAGAGAACAAGCATTCATTGCACAAAAACGTGTGATCAGAATAATAGCAGGAGACCACCCAGGATCACCTTGGAGACACATTTATTTAGGAAACTCGGGATATTCACAGTTCATTCGCAACACATATATTCACCTATTAAATTTGTTATTAATAACGCACCCTAATTCAAAAATAATAGCGAAGTGCATAGCTACATTAGAAGAAAAGAAGATCTTCACTATTCTAGGTTAAATCAGACTTTGGCACAAAAGGTGTGAATTATGCAGCCATAAAAATCTTTGGTCATTTGCAAATAGCATTAAAAGTCTGGCAGGTAGCCTACCAGCATTTAAAAAGAAATTAAATCACAATTCCTTCCACTTAGTTGATGAATTTTTAGATATGAATTAGTAACTGTATAGTGTAATGAAAACTTATGTTGAACTGACACGTTCCACATCATAATGTTGTTGTTGTTGTTTTCTGAGGGAGGAGACCAGACAGTGAGGTCATCGGTCTATCGGATTGGGGAAGGACGGGGAAGGAAGTCGGCCGTGCCCTTGCAGAGGAACCATCCCGGCATTTGCCTGGAGCGATTTAGGGAAATCACGGAAAACCTGAATAGGATGGCCGGACGTGGGATTGAACCCTCCTGAATGCGAATCCAGAGCGCTAACCACTGCGCCACCCCGCTCGGTCACACATCATTATGAAATATCGTATTCGTGATCTATGGAACAAGTATTAATGTAATGTAAAGTAACGTACACATCCTACACACCTGATAGTGCTTGGATTAGTCCTCATAGTGCGGATTCGAGATTTCGATGAAGTGGTTAAAACAACGCGATAGAGAACCATGTGCATACCTTACTACAGACACGTTCTCACATTCAGTATCACTTTCACATTCAAGCAATCCAATATCAAAAGCCACACTAACTACATTTTCAACTGATGATACCGGAATGTTCAGATTCAGGTTCTTCCTGTCCATCAAAATCAATATAAATGAAGGAAGGGAGGTTGAGTTTAACGTCCCGTCGACATCGAGGTCATTGCAGACGGAGCACAAGCTCGTATTGTGTCAAGGCTGGGGAAGGAAATCGAAGGTGCCCTTTCAGAGGACAAAATCAGTATATATATCTAGCGTAACGTTATGTATTTCTGTGTCATCTCCATTATATTCGTGAGTTATTATGTTATATAAGCCCGCCCGGTTAGCCGTGCGGTCTAACGCACGGCTTTCCGGATTGGGAAAGAGCGCCTGGTCCCCGGCACGAATCCGCCCGGAGGACTTTCGTCGAGGTCCGGTGAACGGCCAGTCTGTAGATTGTTTTTAGGCGGCTTTCCATCTGCCTCGGTGAATGCGGGATGCTTCCCCTTATTCCGCCTCTACTACACTATATTGGCGATTGCTACGCAGACAAGTTCTACACGTACGCGTACACCACCATTACTCTACCACACAAACATAGGGGTTACACTCGTCTGGTGTGAGACGTTCCCTGGAGGGGGAGGGGGTCCACCGGGGGCCGAAGAGCCGCACAATGACACTGAAAGAGTGATTCGGTTAAGTGGACTGCGGTAGTCGTCGTGGGGTTGTGGACCACTGCGGCTGCGGCTGCGACTGCGGCTGCGGCTGCGGCGTTTCTAGGTCCCCAGTTAACGTACAATACAATACAATACAATGTTATACAATATATCCACGAACTCTCCATCCTCGACTCCGATTTCATTTCCATATTCAGCACGTCGCGGCGTCGTCACTAATATCTGGACCAAGTTCGTAGGATTAATTCTCATCATTATGCCGCTGTATACAGTTTATACGTTAAACAGCATGCGAACACTCCAAGAGACACATTCGTACTCTAGCTGTACCATTCAAGCAACTGGAGCACTTGTTACTCCATCTACAACGTGCCACCATCTAATGGTGCCAGCAGACAAGTGTGGAATTTTGGATGGGAATGACCAGACTACTGCCGGTTTTACGATCGAATGTTAGTCTAAGCATGCTTTTGTGTGATGGCGAGCGTTCGAGGTCAAAAATTTAAGTCAAGCACTCAAAAGATACGGTCATTTATATCACATATTTTGGTACTTGCCAACTCACTTGAAACGTCCCCTTAGAACAATTGTACATGACTGTGCTTAAACTGACACACAATATTTTTTAGCGCAACGCAATCTGACTTTGAAAAATCCCTACAAAAGAATGCCCCTGACTAACATTAACCTATGCGTTTCACAAATCGCTTACCTCACAAAAATCTTGGTTACTCGAACTACTGCAATACAGAAAGCGCGACTACTGCCAGCTAAATAAAAGATTCAAACTACGGAAGGCACTAACTACTGATAGGCATAGTTAGCAAATGAAAGACTTTGATAGAGAACAAATGATGTATTTACCTTAATAGTCATAATATATATAGCAGTACAAATTTAAAAACTCCGCCATCTCACTCCCCACATCCACCACTGCTGGCGGCTCACCTCCAACTGCGCAACGCTACGCGGTGTTCACAGCCAACTGCCCAACACTACAATAGCCAACAACAATGCAAAACAGCCACAGACTGCACTCAGCACAGCCAGTTATTTTCATAAAGAGCGCTACGTGGCGTTACCGATAAAAAAACTAGACAGCCTACTTACACACTTACTAAATTGTGCGGATGAACTATCTACATACATAAGTAAGTTTTTACGGAACCCTCAGTCCCACTTTTCCGGTGTTTAATTTATTTGGGTGTTTCAGAACATAGCTTCTCAACATTCACACAGTAAGTCCGGTTGTAGATGTATCGCATTAATGAAATTAACAGTTCTCGCAATGTACTGGTGAACCTCCATAAAATACTGACAAACACTTCACTGTTATTTCAAAGTAGGTTAACGAAGTCTGTGAGTCCTTTCGTCATAGAATTTGTGGTGTCACCGCCAGACACCACACTTGCTAGGTGGTAGCCTTTAAATCGGCCGCGGTCCGTTAGTATTCTGCTTCTAACTGGTGTGCAGTCATTCATACTGGTACTCGTCTTACAAATTCTCGAACGAATTGCTTTTAAACGATACAGACGAATCGTGTTCAGTTTTTCTGGAAGATGTATGTGTCCAGCATAACTTCACGACTTAAGCTTTCCCGAAGCAGTTCGCTTGCTTAAAAAAGAGCACACCCACGAAGCCTAATTTATCTTTTCCTTGTTAACACCTTCCCTTGTGGAATGCTTTGCATTCCACTCGGTTCCACTTTACTAGTCTATTTCGCGTCCATAGTGTGTCCCGTCTAAGCAGTTCTTGTCCGGAAAATTATCGCCGCAAACATTGCCATGTGACAGTGGCTGTCGGGATATATCGTCGGCAATATGCGATTTTTATTGCTCGTGTAAACTTGCCTTTAGTTATAGCTGCCATGCGTGTGACGGAGAGCGGGAGGGAGCGGGGGGGGGGGGGGGGGGGGGATGGTGCTGTGGAGTAAAAAGAGGGGTGTGAGAAAGAAGGGGAAATGGAGGAGATGGGTAGAGAGAGAGAGAGAGAGAGAGAGAGAGAGAGAGAGAGACAGAGATCTGCTATCGCCACGCCAAATTGAATAGCTCGGGGCGTCACTAGACTCGGATGACGTCAGACTTGGTCCGCTTGCCATCGGCGTTGATAGTCGAACGCTGAACTGCCAAGCATATCAGCCCGTTTCATCGCAACCAACACGCTTCCATCATCAGGTCCTTGCATGTGATACTTTCTAGTATATGATGTGAATATATGTCAGTGAAGGAAAAGTGAATCCTGGTAAAATTTCAGGGAGGTATGTGTGACAAATGAAAGCAGTTTACGTTGGTATTGCGCAAAGAAGTAGGATACCGAAGTACTAAGGAACGAAATTCTCTGAAATTATAGACAATACGATATTGAGTAGCTGAATCGTCGGTTAAGTTGAAGAGGAATGGACACCCCTTAAAGCCGGCCGGAGTGGCCGTGCGATTATAGGCGCTACAGTCTGGAACCGCGTGACCGCAAAGGTCGCAGGTTCGAATCCTGCCTCGGGCATGGATGTGTGTCCTGTCCTTAGGTTAGTTAGGTTTAAGTAGTTCTAAGTTCTAGGGGACTGATGACCACAGTAGTTAAGTCCCATAGTGCTCAGAGCCATTTGAACCAACACCCCTTAAAAGGGCGGTTACTGAAGTTGGAAAAGAAACATAGGTGCAAGGAGGTAACTGCGAAGAAAACATAGGCAACAGAAGAAATACTTCAGTTGATCGACGTGAAGGGAAATTCAGTAATAAAGTAATACAAGTACGGAGGAATGAAATAAATAGGAAATGTAGGGATGGTAAGGCGAAATGCCTACAAGAAAAATGTGAAGAAATCGAAAAAGAAATGGTTGTCGTAATGATTAACTCAACATTTGGAAAAGTCAAAACGACCTGCGGTGAAATAAAAAAAAGGGGGGGGGGGTAACATTAAGAGTGCAATGAGAATTCCGCTGTTAACTGCAAAGGACAGAGCCGATAGATGCAAAGAGTACATTGAGGGCATCTATCAGAGGAAGCACTTGTCCGATGACCTGACAATAGAAAAAGCTGCAGTTGATGCTGAAGATAAATGGGTCCAGTATTAGAAATTAAAAGAATTCTGGAAGGCTTGAAATAAAGGTAAGCAGAAGAAGTACAATGTACATAAACTGATTTTAAAAAAAGACTAGTTCTATATTTCACTTTTGTAATGTTTCTAAGATCTGTTAACAGGCGATAAATGTAATTTGATGATTTTCATTTATACTGGTTCATGACTGATAATTATGATGTATCTTTTTGACCAACTTCAGTTGTCAAATGTTTCTGAAAAGACAATCTTGACATCCAATATAATTTTGCTAAAGAAAACTCAGTGTTAGTAATTAACCATAATCAGTACCGCCTCCCGACCCAGCTCATATATTTTTTCAAAGAAGTTGGATTTTTCATAAATGTTTTCATTTATGAGCCAAAACAATTTCCTGTGGATTTCAAAGTATTGCAGCCAGCATTGCGCAGCGCACAGCCTGTAGTTAGTATATCTACATTTTTGGTGAGAGAGCAGAACATATCGCATTCCACCGTTGCTGTTTTAGACGCAAGACAATTTCATTTATGTGTTATGTGCACAGGGACCAAAGTTATCATAATTGAACAGGGCCAGAGGATTCAGTGCCTAAGAGGGTGAATGTATTATGCAGTGACTGTATTTCTTTATTGGTACTGGGAGTTGCATTGCCCAGTCAGTTTGTATAAAATTTTGCTAACAATAACATAGAGTAAGTACACCACTTGCAGTTACAACACGCTACACGGTAACTAGAGTTAAGTATCAATTCCACAGTTCAGACATTTATTCAACGTAATCGTATTTTTTTTATTTTAAAGAACGTTAAAATAGGATTTGTCGGGCTGGAGAAAGCTTTCGATAATGTAAATTAGTGCAACATGTTCGAAAGTCTGAGAAAAATAGGGGTAAGCTACACTTCGATTATGTTCTATAAATATTCCATCGGATTGTGTCGGGTGATCTGGGTGCTCAAATCATTCGCTAGAATTGTCGAGAATGTTCTTCAAAAAAATCGCGAACACATCACATCTACATCTACATCTACATCCATTCTCCGCAAGCCACCTGACGGTGTGTGGCGGAGGGTACCTTGGGTACCTCTATCGGTTCTCCTTTCTATTCCAGTCTCGTATTGTTCGTGGAAAGAAGGATTGTCGGTATGCCTCTGTGTGGGCTCTAATCTCTCTGATTTTATCCTCACGGTCTCTGTTATATCCTAGCCAGTAATGCCACCCGAGCCCGCTGCCAAAAGGTTGGCAGCATCAAAGTCCGGACGCCGTCCGCATAAGCAGCGCCAGTGAGACAGGAAACCGCCGCAAGTCTGCGCGCGCCACTGCTGGCTTCTGGTTTCTTAAGCGCTGGAGTCGCGAGCGCTAGGACAGTTCTGTATTCGCCGCTCAGTTGTATACTCGCCACCGAATTGTGTACTTGCTAGTCAGTTGTGTGTTCATCGCAGCAGAGTTGTTGTTTGTCGTCAGCCGACGCTGACCTAGCCGCTCCGACTCGAACTAGACAGATTTCTGTAGACACGGAGTTCACTACTGTGTTTCTGTATCTTCGTTAATAAAGATAAGTACCGACTTTTATTTAATCAGAGTGTTTGGGTTTCATCTTTCTGTTCACTGTTCCAGCGGACCAGTCGGCCCGCTATTAAAAGTGTGGCGGTGACTTCGTAAGCCGTTTCTACAGCGAATTGCTTGTCGCTACGAACGCCGCCACAAAAGTCTCTTCGCGAGATATACGTAGGAGGGAGCAATATACTGCTTGACTCCTCGGTGAAGGTATGTTCTCGAAACTTCAACAAAAGCCCGTACCGAGCTACTGAGCGTCTCTCCTGCAGAGTCTTCCACTGGAGTTTATCTATCATCTCCGTAACGCTTTCGCGATTACTAAATGATCCAGTAACGAAGCGCACTGCTCTCCGTTGGATCTTCTCTATCTCTTCTATCAACCCTATCTGGTACGGATCCCACACTGCTGAGCAGTATTCAAGCAGTGGGCGAACAAGCGTGCTGTAACCTACTTCCTTTGTTTTCGGACTGCATTTCCTTAGGATTCTTCCAATGAATCTCAGCCTGGCATCTGCTTTACCGACGATTAACTTTATATGATCATTCCATTTTAAATCACTCCTAATGCGTACTCCCAGATAATTTATGGAATTAACTGCTTCTAGTTGCTGACCTGCTATTTTGTAGCTGAATGATAAGGGATCTATCTATCTATGTATTCGCAGCAAATTACACTTGTCTACATTGAGATTCAATTGCCATTCCCTGCACCATGCGTCAATTCGCTGCAGATCCTCCTGCATTTCAGTACAATTTTCCATTGTTACAACCTCTCGATACACCACAGCATCATCTGCAAAAAGCCTCGGTGAACTTCCGATGACTTCCACCAGGTCATTTATGTATATCATCCGGTGATATAGCACATTTTCATCCACAATTCCATCTTTGTTTGGTAACATGAAGGTCATGAATTGCTGCAAATGGTCTCTAAGTTGCCGAACAAAACCAGGACGCAGACCATTCCATGTAAACACAGCCCACTCCGTTATGGAGCCACCACGAGCTCGCACAGTGACGTGGGGTCTGCGGCACACTCGAATCCTACCATCAGCTCATACTAACTGGAATGGGGACTCGTCTACCAGGCCACGGTTTTCCAGTCGTCCGACCCATTCGGTCACGAGTCCAGCAGAGGCGAGGCGGGCGATGTCGTGCTGTCAGCAAAGGCACTCGCGTCAGTCGTCTGCTGAGGTGGCAGATTTAGCCGCACTGTCTTAACGGATACGTGCGTCGTACGTCCCACATCGATTTCTGCTCTTATTCCAAGAAGTGTTGCTTGTCTACTAGCACCGACAACTACGCAAACGATGTTAAGTGAAGGCCGTCGACCACTACCTTGTCCGTGGTGAGACGTAATTCCTGAAATTTGGTGTTCTCTTCGTACTCTTGACACTGCGGATTTGAATTCCAAAAAGGTTCCCGAAATGGAATGACCTATGCATCTAGCTCCAACTACCATTCCAAGTTCAGAGTGTTGTGGGTTGGCAGGAGAGCCAACACCGGGATACAAGAGGAAGCCGAAAGGCACGCGATTTAGCTCGCGCAGGCTGGCGTGAGGTCTGGAACAGGACAAGGAAATTAGACTTTAGAAAAAACGGACGTAGCTGGTGGAATACTTAACTTTAATCCATTAATGGTGAACGTCGGTTTGACGGTACATGCATCACAAGATCAATAGCAACTGAACATGGCGCCTTGCTAGGTCGTAGTAAATGACGTAGCTGAAGGCTATGCTAACTATCGTCTCGGCAAATGAGAGCGTATTTTGTCAGTGAACCATCGCCAGCAAAGTCGGTTGTACAACTAGGGCGAGTGCTAGGAAGTCTCTCTAGACCTGCCGTGTGGCGGCGCTCGGTCTGCAATCACTGATAGTGGCGACACGCGGGTCCGACGTATACTACCGGACCGCGGCCGATTTAAAGGCTACCACCTAGCAAGTGTGGTGTCTGACGGTGACACCACACAGAGTCTGTTAATTCGCGTCGTGCGGCCGTAATGACGTGGGAAACCTTTTCACATGAATGACAGTCAGTTTGGTCTCCCACCACTGTGCAGGGCATCTCCAGACGCGTCTTTCTTGGAATCTACATCTAAATCTAAATCTACAACTACATACATACTCAGCAATCCACCATACGGTGCGTGGCGGAGGGTACCTCGCACCACAACTAGCATCTTCTCTCCCTGTTCCACTCCCAAACAGAACGAGGGAAAAATGACTGCCTATATGCCTCTGTACGAGCTCTAATCTCTCTTATTTTATCTTTGTGGTCATTCCGAGCAATGTAAGTTGGCGGCAGTAAAATTGTACTGCAGTCAGCCTCAAATGCTGGTTCTCTAAATTTCCTCAGTAGCGATTCACGAAAAGAACGCCTCCTCTCCTCTAGAGACTCCCACCGGAGTTCCTGAAGCATTTCCGTAACACTCGCGTGATGATCAAACCTACCAGTAACAAATCTAGCAGTCCGCCTCTGAATTGCTTCTATGTCCTCCCTCAATCCGACCTGATACGGATCCCAAACGCTCGAGCAGTACTCAAGAATAGGTCGTATTAGTGTTTTATAAGCGGTCTCCTTTACAGATGAACCACATCTTCCCCAAAATTCTACCGATGAACCGAAGACGACTATCCGCCTTCCCCACAACTGCCATTACATGCTTGTCCCACTTCATATCGCTCAGCAGTCTTACGCCCAAATATTTAATCGACGTGACTGTGTCGAGCGCTACACTGCTAATGGAGTATTCAAACATTACATGAGTCTTTTTCCTATTCATCTGCATTAATTTACATTTATCTATATTTAGAGTATGTTGCCATTCTTTACACCAATCACAAATCCTGTCCAAGTCTTCTTGCATCCTCCTACAGTCACTCAACGACGATACCTTCCCGTACACCACAGCATCATCAGCAAACAGTCGCACATTGCCATCCACTCTATCCAAAAGATCATTTATGTAGATAGACAACAACAGCGGACCTATCACACTTCCCTGGGGCACTCCTGATGATATCCTCACCTCAGATGAACACTCACCATCGAGGACAACGTACTGCGTTCTATTACTTAGGACGTCTTCGAGCCACTCACATACTTGGGAACCAATCCCATATGCTCGTACTTAGTTAGGAGTCTGCAGTGGGGCACCGAGTCAAACGCTTTCCGGGAGTCAAGGAATATGGCATCCGTCTGATACCCTTCATCCACGGTTCGCAAGATGATATGTGAAAAATGGGCGAGTTGTGTTTTGCAGGAGCGATGCTTTCTAAAGCCGTGCTGATGCATGGACAGCAACTTCTCTGTCTCAAGGAAATTCATTATATTCGAACTGAGAATATGTTCGAGAATCCGATATTAAGGATATTGGTCTGTAATTTTGAGGATCCATCCTTCTATCCCTCTTATATACAGGCGTCACATGCGCTTTTTTCCAGCCGCTTGGGACTTTACGTTGGGAAAGAGATTCGCGATAAATGCAAGCTAAGTAAGGAGCCAATGCGGTAGAATACTCTCTGTAAACCCGAATTGGAATCCCATTCAGCTGCTTCACAACCCCAAGAGTGGAACCTGTGGTGCCACATCTTTTCAAAGGAGGACTCCTTTGGTTGTTATCCATGACACCATAACAGCACAGCGGTAAGTCAACGATATTCTACGCCCGGTTTTGTCGTCATTCATGGCAAGCCATCCTGGGTCCACGTTTCAGCAAGAAAATGCCCGTCCCCACACGGCCAGAGGTTCTACTGTTTATCTTGGTACATGCCAAACCCGACCTTGGACAGAAAGGTCGCCAGATCTCTTCACAACTGAGAACGTTTGGAGGATTCTGGGCAGGATACTCCAACCAGCTCGGCATTTTGACACTGTAACGCGCCAGTTGGACATAATTTGACACGATACGCCTCAGGAGGGCATCCAATATCTCTGTCGTTCAGTCTCTCTCCGAATAAGTACTTGCATAAGGACCAGAGGGGTACCGACGCGTTATTGAGTTGTTCAATTTGTGAGGCTGTTTCCCTTCAGTAAATCATCCAGTTCTTCTGAAATTATAAAGTAATATTTGTACCATAATACAACACATCTCTTGCCAAAGACTATTATGCAGTAAAGCGTAGTATCTGTCATATTCATGTTCTTTGTAAAAACATCGAATGTTTACATCCTGTGAGCCAGGGTAAAACCAAATGTAGCTACATTCTGTGTTTGTTTGTGTACATAGCTCAGTAATGCACATTACAAGAAGCAATCTGATGTGAATACCACACGGCAGTGCACTGTAAGTACCTACGACATAAAAACCTTTCGGGTTCGTAAATGTTGCGACACCGATTACCAAATTTCGGTCATTTCCACCAGCACTGCATCTAGCTACACTCGGTCCACAACATAATGTTCTTGTAACACATCCATCTGAAGATGAAGCTGCAGTGGCTCGGAAACGTGTCCATGGTTGAATAAATCGTAAAAAAGCGACTGGTTGCGTATTTACTACCAGATAAATTCCAATTTAAATCACAGTCGCAGTTCATCATCCACAATTAAGATACTGAAAATGCTTTTCTAGCTGTTGGAAATCTCTATGTTATATCCTTTCCATTTTGGAGGTAGCATCGCCTGATTTAATCCGACTGCGTCTCACAACGAGCTTCAATTAATACTGATTAGAGTGCCAGGAAATGTAGCAAAAAACAGCGACTGTAGCGTCTGCCTTGGGCAGAAGAAAAGTTACACCCAGGCAAACGGGACTGTTACAAGCCGCTGTTTAATCAATCCGTAAATGAGCTCTTCAAACGCACATTATAAACTGTGTCATTACACGGAGTGGCGATATGAGGAGTTAATGACGTTTTATTGACGCTTTTTTGCATGATGGGAAAAGCACAAGACCGGTTTTGTCGATAATCGCGGTCTTAAATTTTCTATCTCGGGCAAAAAGGCATTAGCGAGACGGTGGCCCGAAGCCAAGTCTGAATGAGGGACCATTAGGCGCAGCTGCCGGGACGGAAGATGGAAGCTTCGAGAGAGATTTTAGTGGCTGTGCCGCATCGCTGGATGGCATCTTGTGCGCAAGCCCTTTGACGTCACAGCTAGTCGCACTCCTGTGGTGCAGACTGTATTATAGGTGGCGAAAATGAACTGTTTGACTACAGAAACTGTCGTAATGCTAGCACTGTGGATCAATATTTATGAAGTAAATGCTAGAGACAACGAAGGTAAGCAGTAATTGAGAAGAGTCTGAGGTAGATTTTTAGCCAATCCACCGTGTTATTCGATCTGTACATTGAGCAGGTGTGTAAATTCTACTTCTCGACTGCCTGCCCTGCCTGCCCTGCCTTCACCGCAACTATGACAGCAGCATCAGAGGCACGGGAGCGGACGTGTAGTGAAGCACAGTGGTTAAAAAAAAGCAAGCCAGCTTGGGTTTCCACAAATCTGGTAAGCTTCGCTACAATAATTCAGCCTGCTGCACCTCAGAACAGGTTTTAGTGACAGCGGATGTCACTAAAACCTGATTACGAGCTCAACAAAATTTTTCTGCGTTTACCCATTATTGTTGTGCATGTGTGTGTATGTGTATTGAAGCGGGTACCTAGCAACGATCGAGAGGCTTCGTCCCACAGTAGCCCTCAGTGGTTCACAACCCCACAAAAGACCACAGCAGTCCACCCACCCCACCGCCGCCCCGCACCGAACCCAGGGTTATTATGCGGTTCGGCCCCCAGTGGACCTCCTTACCCCCCACCAACCCCTCACCCCCCATCCAGAAACGTCTCACGCCAGACGAGCGTAACCTCAAATGTTTGCGTGGTAGAGTAATCATAGTTTATGCATACGCGAAGGCAGAGTTTGCGCAGCAATCGCCGATATAGTGTAACTGAGGCGGAATAAGGGGAATCAGCCTGCATTCGCCGAGGCAGATGGAAAACCGCCTTAAAAACCGTCTACAGACTGGCCGGCACACACCGGACCTCGACACTAATCCGCCGGGCGGATTCGTGCCGGGGACCGTCACGTCTTCCCGCTCGGAAAGCAGTGCGTTAGATCGCGCGGCTAGCCGGGCGGGCGTTGTGGTGGATGCTCTCCATCGAAAAACTCTCCTAAACAATTCCTACACCACTCACGACTTCATTTCCATTTCGACAAGCAGTCTTGGTACGCATCTTGCACCATCGCGCGAAGCGCCGTCTGCGATTTTTCTTTCTATCGTTGCAAATCTTCGTCCTTTCAACAGGGTTTTCAACTCTGGAAATAGAAAAAGGTACAGAGGGGCCAGGTCTGGGGAAGACGGAGGATGAGACAGCACAGTAATTTCGTTTTCTGTACAATAGTCACGCACCAACAGGGATGAATGTACGGGTGCGTTATCCTGAGGCAAGAGTAATGAATTGTCTCGCCACATTTCGGGCCGTTTGCTCCTCACATTTTCTCGCAGGCTTCACAACACGTCCCGATAGTACCATCGATTAACAGTTCGTCCCTGTTTCACGAGATCATGTTCAACCAGTCTTTCAGAGTCAAACATGTGACCTGATATGGCGAGCTTTTTTGGTCCTGGGGAACCTTACCCAGTCCACTGTGAAGACTGAAAGGCGCTCTCTGCATCACAACCATAGACCCACGTCTCATCATCAGTTATGATTCTCACAAGGAAAATCTCATTTGCGCGATCCAAAATCTCTTCACAGATTGCGAGACGAAGGTACTTCTGACACATGGGACGAACTTGGCGGCAACACGATGCATTCCAAGATGCTGTGTCAGGATATCATGATATGATCCAACTGAAATACTACATTCTTCTGCAATCTCTCGGACAGTCGGTCTTCGATTCTCCCCCACAATTTCTTTGACGTTTCTGACATGAGCGTCGTCTGTAGACGTGAAAGGGCGTTGTGAACGAGGGTCGCCTTTAACATCCGTCCGGCCATTTTTAAACCGTGTGAGCCGTTCGTAACACCGAGTACGGCTTAAGCACTCATCACCGCCGGCCGAAGTGGCCGTGCGGTTCTAGGCACTGCAGTCTGGAACCGCGAGACCGCTACGGTCGCAGGTTCGAATCCTGCCTCGGGCATGGATGTGTGTGATGTCCTTAGGTTAGTTAGGTTTAACTAATTCTACGATCTAGGGGACTAACGACCTCAGAAGTTGAGTCCCATAGTGCTCAGAGCCATTTGAACCATTTCACGCATCACCTTACGCTTTCTGCATCATTTCGTGTGTCTCTGTAAAGGTTTACTCGAGTTACACGCAGAATTTAATGCAGAGCGTTGCTCCTCTAAATCTGCCAACTCGAAATTCACAAACACTGCGATACAACCTTCTGCTCAATACGGCACTGAATAATAACTAACAGACACACAACAATGAAACTTCAGGCAGTTATACATCGAACATATGCTCGTGCAGGGATGCCAACCGCATTTCGCTTTAACACACCACTGGCGCGAAATTATGAATGTTCCGGAATTTTTAGATGCCTGTGTAGGTACTTTCACTGCAGCTCATTTATCATAACACTGGGAGAAGCAAAACGAACAATCCAGACTTCAAGGATATTGAGAAGAAATTAAAAATTGGGGAATATGGACTAAACAAGAAAGAGAGCCCAACTGTAGCAGGGAAAAAACCGTCGCCTATTTGTGAGGCAGCTTCAGATAAATAGGCACGTGTCTCGCAATGCAAACTAAACGCTCATTCGGGACACTGGAGAGTTCGACATGTTTGTTAATTTGACCATAAGTTTCATAACTCCATAAATATTTTGAAAGAGAACAAAAACCGGTTCAAATGGCTCTGAGCACTATACGACATGCTACAGATGCGGAATTTAACCGACAGGAAGAAAATGTTATGATGTGCAAATGATTAGCTTTTCAGAGCATTCACACAAGGTTGGCGCCGGTGGCGACACCTACAACGTGCTGACATGAGGAAAGTTTCCAACCGATTTCTCATACACAAACAGCAGTTGAGCGGCGTTGCCTGGTGAAACGTTGTTGTGATGCCTCGTGTAAGGAGGAGAAATGCGTACCATCACGTTTCCGACTTTGATAAAGGTCGGATTGTAGCCTATCGCGATTGCGGTTTATCGTATTGCCACACTGCTGCTCTCGTTGGTCGAGGTCCAATGACTGTTAGCAGAATATGGAATCGGTGGGTTCGGGAGGGTAATACGGAACGCCGTGCTGGATCCCAATGGCCTCGTATCTCTAGCAGTCGAGATGATAGACATCTTATCCGCATGGCTGTAACGGATCGTGCAGCCACGTCTCGATCCCTGAGTCAACAGATGGGGACGTTTGCAAGACAACAACCATCTGCACGAACAGTTCGACGACATTTGCAGCTGCATGGACTATCAGCTCGGAGACCATGGCTGCGGGTACCCTTGACGTTGCATCACAGACAGGAGCGCCCGCGATACTGTACTCGACGACGAACCTGGGTGCACGAATGGCAAAACGTCGTTTTTTCGGATGAATCCAGGTTCTCTTTACAGCATCATGATGGTCGCATCCGTGTTTGGCGACATTGCGGTGAACGCACATTAGAGGCGTGTATTCGTCATCGCCATACTGGCGTATCACCTGGCGTGATGGTATGGGGTGCCATCGGTTACACGTCTCGGTCATCTCTTGTTCGGATTGACGGCACTTTGAACAGTGGACGTTACAGTTCAGATGTGTTACGACCCGTGGCTCTAACCTTCATTCCATCCCTGCGAAACCCTACATTTCAGCAGGATAATGCACGACCGCCTGTTGCAGGTCCTGTACGGGCCTTTCTGGATACAGAAAATGTTTGACTGCTGCCCTCCCCAGCACATTCTCCAGATCTCTCACCAATTGAAAAGTCTGGTCAATGGTGGCCGAGCAACTGGCTGTCACAATACGCCAGTCACTACTCTTGATAAACTGTGGTATCGTGTTGAAGCTGAATAGGAAGCTGTACCTGTACACGTCATCCAAGCTCTGTTTGACTCAATGCCCAGGCGTATCAAGGCCGTTATTACGGCCAGAGGTGGTTGTTCCGGGTAGTGATTTCTCAGGGTCTATGCACCCAAATTGCGTGAAAATGCAATCACATGTCAGTTCTAGTATAATATACTTGTCCAATGAATACTCGTTTATCATCTGCATTTCTTCTTGGTGTAGCAATTTTAATAGGCAGTAGTGTATTTTAGCTACATTTCTCATAGTTTCGAACAGCTTGCACCACTTTACGTTGTCGGACGCTTTTTTCAGGTCGACAGATCCTCTCTCCTGTGCCTTTAACAGTCGAATTCTAATAACCTAACGTTACCATGCTTGTTTTTGATTTTTCTATATTTGGGTCAGTGCTCAGGACGATCATTTATTTGTCGATTTCTTCACATCTAACCTGCAGCCATTTGACCTTGGCTGTCCCACTCACTATTTATTTCATTCCGAAAGTATTTCTGTTGCTGTGTTTATGTCTTTACCTGAGCATTTCTGTATTTATTATTTACTGATTTTTCCGTCGGTGCTTTGCAGAATATAATAATAATATTAGAGAGGGAAACACTTCCTAATGTCCTGAAAAACTGTATTTATTTTCTCATGAACGGACTTTCGGCTTCTCAGGCCATCTTGTCACCTGGAGTCGCCCTGAGAAGCCGAAAGTTGTTTCGTGGGAAAATAAATGCAGTTTTTCAGGACATTAGGAAGTCTTTTCCTCTTCAGTATTTCTGTTATTTCCTTCTCTCGTCGATCAATGGAAGTATTTCCTTTGTTACCCAAGGTATCGTCGCTGTTAACTTCATTGTAGTTATGCTTTTCCGTCCAAAATTTAATTTTCTGTTAAATGATTAAAAAGCGATGATGATGAAAATTCTGTTTTTTAGTTTTATTTTTGATTATCGCTACACTTCCATTTAATGGATACCGCTTAAGAGTTCTAGTGTGTAATTCTATTATGTAACAGTTCTATCATTTCGCTGTAACAGATTTTTTAAAAATTTAGTACATTTCTATTTTTAGATGAAATAGTCTGTAAATTTTAACTCTCAAATTTTATGATCATTTTCATAATTTTACTTAAACTTTCACTTCGTTTGGTTATATGGCGTACAATCTTTTTACATCCTAATGTGGTACAACTTTATTTGCGAGTGGTAAGATTTCGTTAAAAACTGCTTCTTGTCGACTATTCTAAACATCACAGTACCTTCTTCGTGCTTTCTTCTATATTTCATATACATTATACACGATGTAACAAAAAGTTGTGGCGAAACTTACAGCAAACATTCCTCATCCATACACGACTTAAATTTGTTGTACGAAATCGTTCCGGAAATGTTTAATTTGCATGCTACTGTTCTTATTCTACTTCTCTGCATAATTACATTAATCATTGTAAACAGACAGAAACAAAAAGTAATAGCGTTATGTGAATCGTTTTCTTGCATGAAATGTTCAGAACAACCTCTCAGTTATATGTGGTTAGAATGTTAGGAAGCTGTAATTCTGCGATTCACCGTTAGTGTTTTTTGTTCGAATGGAAAGAAGGTACGTTAAAGTGTGGCTCACTTCAGTGCTTGTCTTGACATCCGACTAATCCCCTCGCTGTAGCACGTAGCATCATCTGTTCAGTGTTCACAACAGATTTCGTTTCCGGTACAATGCCATGAAAGTGTAAACAAGTACGGAGATGGCAGATGTCCATTTCCTGCACGGATTAGCAGATGGTAATGGCCATGGTGCCCAACGTTGGGATCGAGAGACATTTCCAGGACGCCGACGTCTCGATAGGATGACGTTTGAAATAACTGATCATAATTTTAGGGACCAAGGGACGTTAAAGCTTATTACTCAAGAATGGGGGAGTCCTGGAAGGAGTAGGACACCTCAGCAGGAGCGGGGAGGTCTATGAGCTGAGGATGACACGGCGGCCGGTCAGTACCGTTGCGGCCTCCATGGCTTGTTCGGGAGTAGATATATTAGATACAGCTATTCGGTTGATTGATAGTGGTAGCTGTAACATCTGCTCCATTTTGAAGAAATTTTGTGTGATGAATACCGCAATCATGTCAACATAGTGTGTGTGATATAGTTACTATCGAATAGGGCTTGTATCACCAGGTTCTTTGAAGAGCAGAAAATGAAGGTCTTAACTGTTGAAACCGGTCTTCGGGAATAAATAGATTAGAATGCGATCTTGGCTATCAAAAGATGCTTTGTAGAAAATACGGATCATTCCCACCAATCTCTAATTATGAGAAATTTCAGCCTGCTCTGGTTTTTGGTTGATAATTTCTTTCCTCGTCTTCACTATCATGTCTTCTGTCACCTCTTTTACTTCAACTCGTATTCGTAGTGAAAGAGTTTGCTCATCGGCTATGGCGGAATGAACACATTGCCGCTAACATAACACGACAAAAAAAATTGAGAGGGGTTATTCCTGACGAACTTGGAGGCCTGGATGTGGGATCGTCTCTACTGATCCATCTGTGTGGGAAGCTTTCATCCAGAAGCTGGCGAACAAATAACCCCCATCGCGGTGATGCAGTATCTTGTTGAAACACGAGCCACGGTTGAAATTCCTGTAAGAGAGCTGTCACAGTATATCTAGACGTACGAGGGTAAGTCACAAAGAGAAGAAACTTTTGCCCTGTGGCTTGATAACACTGCTAGTATCAAGGGCAGAAGTATTGTCGTCTGCAACAATACTATACAACGGTCACTCTTATTCCCGAGGTAGTACTCGTATTGTAGCAGACTGTGAAACATGGGCGGCCGGCCCATTGTCGGTCTGCACCAACGAGGAAATGAGGACAGTGATTTGCTTTTTGTTTGCGGAAGGACGAATGCAAGCGCAGTATAGTGACAGCCGTTTATCGTGAAGCAAGGTCTACGAATGGACAGAGCGCTTCAAAGAGTGAAGGACTTCCAGAATGAGATTTTCACTCTGCAGCGGAGTGTGCGCTGATATGAAACTTCCTGGCAGATTAAAACTGTGTGCCCGACCGAGACTCGAACTCGGGACCTTTGCCTTTCGCGGGCAAGTGCTCTACCAACTGAGCTACCGAACCACGACTCACGCCCGGTACTCACAGCTTTACTTCTGCCAGTACCTCGTCTCCTACCTTCCAAACTTTACAGAAGCTCTCCTGCGGACCTTGCAGAGCTAGCACTCCTGAATGAAGAAGTTTGGAAGGTAGGGGACGAGGTACTGGCAGAAGTAAAGCTGTGAGTACCGGGCGTGAGTCGTGCTTCGGTAGCTCAGTTGGTAGAGCACTTGCCCGCGAAAGGCAAAGGTCCCGAGTTCGAGTCTCGGTCGGGCACACAGTTTTAATCTGCCAGGAAGTTTCATATCAGCGCACACTCCGCTGCAGAGTGAAAATCTCATTCTGGAAACATCCCCCAGGCTGTGGCTAAGCCATGTCTCCACAATATCCTTTCTTTCAGGAGTGCTAGTTCTGCAAGGTTTGCAGGAGAGCTTCTGTAAAGTTTGGAAGGTAGGAGACGAAGTACTGGCAGAAGTAAAGCTGTGAGTATCCGGCGTGAGTCGTGCTTCGGTAGCTCAGTTGGTAGAGCACTTGCCCGCGAAAGGCAAAGGTCGCGAGTTCGAGTCTCGGTCGGGCACACAGTGTTAATCTGCCAGGAAGTTTCAGTGAAGGACTTCTCTATGTGACGACGAAAGATCTGGCCGGCCATCGACGTGAACTACTGAGGACGATTTAGAAGTCGTTGAGGGCATGGTGATGGAAAACAGAAGAATCACAATGGAAGAAATCGACAATACTTTACGCATGAGTCATGGTTCAGCGTATTCCATCTTAAACGAAAATCTAAATTTTCGGAAAGTGTGTGCATGGTGCGTACCGAAAGAATTATCAATGCGAGTCGTGGCGCCTTATATCGCTCCTGTCTAGAGCCTGTGAATCGGGAAAATGCCTCATGCATGCACAGTGACAGATGTTCTGAACCGAGTTCAGTCGTGTACGTAGTTCTAATTTTCATCTGCTAGAGACCATCAGTGCACAGAGACATTAAAGAAACAGGTCAAGAGAATGTTTTTGTGAATTGTTCTGTTTATTTATTGAAGGCTTTTTTGTTTATTTATGTTTGCACAGTTTTGTATATGCGTTTACTAGTGTGAATGATGCGTGAATGTGGTCTAAAGTAAATATGTAGATTATTGTTCTACTGATGAACGCAGTACAGACTAGTGTGAGAAAGTTTTAAGACAGTGTGAATGCAAACGACGGGGAATTTTGTATCATAATATGTTAAGTAAGTTTATGGTAAAGGGAACGCTAATTGTAGTGCAAATGAGAATAGCTAATGACGAAAAGTATACACAAAATATCAGAATGTTAAATATTTATTTCGGGAGAAAGTACAGTTCGAAAGTGTGTTATTTGTTTATTTGTTAGTCATGAAAAGCGCTGACTAACGTAGGAGAATAATGTTTTTCTATTGGCCTTAAAGAAAACTGAGCAATCAGAACGGAGTACTCTACGCACGTCTTTTCTCTTGAAGATATAGAATGCTTACAGCAGTGTAAAGAGGTAAGGTTGTGTGTAGTATGAGCTCAGAAGGAAGTTATAATCTGCCGGTTTTAGTTGTGCTACATGTTTCAAAAGTGCTTTAAAGTGAAGGCATATATATTCCGGTGTGCTTTTTTTTTTAGAAAGTACGGATTTTTTAAGTAATTTTGTGTCTGACGAAAGACAGTAATTCCGCGTGTCATATTGAGCAGACCGGTGACTAAAAACTTGATTACACTAGACATCGATAAACATAATTGTACGGCGAACATTTTCATTTAAGAACAATGCGTGCTTAGCAGCTGTTCAGATTTCGGGAAATATGTTACCATAAAGGGTTTGTGCGTGGCTGTGTTAAGATTAGCTCGGGCTTGGCAATGATCCTCAGTTCCAACCAGTCCTTCCGAAGTTCAACAACGCACTTGGTTCCTGTCTTCCCCCTTCTCCTCCCTGTTGTTTCCCACACACTCTTCGTCATTCTGTCGATACTCATTGTAACTATATGTCCAGCAAACCTTGCCCTTTTCAGTCTGATTTCCCCGGATATTGTTCTCATGTTCCTGTACATAGGTCTTCGCATCCACCTCTCTCCACCTCTTTTTGGGACCTAGTATTATTCTCAGTATTTTTCTCTCTTCTTTCTGTAGTTGTTCTGCCCCATTTATTCCTAGTGTCATCGTCTCAGCAGCATATAATACTGCATTCCCCACCGTTTTAGTGGCTTATCTTTGCCTCTGTGGATATATTCTTTTTATTGTATATGTCTCTCGTCATGCAGAAGGCTGACCTCATATTCTTTATCCTCCCTGTTTGTCCTCCATTTGGACAGTGCCTTCCGGTGTTTCCCACTCTGCAGTGGTATTTAATGTCTTTGTCTTGTTACAGGCGTTTATTGCTCTCCACTGCCTGATCACTTCGTCCAGTGCTATACTGAACAACAATGGAGACAACCCATCTCCCTGTTTAACACCACTCTTGATCTCAAATTCTTCTGACTTTCATTCAAAAGTAAGACCTTTTCCCGATTCTTAGAACAGTTACGTTGTATGCACCCTGGTGCGAGTCACAGTACGGTAGGTTTCAGCTCGGCTTTCCTACCGGCGATCTGCTGCAACGAGTTCACAGGTAGACGCAGGTAAAAAGGATGAAAGGAAGCGCGCCGCCGCAAATGCAGCATACAGCACAAAGGATGGACATCTTTCTTTAACATCTGGTCTGTTATCATCGCGAGAGAGATGCTTTTTTACAGCAAATCGTTACTGCAGACGACACGCGGGTGCAACATCACGAACCGGGATGTAAGGCTGCGAGCTTGGTTCGGATACACCCACCATCACCAAAAGTTAAAAAATTTAAACGTCCACAATTAGCTGGTAAGAATATGCTAACACTATCCTGGGACATGAAGGGGTAGTAGCCGTTCATTTCACGCCAAGAAGCGAAACTGTGGACACTGAGAACTACTGTTGTTGCGGACTAAACTGGAACCTGCAATAAGAACCAAACATCGCAGAAAACTGCGAAAACATTTCATCCTGCATCAAGACAACGCTCGGCCACGATCTGCCAAACGGACAGCGGAAACCTGGATGTGACTATTCGAAATGATCTCAAATGGAATGATAAGATTACACAAGTAACGGGTAAGGCAAACTCTAGATTGCAGTTTATTGGTATAATCTTGAAGAGATGCAGTCCTTCAACAAAGGAAATAGCTTACAATACATTAGTTCGTCCAGTCTTAGAGTATTGTTCGTCTGTATGGGACCCTTACCAGTTGGGTCTGATTCAAGAGATTGAGAAGGTCCAAAGAAGAGCGGCAAGATTCGTGAATGGTACATTTATCCATCGCGAGAGCGTTTCAAATCTCGTGGAACACACTTGCAGATAGACGGAGCGCTAAACGGAAGGGGCTGCTCACTAAATTCCGAAATCCGATCTTCAACGAGGATGTAGAGCATATATTATTACCACCAACTTTCAAATCGCGCAATGATCACCATTCAAAGATAAGGGAAATTAGAGCTCGAACTGAGGCATTCAGACAGTCGTTTTTCCCTCGCGCGATCCGCGAGTGGAACAGAGGGAGGGAAATATGACGTTGGCGCGAATTGTGCCCTCCGCCACACACCGGTTGGTGGCTAGCGGAGTATATATGTAGATGTACATGTAGATGTAGAACTTGGCTCCAAGCTATTTCCCATGTTTGGACCATTGAAGGAAGCGCTTAGGGGAAGAAGACTTGCAACCGATGCAGCAGTCATTGATGCGGTTCAAAACTGGTTACTGGCGCAACCAAAAAACTTGTGAATCGTTGGACAAAGTTCGCTGATGTGCCGGGAGGTTACATAGAAAAATAATGGATATTTCAGTTTTCTATCACTAGAATATATATCCCTCTTTTGACTTCCCGTCGTATACCCACGAAAACGTAAAGTATTTAGCTGCGAGACGTAAGAAACCGCATAGCTTTATCGACCAGAGCTTCTTGGATATAAAGTTATGTAATCAGGGAAAGATATTATGTTTACCCTGCACCTCCTATAAGAGACGGCCCTTGCGCAAAGAAAATTTACGCACCGCCATGGACTTTAACGTTCGCAGAACTGACATGTAAATACAGAGAAAGACACCGTCCGGATTGGTTCCAGACGTGAGATTAATAGGAGCTCAAAGCTTACCAAGGAGGGTGCAGCGGTGAGAGTTGAAACGGGTTGGAATGAAAGCAGACAGAGAGAACTTGAGGGTTCTCCAACCGGCCTTCTCGTCAAATAATTCCGACATGGAGCAGGTAAGTGAAATTTCATAAGCTCCCTCCCACCTGCCTCCCCTTTTTTTTTTTTTCAAACGAAGTGCTTCAAAGTGGCTCTCACGAAAATGTAATGGTAAATACGACTCCATTTACATGAAATCGAAAGCTTCTTTTTTTTTCACGACAGGAGTGCGATCGAAGCTTTAATATCGCGACCTGCTTTCCGTAGTTAATACCTCCAGCCGGAAACATTAATTACCAGCGCGAGCGGAAAGGAATAACGGAATTCTCACAGCAGCGCGGCTGTATTAAAATGATATTGAAAGTCAAGCATCTCATTCAGCCAGATTAAGCGACGTGCTGTACAACTCCAATATCAGCGCAGTTTATCGCTCCTTCAATGTACTTGCAAGGGAATTTTGTTCTTTTTCAAACACGTCCACGTTCTCTCTCAATTCCTTCCTCCGACAAATAAGCCAATCTCAATGACAAAGGGAAAAATTTCATCACTTACTTTCGTCACGTTTACCGCAGAGGAACTTTGGGAGCGGCATTTCACTCAGTAAGACACAAACGCTTATTAGTAAGCGTATCTCACATGTTAAGCGAAATTTGTGATTGGAGTTAGGGTTCCCAGGCAGCAAGGACACAGAATCAATTCTTGGTTCGACAGACGTAGAAGTATCTTCAGGCATGCCTCAGGGAACGGTGTTAGTGTTAGGACCAATGCTGCTTATGCACTATTCAGAGTCTCCCCGGAGGAATGGAGGGTATTTACAGAAATGACAGAGACGTTCATTTGAAGCAGAGAACTGCATACGGACATATGTCCTATTCAGAATGGTTTAAAACATAAAACACATTTAATGTACACACACTGTGATGAAGTTATTAGAATAGCGATATTCACGTACGCTGATAACGGTAGTATCGTAAGTAGGCTGTTTAGGTTTTTATTTTGGTAACGCCACGTAGCGCTCTGTATGAAAATCACTGGCTGTGCTGTGTGCAGCGTTGCGCAGTTGGGGGTGAGCCGCCAGCAGTGGTCGATGTGGGGAGAGAGATGGCGGAGTTTTGAGAGCGGATGATCTGGACGTGTGTCCATCAGAGACAGTAAATTTGTAAGACTGGATGTCATGAGCTGATATACGTATAATGACTTTTGAAAACTATTAACGTAAATACATTGTTTGTTCTGCATGAAAATCTTTCATTTGCCGACTATGCCTGTCAGTAGTTAGTGCCTTCAGTAGTTAGAATCTTTTATTTAGCTGGCAGTATTGGCGCTCGCTGTATTGCAGTAGTTCGAGTAACGAAGATTTCTGTGAGGTAAGTGATTCATGAAAGGTATAGTTTATTGTTAGTCAGGGCCATTCTTTTGTAGGGATTATTAAAAGTCAGATTTCGTTGCGCTAAAAATATTGTGTGTCAGTTTAGTGCCGGCCGCGGTGGCCGTGCGGTTATAGGCGCTACAGTCCGGAACCTCGGAGCCGCTACGGTCGCAGGTTCGAATCCTGCTTTGGGCATGGATGTGCGTGATGCCCTTAGGTTAGTTAGGCTTAAGTAGTTCTAAGGTCTAGGGGACTGATGACCTAAGATGTTAAGTCCCATAGTGCTCAGAGCCATTTCAACCATTTTGTCAGTTTAGTGATGATCAGAATAAGTAAAGAGAGAAGGGTCTGAGTACGTTCAGTTTTGCTCAGCTGTTTGAAAATTAAATAACATAAGGGGTTTACCAGCACAGTAATTCATAAATTTTTCTAAGGGGTCGTTTCAGTATCGTGTACACAAGGTACAAAAAGCGGAACTGTCGTTTGTAATCAGGTGATTCGTGTGAAAACGTATCCGACGCGAAGCCACGACGAGAATTAACAGATTCTGAACCCGGAATGGTAGTTCGAACTCGACGCATGGGACATTCCATTTCGGAAATCGTTAGGGAATTGAATATTCCGAGATCCACAGGGTCCAGTGTGTGCCGAGAACACTAAATTTCAGGCATTACCAGTCATCACAGATAAGGCAGTGGCCAATGGCATTCACTTGACATCCAAGAGCAGGGGCGTTAGCCTAGACTTGTCAGTGCTAACAGACAAGCAACTGTACGAAACCGTATCTGTTAGGACATTACGGCGATATCTGGAGTTAGTGGGCTATGGCAGCGGACGACAGACGCGACTGCCTTTGCTTCAGCACGATATCGCTTGTTGTGCCTCTCCTGAACTCGTGACCGTATCGTTTCGATCCTACACGACTGCAAAACGATGGCCGATTTCAGTTGGTAAGAGCTGATGGTACGATCCGACTGTGGCCCACTGCTCCACGAAGCTAGACCCAACTTGCCAACAGGGCACTGCGCAGGCTGGTGGAGGCTCCATAATCACGAGTGCTGTGTCTACATGAACTGGACTTGATACTCTGGTCCAAATGAACTGACTATTGGACGCGCGGTCTAAGGCCCTGCACTCATGGACTGTGCGGCTGGTCACGGCGGAGGTCCGAGTCCTTCCTCGGGCATGGGTGTGTGTGTGTGTTTGTCCTTCGGATAATTTAGGTTAAGTAGTGTGTAACCTTAGGGACTGACGACATTAGCAGTTAAGTCCCATAAGATTTCACACACATTTGAACATTTTTTTAAACTGATTATTGACCGGAAATGATTACGTTCTGTTCCTTGGAGTGAATTTACAGTCATTCGCGGACTTCATGTTCCACAAAAATGATGGAATTTTTATGGATGACAATGCGCCATCTCACTGGACTACAGCTGTTCGTGATTGGTTTGAAGTACATTCTGTACTGTTCGAGCGAAGGATTTGTCAACCTAGATCGCCCGACATGAACCCCATCGAATATTTATGGGACATAATCGAGAGGAGCCGGTCAGTGTGGCCGAGCGGTTCTAGGCGCTTCAGTCTGGAACCGCGCGACCGCTACGATCGCAGGTTCGAATCCTGCCTCGGGCATGGATGTGTGTGATGTCCTTAGGTTAGTTAGGTTTAAGTAAGAAACTTCCTGACAGATTAAAACTGTGTGCCCGACCGAGACTCGAACTCGGGACCTTTGCCTTTCGCGGGCAAGTGCTCTACCAACTGAGCTACCGAAGCACGACTCACGTCCGGTACTCACAGCTTTACTTCAGCCAGTATCTCGTCTCCTACCTTCCAAACTTTACAGAAGCTCTTCTGCGAATCTTGCAGAACTAGCACTCCTGAAAGAAAGGATATTGCGGAGACATGGCTGAGCCACAGCCTGCGGGATGTTTCCAGAATGAGATTTTCACTCTGCAGCGGAGTGTGCGCTGATATGAAACTTCCTGGCAGATTAAAACTGTGTGCCCGACCGAGACTCGAACTCGGGACCTTTGCCTTTCGCGGGCAAGTGCTCTACCAACTGAGCTACCGAAGCACGACTCACGCCCGGTACTCACAGCTTTACTTCTGCCAGTATCTCGTCTCCTGCCTCCCAAACTTTACAGAAGCTCTTCTGCGAATCTTGCAGATCTAGCACTCCTGAAAGAAAGGATATTGCGGAGACATGGCTGAGCCACAGCCTGGGGGATGTTTCCAGAATGAGATTTTCACTCTGCAGCGGAGTGTGCGCTGATAGTTCTCCAAGATTCGCAGAAGAGCTTCTGTAAAGTTTGGAAGGTAGGAGACGAGATACTGGCAGAAGTACAGCTGAGTCGTTCTTCGGTAGCTCAGTTGGTAGAGCACTTGCCCGCGAAAGGCAAAGGTCCCGAGTTCGAGTCTCGGTCGGGCACACAGTTTTAATCTGCCAGGAAGTTTCATATCAGCGCACTCTCCGCTGCAGAGTGAAAATCTCAGTCTAGTTTTAAGTAGTTCTAAGTTCTAGGGGACTGATGACCTCAGCAGTTACGTCCCATAGTGCTCAGAGCCATTTGAACCATAATCGAGAGGTCAGTTCGTGCACAAAATTCTACATCGCCAGCACTTTCTCCGTTATGGACGGCTACAGACGCAGCATGGCTCAATATTTCTTCAGGGAACTTCCAACGACTTGTTGAGTCCATTCCATATCTAATTTCTGCACTACGCCGGGCGATTGAGGTCCGACACGATATTAGGAAGTATCCCATGACTTTTCTCACATCAGTCTATGTTTCTGGGCTCGTGGCACGCACGTATGTGTCTTACACACCAAACGTTTTGACGTAGTAATGCAATTAATGGGCCATCAAGATGGACGTACCTTACGGCATTAGATGTTTCTATATGGGGATGAACAAAGTCTGAGGTGTACAGACTTACCGTTAACATACGATTTGTACTTGTTGGTCGCATCATAGGCGCTAAGGTACTCAGACAAGGGACGCCCCGCGTTCTCCCAAGAGTGCACTAATGCACTTCTCGTGTCCTGACGTAGGTAGGAGAGGGAAAAAGGTGTTGCTGGTCGGTCTGCGCTCCCGGGCGGTACATAGCAAAAGGCAGAAGGACAACTCACAGTGAAGGCATTTGATTGTTTCCTTCTGTCTCAGCCAAGACTGGTACAGGCATTTACTATAAATACAGGTGGTGAGACTCGGTAGGGAACTCGTTGTGGAGACTCTTGGACAAAGCGAGTTTTGAAATAGTTGTTTATTCCAGACGGGACTAACTAATACACTGGCGGCTAGTTCTAGGGTTAGGAAAAGCATGAATAACACTGTTACAACAGAAGCCAGTGCACAAGTTCCGGGAGTGGATGCTAACCACAGTAGCAAACACTAGCAAAATCTTAAAGCACTAACTTAACAAAACAAATTGAATGCGACACTATTCACTGACGCACTCAGAGAGCAGACTTACGCGGAACTGGACCGAGGCTGGAGTCGACGAACGCGGATTCGGCGCCCAGATCGTCTGACTGAGAACTCCGCCAAAATGCGGAATCTAGGGTTTTTAAGAGTCGCGTGGGGGCACTGTTTTTCCCACTTAAAGCCACACAGCCAGTCCCGTAGGTCTCTTGCAGGTGCCTGCTAGTCATGGTTTAGTTAGCTCCCGTCTACTGCTTCTAAGGCTGGGATGTTAATGGAGTTGCACTAATTCCGTATTGGGTAACAACATTGTTCAGCAGAAAGCTAAACGTAACTGCTCTGCCAAATAAGGCTTGCAACATTACTGTTAGACGTCATTTAGCCCCGCCCCTCGGGCTTCCTGGAATAGGGACTGCTGGGTCAACAGTTTTTGCCGTTTTCGCTCTCTTTCTAACCCTTGTTTGCCTACTATCGTTGCTGTTCTCAGGGCTGGTATCAAGCTGGCTTTGTACACTAGTAAGTGCCTGTTGGTTACAAAGTTCTACCGTGCCATAGATTATTTTATCTCCCCGAAACGATTCGCAGTAGGTCATAGGTCCAAATGAAATTCTTTACTTCAAATGATGGTTCCTGTTATATACCTGAATATTGACCATCGCTCCTGGGACGCTCTGTATTAATGAACAAACAGACAAAATTACTACTGAACTGTTTTCAGGGTTCCGTTCCTCAGTCTGTAAAAACGGAACCATTATAGGGTAGCTCTGTCTATTCGACAGTTAAGAATCTTTTTTCCTGAGAACGGATATATGTATCAAGCTCAAATTTAGGTCACATATTAAGGTCTGTAAAAATTCTAAGCTTCCAAGTCAATGTAATCAAATGATAAGTCAATTTATGTTATATGTTTTGACACTCGAAAACTCACTCATGAAAGTCTACATGGTGCTTACCGTTCAGGCAGAAACATGAAATTTCGCAAGAAGCAAGGATTCACAGTACAAGTGAGGGATACAATTCTAAAATTTTAATTTTGTAATTATATAACACGGAAACGCCGCCTCCTTCCCCCCCCCCCCCCCCCAAATCATGAACCATGTACCTTGCCGTTGGTGGGGAGGCTTGCGTGCCTCAGCAAAACAGATAGCCGTACCGTAGGTGCAACCACAACGGAGGGGTATCTGTTGAGAGGCCAGACAAACATGTGGTTCCTGAAGAGGGGCAGCAGCCTTTTCAGTAGCTGCAGGGGCAACAGTCTGGATGACTGACTGATCTGGCGTTGTTACATTAACCAAAATGGCCTTGCCGTGCTGCTACTGCGAATGGCTGAAACCAATAGGAAACTAGAGTCGTAATTTTTCCCGAGGGCATGCATCTTTACTGTACGGTTAAATGATGATGGAGCCCTCTTGGGTAAAATATTCCGGAGGTAAAAAAAGTCCCCCATTCAGATCTCCGGGCGGGGACTACTCAGGAAGACGCCGTTACCAGAAGAAAGAAAAAGGGCGTTCTACAGATCGGAGAACGGAATGTCAGATCCGTTAATCGGTCAAGTAGGTTAGAAATTATGAAAAGGGAAATGGATAGGTTGAAGTTAAATATAGCGGGAACCAGTGAAGTTCGATGGCAGGAAGAATGAGACTTCTGGTCAGGTGAATACAGGGTTACAAATAGAAAATCAAATAGCAGTAATGCAGGAGTGGGTTTAGGGATGAATAAAAAAATAGGAACGCGGATAAGCTACTACTAACAGCACAGTGACCGCATTATTGTGGCCAAGATAGACACGAAGCCAACGCATACCACAGCAGCACAAGCTTATATGCCAACTAGCTCAGCAGATGATGAAGACATTGAAGAGACTGTGGCAGAAGGAAGAGAAGGAATAGTAGTAGGTGAATATGGACTAGGGGTAAGGAATGAAAGGGGAAGCCACCTGGTAGAATTTTGCACAGAGCACAAATAAATCACAGCTAACACTTGGTTGAGGAATCATGAAAGAAGTTTTTATATATGGAAGAGGTATGGAGACACTGCAAGGTTTCAGATAGATTACACAGGAAGTCCCATTTATCTTGACCACCTTAAATAACTGCTTGTCCAGATGCAAATTACAAAATGTTTCAAACAAATGTTCTTTAGCCGTCAGGGGGACATCAATCAGCAACACTGCCTTCGTTGTAGCATTGTTTTTTCCAAAGATATGAAGAGGGGTATGACTTTTTTAAATGACACCCTGTATTTGTTATTCGGTAATTCTTTTCCTCTCCTAAAGACCTAAAGACCTAGAGACCTATTCAAAAATGTATCACAGTGTACCATACACTGAAACACAACGTTATTAATTACGGCCGGCCGCGGTGGTCTAGCGGTTCTAGGCGCGCAGTCCGGAACCGCGCGACTGCTACGGTCGCAGGTTCGAATCCTGCCTCGGGCATGGATGTGTGTGATGTCCTTAGGTTAGTTAGGTTTAAGTAGTCCTAAGTTCTAGGGGACTGATGACCACAGATGTTAAGTCCCATAGTGCTCAGAGCCATTTGAACCATTTTTTATTAATTACGTGACACAACATTGACTTTGAGCCCAGGATCACAAACTCGTCTTCTTGCTGGAGTTGTCAGAAAACAAATGAAAACCAAGTAAAAACATAACACAAAATTGACTTTGGCTCTCCTGTAAGACTGGCCAGGTGTAGAACATTCAAAGGTGCTCAAAGCGGTGACCCTGGATACCGATTCACTGGTGCACTCGTTGAATGAAAGAATTATTTACTGCTTCCAATGTCATCACTGAGGAGAACTACAGGCAAGCAAGATTCGTTCCTGCATGTCCTCTGAATTTGTTGGAATATCGGATAGACAACTTCTTTAATGCATCCCCAAAGAAAAAAAGTCCGGAGGATTTAAATCAGGAGACCTAGCAGGCCAAGTATCTGTCCCTCCTCGACCAATCCATCTGGCAGGATACCTTCGGTTCAGAGCACGACGTGCAGGCAAGGCATTATGTGCTGGACATCGACCGTGTTCAAATGGTTCAAATGGCTCTGAGCACTATGGGCGCACCCGACTGCAAACTGTTGCTCATGTCGCCACCAATGACTCCTGCCGTCTGGGTTCAGAGGTCATCCTCAGTTCATACAGGCGGTTGGCGGAGTTGGTGATGGCGGAAAGCCTCGCTCGCGGGGTGGAATCTGAGCTAACTATTTGTAGTATCGTTCCCAGAACCGATCGCGGTCCTCTGGTTTGGAGCCGAGTGGAAGGCTTACACCAGAGCCTCAGACGATTCTGCGGAGATCTGGGGTGCAAATTTCTCGACCTCCGCTATCGGGTGGAGAAATGTAGGGTCCCCCTGAATAGGTCAGGCGTACACTACACGCAGGAAGCGGCTACAAGGGTAGCGGAGTACGTGTGGAGTGCACATGTGGGTTTTTTAGGTTAGAGAATTCCCTCCCTAAGCCTGACAAGACCCCTCCTGAGACGCGGCAAGGTAGGAGTAGGCAAAATGCAACAGGGAATAACAATATTAATGTGCTAATAGTAAACTGCAGGAGCGTCTATAGAAAGGTCCCAGAACTGCTCTCATTAATAAACGATCACAATGCCCATATAGTACTAGGGAGAGAAAGTTGGCTGAAACCAGATGTAAACAGAAATGAAATTGTAAACTCAGATTGGAATGTATACCGCAGAGACATGCTGGACAGTAAAGGGGGAGGCGTGTTTATAGCGATAAGAAGTGCAATAGTATCGAAGGAAATTGACGGAGATCCGAAATCTGAAATAATTTGGGTGAAGGTCACGGTTAAAGCAGGCTCAGACATGGTAATTGGATGTCTCTATAGGCCCCCTGGCTCAGCAGCTGTTGTGGCTGAGCGCCTGAAGGATAATTTGGAAAATATTCCGAGTTGATTTCCCCACCATGTTATAGTTCTGGGTGGAGATTTTAATTTGCCGGATATAGACTGGGAGACTCAAACGTTCATAACGGGTGGCAGGGACAAAGAATCCAGTGAAATTTTTTAAAGTGCTTAATCTGAAAACTACCTTGTGCAGTTAAACAGAGAACCGACTCGTCGCGATAATATATTAGACCTTCTGGTGACAAACAGACCAGAACTATTTGAAACAGTTAACGCAGAACAGGGACTCAGCGATCATAAAGCAGTTACTGCGTCGATGATTTCAGCCGTAAATAGAAATATTAAAAAAGGTAGGAAAATTTCCCTGTTTAGCAAAAGTGACAATAAGCAGATTTCAGAGTATCTGATGGCTCAACACAAAAGTTTTGTCTCAAGTACAGATAGTGTTGAAGATCAGTGGACAAAGTTCAGAACCATCGTACAATATCCGTTAGATGAGTATGTGCCAAGCAACATCGTAAGAGATGGAAAAGAGCCACCGTGGTACAACAACCGAGTTAGAAAACCGCTTCGGAAGCAAAGGGAACTTCACAGCAAACATAAACATAGCCAAAGCCTTGCAGACAAACAAAGAATACCTGAAGCGAAATGTAGTGTGAGGAAGACTATGCGAGAGGCGTTCAATGAATTCGAAAGTAAAGTTCTATGTCCTATCCTGGCAGAAAATCCTAAGAAATTTTGGTCTTATGTCAAAGCGGTAGGTGGACCAAAACAAAATGTCCAGACACTCTGTGACCAAAATGGTACTGAAACAGAGGATGACAGACTAAAAGCCGAAACAGTAAATGTCTTTTTCCAAAGCTGCTTCACATCGGAAGACCACATAAGCATTCTGGTTCTTAGCGGCACTTCATCCAGAATAGGAGGAAGAATTCGTCTGAGGAAGCTGGCATACGTTGTGCCGTTTAGACCACCATTGATGAAATAAAGGTCAATAATTGTAGTGCCAGGCATCCCACGCCAGACGTTGACTTTCCATTGACGCTGATGTTCCAACTGTCTAAGCCATCGTGGGTTGTCGCTGAACCAATAACGCATGTTTCTTGTTTTTACCTGTCCTATGTTTGAGAAGGAACACTCATCGGTAAACAGAACATTGGAGAAGATGATTTGCTGCAGTGCCCACTGACAGAACTGTACACGATTCTGGAAATCATTCCGATGCAATTCTTGATGTAGGTGTACATGATAAGGATAGAACCGGTGACTTGTAAGAATACGATGTACACTGGTTACAGGAATGCCAATCTCGTGTTCAAGCTGTCGTGTTCTCACATGTGGATTCATAGCAACGGAAGCCAGAACAGTAATTTCGACAGGTTCGTCTGTGCGAGTGCTACGATTACGTTGTCGGGGGTTGAAACTTCCCGTTTCCTGAATCATCGCAACAAGACGAGAAAACATCCGTCGGGGAGGTGGGTTCTTGTCAGGATATCGCTCTCTGTACAGTTCCGCTGCCTGCGTAGCATTACGCCTACGTTCAACAACAACAACAACAACATTAAAATAAACGTTATGTCAATGCAGTTTGTAGGAAGGACAGCCTTTACTGTATACCTACTGTACGCAAAAGTATTTAAAAGGAATAAACTACTGAACTAAATGTACCTGTACATAAGAAAACAGTATTGCAATTACTGTTCTGCTAACTTACATTCCCCATAGATGAGTAGCATTTCTACCGTCGTTGGTGTACATTCTGCTCACACGGCTCTTCAGCTGATGATGGTTAATGGAATGACGGGTGCGCATTCTACTTATGTCTACATTTGTCCTCTGTCAACGTCAGCACGTGGATGTGTTCCATAACCCCGAGTACCTGCACTAAGCACTGGGAGCGTCAACGTCAATGTTGTGTTATGTAATTACTAACGCTCTGTTTCAGTGAATGGTACACTGTGACACATTTTTGAATAGGTCTTTGGAGAAGAAGTGAATTACCGAATAAAAAATACAGCGAAGACAATCATGCTGATTGATGTCCCCCTGACGTTTAAGGAACATTTGCTTGCGACATTTTGTAATTTGCATCTCGACAAACAGTAATTAGGGTGGTCATGATAAATGGGACACCTGTATAATGGTGAGACAAACATTTAAGAACCAGGTTTTAAATTGTAAGACTTTCCACGGGCAGATGTGGACACTGACCACAATTTATTGGTTATGAACTGGGGATTGAAACGAAAGAAACTGCAAGAAGATAGGAATTTAAGGAGATGGGACCTGGATAAACTAAAAAAAAAAAAACAGAGGTTACAGAGAGTTTCAGAGAGAGTATTAGGAAACGATTGAAAAAAAAGGGTAAATAAATATAGTAGAAGAAGAATGGGTAGTTTTGAGAGATGAAATAGTGAAGGCAGCAGAGGATCAAGTAGGTAAAAGGAAGACGGCTTGTAGAAATCCTTGGGTAACAGAAGAGATACTGAATTTAATTGATGAAAGGAGAAAATACAAAAATGCAGTAAGTGAAGCAGGCAAAAAGGAATACTAACGTCTCAAAAATTATACCAACAGGAAGTGCAAAATGGCGAAGCAGGGATGGCTAGAGGACAAATGTAAGGATGTAGAGGCTTATCTCACGAGGGGTAAGATAGATACAGCCTACAGGAAAATTAAAGAGACCTTTGGAGAATAGAGAACCACTTGCATGAATATCAAGAGCTCAGATGGAAACCCAGTTGTAAGCAAAGAAAGGAAAGCAGAAAGGTGGAAGGAGTATACAGAAGGTCTATACAAGGGCGATGTACCTGAGGGAGATATCATGGAAATGGAAGAGGAGGTATATTAAGATGAAATGGGAGATATGATACTGCATGAAGAGTTTGACAGAGCACTGAAAGACCTAAGTCGAAACAAGGCCCCGGGAGTAGACAACATTCCATTAGCATTAGAACTACTGATAGCCTTGGGAGAGCCAGTCCTGATAAAACTCTACCATCTGGTGAGCAAGATGTATGAGACAGACGAAATTCCCTCAGACTTCAAGAAGAATTAATAATTCCAATCCCAAAGAAAGCAGCAGTTGACAGATGTGAAAATTACAGAACTATCAGTTTAATAAGTAACAGCTGCAAAATACTAACGCGAATTCTTTACAGACGAATGGAAAAACTGGTAGAAACCGACCTTTGGAAAGATCAATTTGGATTCCGTAGAAATGTTGGAACACGCGAGGCAATACTGACCCTAGACATATCTTAGAAGATAGGTCAAGGAAAGGCAAAATTACGTTTCTAGCATTTGTAGACTCAGAGAAAGCTTTTGACAGTGCTGTATGGAATATTCTTTCTAATTCTGGACTGGAATACTCTCTTTCACATTCTAACGGTGGCAGGTGTCAAATACAGGGAGCGAAAGGCTATTTACAATTTGTACAGAAACTAGACGGCAGTCAAGAGAGACGAGCGGTATGAAAGGGAAGCAGTGGTTGACAAGAGAATGACACACATTTGTAGCCTGTCTCAATCTGTATATTGAGCAAGTAGTAAAGGAAACCAAAGAAAAATTTGTAGTAGGAATTAAAATCCATGGAAAAGAAATAAAAACTTTGAGGTTTACCGACAACATTTTAATTCTGTCAGAGACAGCAAAGGACCTGGAAGAGCAGCTGAACGGAGTGGACAATGTCTTGAAAGGACGATATAAGATGAATATCAACAAAAGCAAAACGAGGATAATGGAATGTAGTAGGATTAAATCAGGTAATGCTGAGGGTGTTAGATTAGGAAATCGGAGACCTAATGTGATAAATGAGTTTTGCAATTTGGGGAGAAAAATAACTGTGATCGTCGAAGTAGAGAGGGTATGAAATGCAGTCTGGATATGGCAAGGAAAGCGTTTCTGAAGAAGAGGAATTTGTTAACATCGAGTGTAGAATTACGTGTAAGGAAGTCTTTTCTGAATGTATTTGTATGGGGTGTTGCCGTGTATAGAAGTGAAACATGGATGATTAACAGTTTGAACAAGAAGAGAATAGAAACTTTTAAAATGTTTTACTACAGAAGAATGCTGAAGATTAGATGGGTAGATCACGCAACTCTTGAGGAGGTACTGAATATTATTGGGGAGAAGAGGAATTTGTGGCACAACTGGACTAGAAGAAGGGATCGGTTGGTAGGACATGTTCTGAGGCATCAAGGGATCATCAGTTTCGTACTGTAGGGAAGCATGGAGGGTAAAAATCGTAGAGGAAGTCGAAGAGATGAATACACTAAGCAGATTCAGAAGGATATAGGCTGCAGCAGTTTTCGGAGATGAAGAGGCTTGCACAGGGTAGAGCAACATGGAGAGCTACATCAAACCAGTCTCTTGGACTAACGACCACAACAACGCATGGAAAAACATTTTTTGTCTTTTTCATTCGTTTGTCTGTTGGTCCGCCTGTCTGTTGAGAACCTTTTCCTCTGGAACAAGTTGGCGTTTCAAGAGGTCTATGGAATCTTAGCTGTGAAAAAATTTTCAGCATTTAAAAATAATCAAATCAAAACATGCGGACAATTATGTCGTATATTTTGATACTCGAAAACTCACTCAAAGCGTATAAGATGCTTTCCGTTAAACTAGAATCACGAAATCGAGCTTGAATCAAGTTTTAGTGCTACAAGTAAAGGAAAAAATTTGAAAGTGGATAATTTGTAATTATATCACGTGAAACAGATATTTCTTGTCATTTTTTTATCCGTGTGCACGTCTGTTCGTCTGTTAAGATCCCATTTTCTCTGCAACGGGTTGGCGCAAGTTCAGATTTATATCACATATTGAAGGCTATGATACCTTGGAGCTGTAAAAAATTTAAGTTTCTAAGTCAATTGCGATGAAAAGATTCGGCTATTTATGTCACATATTTTGAAACTCGAATAGCCACTCATCGAAACCAATAGGGCACTTCCCGTTGACCTAGAATAATGATATTTGGTAAGAAGCAAGGTTTCACTGTACAAATAAATCATAAAAGCTGAACTTCTTGATTTCAAATTGTATCACATAAAAATCTCTTCGCTATTTGAACGTACATTGTATTCATCATCCGTCAGAAGCATAATAGACGAACTGCATGCAAACATAAAATGTAAGTTGGAGTCATATTTTAGTAACTAAATAAACATATTTTATTAAACCTTCTTTCTCTCTGTGTGTATACACATTGAAGTCCCCTGCCCGATTTTTTTTTTTTTTTCTATATGCGGGCTGGTCTGAGAAACTGCTGTAGAGATTTTGGGACCGTTTTGCAATTCCTGGGGCCAGTATCTTGCCGGTATTGATATCGATAATACGTATAAATCTTTGAGGTTCTCTGTTTGTGGGATTAATAACTACACCTTTCCCTCTGGCATATGATGAAGGTATCTATAATGAAGTACTGTCGGAGAAAAAGCTGTATAAATATTATCAGGTTGTGAGGAGATTTCGAAGTGGTGCAAAGATTGACAACTTTCCCCATGTGTTAGGAAAAGCAAAATTATTCCCTTCAGAAAACAATAAAACTTAGTATATTTTAACTACAACATTAACGAGTCACAACTGGATAAATCAACTCAATCAAACTATATTATAGTATCTTCCAGAGATATGAAATGGAACGACCGCATAAGCTCAGTTGTAGGAGAAGAAGGTTTTAGATCTCGGTTTATTGGGGGGGATGCTAAAAAAATGAAGTCAATATACAAAGCAGATCGCTTACAAAACAGTGGCGCTAGACACCGTAGAATATATTGTTTAACATTGCGTCAGTCGTTGGGTGCAATATTAAAGTTCTAATATTTTTGAAGAATCCAGTTACCGACCTCGCTCCTAATTCTTCTTATTACTGTTATCGGTTTCGACCTACCTCCGCTGTCTTCATTGGATTTTGAAGCATTATTAGATGTACCTGTCTTTTACAACACTGAAAGTCATTTAGTGATGTTTTTAATATAAAGTGGGAGGGAACACCAGCATGTCACAAAATACCACATAACTGATACATATTACATGTTGCGTTGTTGACCACGCATACACTAATCACTTGACAGCACAAAATGGCGAATTTGTGGTTTCAAGTGATTACTATATGCATATATCTCAGTAACAAAATCAGATCGATGTTGTCACAGTCGAAAGAGATGAAAGGGAAACCATAGTTGGGAAGGTTTTTTAGCCTATTCTAGATGTTGTTGAATCTGTGAATACTGAATAAATAGCGAAGGAAACCAAATGTACTGTTAAGAGAAACCAGTAATCACGTTGCCAACTGTATGTGACATGATTAGTGTGAAGTGAGTCTGAATACGACCGTTTATTTGGTAAAACTTATTTCACATAACAAAGACATGCTGTTCAACACAGGTATGCACCAATTGCATGTGGGTCTACGACATGGAACATACAGCTAAGTTCCCCCTCCAGCATATGCAGCTGAAGAAACAAAGGTGTGCAACGAACGGTTTGTGGGCATATACTGCTGGACTGTGAGTGTCCCAACTATGGACTGTTGTCACAAAATGAGCCAGAAAAATGTGGTTCCAGCGAACGGGCAGTTATCCTTCAATAGGTGTTTGAAGTCGAATCCTGTATTTTCGAAAATAGGTCTGATTACTCTTCAAATAAAATATTTATGGAAAAGAAACGATCTTCCTTGCGGGCAGAGATGTAGTCGTTACTTTTGACACAACAAATTTGACAGTTCGTAATTTAAAATGGCATATTCCGCGACGAGAACCAATATTCTTTCACATTACTTGTAGATTTGTTTCGCTTTTTCTACATAACGACGCAGGCTCAGAACAGTACTTGGTAAATGCTGAATAAATTCACATTATTAACAGAATTTTTTTATGTAGTGTAGATCATATCTCTTTTGTCAAATCACACCTTATAAATTTTTGTGATAATATAAAGGCGAGTCCTTTTACCGTGATTCTGTAGAAAATACTGAAATATTGATGTACATGTAGCAGCGATTCGTACAAATAACAAAGAACTGCTTTCTAGACAGTTTCACCAATACACCCATAGGCCGACGTCACTGAGTCGTAGGAAAGTACGCCTTGTGGATATGCAACCAAAACAAAATGGGGGCGTTTCAGGTGGCTATCCCAGAGCCAGTAGGCGCACTTGTGGAGGGGAGGTAGGAGTGGTGGGTGTGGCAGCTAAGGTTAGTGTATAGCAATGCCAGTTCGCCTTCCGCAAATGGGGAAGAAAATTATGACTTTAGCGACTGGAGAACGACACGTGCACTGGAGACGGTCAGTCCCTCCAAGCTTTTTAAATTAAACAGAAATATATACTGGTCAGTAGTACTTGTTACACGGTTTCACACACAAATCTTCTTCTTCTTTTCTATATATAAAAGGCAGTGTCCTAATTGGCTAACTGACTGATTCATCTTCGTCCAGCCCAAACCTCAGAAACGTGAAATTTGGAGAAGATGTGTATTTTATACTGTAGGCATCTTTAAGAAGAGATTGTCCGTAGGTGAAATAGGGGATGTAAGGTTTTTAGATAATATGCCGCTATTGATACTTGATTTCTCAGTCAGAAAATAAGAAATAAAGATTCTTTGAAAATAAATAGCTACTAAAGAATAACTAATGGATTTTTAAGGCTACATCTATAAAATTGGTATTTGACTTCTTGGTTAGAAATAAAAAACATACATGTTTCAGTGTTTCTGGAAATTCAACCCGTAAGGGACGAAAATTTTTAAGAAAATATTTCGTTACATTAAAAAAAATTCAAACCCAAATTTATGAAAATTTTTCTTTCACTTCTGGGTTAGATATAAAGACATATTTGTTAGGGGATGACAGTTGCTATGGAAATATCTCCACGAGGACGCAAATGGTATGATTGACAATAACTTTGTACTCCAGCTGCAAGAATCGCTTTTTGGTCAGAAGAACATTCGAAAAAGATCATGTTTATATATGGCCTTAAATAGTGTGAAAAGCTTTGAAGGTGTTGCAGTTTTGGAGCAACATAAAAATTCGATTAAATGAAAACAAAACAAAAAAGATCTCTGTGAGGCCACACAGCCTACGCGAACAAAGCCGAGAGGGCTAAGCTAATGCAATATAGATTATGTGGAGAACCCAAAAAGATCGCTGTCAATATGCTACCGCACTTTCACTTATTTCCTAGTAGTTCTAATGTGACGTCACTTTATCTTCCTCGCCCTTACGTTTTGCAGTCCCGTGTGTATGCAAAGATAATATGTAGTTCATTTCTGGTTTTTAATTGACACGGTAATCACACCGTCGACAATGTGCGGAATTTTGGTGATAAATATGTGCAAATATTAACGTATACTGGGCAACGATTTACGCAGGTAAATAAGACCTACATTCTGGTAAGATTCGCAAAATTACTCGTAGATCTATGTACCGTCTTCAAAGGGACAGGTATCAAAGGTCTCCTGCTGTGTATGCAAACAAGACAATATTGTTGTGACTTATGGAGTGCCGTTAGGCGCACAGTGGAAGCATCAACTATTCTGCATGTATCCCAGTTTCGGAAGTTTGTTAGGAAATGAGAAAGAGAAATAGGATTTCAACAACCTGAGAGTGACTCGATTGTTATAGACGATCACCCCACAGAAGATAACCTTATAATGTTAATCAGAAATATATATTGGCTGCAAGTATTCTTTACACTGTTTCACCAAAAAAGACACTGTTATTTTGTAAAATACGTTGCAAATTTAGTGTGTACTTCATAAAAATTCTCTTTAGATATATGGCTGAAGATAACTTATGTCATTACAAAATATTATGTTAGCAGCCACTAATTATCACACTGTCGACGATGTACGTAGTTTTAACAAGAAATTCGACTACATAATGACTTTCGTTGGCAAGGAGTGGTGTCGATAACGAAGAGCTGCAGTCAAACACAGCTTCGACATACTTAAGAGGTAGTGACCCGAGGAAATGTTCCCCTACTGAATATGCAACCCAACAAACAGGGGTGTACATTTGCTGGCTTGCGTGTCATCGGCAGGCGCATTATATGTTCGCTTCTTTGTTTATTTGTGTTTTAGGGTGCAAATTGGCTGAAGTTCTTAGCGCCAAAATCATGATTTAAAATAGACCGTTTCTAAGGACAGCTGTTCGTGGTTCTCAAACTTAGATGACACATAGCAGCCCAAACAGCGTCAGTAAGTGGATAAAACTACAATGCACGATGATAGTGAAGCTGGAAGGCTAGTTAAAATGCGACAAACGTAGTGAAAAAGTAAAATGAACAATTACCTTTTTTAAGGTGGCATTGGTGCTTCTAGGACAACCAGTGTTCAAGCTACAAAATTGTATCTCCTTCAGTACGATGCTAAGGTGAGTAAATTATATGTGCTGTATGTGCTAACTTTAAGGAGTTAGAAAAAAATTAAATTGGTTTAGGAAGTGGCACATGTCAATGGTTCTTTACAGTGATAACGAAGTGATGTGAGGTTGTCGCTTAACCGCAGCTGAAAAGACAGGGCCCAGTACGTAATGGAATTAAAACTGTCTCCTTCCGATGGCGTAGGCGAGAGAAAGTCGACTTATGCGTACAGTGGGGGAAGATGCTTTTCGTGTATCGCAATACCTGATCGTCGCCACGAGACAAGAGAAGAAAAAATAGGGTTTTTTCGACAGGACCATGACATTATCATTACAGAGTCACTCCAGCTGAGTATGACATTGTACATAAATACGGAAAACTGCAACCAGTCACTTTCTCGAATTGTTCGACTATCCCATTAATTTGGATCCTCTGGAGGAGGCACGTAGAAGTTACATGTTTACTTCCATAGCCTGAGGCTGGAAACTGGCTCTTTCAAAATAAAACAGATAAAATAATTTAATGTATCAGCAGAAGTAATTGTTATACAACGAGTTGTATCGTAAAATGAATTCTGCTACAAACTGGAACAGTATGGAGGGCTTTGTGTCCAGAAATTATTTGGTTGTAACAAGATTGATTTTTCGATACAACTCGCTGCAGAAACGTTACTCATGACGATACATTAAAGTCTTTTTATCCATCTTATTGCCACAGAACCAGTACCCAGCACCACGCTATAGAAGTTAATATGTAGCTTTCATTGCCGCATCTGAAGACGAGCCTGGGAAGCTTCAAACTTTAGTTTGTGGAGTATATCAGTATATCAACAAACGTGGCTGATCGAGTTATTCTGTATCTAAATGTTCTATTCGATTTAAGAAGAAATGCGTACTAGTTAAAAGGCACTAAGAATGACATCACTGAAGGTGTGAGGTATTTTTAATAAGAATCACTTATGAATATCGATTCACGTAAGTCACGAAGAGCTGCAGTGCAATCAAGTTCGGAAAATTCCCGCGTAGCTCTACGTACTGGCATCAAAGAGGCGCTGAAATGTTTCCCTGACGAGTATCAACCAAAGAAAGACAGTTGTGCGCCAGGTAGCATGCGGCCACCGGCAGGAGTACAGTAGGAATGGCAGCTAAGGATAATGCATCTTAACACCGGGTCGTCGTCAGGAAACGAGTGAGGACATGGTTCCAACAGCCGGAGCATAACATGATAATTTCAGACTGTCGTTCCACCGGTGATATCTTTTTAAATTTAAATAAAAAATATATAAAGCTTTAGAATATTCATTACACTATTTCACGCATGTATAATGCAAAATTACATTGCTACTCCATAAAAATTCACTTTAGATACACAGACGGAAACTAAATTCACGGACTAGTTTGACACAGGGCGATTCCTTGTACACTAGCGATACAAAAATGCCTGTAATAAAATTACCTCCTGTGCATATTTTCGGCAAAAAAATGGAAGTAAAAAAAAAAAAAAAAAGCAACGGGGCAACAGTATTCTCAGTTAGGCAGTGACTACAGTTTTGCTTCAGAATACTCCAATTGGAGAGTTCGATTCCGGTTAAGGTTCCATTTATTTTTCCTAATTTTAGACTGTGTCACATGTTATCTGATTTCTTGATCGTTATACATACCAATTAGAACAGATCGCCCACAAAACACTAGCATTTATTTAATACATACTGAAATGAGAGTACAATCGTTTTTATCCTTTATTACACCACTTCTACGACATATTTTGTCTTTAAAAGTTCACTCTTTTCCCTTTCATGCACAACTTCCTCCATACTGTCCGTTACTTTGTCAGTATTGCTTGTCCTTTCCTTAATTTAATGTCCGCCGAAATACACTCTTTGTAATTCTGGAGGTAGCAGGGGTAAAATAAAGGGAGCTAAAGGTTGTTCACAATTAGTACAGAAACCAGACGGCAGTTATAAGAGTGGAGGGGCATGAAAGGAAAGCGGTTGTTCAGAAGGGAGCAAGGCAGGGTTGTAGTCTACCCCGATGTAATTCAGTGCACACACTGAGCAAGCAGCAAAGGAAACCAAAGAAAAACGGTGAAGTAGACATCGAAATTCAGGAAGAAGAAATAAAATCTTTGATGTTTGCCGATGACATTGTAATTCTGTCAGAGACAGTAAAGGACTTGGAAGAGGGGTTAAATGGAATGGACAGTCTCTTGAAAGGAATAAGATGAACATTATTGAAAGTAAAGCAAGAGTACTGAAATATAGACGCATTAAATTAGGTGAAGCTGAGGGAATTTGATTAGGAAAGGAGACACTAACAATAGACTGCCAAAGTGGGGAGGATACAAAATGTAGACACGCAATGGCGAGAAAAACGTTTCTGAAGAAGAGAAATTTGTTACGATATAATACAGATTCAAGTGTTAGGAAGCTTTTTATTAAGGTACTTGTCTGAAGTATAGCCTTGTGTAGATGTGAAACGTGGACGATAAATAGTTCAGACAAGAGGGAAATAGAAACTTTTGTAATGCGGTTCTAAGGAATAACTCTAAAGATGAGATGATTAGATCGTGTAACTAATGAGGAGGTACTGAATAGAATTGTTCAGAAAAGTTACTTACAGGGCAGTTTGACTAAAAGAGGAAATCGTTGGTATAATAAATTCTCCCACATCAAGGGACCACTAATTTAGTACTGGTGGGGAGTGTACGGAGTAAAAATTGTAGAGGGAGACCAAGAGATGAATGCTAATCAAGTTGAAATATATGCAGCTTGCAATAGTTATTCTGAGATGAAGAGGTTTGCACAGGAAAGAGTAGCGTGGAGAGTTGCATGAAACCATTCAGGCTGAAACAACAACAACAATATTAACAACTACAACCCTTCCCCAGGAAAGACAGTTAACCACAGTTACTGAATACATATAGTATGTTTGTTTAACACCTCCACATAGAAAAGTTTTATATTTAGGTCTGTGCTATGACACGTAATTTATTTTCAACTGATTACAAATGTTTCTTACATATTTAACCAGCAACTGTTATGTTGAAAATTAAAAAAAAGTATTAGTTGAAGGAAATGTATCGTTTATGGAACAGTGTACTAAAGCCTTATTCGGCATATCTAATTAGGCCTAAAACACTCGAACTGACCGTTCTAGCACAAGACTTTACACACTGCAGTAACCGGACAGGACACTACACAACATCAAACGAGTGACATTGTTGTTAAAATGTTGCCCATTTGGCCCATTCTGTCGTCCACTTTTACCGAAAATATGCACGGACGAAATTATATTAGAGATATTAGAGATGCAAGGCATCGAGCTGAGGCGACCGAGTGCATGAATTTTGGTTGTGTGTTTAAATATAATTTTTGGGCCACTGCTTAATTTAAAAGTTGCTAATAATCACATCGCCGACGATGAGTGAAATTTTAATTAGAGATATGACTCAGTATTGATGACTGTTTCCCAGTGGCTTCTTGCAGATAAGAAGAACACGGATTGAAACGCAGGTACGGAAATTTACTCGTAGCTGTTACGTACTGTCATCAATTGGGCGCTGCAAAGTTCCCCTGACGCGTATGCAACCAGAGAAACAGGAGTGTGCGCCCGGCAGCTTGCAGCGCGTAGGGAGGCGCACGGCGCAGCTGCGCTTTTTCCCGGAGCCCGCGAGGGGCGGCGAAGTACGCGTGTTCGCGAGCGGATCGTAGCGTGTCGGTGTCACGCGGCACGGAGGCGGTGCGCGCCGTGTCACGCCCGGGTCGCGACTGCCGCGGCCGCTCCCGGGTCCAGCAGCCTCCGCCGCCGCCGCCGCCGCCACCGCCGCCTCCCGCCCGCCCCCGGACGCCACGCTGCGCCCGCTTCGATCGGCGGCGGCGGAGGCGGGCGCGCTCGCTGCGTGTTGTGCCATGGCCGCCATCTTGGACGTGACCGCCGCCACCGCATCCACCGCCTCCAGCCTCCGAACCGCCTCCACCGCCCCCCGGATGGCCCAAGCGCCATAGGAGTCGTCGTCACCCTGAAGCCACCGCATGCCGACCCCATGACGCTACAAGAGCATCACTCGATTACGGAAGGAATGGGCACGTCAAGACCGCGAAATCTAACTAAACCACTCAGAATAGCGTAGCTTCAAATCATCGTTCACCATTCCTCCGTGATTTTTGATAAATCATGATTTGACACAATACCTAATCACAACTCGCATGGATATGACGGGGAAACTAGCAAAATACTGAAGTATTGTTGTACGTATGTTAGCCCAGTACTTAGCCATATCTGTAGCTTTTCCTTTAGGAGTGGTCGGTTTCCTGACCGGTTAAAGTACTCGGTAGTGAAGACACTTTATAAAAAGGGAGACAGGGATAATGTTGACAATTTTAGACCTATTTCTATGTCATCGGTGTGTGCTAAAGTTATCGAGAAGGTTGTATATACAAGGTTACTGGGACATTTAAATTCACATAATTTGTTGTCAAATATACATTTTGGTTTTAGAAATGGTTTAACAACTGAAAAGGCTATATTCTCTTTTCGCTGTGAGCTTTTGGACGGTTTAAATAAAAGGTTGCGAACGCTAGGTGTTTTCTTTGATTTAACGAAGGATTTTGAGTGTGTTGACCACAAAATACTACTGTAGAAGTTGGACCATTATGGAGTAAGGGGAGTAGCTTACAATTGGTTCGCCTCTTACATTAATAACAGAAAGCAGGAAGTAATTCTCCGCAATATTGAGAGTGGTAGTGATGTTCAGTCCCAATGGGGCACTGTTAAGTAGGGCGTTCCCCAAGGGTCGGTGCTGGGGCCACTGCTGTTTCTTATTTATATAAATGATATGCCTTCTAGTATTACAGGTGATTCAAAAATATTTTTGTTTGCTGATGACACCAGCTTGATAGTGAAGGATCTTGTGGGTAATATTGAAACAGTATCAAATAATGTAGTTCATGAAATAAGTTCGTGGCTTGTGGAAAATAATTTGATGCTAAATCACAGTAAGACTCAGTTTTTACAGTTTCTAACTCACAATTCAACAAGAACCGATCAGACAGAATGGGCATATTATAAGCGAGTCGGAACAGTTCATGTTCCTAGGCGTTCGGATAGATAGTAAGCTGTTGTACAAAGCCCATGTTCAATATCTTGTTCAGAAACTATATGCTGCTTTATTTACCATTAGAACAGTATCTGAAATAAGTGACAGTTCAACGCGAAAAGTAGTCTACTTTGCATATTTTCATACGCTTATGTCGTATGGTATTATTTTTTGGGGTAATTCTTCTGATTCAAAAAGGGTATTTTTGGTATTTTTGGCTCAAAAACGGGCTGTTCGAGCTATATGTGGTGTAAGTTCGAGAACCTCTTGTCGACCCCTATTCAATAGTCTGGGAATTCTGACATTGCCCTCACAGTATATATTTTCTTTAATGTCGTTTGTTGTTAGCAATATTAGCTTATTCCCAAGAGTTAGCAGCTTTCACTCAGTTAAAACTAGGCAGAAACCAAATCTGCATGTGGAATGCACTTCCTTAACTCTTGTGCAGAAAGGAGTGCAGTATTCTGCTGCATCCGTTTTAAATAAGCTACCACAAGAACTCTTAGCAGTAGCCCAAACACTTTTAAGTCTAAACTGAAGAGTTTCCTCATAGCTCACTCCTTCTATTCTGTCGAGGAGCTCCTGGAAGATCTGAAAAATTAAGCAAATTCTAGTGTTACATTGTTGATTTTCTTTATTTAAACCTATCGCCTGAATATGTTGCTTATATTTCATTTTATCTGTTTCTACTATCGTGTTACAATTTCATGTATTGACTCGTTCCATGACCATGGAGACTTCTCCTTAATTTGGTCCCACAGAACAAAAAATAAAAAACTCGAAGTCTAAGACAGACGCAGGAGGAGGAAAGTTTGAGTACCGTATTTTACGGACAATGAGGCGCACTTTCTTCTTCGAAAAACTTCTCCAAAATTTAGGTGCATCTTATACTCGAAATTAATACAAAAATCCAGTTTGATTTCAAATTCCAGCTAGTCGTAAAGTAGCTCTATATTCGTTGCCGCGGCAAACGTTGGATTCAACTAGTAGCAGCAGCGCAGCGATGCGACGAACGTGAGTTGCGAGGATGTCAAGTTTCCTAAAACAGTCTCCCTCCCGACCCGCCATCACAAACTCAGAATACTATCTAGCCTCTGATGCATCATTGCGGTCTACGGTGGCAGTGCACTTGAATTGAAGTGATTTGCGTTATCGGTAACACTACAATATTTTTGTTAGTAGCTAGTTGCGTAATGGACAAAAATGAAAGGTATTCATATGATCTGGGATATAAACTGAAAGCAGCTGAGCGGTATTTCGGCACTCCACTAACAGAAAAAAAAAAAACGATTCGCGATTGATGGACTCAAGTAGAGCTGAATGAATTGAGGAAGACTAAATGTGCACATATAGGACTGAATACAAAATGGCCGAAACCGTAAGATGACGTATTGAAATGGATTCAAGGACGCTGTCAAAACGTTACTGGAATTGATACAAAAATGAATCAAGTACACGTTCGTAAGCTAGCGCTACAGTGGAACTTAACAGACTTTAAGGGTGGAGATGGTTGATGTTGCAGGTTTATGACGCGTCATGGACTTAGCATGCGACTGAAACCAAAATATGTCTGAAAATTTCCCAAAAATATGAAGAGAGAAATTATCTTTCCATTGCCTTATTATTACTAGCCTCGAAAGAAAGATAGTGTGGAACTAAGTCAAATGGCAAACACGAACAAATCTCCTCTGAGATTTGATGTGCCAAGTAAAAGAACTGTAGCCACGAAAGGCGATAAAATTGTAACTATAAAAACAAGCGGACATGAAAAAATGTACTACATTGCTGTCCTTTCATGTTGTACTGATGCCATTAAACCTAATCCAATGATCATTCTCAAGCGCGAAACAATGCCAAGACCTTCTGAAATACCGCCAGGTGGTGCTGTTCACCTACATGACAATGGTTGGTTGGACTAGGCTGGTGTGAAATTATGGATCCACAGAGTGTGGACGAGATGCAAAGGTGGTTTATTGGAGAAAAGTTTCCTTCTTGTGCTAGATCAGTTTAGTGGTCGTTTGAAAAATTCTGTGAAAGAGAAACTGAGACAGGGAAATACAGAGCCTGCTGTTATTCCGGGAGAACTTGCTTCAGAATTGCAACCGCTTGATGTCTCGATACGCTACGGTCGCAGGTTCGAATCCTGCCTCGGGCATGGATGTTTGTGATGTCCTTAGGTTAGTTAGGTTTAAGTAGTTCTAAGTTCTATGGGACTGATGACCATAGATGTTAAGTCCCATAGTGCTCAGAGCCATTTGAACCTTTTTTTTTTTTTGATGTCTCGATAAATAAACCATTTGAAGTATATATCAGAGAGGAGCGAAATAAATGGATGATGAATGAAATCCAACATGATATTTTTTGTGCCGAAGGGAGCCTTAAAATGGCCTACGATCAAACAAGTGTGTGAGTGAATAAAACAGTCGTGATGTAGATTGAGAGAAGACATTGTTAAATCTTTCAAGAAGTGCGGTGTAAGTAATGCTTTCTGTGGCAGTGAAGACCATCTTGCATATGAAGAGGACAACTAGGACAAAATAACAAGTAAATTCATATGACGACTTTAGGGATTTTAAAGGTCGTTTCGGGTTTTCAAACTAAGAATTTCTTTTAGTCTGGTTTTGCAATCTAATAATAGGAAATGGTAAAAATTTCATTTTTTAAAGAAACTGCTTAAAAACTATGGTGTCCCTCATAGTCCGTAGCATCTGGTAGTCCGTAAAATACGGCAACTAACCAAAGATTAGATGGATAGATCACGTAACTAATGAGGAGGTACTGAATGGAATTGGGGAGAAGAGGAATTTGTGGCACAACTTGACTAGACGAAGGGATCGGATGGTAGGACATGTTCTGAGGCGTCAAGATGTAACGCCGAAAATGCATATCCTCCTATTTCCATCTATTGTACTACAAATTTTTTCCTTATTTTGTTACCTGAAGATATGACATTTCTGTATCTTTATATATTGTAATTGTTTTAATATATATATATATATATATATATATATATATATATATATATATATGTATATATATACATATGTCGATGTATAATTGGTTTGTTTTGTAAATATTATTTGTATTTTTAAGCTGGGTCTTGCCTAGGGAAAACTATGCTATCGAACGATTACATCGATAGGTCGTGTGGAGAACCAAAGTGTTTAGGATCTTTGGTAGTGTTAACTCTGCCACGTGGAGTGCGGGCAGAGAGAGTCTGGCTGGAGTAGAGCGGTGGAGCAGGTGTGTTGTGTGACGCTCCCGCGAGTTGCCCCACTTTCGGGGTTTGGCAGCATGTAATTGCGTTCGACTTGCTATGATAGTTTCTGACACGGTGTTGCGCACGGGAAGCATTAGCTGGCGCACATGAAGAGCCCGTTTCGCCTGGTGACTGTCGAGGAGAAGGCGCGCCAACCTCCAGCTTCTGCAACAGCGACGGCCGACAATGAGTGACTGTCGCCACTTCCCCGATCGACGACTGCAAACCTTCAATCAACGAACAAGGAAGACTAAAAGCACGTAATGTGTTAGAACTGTATGGCAGACCTCAGCTTTTAAAATTGTTGCATCACAAAAATACAGCAACTTAGCATGAACCTTTGTTGCTCATGGTCCCAATTGCATTACCAAGGAGGGTCCCTTCCTTTTCCGAAATGAATCCGAGTGTCACTGAAATTCAAACGCCAGCATTAAAGTAATGTCATTCCATTTCACTGCTTTAATTTCAAAGTTCAGTTAAGTTATTCATAGCTGGGGCAATATTTAGATTACACAAGCAGAAATTAAGAGTGTGAGTTTTGTCACCATATTTTAGCTTACCTGTGACTGCAGCTCAGCTTGGTACGTACTAAATTTTACTATAGTTAATTGTTCAGAATCATTTAATTCAAGTTCAAAGTTAAATCTCTTATTTCTAAATTGCGTAGATTCAAGTAGCTTTTGAAATGATTGTTGAGGTAGCCCAAGACTAGCCTTATTTTACTGAATTTCGTAGTGCTTCATAAACAGAGCTCACTATTAATTTCAGTCACTAAATTAACTTTCAATTTTCCAGTTTTATTAATTCTTTTGCTAAATTAAGTCAGAGTATAGCGAAATTTATTACTTCTGACAAACATTCAGTTTTCACACAACATGTGTCAACCTTCAGTTGCCACGCTTTTAGTGCTAATTATATGTGCAATAACCTTTCTTTTTGAGTTATTATAGTAGTTGTCCATAGGGCTGGTGACCGTAATTTTCCCCAAATCTCAAATATCTAATTAACGCCAGTTAATTGTTAACATAACGACCGCACATTTACATTCTTTATTAACTTTACCCCCTTTTCAAAATTAATTTCCACCAGTTTCATTTGCATTTTTCCTTTCATTTAGATGTAACCCTTTCCTCCCTCTTTACCGACAAATTGACTTCGTTGACGATTGCTTTTCCCAAATTTCCATTAGGTACATGCGGTTTTATTTTTACTGTCATTAAGGTCGATAAGTGAGGGGGAGGTTACAAAGGGATCACAAATTTCGTTCTGGAGGGAAGCGTGGAGGATAAAAATCGTAGAGGGAGATCAAGAGATGAATACACCAAGCAGTTTCAGAAGGATGCAGGTTGCAGTAGTTATTTGGAGATGAAGAAGGTTGCACAGGATAGAGTAGCATGGAGAACTGCATCAAATCAGTCTCTGGCATGAAGACTTAAACAACAAGTGACGTAAAAAAGAGGTAAAACTAAGACAAATTTAGTCTATGTGCTGTGTACCAGCAGCCTTAAATGGTGCATCAGAAGTAAGATTGGTCATAAATAGGATCGTAAGGCAGCGAATGACTTAGTCCAAACCAGTGCTGGTCAAACGTTTTTGTTCAAGCGGCGATACTGACGTGGTGAGCCCGCACCTTGGGCTGCATATGTACCGATCTTGTAACCGACTTAAATTATCTTGTAAGCCCCCAACAGGTTATCTACAGTGTGACAGCGATATGCTGGAAGCTAGTCCCTTAGTTAAGCTTTAAAAGTCGTCACCGTCCGGAAAAAGTGGTCAAACTAAAACATTCATATTTCTTTATGTACTACACGAATATGTAATAAAAAAATGGGAGTTCCTATTTTTTTAAAAAACGCAGTTGATAGCCGTTTGACCTATGGCAGCGCCACCTAATGGATCAACCATAGCGCCATCTGGTTTCCCCCTTCAAGCTAGACAAAAGTTTCGTTCTTTGTAGTTTTTTCGTTTGACGCTTATTTCGTTAGATATTTGGCCTGGTCACGATCAATGGACCACCCTGTATAGATTAACTTATTTAGGAATGAAGTAAGTAGGATATCCAAGGAGCCTAAAGCGAAATGCCTGAAGAAACAATGTGAACGAGAAAGAAATGAGAGTCGGAAGAACAAAGTCAGCATATAGAAAAGTCAAAACCATATTCGATGAAACTAAAAGCAAAAGTGTCAACATTAAAAGTGCAAAAGGAATTCCGCGGTTTAACGCAGAGGAGAGAACAAATCTGAGGAAGAGTACAATGAACGCCGGTTCGAGAGGGAATATCTGTCTGTTACTAATGAAGTCGTTGTGTTCAAGTAATAGAGATAGAGTTTCGAATGTCTGAGACCAAATAAGGCGGATGGTATAGACAGGATTCCTTTGGAAATTGAGAAATCATTGAGGGGAGTGGGCAACAAGGTACTACCCAAGCTGATGTGTACGCTTAGAGAAGTACGTTGCGAGTAAGATTTTATAGGATGGCTAAGATTCACAATGGTTTAGTAGCTGTGTTAGAATATTGCTATGTAAACCAAGAGAGCTTTACACAGATTCACGGGAAGTCAAACACTAGCTGATGGAAAAATGTCGAACAAAGCGAAAATGGCCATAAGGTGAGCAATGAGAAAAGCGCTCAGTGACTTTCAAAGTAAAATTTTGCCAGATGATCTGACTAGAAACCTCAAGAGCTTTTGGTCTTACATGAATCCTCAAGTAGTTCGGAGTCATCTGTCCTGTTGCTCAGTGATCACACAGGCACCGAATCGGAGCAAGATAGAGACAAGACCGAAATACTGAGTTTCGTCTTCTAAAACTTTTTCTGAGCGGATGATCATAATATGGTCCCTCCTTTCATTCATCGCACGAACGTCGAAATAAAGTCGCTAGCAGTCGAAAGGCGTCTGCACCAGATGAGATACCCACTAAATTCTACAGAGATTATGCGAAAGAACTTCTTCCCCTGCCGTCTGTCCCTTGGATAACGAAGGCTACCTAGCGACGGGACAAAACTCAGGTCATACCTGCGTACAACACGGATCTACATTGATCAGCCAGAACATTACGATCGTCCACTGAAGATTTGGTGTATCTACCTTTCCCACGGATAACAGAGGCGACGCACCGTGGCATGGAAGCAAGGAAGATTAGTAGATCGCTGTAGGGAGTTGGCACCACATCTGCACACACAAGCCACATAATTCCCGTAAATTCTGCAGGGGGGGGGGGGGGGGGGAGGGCGGTAAGCTCTGACATCATATTCAGTACATCCCACATGTATTCGATCAGGCTCAGATCTGGCGAATTGAGGGGCCAATACATCAACTGCACGAACCACTCCATCACACTCCTCGCCTTATGACATGGCGTATTTTCGTCTTGAAAAATGCCATTGCTGTCGGGAAACATAAAAACCATGTAGGGGTGTAAGTGGTTTGCAACCAGTGATGATACTCCTTGGTCGTCCTGGTTCCTTGCAGCGGTGTAAGTGGTCTGCAACTAGAGTAGATTGTTTTTGTAGGTTATGGGACAGTAGGACAATTTTATACAAAATAAAAAAAAATCTCTCGTTACTGCGTCACTCACGATTTTCTTATGTTTCACAAAATTGTTCTGATCTTCCAGAACCTACAAAAACAATCTACTATCCCTTTTACCTAATAATAATATAATAAAATAAAATAATAATTAGTATAATAAAAAATCATTTATTTTACATAGATTTCCCATAGGTGAATGTAATGTAATTAAGTAAATTAGAGAATTATCTATTATTTTAAAAAACGATTATTAAAAAACGCATTTTTACATCATTTTCTTAGCCCCAAAAATTGTCCTATTTTCGACTTTTGTGAAAAATGTGTTTTTAAAATTATTTTTAAAACAATTTAAAAAAAAAGCATTTTATAACTTTTTCTAACCTCCAAAAAATGTCCTATTTTTGACTTCTGTGAAAAATGTGTTTTTAAAATTATATTAAAGAATAAGTATATAAAATTATTTATTTTCTGCTTTAGCACCTATAAGAGTAAATGAGTTGTTGTTTGTAAATGTTTTTTGAAGGAAGATTTGTTTACAGTTCTACCACATGTACAAATAATAGTTAATTAATATGTATTAGATAACAAAAGTAAATTTTAGTAAAATTATAAATGGACAACAATAAGAAAAAAGTTAATTAGTGAGCTAAGTTAAATTTTATTGTTTATGTAAGTAAATTGTATAAGTTAACAAAAGTAAATTTTAGTACATTATAAACGGACAACAAAAAATGGACAACAATAAGAAAATAAAAAATGAATTAGTTAACAAAGGTAAATGTTAATGTTAACATACGTTTTTTTATATTTATTTTATGTTAATGTTCACATACATTTACATGTTTATTTTCGTATGTTAATGTTAACATTTAACATTAGTTTAACAAAACAGGGTTGTTAAAACTTATGTTTAGTGTTTATGTTTAGCGTAATACCCAAAATTAGTTTAAATTTTGTATCACATTTATTTGTTTTACTGTCATTTCGAATTTAATTGATCTTTGTTCCAATATTAATCAATTTATCTTAGTTTAAAGTGTAATTAATTTATCTTTGTTCCAAGTTTAATTAATTTATCTTTGTTCCAAATTTAATTAATTTGTCTTAGTTTAAAGTTAAATTAATTTATCTTTGTTGGAAGTTTAATTATTTTATTCACAAGCAAATTTTGGTAATAATTTGGTCTGGCAAAATGCAAGCTCAAAAATTAGTTTGAAGTTTGCTTAACATTTGTTTAACATTTATTTGTTTTACTGCTATATCCAATTTCCCATTTATTAATTGCTTTAAAATCTTTTATATATATTTGTTTCTACTTCATTTATTCAAATCTTTTAATTCTATAAAAGCATCTTTTTGTTTGTTGTAAACTGTAAATTTTACCCAACATTTTTTAGTAAAACTAAATCTAAACATTGTATTTGGTATTCTTCGTCTAACAAACTATTTAATTTTTCTCTTGTATCATGGTAATGCATTTTATTCTTAAAAAATAGATCTATAATTTAGCGATACTGTCTTCTTCCATTTACTATTATACATTTTTAATAAGTTGGATAAACATTGATTTTAAAATTAAAGAATATAAACAAGATTCATTAAACAAATATAGTGTTTATTTCATTTCCTTTTAACTCAGTCTGGCAGATGGGTCTCAAATTTTCTAATAAATTAATATCATCTCCATATTATTTAGATTACATGAATAAATTAATTATTCCTAAAGATGTTGCTCCTTGGGAAACAACTATATCTGTTTACATAACTAAGAAAACTATAGAAAATGAATGGTATCTGTTGTTATGTAGTTATTTCGGATGTAATGTTTACCATATTTGTTCTGCAGAAGATGGAAATTTAATTCGACCTTGTTATATTTTTGGAAATTATTATATTCGCAAATACATAGCAAGTTTATTTGGACTTAATTACGAATATCCGCCATTAATGTTAGACTTTTATAAACAGAATAATATAGTTATTCCAGATAAATTCGAAACAATTAAAATAGATACACAAAAACATATAGTTAACTAAACATCGGTCACTAACTGACGATTTGTAATATATACACAACAATTAGACAGCACACACTAATCTTTCTTTATGTTTACTTGGTGTTTTTTTAATTTTATCTAGTTCAACTTTAATATTGTAATTAAAATCTATATTTTTTATTTTTATTTCTTCTTCCAACCAATACGAATCTGGTATATTTTCTGTGTTTAATTTATTGTTGCTGTATACAATTACCTTTGTGTTTTAGTGAACTAAGGAAACATATGTATTTGTTTATATAACTAAGTAAATTAATTATTCTTAAAGATGTATTTTTTACATAACTAAGAAAACAGATGTATTTGTTTATATAACTAAGTAAATTAATTATTTACTTATTTATGTAACTAAGGAAACTGATGTATTCAGTTACATAATTAAGGAAACAAATGTATTTATTAACAAATATAGTTTTTTGTCTTTTTTATATGTTTAGATTGGAAAGGTTTAAATTTTCTAACCTTTTTATATCATCTTCATCAATATGTTTAAAAGCTTTGTGTGTTTGATTATATTCTAAAAACTCAACAATAAATTTATTAAAATTTTCATTTTAACATACATTGGATTTGTTCATTTTCTGTTAGACAACTGGGAATTATACCACAACAAAAAACCTAGATTTGGGTAATCTATTTTAGTTCTTTTTATTTTCTGACCTTCTTAATTTTCTACATTCTATACAGGTTGATAGTATGTTTCCATGATTTCTTGCAAAACAATCTAATTTCTTTATAATATTACATAAATCGTTAATTTTTAAACTGTTTTTGTCCATGAAATTTTGTACATTTTGTTCTTTGTTGTCCATAAAATGTTGTTCATTTTGTTCTTTGTTGTCCATACTGTTTTGTTCATCTTGTTGTTTTCTGTCCTGCCTTTCTTCCATACTATTCTGCATATTAGCCATTTTAATAGAATATCTGGTAATGAGATCATTATTTAAACATTTCTTACAAATTGATCTTGGTTTACCAAATTTTTTTCCATATTCTGTTACACTTTTTACTGTTTCACGTTCAGTACACTTTTTTACATCATTTGTAATGTTCAATGTGTTATCGTTCTTAATTTTTTTGTTTGAATAACATCTATTAAGTTGATCATTATTTATACACTTTTATAAATCGATCTTGGTTTATCTAACTTTGTTCCATATTCTGTGATGTCTTTCACTATACAGCATTTAGGACATTTCTTTTGCTCTATGTTCTCCATTTAATACATATAAAACTAATAGTGTTGTCAATTTTTTGTTGTCCGTTTATAATTTACTAAAATTTACTTTTGTTAACTGATGCATTTTACTTACATTAACAATACAATTTACCTTGTTAACTATTTCATTTTTTATATTCTTATTGTTGTCCTTTTTTTGTCCTTTGTAATTTACTAATATTTACTTTTGTTAACTTGTACAATTTACTCATGTAAACAATAAAATTTACCTTAGTTAACTAACGCATTTCTTATTTTCTTTTGTTTGTCCATTTTTTGTTGTCCATTTATACTTTTACTAAAATGTACTTTTGTTAACTAATACATTTTAATTAACTGTTACTTGTACATATGGTAGAACTGTAAATAAATCTTCCTTCAAAAAACATTTACAAACAGCTCACTCAATCTTATAGGTGCTAAAGCAGAAAGTAAATAATTTTATATACTTATTCTTTAATATAATTTTAAAAAACACGTTTTTCACAGAAGTCAAAAATAGGACATTTTTTGGAGGTTAGGAAAAGTTATAAAAATGCTTTTTTAAGAAATTGTTTTAAAAATAATTTTAAAAACACGTTTTTCACGAAAGTCGAAAATAGGACAATTTTTAGGGCGAAGAAAGTGATGTAAAACTGCCTTTTTTAAAAATGGATTTTTAAAATAATAGATAATTCTCTAATTTATTTAATTACATTACATTCACCTCTGGGAAATGTATGTAAAATAAATCATTTTTTATTATACTAATTATTATTTTATTTTATTATATTATTATTAGGTAAAAGGAATAGTAGATTGTTTTTGTAGGTTCTGGGAGATTAGGACAATTTTGTGAAAAATAAGAAAATCGTGAGTGATGCAGTCACGAGAGATTTTTTTTATTTTGTATAAAATTATCCTAGTGTCCAGAACCTACAAAAACAATCTACTAACCAGTGATGATACTCCTTGTATGTCCTGGTTCCTTCCATGATCCACTCTGGACCTATGGATGCGTCACCAGCTTGTCTTCATTCCGCATCAGAAGTGTCGAGGAGCTGTTCCCCTGGATGATGACAGATTTACGCCCTCCCGTCGTCGTGATGAAGAAGGTGCTGGGATTCATCAGACCATGCAACGCTCTGCCCCTGCACCAACTTCCATTTCTGACGGTGATGGGCCAATTTCAGTCTTAGTTGCCGTTGTCGTGGTGTTAAAAGTGCACATACATCGTTCGTTACCAGCGGAGGCCCATCATTAGGAGTTTTCAGTCCACTGCGTGTTCAGACGCACTTGTACTCTGTCCAGCATTAAAGTCTGATGTTAGTTCTGCCACATATCGCCACCTGTCCTATTTTCACCAGTCTGCCCAGCCTACGACGTGCATAGCCGCCCAAACCCACGACGCGTGGACGTGATTTCAATTTGGTCTCACTACAGCACTTCTCGAACACCCAACAAGTCGTACATCTTTCTGAATGTTCGCGCCGATCCTCCGGGCCATCACAGCCTGTTCTCAGTCAAACTCAGATAGATCGCACTCCTTCCCCATATTATGCATGGACAACACTCTGACTAATACTCCATGCACTATGCTTGTACCTGAGTAGCAATCATCCCCCGTCAGGTGAGGCTGCTATCGCCTGGACTGGGTCATATTCATAATAGGTCAGTTGTCATAATGTTCTGGCCGATCAGTGTATATCGCCAACGAAAATACGTTACAGAATTATAGAATATGTTCACGTATTAAAACGGTTTTAGAGAACGATATTCTACTTTATAAAAATCAACATGGATCCCGCAAAAACAGACCTCACCAAACGCAGTTCGCTCTGTTCCTTCATGAGATCCACTGCACTGTAGACCTCGGCGCTCAGGTTATTGCTGTGTTCCTTGACTTCAGGAAGGCATTTGCTATAATTCCATCCTGTGTTTAGGCTAAAAAATACGGGCTTACCTTATGACAAAATTTGTGACTTCAAGAATTTCTTGCAGATAGAAGTTAACACAATGCCCTTAGCGAAACAAAATCGGCAGATGCGATGTAATATCGGGAGTACCTAAAATAAGTGTGATACTAGTGTTACTATACAAAAAATAATGTTTGAAACTCCATGAGGCACACATCAGACGATACAGTTGCGTAAAAGAAGGTAGTATCGCTGGAAGATTGAAAGATTTTCAGAATGACTTGCAAAACTTACATGGTGCAGGGCCAGGCAGCTGACCCTGAACGTAAATCAAAGTAAAGAAGTGCACACAAAGAGGAGAGGAGATCCAGTACTGTTCAATCATACTACTGGTGACAAATTTCTGGAAACAGTAGCTACATTAAAACCTCTAACAACAGCTATATCTAGCAGCAGCTGGATAGCTGCTCTACCACATAGAAAAACAAGTCCCAGAATGAAGATTCATAGCGAGAATCTCTAGGAAGTGCAATTAATCCACGAATGAAGTGGCTTACAAAAACACTTGTTTGACCGATTCCTGGGTTTGCCCATCAGTCTGGGACTGCTACCATAACTGATGAATAGGAGAAATGGGAAAGATCCAACGAAGAGCTGCATTTTTCGTCACTGCATGGTTAGTAGTTCAAGAGCGTTATGGAGGAACTCGACAAATACCAGTGAGGGGGGGGGGGGGGGGGGACGGGGGGCGCAACAAGAGAGGCGTTGTGTATCACGGAGAGGTTTGCTATCGAAGATCTGCGAGAGTATGTTCTGGGAAGGGTTGGACAACGTGTACCGCTGGACAAAAAATGCACACCACCAAGGACAGGCTCAATTTTATTGACCCGTACAGTGACAGGTAGGTAACCAGTTTTGGGGAATATGATAAAAAAATTCAGATCAAATGAACCACATACTGCAAGTTAGCAAGCACGATGGAGATATTCGTTACTCAAAGTTTTGAACATGGCTGCTTGGTTCAAACAAATGAGCCCTCAGTCACAATTTTTTAGTCTTACTAACCAGGTTTCAACACTTCTAAGAGTGCCTTCATCATAATTTAGACATTGTCTAAATTCTGATTTTTTAGTCTTATTAACCAGGTTGTTTTAATTTAGATATTCGTTACCCAATTCCACCTGTCTACCGTGGTGAGTAAACCATATGCTGTAATATGATTGAAAATAATTTTTACTGTTGTTGCTACGCATCGGTGCCAGCGGTTAGTCACTTGAGAACAGGGATTCCAAAAAAATTATATTAATTAGAGCATGCAATGGGTCAATGGTCACCTAATATTTGTTAAGTGTTGCGAGCACCACAGACCACGACCTTTATATTTCACGAAGATATGTTGGCCTCAAAGATAGTCGAGCTCTTTCGCTCTCGACGCACTCGCTGTAATCTCTCGGAAGAAGAAACAGATAAATAATTTTGTAAATGAAAAGGTTCGTTGCAAATAAGAAAAGGTATCTACCACGATAAGTGAATAAGTCGTAACTGAGAGGCGCAGTGTCCTCTAAGAAAGCAAATGTTAAATGTGCATGCAATTGCTATTACAGAACCACTTGGCACCTATTCTTGAATCCAATCGCACAGGACTAACAAAGTATCAGGCTAACGTCTTCCCTTCAGAGCCATGTGATGACACATCCACCATACAAGTTCATATTACTATTCTTCTTCACTATGAATCATGCCCCACTACTTGGAGATAAATTTGATATTCGTTAACCACTTCTGGAGCAATACGTCTACTCTGGAAGCACATATACTTTGGATTCCGGTTTCCCTCAGAGTAATCACAACTTTGCACTGTCAGTCGGCTCCATCAGTAATGGAACGACGATTGCACTCACTCGCCTATACGTTCAAACATGAAACACTGAACTGGGATTCTGTTATACGAACTCGACCCGTCGGCCAGCTTAGATGCTGATCTTTTGAAGGCGCAGCGGAAATTCACACCAGCGCAGAGCCATGCATAGATTCACTTACCGTCGACAATGGGACAGCATCTTGTTTGCGGTACGGGGTCCTATCGTTCGTTTGGCACAATTTCATGAAACTTTGTACCACAAAGTAAATACCTCGCGTACACATTTACTGGTGTGTACTAATAGCGGAATAACATGTCGCCAGTCAACTGCTGTGCCAGACACTTGAAGCAGTGGCACCGGCCGATGTGACCGAGCGGTTCTAGGTGCTTCAGTCCGGAACCGCGCTGCTGCTACGGTCGCAGGTTCGAATCCTGCCTCGGGCATGGTTGTGTGTGATGTCCTTAGGTTAGTTTGGTTTAAGTAGTTCTCAGTCTAGGGGACTGGTGACCTCAGATGTTAAGTCCCATAGTGCTTAGAGCCAGATACGGGCCTGATCCCAGTGACAGGCAATCTGTGACTCTCTGGATGGAGCGCGCACACCCTCCACCGTACCCATACGTCCGTGTCGATGAGTAATCAGGTAGTCATTCGATTTTAGAAAGCAAATGAAACAATACGGAATGTGCAAGGGGAAATCGTTTTCTCAAGCACTGTTCTCAATTATTTTCTTTAGATAATTACTGAATTATGTTTTTCTTAACCCGAGGGACTAAGAATAATCGGAACTATTTTGTCTCGACGACGATATCTTGCAATATCGCACAGCAAAGTCGTACGGGGTTTCCCCTCAGAGCTATCAATCCCTCACCCTCACCCTTTCTTTCTATCTACGCTGGATTTTAGAAGCTACTGAAAGCTTTTTATTTTCCCGCGCACTTGGCATCACCTAATACTTCCGGCCACGTCAGCCAGTGGGCCTGGGCACTCAATGTGACTCACAGCCTTCTACACAAGTCGTTCTGACGTACGCCTGCCCATTATCATCGGAGCACTCTAGTTTACATTTGTTTGAATAATAAAGGAAATAAAACAATTCGTACCGAATTATGGGTGCCGTGAATCGTTTCAGCTTAGTTGGGGGTGAAACCCTTATGATACTATTAGAAAGTGTACAACTTTGCTTCCGCCGTTTGCCGATAGGTGGCGCCAACGGAAAGTAGCGGTCGAAAGAAACAGATCGCGGACGTCACGTAGTTAGCTTGCACCTCGGTCAACATAACCTCTTTCAAACATTAGTAGATTAGTTGTTCTTCTTGATGCGATAATTTACCCACAGCCATATGTATTGTAGAAATTTGTTTTATTTTATGAACTTCTATGTGCCACCAGTTTCGACATTACAGTGATGCCATCTTCAGGCCCCACTCGTCATAGTCGTAAAATCGCTATACACGGAAGGAGCCATATAACTGGATCCGTGACTCAAATCGTCCTGCAACAGCTCTTGGCGGCCAAGCCACATAGACTGAGGTTCTGCATCATAAGGTTGTTCTTGATTGAAAATGTTACTGATGGTTTCAGTACGAATAAAACAGCGGCTGAGTCTCATCGAATGCTCTCAAGTACGTATGCTAAGGACGCTGTTAGTGAAAGAACGTGTCGTGAGTGGTTTCAACGCTTCAAGAACGGAGATTTCAACGTCGTAGACCGGCTTAGTGGTGGAAGGGAGAATGTTTTCGAAGACACAGAATTTGAGACATTTCTCAGTGAAGACTTGCATCAAACTCAAGAAGTGACACATCAAGGCATTTAAAAATGTCTCAAGGCTATGGGCATGATTCAGAAAGAAGCTGAAACCAAGAGACGTTGAACAGTGTTTGTGAACAGTTTGTGCAGAGGCAAAAACGGAAGGGATTTCTGCATCGCATTGTGACCGGGGACGGAAATTGGTTCATTAGGGTAACCCTAAGCGCAAAAAAACCATGGGGATGTCCCGGTCACGCTTCCACGTCGACGGCCAAACCGAATATTCACGGCTCCAAGATCATACTCTGCATTTGGTGGGACCAACTCGGCGTCGTGTACTATGAGGTATCAAAACAAAGTGAAACAATCACAGGTGCTCGTTGTCGAACGCAATTAATGCGTTTGAGCAGAGCATTAAAAGACAAACGGCCACAATACAACGAGAGGCACGATAAAGTGATTTTTCAGCACGACAACGCTCGACCCCACGTTGCAAAAGAGGTCAAAACGTACTTCGAAACGTTAATATGGGAAGTCCTACCCCACCCGCGGTATTGTCCAGACATTGCTCCCTCTGACTATCACCTGTTTAGATCAACGGCGCGCGGCCTGGCTGACCAACATTTCCGATCTCATGGAAAAGTCACAAATTGGATCGATTCGTGGATCACTTCCAAAGATGAACAATTTTTTCGACGCGGGATTCGTACACTGCCCGAAAGATGGGAGGAAGTAGTGGCCAGCGATGGAAAATACTATTCATGATACATGTGCAGCCAATTTGTTTCATTAAAGCCTCAAATGTTGGGGAAAAAACGGCGGAGGCAAAGTTGTACACCTTATATTATAAAAATTAGTCTTGAAATTTTGAAACGAAATTGTTGCGTTACAACATGTAACAGTAAAGCAGTCACATCTATACACATTATACCACCCTCCCAGCCCCCCCCCCTCCCTTCTGGCAGCAACGCAGGCGTATACTCTCGTACGGAAACGACCACAAAGCTGCCGCATGGCATCCTGCAATATACTGTCCCAAGCTCCTCGCTACTTTTGTTGCAGTTCGGCAGGCCCTAGAGAATGGGTAAGTTCAGACTTCATCATATCGAATACGTGTACAATTGGCGAGAGATTTTGCTATCTTGTTGGCCAGGACAGTTATTTTATACGACGCACGTTGCGCCAAAGCAGCTGTATGTTGGCCTGCATTGTCCTGCTGGAACATCCGTCGAAGAAATTGCAGTGACACAGGGATAACAAACAGCCTGTGCAATGTAGCAGCCACTGGTTGCTTCACCCAGCACAAACACCGAATGCAATCGCAAGTTGGAAGTGATGGCTCCTTACACCATGAAGCCTGGAGTGAGACCCGTGTGTCACTGGCGAATTCACTTTGAAATACCTGGCTCACCAGGTCTACGCCCGAGACGTGTAGGTCCATCACTCGCATGGAGATAGAACCCAATCCCATCACTGAAGAGAAGAGAGCGCCATTCCGTTCTCCAGTCAACTCTTTCACGACACCAGAGCAGAGATGACTGGCGCTGTCGTGGTCTCAATGGTAGTCTGGCCAGAGGCATGCATGATTTGTTTCTTTGTTTGTTTTAAGGGCGCAGAAATAACTGCATAGGCGCCCACGTCAGAAATGCAGAACACAAAGACGAAGAAGAGCTAAAAACAACTACCAGGTGTACCGGTATGAAATGAGCGTTTTTTTTTGTGAAAATGAAACACTAATTTGAATTTTAAAGTAAAAACATTTTATTCAAAGTACTGACCATTGCTTTCTATACATTTTGACCACTTTTCTGGCAATTTGTGGACACCGCGCCAGTAGAAATGTTCGTCTTTCGAAGCAAACCAATCAGACACCCAATTTTCGACTTCTTCGTAGGAATCGAAGTGTTCCTCAGCCAATGCGTGTCCTGTTGATGAAAACAAATGGTAGTCGGAAGGGGCCAAGTCTGGTGAATACGACGGGTAGGGTACCAGCTCCCAGCCAAGTATTTTGATTGTATCCTGAACCAGTTTTGCTTTGTGTGCGGATGCACTGTCTTGTAAAAAAATTACTCTGCCATGTCTTCTCGCCCATCCTGGTCTTTTTTCGGTCAATGCATAGCTCAAATTGATCATTTGTTGTCTGTAGGGTTTCAGAAGCTCATGATACACCACACCTTTCTGATCCCACCAAACACAGAGCATTGTCTTCTTGCCGAATCGATCTGGTTTTGCAGTCGATGTTGATGGTTCTCCCAGACTAACCCATGATTTTTCCCGTTTAGGAATATTGAAATAAATCCATTTTTCATCGCCAGTAACAATTCGATGAAAAACTGATTTTCTTTCATGTCTTTGAAGGAAAATTTGACAAATGGTTTTTCGGTTTTCCATCTGTCTTTCATTCAATTCATGTGGCACCCATTTTCCGCACTTTTGGATCTTTCCCATAGCTTTCAAACGGTCAGAAATTGTTTGTTGTGCAACATTTAGCATTGCTGCCATTTGTTTCTGACTCAAAGTATCATCTTCATCCAATATTGCTTGCAATTCGGCGTCTTCGAACTTTTTTGGTGGTCGTCCACCTTCTTCATTTCTTACATCAAAATCATTATTTCTGAACCGTTGAAACCATCTTTTGCACGATGCTTCTGATAAGCTATGATCACCATATGCCTCGACAAGCATTCGATGCGACCCTGCAGCACTTTTTTTCAAATGAAAACAAAAAATTAATGCTTTCCGCAAATCATCACTTTCTGGTACAAAATTCGACATTGTTAACACGATGAAAACATATTATGTTGTTTGTTCCATGACTTGACGTATACTAAATATCTTTGACAGATGTCATACCAACCAAACAAAAAAAATGAGGTTTGTTCACAACAAATGTTCCTTATCGACACATTTGTATCTTAACCTCATTTCATTACGGTACACCTGGTATACGTTAATCCCAATCGAGGGAAGAGAAGACCGCTAAAACACGAACATGCAGAAAGGTCTACAAAATACGCCATGTTGAAACGGAGATCAAGAACTAAAAATTAAATGCCGCTCACCGTATTGCTACGACGGATAAAAAGTAAAACATGGTTGACAGCCCGCGTGTCGTCCACTAAAACGGCCGATAACTCAGATGGCAAACACAGACGAGAACGTCAGTGGTTTTAAAAAATAAAAGCACATTCCATCAGGAAATGGCGGAGCGTCAAAAGTTGAGCGCAATGTCTACAAGGTGCCGGGGGAGCGACACTTAACAAATGACGATGCCTAAGAAGACAGTGCCAGATACGCAACCAAACTAAATCGATAAGTTTCCTTTAATTTACGTCTATGGTCACTAACTTTTTGTTAACAGATTACTGATTTCGGCCTATAATGACCATCCTCAGATCTGCAGCAAAAAATGAGAAAAACGTAAATACACTCGCAGATTGTCTACAACTTAAAAACAATACATAGACCATAATGAAAAGTACAACTGACAAATATGTGCATTTGTGCGCTTTAAGTATGAAGAGGCATACCTGTTTTATAAAAACAAAGTCCTAATGTGATTACGTAGGCTTTCCCAGCGTAATAAGCCTTGAAAGTCTTGATTTTAGGATCAGGTAGCAAACCCGAAGAGACTTTCAAAGTCCTAATGTACTGCAACCATAGTGGCATCGTCAAATATTAAATACGGAATCGGCACCAGCATCGTCAAATACACATAAATAACGTCATATGCACGAGTCATATTGTCAGTAGCACTACCGTTTAAAACATGCTGTCGTACAGTAGCCACAAGATGTTTGTGTCGTAAGTTCATCAGATGTCGCAAATGTCGGCATTCATTAGTTTTCAATAATTAATTGAACATCGAAAATAAAGGAAAATACAATAGCTGAAGTCTGTAATGAGATTATATCGTATAAAAGGCATCACAGTAATAAAAAGCAATAAAAAGAACACGACAAAAGTAACATTGTTCAAAAAATGGATCTAAGTACTATGGCACTTAACACCTGACGTCATCAGTCCCCTAGAACTTAGAACTACTTAAACCTAACTAACCTAAGGACATCACACACATCCATGCCCGAGGCAGGATTCGAACCTGCGACCGTAGCCGCAGCTCAGATCCGGACTGAAGCGCGTATAACCGCTCGGCCACAGCGGCCGGCAAGATTGTTAAAAAGAGGAAGAGTTAAGAGACAGGAGTTGACATATGCTCTAATGCCAATATTCTAGATAATGACATAAATTTTAAACACCTTCAATAGTGCTCCGTATAATATTAAACAACCATAAAACAAATCCCTAAAGAAGCCACAAATGAAAGAAAACATAGTGCTGCACGTAATCGGCGCCCTCTGTTATCGCTAACTCCAGAATTCCGCACAGGCGGGAAGTGGTTGGAGGAACGTGACCGGCAGAGGGCCCCTCCTACCCTGCGGCACTCCATTACAAGAAAAGAATGATAAAATTCCGTAACAGTGCATGACCCACTTTATCTGCTTAATGCAGTGCAGTGATTAGAGTAAAACACTGTCAAATAAAGCCTCTGTTATATATAGTTATATGTAAGTCTGCAGGCTTTCGTGGCCGTTGTCACTGAAGTTAAAATCTTCTGGGTTATTAGGCCTCGTCATGTTTCTTCTAATATGTTCGACGTTTCGACCTCTCTGTTGCTAACTTCCTCAGGATCTTTTGGTGTCCACTGCTGCTAGGGGCCAAAGGGACGCCACCTGTGTTCTAGCAGCAGTGGACACCAAAAGATCCTGAAGAAGATCCCAGCAGAGGGGTCGAAACGTCGAACATTTTAGAAGAAACATGTCGCGGCCTAATAACCCAGAATATTTTAACTTCAGTATATACAGTTTGTTGATAATTTTACCTGGTATTGAGTGCCTCACATATTTACTTCGTCTTCGTACGTTTTACGTATGAATCTAGTATGTTCTTGTTCCTTCTCTGTTCATCTCATAGAAGTTTGTGACCATTGACGTAAATTAAAGGAAACTTATTGTATACACGGGTCACTGTTTTATTCGCAACAATATCGCAGCTTGTGAGTCTAACTAAATCGATGTCCTCAAGGCGAGAGGGCCAAGAGGGTGTCATCCAAGCCGCTGGGAGAGGTTTAATTTCCCGGAGCTTCTTCACATGAAGGGAAGACCAGCGGCGATGCCAAAGGGACGCCACCTGTTGACAGATGGCAACACAGAGATCATCGGAGGGAATCTAAGAACTAGCGGGCTGAGGTACGAGGACTGCAGCCTTGGTAGCAGCGTCAGGGGCCTCGTTTCCTGTCAGACCCACATCACCAGTGACCCACAGAAACATCACAGTGGCCCCATCAAGAGTGAGCCTGGATCCAAACACATGTTTATGACACAGTCATAACCGATTTAGGCCATACAATGACCATCTTCAGATTCTAAAGGCTGCATACACTGAACACAGGTTCATGCATTGTTCATGCGAGTTTGACAACTCATGAACGTGTGTTCAGCGTATGCCGCCTTTAAAATCTGAAGATGGTCATTCCATGGCCGAAACCGGTTATGACTGAGTCATAAACATGTGATTGCGTCTATAAATAAAAAAAAAAAAATTTACAAAATAGTCAATCACGCACTCCATAGACAAATTTTTTCCAAAATTTCCTGGATCCGTTGCACTAAGGGATGGACGATGTACTCTACACAGAAGCTTTGAAGGGCACTGAGAGAGTCTGAGAAGATGACGCAATTGAAAAGCGTGTGTCGCCGATGCACTGCGTAGCCTGATACAGCGCAAAGAGCTCTGCTGTAAATACTGAGCAGTGATCCGGAAGCCGATACCGAAAAACGTCGGAGCCAACGACGAAGGCACACCCGACACCACGGTCAGTCCGAGAGACATCAGTGTACACAAACGTACTGTCGCGAAGATATACCTGGACTCAGTCTTGTTGCGAGTAGACGGTTCCCAAGGATTTCTGATGACAGAGCAGGTGCAAAATGAGCGTTGAATACATCCCTTTATGATGTTTAGTCGTCGATGTTGACTACGAGGACGTCCAGAGCCTGGTCTAAAGGTGAGAAAATGATCCACAATGTCGTTGTTGTTGTGGTCTTCAGTACTAAGACTGGTTTGATGCAGCTCTCCATGCCACTCTATGCTGTGCAAGTTTCTTCATCTCCCAGTACCTACTGCAACCTACATCCTTCTCAATCTGCTTAGTGTATTCATCTCTTGGTCTCCCTCTACGATTTTTACCCTCCACGCTTCCCTCCAATACTAAACTGGTGATCGCTCGATGCCTCAGAACATGTCCTACCAACCGATCCGTTCTTCTAGTCAAGTTGAGCCACAAGCTCTTCTTCTCCCCAATTCTGTTCAATACCTGCTCATTAGTTATGTGATCTACCCATCTAAGCTTCAGCATTCTTCTGTAGCACCACATTTCGAAAGCTTCTATTCTCTTCTTGTCTAAACTATTTATCGTCCACGTTTCACTTCCATACACGGCTACACTCCATGCAAATACTTTCAGAAACGACTTCCTGACACTTAAATCTATACTCGATGTTAACAAATTTCTCTTCTTCAGAAACGCTTTCCTTGCCATTGCCAGTCTACATTCTATATCCCCTCTTCTTCGACCATCATCAGTTATTTTGCTCCCCAAATAGCACGACTCCTTTACTACTTTAAGTGTCTCATTTCCTAATCTAATTCCCTCAGCATCATCCGACTTCATTCGACTACATTACATTACCCTCGTTTTGCTTTTGTTGATGTTCAACTTATACCCTCCTTTCAAGACACTGTCCATTCCGTTCAACTGCTCTTCCAAGTCCTTTGCTGTCTCTGACAGAATTACCATGTCATCGGCAAACCTCAAAGGTTTTATTTCTTCTCCATGGAATTTTATACCTATTCCGAATTTTTCTTTTGTTTCCTTTACTGCTTGCTCAATATACAGATTGAATAACATCGTGGATAGGCTACAAACCTGTCTCACTCCCTTCCCAACCACTGATACCTTTTCATACCCCTCGACTCCTACAACTGCCATCTGCTTTCTGTACAAATTGTAAATAGCCTTTCGCTCCCTGTATTTTACCCCTGCCACCTTCAGAACTTGAAAGAGAGTATTCCAATCAACATTGTCAAAAGCTTTCTCTAAGTCTACAAATGCTAGAAACGTAGGTTTGTCTTTCCTTAATCTTTCTTCTAAGATACGTCGTAGGGTCAGTATTGCCTCACGTGTTCCAGAAAACAAACAAGTGTTAAATTGAGCGAAATACCATAGAGACATTGTTTCCAAGACGTGCACCAATCCGTCAATATATGCAGCCACGTTCCCGCACGCCCACAGTGCGATTCCATTCAAATGGCTGAAGCTGTTTGATCTGTACGGGCCAAGCGGGTAGAAGGGCTCGCACATTTTGTATTAGGTTTAGGTGCTCCATGGAGGACGCAGGGACTGTGACAGCGCAGACAAATTAGTGACTCACAGATATACACCTTACTGCACTGTGATACTGAAGTTGCATAGTAGCTCACTGGATGTCCTTCTGGACAGATACAGCCAAGCAGTGGCCTGTGAAGGCGTGGGTTACTGAATACAATGTCGACAACACTGTCTCCATCCTGGGCGACCACTTGTTCATACGCGAAGGCTACAGGCGACTCCACTTGTAGACAAAGTCTCGCAGGGGGTTGGGTTGGGTTGTTTGGGGGGGGTGGAGACCAGACAGCGAAGTCATCGGTCTCATCGGAGTAGGAAAGGATGGGGAAGGAAGTCGGCCGTGCCCTTTGAAAGGAACCATCCCGGCGTTTGCCTGGAGCGATTTAGGGAAATCACGGAAAACCTAAATCAGGATGGACGGACGCGAGATTGAACCGTCGTCCTCCCGAATGCGAGTCCAGTATGCTAACCACTGCGCCACCTCGCTCGGTCAGTCTCGCAGGGTAATCTCCTCTACGAACCGCAATCCTGGAACTCTGTACTGGAACTGTCCGTTGCTGGCTATGGCCACTGCTTATCACAACGCGGAAGTCCATCTCATTGGATGCAGCACGGATGTTGCTGATTGGGCCTCGTTTGTGGCTGGCGGCGAACTTCAAAGCGCCGCCCGTGGCGCCAATCGGAAACTGTCCCAGCGCACCAGGCCCGGTTGCGTCCGTTGGGGAGGACACTTCTCAACAGCAATACGTATTCGCTGGTGGGGCATGGCAATCAATGTTGAAAACCCTGTTCTCCACTAAAATCAGCAGTTTCTAGCAGCAGAGCCAAAACAAACGGCGTACAGACACAGCGGCATCTGATCACTGTTTACAGTCACAAATTAATCACTAACAGTCCACAAAGTCTGGGTACACAGGGAACTCTAATATATTTTAATAAATATTCTATATTCTTGAGGACAATATTATGGAAATGGAAGAGGAGCTAGATGAAGATGAAATGGGAGATATGATACTGCGTGAAGAGTTTGACAGAGCACTGAAAGACCTGAGTCGAAACAAGGCCCCGGGAGTAGACAACATTCCATTAGAACTACAAACAGCCTAGGGAGAGTCAGTCCTGACAAAAGTCTACCGCGAGCAAGATGTGTGAGACAGGCGAAATTCCCTCAGACTTCAAGAAGAATATGATAATTTCAATCCCAAAAAAAGCAGGAGTTGACAGGTGTGAAAATTATCGAACAATCAGTTTAATAAGTCACAGCTGCAAAATACTAAAGCGAATTCTTTACAGACGAATGGAAAAACTGATAGAAGCCGACCTCGGGGAACATCGGTTTGGATTCCGTAGAAATGTTGGAACAAGTGAGGCAATACTGACCCTACGACTTATCTTAGAAGAAAGATTAACGTAAGGCAAACCTACGTTTCTAGCATTTGTAGACTTATAGAAAGCTTTTGACAATGTTTCAAATTCTGAAGGTGACAGGGGTAAAATATAGGGAGCGAAAGGCTATTTACAATTTTTACAGAAAGCAGATGGCAGTTATAGGAGTCGAGGGACATGAAAGGGAAGCAGTGGTTGGGAAGGGAGTGAGACAGGGTTGTAGCCTCTCCCCGATGTTATTCAATCTGTATATTGAGCAAGTAGTAAAGGAAACAAAAGAAAAGTTCGGAGTAGGTATTAAAATCCATGAAGAGGAAATTAAAACTTTGAGGTTTGCCGATGACATGGTAATTCTGTCAGAGACAGCAAAGGACTTGGAAGAGCAGTTGAACGGAATGGACAGTGTCTTGAAGGGAGGGTATAAAATAAACATCAACAAAAGCAAAACTAGTATAATGGAATGTAGCCGAATTATGTCGGGTACGCTGAGGGAATTAGATTAGGAAATGAGACACTTAAAGTAGTAAAGGAGTTGTGCTATCTGGGGAGCAAAATAACTGATGATGGTCGAAGTAGAGAGGATATAAAATGTAGACTGGCAATGGCAAGGAAAGCGTTTCTGAAGAAGAGAAATTTGTTAACATCGAGCATAGATTTAAGTGTCAGGAAGTCATTTCTGAAAGTATTTGTATGGAGTGTAGCCATGTATGGAAGTGAAACATTGACGATAAATAGTTTAGACAAGAAAAGAATAGAAGCTTTCGAAATGTAGTGCTACAGAAGAATGCTGAAGCTTAGATGGGTAGATCACATAACTAATGAGGAGGTATTGAATAGAATTGGGGCGAAGAGGAGTTTGTGGCACAACTTGACCAGAAGAAGGGATCGGTTGGTAGGACATGTTCTGAGGCATCAAGGGATAACCAATTTAGCAGTGGAGGGCAGCGTGGAGGGTAAAAGCCGTAGAGGGAGACCAAGAGATGAATACACCAAGCAGATTCAGAAGGATGTAGGTTGCAGTAGGTACTGGTAGATGAAGAAGCTTGCACAGGTAGCATGGAGAGCTGCATCAAACCAGTCTCAGGACTGAAGATCGGAGAGCTGCATCAAACCAGTCTCAGGACTGAAGATCGGAGAGCTGCATCAAACCAGTCTCAGGACTGAAGATCACAACAACAACATCCGATAAATACGCTGAAGAGCCAAAGAAACTGGTAAAAGCATACGTATTCGAAGGCAGAGGTACGTAAACAGGCGCTGCGGTGGGCAACACCTATATAAGACAACAAGTGCCGCAGTTGTTAGATCGGTTACTGCTGCTACAATGGCAAGTTATCAAGATTTAAGTGGGTTTGAACTTGGTGTTATAGTCGGTGCACAAGCGATGCGACACAGCATCTCCGAGGCAGCAATGAAGTGGGATTTCCCCGTACGACCATTTCACGAGTGTACCGTGAATGTCAGAAATCCGGAAAACATCAAATCTCTGACATCGCTGCGGCCGGAAAAAGACCCTGCAAGAACGCGACCGACGACGAGGAGAGAGTTGTTCTACGTGACAGAAGTGCAACCCTTCGGCAAATCGCTGCAGATTTCAATGCTGGGCCATCAACAAGAGTCCCGCTCGTGTACCTTTGACGACTGCACGACACAAAGCTTTAAGCTTCGTCTGGGCCGGTCAATATCGACATTGGTCTGTTGATGACTGGAAGCATGTTGCCTGGTCGGACGAGTCTCGTTTCAAAAGGTATCTAGCGGATGGACGTGTGCGGATATGGACAGAACCTCATGAATCCACGGACCCTGCATGTCAGCAGGGGACTGTTAAGGCTGTTCGGGGCTCTGTAATGGTGTGGGGCGTGTGTAGTTGGCGTGATACGGGACCCCTGATACGTTTAGATACGACTCACGTACGTAAGCATCCTGTCTGATCACCTGCATCAATTTATGTCCATTGTGCATTCTGACAGATCTGGGCATTTCTAACAGAACAGTGCGAAACTTCACACGTCCAGAATTGCTACAGAGTGGCTCCAGGAACACTCTTCTGAACTGAAACACTTCTGTTGGCCAGCAAAGTCTCCAGAGTTATTATTGACCATATCTTGGATGCCTTGCAATGTGCTGTTCAGAAGATATCTCCACCCCGTTGTACTCTTACGGATTTATGGACAGCCCTGCACGATTCATGATGTCAGTTCCCTCCGGCACTACTTCAGACACTAGTATTCATGCCACCTCGTTTCGGCATTCTGCGTTCTCCCGGGGGCCCAACACAATATTAGGCAGATGTACCATTTTTTGGTTCTTCAGTGTATTGATAATTAATAATGTAATAAACTGTAGTAATTCTAATAAATTTTCTTTTTTCCATACTGAATTATGGCTCTGTCTATAGAAGAAGAGACTCTTAAGTGGACAAGAATGATAATCGTATCCCAGAATTTCTGAAGAATTTACGTCAGGAAAGAAATCACCAAGTTTAAAGAAACAGGACAAATCCCGTTCTGAGCGTTCAAAGACTTCAGACGAAACGAATGTGGCTGTCTTGGCCAAGGCGTATAGAAAGCTCATGTTCTAGACATTTCTTCTTTGATGAACGTCAAAGGAATGTCAAGGACCAGTTCAAGAGTCAGCCTGTCAGTTTGCGTCAGATGAGGATACGACGACTTTATGTCAGCCACCACAGCTGAATCTGTTCATGCGTCCAAACCAGTGGAGTTGCAAAGTCATACCGGCAAGATGGCTCGTACTGCCAAGACCATTGTAAATTTGACTCGATTTTGTAATCGCTAAAATAACATCGCATATCCCCGACGGTGTGCGAAATTTCATTTCGTTTCCTCCTCTCCTTTTTGGTGCTTGCTTTTTTTTTCAGGGAGTGTACTTTGCGCGGATTCTTTGCAATGTTAGTCATTTACACATCTAAGCACGTATCACTCCTCAAGTCAATTTGACATTAGATACATGTCTTGTAATTTCGATGGACAACAGGCCTAGTGGCGTCTGTATTTGGTGTCTCAAGTAGAGGCGGTGTTCGATAAGTAGTACGAGGAAGGAAATTGCTCTGCCTCAATTACTGGAAGTGAAACCCTATGTCCGTACACAACACTTTTGCTTAGGAAGTGTCAAATATGCAACAGGCCTGATCAATGGCTCTGTGCATGTTGTAGGAAAACACACGGTGGGTGTCGTAAAAGCGAGAAACTGAACTTCACCTTCCTGAGTTATTGTTATGAACCACAATCGATCGTTACGCCTCCGGCAGAGTGCGGAAACCTAACAGCTGCTGCTGCACCCAACTGCACCGGCAAAATTTAAAAGCAGTTAAGCTCTCTCGTGCCGGGATATTTCGTTCACAGAGCCTGTACACGTGTTGCTGGGTGTGCTGTCTTGTTTAAACACGGTGCTTTGCGCTTTTCAGAGTACTAGTAATGTGAAAAAAGAAGAAAGAGTCAAACGGGGAAAAACGACGGTTTAAAAGAATTTAGAGCGGTTTTCATTTAATATTTTACATACAGGGCGTTTCAAAAATGACCGGTATATTTGAAACGGCAATAAAAACTAAACGAGCAGCGATAGAAATACACCGTTTGTTGCAATATGCTTGGGACAACAGTACATTTTCAGGCGGACAAACTTTCGAAATTACAGTAGTTACAATTTTCAACAACAGATGGCGCTGCAAGTGATGTGAAAGATATAGAAGACAACGCAGTCTGTGGGTGCGCCATTCTGTACGTCGTCTTTCTGCTGTAAGCGTGTGCTGTTCACAACGTGCAAGTGTGCTGTAGACAACATGGTTTATTCCTTAGAACAGAGGATTTTTCTGGTGTTGGAATTCCACCGCCTAGAACACAGTGTTGTTGCAACAAGACGAAGTTTTCAACGGAAGTTTAATGTAACCAAAGGACCGAAAAGCGATACAATAAAGGATCTGTTTGATAAATTTCAACGGACTGGGAACGTGACGGATGAACGTGCTGGAAAGGTAGGGCGACCGCGTATGGCAACCACAGAGGGCAACGCGCAGCTAGTGCAGCTGGTGATCCAACAGCGGCCTCGGGTTTCCGTTCGCCCTGTTGCAGCTGCGGTCCAAATGACGCCAACGTCCACGTATCGTCTCATGCGCCAGAGTTTACACCTCTTTCCATACAAAATTCAAACGCAGCAACCCCTCAGCGCCGCTACCATTGCTGCACGAGAGACATTCGCTAACGATATAGTGCACAGGATTGATGACGGCGATATGCATGTGGGCAGCATTTGGCTTGCCGACGAAGCTTATTTTTACCTGGACGGCTTCGTCAATAAACAGAACTGGCGCACATGGGGAACCGAAAAGCCCCATGTTGCAGTCCCATCGTCCCTGCATCCTCAAAAAGTACTGGTCTGGGCCGCCATTTCTTCCAAAGGAATCATTGGCCCATTTTTCAGATCCGAAACGATTACTGCATCACGCTATCTGGACATTCTTCGTGAATTTGTGGCGGTACAAACTGCCTTAGACGACACTGCGAACACCTGGTGGTTTATGCAAGATGGTGCCCGGCCACATCGCACGGCCGACGTCTTTAATTTCCTGAATGAATATTTCGATGATCGTGTGATTGCTTTGGGCTATCCGAAACATACAGGAGGCGGCGTGGATTGGCCTCCCTATTCGCCAGACATGAACCCCTGAATGACCTGTTTCGACAGTTGACCATAACTGACTATGTCTGTATTGTTCGGTTTTTGCAAGAAGCAAATATCCAGTTGTATGTCAGACACATAGGTTCCATCGTATGAAGTTGTGATATATGGACTGAACTGAGTGTGTGAATGTAGTAAGTGTTCCATGATGCTTATCTGCAATTAACATAACGTCTAATACCTATGCTGTATATATCATATTCTATGCCACATCTGTACTTTCTCAATTCTCTGGATAATTGTTTGATGCCAAAGGCCAACAAATTAAAAAAAAGTTTATATAAGTAAATATAAATTATTTAAGAATACAAATGTGACAATAGCATTCAAAACCAACAACCTACTACAGATGAAAATGAAACGCATAATCGGGGAATCAAATAAATATCAGAAGTCGGGCGTTTACAAAATACAATGTGATGACTGTGAGAAACAATATATTGGTCAGACTGGCCGTAACTTTTTAACACGTTTTAAGTAACATACTACTGGTATTACACGTATCAAATCAATATTTGGTCAAGATCTTGATGAATACAATCACTCTGAGGGTTACATTTCAAACAATTTTAAAATATTACAGAATGTACCAAAATGGCTTCTGCTAAATACTTTAGAAGAAATTGAAATCTATTCACTTTATAAAAGTAAACCATTATCTCTTTTAAATGAGCAGCTTGAATTCAAAGACAAACATTTCTTAGAGCTTTTTGACGATTGCTTTAGAATGCCTATTTTTCTGTCTCTCATTTGTTAAAATCATTCAAACCTTTATAAAACATTTTATACTTTGTAGCCTTTATTGTTTTGACAAATATTATTTTATGGCAAGATTTTAAACATGGCTGCAGCAGCAACTGTTAAAATTCTTCACAATAAAGGATGGCAGCCAAAAACAGTTGCAGGATAGAATTTTTGTTTTTATTAAATTCTTGACCAAGGTTTCGGTACATATAAATATACCTTCATCAGAAGTACATTTCCTGAATAGAAAGACACATACATTAGAAAAGCCATATCAACGAAAGTGAGAAACAGAAGCTTAAATAACGGTGAAATTGCTAAAGTAATACAGGCACACAATCTTTAGTACTTACTAAAATTACATCATGCACTGGAGAATAATGAAACAATTATGCCAAAAGGCGTCGTCAGTAATTAAAATATCATCTCCATTTGTACGACATGTGTAATGGGTACAGGATCAAAGCGAACAGTTTAACAATGTTACTTCGCCTATGAACTGTTGAGACACGAGTGTGAAGGCACTAAGGTAGATTGTTTCGCCGAGAGAGGGCACTTGCATGTGCCAGACTCGCGCATATTACAATCCATAAATACATACATAAGCGCATCAAAATTATTAAAGGTTGTGTTAATTCAAACTTTGTCTTATTAAATAAAGCGTATCACGCCAATTAAAGACATTTATGTAAACTATAAATATAGAACCAAATTTATCTGTGTCCTAGTGTCAAACGGATAAAGCTTGCGCTTGGAACATCTAACGAGAGAGGGCACTACTGTAATGCGCGAGACTCTCACGTAATGTAGGCAGTGAAATACATACTAGCGAAACAACCAAAATGTTCTAATAAAACGAAACCATCTGTCTGTATGAATAATTGTGATGTTTGTTAATTATGAATTTCAATGTGTATGTGTGGTTAAATGACTACTATGTTTTATTCATACAGACAGATGGTTTCGTTTTATTAGAACATTTTGGTTGTTTCGCTAGTATGTATTTCACTGCCTACATTACGTGAGACTCTCGCGCATTACAGTAGTGCCCTCTCTCGTTAGATGTTCCAAGCGCAAGCTTTATCCGTTTGACACTAGGACACAGATAAATTTGGTTCTATATTTATAGTTTACATAAATGTCTTTAATTGGCGTGATACGCTTTATTTATTAAGACAAAGTTTGAATTAACACAACCTTTAATAATTTTGATGCGCTTATGTATGTATTTATGGATTGTAATATGCGCGAGTCTGGCACATGCAAGTGCCCTCTCTCGGCGAAACAATCTACCTTAGTGCCTTCACACTCGTGTCTCAACAGTTCATAGGCGAAGTAACATTGTTAAACTGTTCGCTTTGATCCTGTACCCATTACACATGTCGTACAAATGGAGATGATATTTTAATTACTGACGACGCCTTTTGGCATAATTGTTTCATTATTCTCCAGTGCATGATGTAATTTTAGTAAGTACTAAAGATTGTGTGCCTGTATTACTTTAGCAATTTCACCGTTATTTAAGCTTCTGTTTCTCACTTTCGTTGATATGGCTTTTCTAATGTATGTGTCTTTCTATTCAGGAAATGTACTTCTGATGAAGGTATATTTATATGTACCGAAACCTTGGTCAAGAATTTAATAAAAACAAAAATTCTATCCTGCAACTGTTTTTGGCTGCCATCCTTTATTGTGAATTATTTTATGGCTGACACTCTGGTTTTAGAATGTTTACTTCTGTGTTGCTTTAAGACTGCGTAATGCAAATTCAAATCCTTTTAATATTCTGACACTACGGCTTGTAGTATAGTATTTTAAATTCACTCTACTTTCTGACTAATGGTATTTACATGATTCATTCTATATTTCTTTCATAAACACTTTCTATATACTTATAGTGCAAGTGATCTTATTCTATGATAACATATCAGGTCTCATAAGTTTTGGCCACACTTCAGTTTTTCCTTTTCCTTTACATTTTACAAATAAACAAAAGTTAATATAAATTGTTATTATATATACAATGTTCTGCATATATTTTATTGACCAATAATGCATGTCACCTGCTTCAGTGTTTATCACAGGTACCTGTTAACTCCGTACCTTACACTGTCATTGTTTTATTCTTGGTTTTATAATACTTTTTTATACTTTAACTATATTTTTGTTTATAAGACTGGCATGTAAAATAAAACATAGGAATTCCGTTTAACACTGTTACATATAAAATTTGCTATATATATACAGGGTGAGTCACCTAACATTACCGCTGGATACATTTCGTAAACCACATCAAATACTGACGAATCGATTCCACAGGCCGAACGTGAGGAGAGGGGCTAGTGTAATTGGTTAATACAAACCATAAAAAAATCCACGGAAGTATGTTTTTTAACACAAACCTACGTTTTTTTAAATGGAACCCCGTTAGTTTTGTTAGCTCATCTGAACATATAAACAAATACGTAATCAGTGCCGTTTGTTGCATTGTAAAATGTTAATTACATCCGGAGATATTGTAACCTAAAGTTCACGCTTGAGTACCACTCCCCCGCTGTTCGATCGTGACTATCGGAGAGCACCGAATTACGTAGGGATCCAAAGGAAACGGTGATGGACCTTAGGTACAGAAGAGACTGGAACAGCACATTACGTTCACATGGTAATACCTTTTAATTGGTCTCTTTCACTGACGCACATGTACATTACCATGAGGGGTGAGGCACACGTACACACGTGGTTTCCGTTTTCAATTACGGAGTGGAACAGAGTGTGTCCCGACATGTCAGGTCAATAGATCAATGTGGTGACCATCATTTGCTGCACACAATTGCAATCTCTGGCGTAAGGAATGTCGTACACACCGCAGTACATCTGGTGTAATGTCGCCGCAGGCTGCCACAATATGTTGTTTCATATCCTCTGGGGTTGTAGGCACATCACGGTACACATTCTCCTTTGACGTACCCCACAGAAAGAAGTCCAGAGGTGTAAGATCAGGAGAACGGGCTGGCCAATTTATGCGTCCTCCACGTCCTATGAAACGCCCGTCGAACATCCTTTCAAGGGTCAGCCTAGTGTTAATTGCGGAATGTGCAGGTGCACCATCATGCTGATACCACATACATCGACGCGTTTCCAGTGGGACATTTTCGAGCAACGTTGGCAGATCATTCTGTAGAAACGCGATGTATGTTGCAGCTGTTTGGGCCCCTGCAATGAAGTGACGACCAATGAGGTGGTCGCCAATGATTCCGCACCATACATTTACAGTCCACGGTCGCTGTCGCTCTACCTGTCTGAGCCAGCGAGGATTGTCCACGGACCAGTAATGCATGTTTCGTAGATTCACTGCCCCGTGGTTTGTGAAACCCGCTTCATTGGTAAACAGGTAGAGCTGCAACGCATTCACCGTTAATGCCCATTGACAGAATTGCACTCGATGATTAAAGTCATCACCATGTAATTGCTGATGTAGCGACACATGAAACGGGTGAAAGCGGTGACGATGCAGTATGCGCATGACACTACTTTGACTCAATCCACCGGCTCTCGCAATGTCCCGTGTACTCATGTGTGGGTTCATGGCAACAGCAGCTAACACACCAACTGCACCCGTTTCTCCTGTGACGGGCCTGTTACGGACCCGTTAGCGTGCTGCGACCATACCTGTTGCATGCAGTTGGCGGTAGATGTTTCGCAATGTGCGGCACGTTGGATGCTCTCTGTCCGGGTACCGTTCTGCATACACCCTGCAGGCTTCAGCTGCATTTCGTCGACACTCGCTATAGATGAGTATCATCTCCGCCTTTTCAGAGTTCGAATACACCATGGTCACAGTTCCTACAACACTACACTATCACAGACGTCTGGTAACACGGTGTACTACAGTTGGTCTGCGTGCGGAGACGAATGCAGAATAATAATAGCAGGAAGCGCTACATGCTGACACTGCGACAACTAGACCAAACCACAACAGTGTACTACAGCCACACTCGTAAACACGTTCGTCATCGTAAACATGTCCCTGCAGATGCTGCTCGCCGACCGTGGCCCGTGTTTGTTACAACACGCAACTGAACGTCGGAGGTTTCAAGCGTCAACTTTAGGTTACAACAACTCCGGATGTAATTAACATTTTACAATGCAACAAACGGCACTGATTACGCATTTGTTTATATGTTCAGATGTGCTAACAAAACTAACGTGGTTCCATTTAAAAGAACGTAGGTTTGTGTTAAAAAACATACTTCCGTGCATTTTTTGTATAGTTTGTATTAAACAATTACACTAGCCCCTCTCCTCACGTTGGGTCTGTGGAATCGGTTCGTCAGTATTTGATGTGGTTTACGAAATATATCCAGCGGTAGCGTTAGGTGACTCACCCCGTATATGAGCCTCATATGTGGTATTTTAAAGTATTTTAAGAATATGCACAACTACGGTGCCCTCTCGATTACTTTCTTTCTCAGTTTTCATCTGCAAGAACTAATTAATATCTATCGAATAATCTATACAAATGGATGTCTCTTGTTACACCTTGTAAATGTATGTGTGCAGCATTTACTACAACACAACAGTCAACGATTTTTGCAGCCTCTTTAATGGAAAGCGCCCTCGGTAGAGCGTCTGTCGTTTCCATAACAACATGCTGGTGTTCATGGTACGTCGTCTGACGTGACAGTGTTAGCCTATCGACATTACAACAACCTTGTTGGAGAGTAGCCTGCTGCCACTTCTTTGGAATGGCGTCTGTTCTTACGATGGCAACCAGTAGCTTCCAAATGGTTCTCCAACAGGCCCAGAGAGGGCAACCAATGTACTGTCGAAATGATTTTTATTTATCGCATATGTTTAATATATTTTTTCTTTTTTTTATGTGACAATAGCTGTTGAACCAACTAAGTTCCATGTATTTTCATTTTATTTTTCATTCTCGTCATTGTTCTTTTAACCCACTGGTTAGCGTTGACATTCTGTCAAAAGTGGGCGGAGCCTCCAGTAGAGAAGTAAGACGTCCGCTGCTCTAAGTAGCAGTGATTTACCACCAGGAGGAGACTCCTGCTCATACAGTATTTTGGTAATTCATCGTTTTATAACGTTGCAATTTTATAAAATATTTTCTTTAATGTATGTAGCCCTCTGATCAGACTTTGTATTTGACTTGTAGGTCTGAAGATGACCACAGGCGTGGTCGAAACCGGTTACGAGAATAAATAAATTTGTGGTCAAGACTGATTTTAACAGTAACCATTACTAATTTGTGTGTAAAATGTTCAGTTGACTGAATGACAGGGATCTGAGATTAATTACTATAAGCATATAGAAACAAGCTGCAGTAAGCATACAGTCTCGAAAGAGACTTCAATGGGATGTGATACAGAAATGTAGGACATCAGCCAATGAAACATAAAACTTCATAAGAGCATGTATTGAAAAACGGAAAATAAGTACAAACAGAGAGTTAAAATCTTTTCGTTTATAGTACGTTTAAAATAAGTTGCGACTTTTGACAGTTCAGTACGGAGCGAGTGGAGGGAAGCGTAGCTGATAGCGTGTGCTGGGCGTGTCAGAGGGTGACAGCAGTATAATGGCAGTCCTATTCGGCGCTGAATCTGGGAGGGTCGTTTGACTGCGTGAGCATGAGGCCGTCCAGTCTGCGACCTTTCTGAAACGATTTTCAAGAAACTATTCTAGCACTTTTTATAGTGTAATTCGTCAGCTTCACGATGAACCTCCTGTCATTCCATTAATGGTCACAGTCGTTGCGATGTTCCAATAATACATAAACTAATTCAAGAAATTCTTAGTTTGCAGTGAAAAATTGGCGTGGGTATGAATTGGTGTGCGTGGTGCGTGTTAGGTAAGATGTCCCTGTAGATTAAATGTAGGTAATGTATTGATTTATTCTTTAAATTTGGAACGATCCAGCTGTCTGTTTTCAATCTCGAGAAAATGGAATGTATGTAAAGCGCTCCGTCACGAAATCGCGAGTCAGTGAAATAGCTAGAATGAAATATTCATAAATACTCCAACTGCGATATAATCGCGTGTACAAACAGTGATCCAATACTGTGAAATGTTTTATTATTCCAGTCTCTGGTCACAAATGAATTGTTTAGACGATGACCGGTTTCAGTCTGTTATGACCATCCTCAGATCTTTTTTACACCATGCCATTATGGCCGTATCACTTTAGGACATGGTGTAAAAAAGATCTGAGGATGGTCATAACAGACTGAAACCGGTCGTCGTCTAAAGAATTCATTTGTGATCAGAGACTGGAATAATAAAACATTCATAAATTCTTCGTATCTTATAAATGTTTTGAGATATCGAAACAAGATCTTGGCAAATGATAGCACGCAAAGGCGAGAGTTTTTTGCCATATGATTAATATGCCAAACTTGCATATCTACTTCGATCTTCAGGAGACGACAGATTTTTTTCAGTCAAATAATGTAATTAATGAGGGCCATCGGTAGGTGGTGAAACGAGAACTGCTGTGGGTTTTGTAACAATATAAGAGATGAAGTTACACGTTTATTTTTATACTGAGAATGTAATGACCTGACTTACATCTGGTTGTTAGTTTAACAATACACTAATTCTGTATTCTGTCGCAATTTCAACTGCATTACTATGTTAGTGAGATGAGATGAATATTTCTTAACTCTGCCGTGTTCTGACAAAAGAAGCAGATCTTAACATAGCAACAAGACAAGTTACGTATTCGTCTGAACTCGTCACAGTCCTTCATGAAAGGCTCCTCAACTACCTTCCTGGCATGGCTGACTACTCAAGAGCTGTCCTGTAGTGTAGCATTTGCAGTAGGTTCTTTTGTCAGAATTTCACCATCAATGACGGTAAACTTCTTGCTGTTTTCTTTGCCACAACACTTTTCAAATAGGCCCACATACTCTCAGTCGGATTGAAATGAGCTTGATAAGGAGGAATCCTGATTAAACTATGCCCTTTACCGTTAGCCATTTCGTCGACCTGGTAGCACAGAGTTTTGACTTGTACAATACTACAAATTCCATTAACTTCGCCTTATACACGCTAAGTTAAACTTTATCTCACGGAACATTTCTTTGTACCCAGAGCAAAATATCAGCTTCCGTCCACTGCACTTTTGAAGCTTTGTGCATCGCACAGTGTGGTACGGGTTTTGTCGATTACTATTGTCGAACTGCGAGGAATGTTTTTCAGCAGGGCGTTGTCTTCTCAGCCGGTGAACGTGTTCTCGGACTACTCTGTTATTGCAAATGTCGTATTCACATGGACTGCACTGACGTTATTAATGCAACGCCAACACGAAACATTTGTTCACAATACCTCATGACCACAGAACATTTCAAAACGAGAAAATACGAGTCCCTTCACAACACCACGTTAATCTCTTATGACGTCGTGGTGGTGTGTTTTTTGACGCCAGCACTACTCGTAACAGAAACAATCAATTCGTCGGTTGTGTTTACTTTTTCCTTTTGAAAAAGAGCAGGGGCCGCGGACATTGGTGGCCAAGAAACGAGACCATTTCTGCCCATCCATCTTCCGGAGGGCGTTGGTTTACGGGATCTGTATCCTGACCACTAGAATCTGCAAGGTTCTTCTCACTCTGGAACGAAACTTCCATCATTGTAGCCGAAGGAACCTTTTCCAATAATAATGAAAGTTCTTTTTCAAGAAAGTGAAGAAAACGGAACCATATTTAGACAATGCGCTAACACAACAAGCCCAATCACCTCGCTGGCCTGCCGGGATGGTTCCTTTGAAAGGGCACGGCCGATTTCCTTCCCAATCCTTCCCTAACCCAAGCTAGCGCTCCGTCTCTAATGACCTCGTTGTCGACGGGACGTTAAACACTACCCACCACCACCACCACCACCTGGCTGGCCATTATACCGCACAACACATTTACAGTGAAGATGCTCTTGCAAAAACAGTATGAGTACATCGAGGAAGCAATGATGGAAATAAAAAAATGGTTCAAATGGCTCTGAGCACTATGGGACTTAACATCTCAGGTCGTCAGTCCTGATGGAAATAAATGAAAATTTCAGGAGTGGAATTAAAATTCAAGGTGAAAGGATATCATTGATACAATTCGCTGATGACATTGATATCCTGAGTGAAAGTGAAGGAGAATTACATGAACTAATGAACGGGATGAACAGTCTAATGAGTAGAGAGTATGGATTGAGATAACCTGAAAAAAGACGAAGGTAATGAGAAGTAGTAGAAATGAGAAACTTAATAACAGGATCGATGGTCACGAAGTAGATGAATTCAAGGAATTCTGCTACCTAGGTAGCAAAATAACAAGTGACGGACGGAGCAAGGAGGACATCAAAAGCAGACTAGCAATGGCAAAAAGGGCGTTCCTGGCCACAAGGAGACTCCTAATTTCAAATATCGGCCTTAATTTGAGGAACAAATTTCTGAAAATGTACGTCTGGAGTACAGCCTTGTATGGTAGTGAAACATGGACCGTGGGAAAACCGGAACAGAAGAGAATCGAAGCATTTGAGATGTGGTGCTACACACGAATGTTGAAAATTAGGTTGACTGATAAGGTAAGGAATGAGAAGGTTCTGCGCAGAATCGGAGAGGAAAGGAACATGTGGAAAACACTGATAAGGAGAAGGGACAAGATAATAGGACATGAGGGAATGACTTCCATGGTACTAGAGGGAGCGGTAGAAGGCAAAAACTGCAGAGGAAGACAGAGATTGGAATACATCCCGCAAATAATTTTGGACGTAGGTTGGAAATGCTGCTCTGAGATGAAGAGGTTAGCACAGGAGAGGAATTCGTGGTGGGCCGCATCAAACCAGTCAGAAGACTGATGGCTCAAAATAATAATAATAATAATAATATGTGATTTGCCAACGAAAAAATTCTATTGAAGTTTCTCATGATGAGGAGCGATCTGTGTGTACTTTTAAGAAATTTTTTTATAGCCAATATCGCGTCAGAAACTATTTTTTATTGATCGGTTTAGGTAGGGAATACTGATAAGATCAGATCTTCAAAAACCTTTGTATGTCATGTTCCACTATGCTTCAGTTACTCATGGAACGTTAACATTTTAGTGGACAGTACGTTTCATATTCCACGGAGGGTTTATTTTTGGCAAAACTGTGTGGAATGTGAAACGTACTCTCCACTAAAATGTTAACGTAGCATGAGTAATGAAGCAACAATGGAACATTACGTACAAGCAAAAAAATTTTTGAAGATCTGAAAATGACAGTTTCAATTGTAGAAAGCGGTCAACAAAAATAGTTTTGGACGCGATCTTGACTATAAAAAAATTATTTAAAGGGCAAAGTCGAATCGTCTACTCTCATCGCCTTCTCGAAAGATTGAATCCGCTGTATATGATGTGGAGAGAGACCGCGCATACCTAATGTCCGCCATAGTCTTGTATATGCAACGTCGCTGTAAGTAGTTGAATGACCCCGTTCTGTCAACTGAATAACGTCTTGTGCCTCGTTCACACTCTGTTTATTTGCAGGTACAGATGAGATACACTGAAGCGCCAAAGAAACTGCTATAGGCATGCGTATTCAAATGCAAAGATATGTAAACAGGCAGAAACGGCGCTGCGGTAGGCAACGTCTATTTAAGACAACAAGTGTCTGCCGCAATTGTTAGATCAGTTACTGTTGCTACAATGGCAGGTAATCAAGGTTTAAGTGAGTTTGAACGTGGTGTAATAGTCGGCACACGAGCAATGGGACACAGCATCTCCGATGTAGCGACGAAGTGGAGATTTTCCCGCTCGAACATCTCACTACTCTACGTGAATATCAGGAATCCGGTAAAACATCAAATCTCCGACCTGGCGGCGGCCGGAAAAATACCCTGCAAGAACGGGGCCAACGACGACTGAAGAGAATTGTTGGACGAGACAGAAGTGCAAGCCTTTCGCACATTGCTGGAGATTTCAATGCTGGGCCATCAACAAGTGTCAACGTACGAACGATTAAACGAAACTTCATCGATATGGGTTTCCGGAGCCGAAGGCCCACTCGTGTATGTTTGATGACTGCACGACACAAAGCTTTACGCCTCACCCGGGGCCCATCAACACCGACATAGGACTGTTCAAGACTGGAAATATGTTACCTGGTCGTCTCGTTTCAAATTGTATCTAGCGGACCTAAGTGTACGGTTATAGAGCCAACCTCATGAATCCATGGATCATGTATGTCAGCAGGGCACTGTTCAAGCTGGTGGAAACTGTAATAGTGTGGGCCGTGTGCAATTGGATATGGGACTCCTAATACATCTGGACACGACTCTGACAGGTGACACGTACGTAAGATATGCATTCCGACGGACTTGGGCAATTCGAGCAGTACAATACGACACCCCACAAGTCCAGAATTGCTACAGAGTGGCTCCAGGAACACTCTTCTGGGTTTAAACACTTCCACTGGCCACCGAACTCCCCAGACATAAACGTTATTGAAACACGAACAGCTGCTAGCATGATTTTCTTAGAAGTAGATACCTTAGGGGTTGCGAAGCAACTCAAATTGCTTGATACGGGCAAGTCTTCAGGTCCAGATTGTATACCGATTAGGTTCCTTTCAGATTACGCTGATATAATAGCTCCCTACTTAGCAATCATATACAACCGCTCGCTCACCGATAAGATCTGTACCTACAGATTGGAAAATTGCGCAGGTCGCACCAGTGTTTAAGAAGGGTAGTAGGAGTAATCCATCGAACTACAGACCTGTATCACCGACGTCGGTTTGCAGTACGGTTTTGGAGCATATACTGTATTCAAACATTATGAATCACCTCGAAGGGAACGATCTATTGATACGTAATCAGCATGGATTCAGAAAACATCGTTCTTGTGCAACACAGCTAGCTCTTTATTCGCACGAAGTAATGGCCGCTATCGACAGGGGATCTCAAGTTGATTCCGTATTTCTAGATTTCCGGAAAACTTTTGACACCGTTCCTCACAAGCGGCTTCTAATCAAACTGCAGGCCTATGGGGTATCGTCTCAGTTGTGCGACTGGATTCGTGATTTCCTGTCAGGAAGGTCGCAGTTCGTAGTAATAGACGGCAAATCATCGAGTAAAACTGAAGCGATATCAGTTGTTCCCCAGGGAAGCGTCCTGGGACCTCTGCTGTTCCTGATCTATATAAATGACCTGGGTGACAATCTGAGCAGTTCTCTTAGGTTGTTCGCAGATGATGCTGTAATTTACCGTCTAGTAAGGTCATCCGAAGACCAATATCAGTTGCAAAGAGATTTAGAAAAGATTGCTGTATGGTGTGGCAGGTGGCAGTTGACGCTAAATAATGAAAAGTGTGAGGTGATCCACATGAGTTCCAAAAGAAATCCGTTGGAATTCGATTACTCGATAAATAGTACAATTCTCAAGGGTGTCAATTCAACTAAGTACCTGGGTGTTAAAATTACGAACAACTTCAGTTGGAAAGACCACATGGATAATATTGTGGGGAAGGCGAGCCAAAGGTTGCGTTTCATTGGCAGGACACTTGGAAGATGCAACAAGTCCACTAAAGAGACAGCTTACACTACACTCGTTCGTCCTCTGTTAGAATATTGCTGCGCGATGTGGGATCCTTACCAGGTGGGATTGACGGAGGACATCGAAAGGGTGCAAAAAAGGGCAGCTCGTTTTGTATTATCGCGTAATAGGGGAGAGAGTGTGGCAGATATGATACGCAAGTTGGGATGGAAGTCATTAAAGCAAAGACGTTTTTCGTCGCGGCGAGATCTAGTTACGAAATTTCAGTCACCAACTTTCTCGTCCGAATGCGAAAATATTTTGTTCAGCCCAACCTACATAGGTAGGAATGACCATCAAAATAAAACAAGAGAAATCAGAGCTCGAACAGAAAGGTTTAGGTGTTCGTTTTTCCCGCGCTCTGTTCGGGAGTGGAATGGTAGGGAAATAGTATGATTGTGGTTCGATGAACCCTCTGCCAAGCACTTAAATGTGAATTGCAGAGTAATCATGTAGATGTAGATATCTGGGATTCCTTGCAACGTGCTGTTCAGAAGGGATCTCCACCCTCTCGTACTCTTAAGAACTTATGGACAGCGCTGCAGGATTCATGGTGTCAGTTCGCCCCAGCAGTACTTCAGACATCAGTCGAGTCCATGCCACGTCGTGTTGCGACACTTCTGCGTGCTCGCGAGGGCTCTACACGATTTAGGCAGGTGTACCAATTTCTTTGGCTCTTCGGTGTGTAACTGCTGGGCACAGCAAAAGTCTGACGCAGATTAGTGAAAACACAAGTAAACAATGCGAATACGAAATTGCGTCCCGTATTCTCTAGAAGCAGCAACAGCGTCTCCATTACAAAACCTGCACACAAATGCCAAATGGGCACTGTGAGTATTTCTGTTAGGTCTACAACTTTGCTTTAGAGGTCTTCTCTGGAAGTTAGGATATCGTTGTGAAATATTACTAAACATTTATGATTCAAAGTATTGGGCATCGCTGGACCCTACTTTTCCCCATATTTCGGGCAGCACACGAATTTCGCGGCGGAAGAACTGGCCGTCTTTCGAGGAGATCCACGAATCGATCGATTTTTGCAATTGGTCGGATGACCGGTTTCGACGTTTCGTCGGCCTATGCGTCGTGGGGTCGAGCACTGCCGCGCTGCAGAGTCACCTTTACAGGTCTGTAGCTGCACTGTGGCCGTTTGCCTTTCAGTGCGCGGCTAAAATACATCAACTGCTTTCGATAACGAACTCCTGTCACTGTTTCTATCGGTTCCAGGAGCCTGGTAACCTTCCACTGCCACGCCGGTCTTTGACGTCAGTCACTGTTCGTGAGGCGCTGAAATCATTCTCTGCACGTTCTTTCACCAACAGGCCTCTCACTACTGGTCTTGCCCAACTGTTTACAAGCCTCAACCGCCAATAACGTGAATTCTGCTCTCAAGTTGACATATTCAATCGATACTAACTTTATGATGCAATCAGAAATCAACTAATATTTTGATCGCATTATGTTTACAAATGCTAAGCTTATTGTATGAAACTTACGACCTGCCACCGCCACTTACCGTCACTGCCATCTATTGAAAACGATGGACGCAAAATTGTAGACCTAATAAATACACGCAGCCCGCTTAAACAATACAGAAGAAGTGGTCATCAAAAAACATTGTCACAATTTCACCCCTGTATAGTCGAACGGAAATTCGCAACTTGAACGTCGCGAAGTGGAAACTTACTTCTGTAACCACATGTTTTTTTTATTCACATGTTATTTTATCCTACACCTCCGAAAATATTTCCTGCTCGTCGTATAACAGCATCTATATGTTTCACTATAGGTAAGAAAGGCTTAAATGATGTCTTAACGGTTTAAGAGCTGCTGGGGATTTTAAGGAAGTTGTATGAACACCTTGGCCATCGTTGGTCTGTTCTACGTCGCATTCAGGCCTTGCCAAACGTTCAGTGCTGCTATAGACCCTCCCAGATCTGGTTTATGGTTTTCATTGAATGAAGGCCAACGATATGTCTGTCTATCTGGCTCGTGCTCATTTTAGAGAATATTCTGGAGACGATGAAAACAGTCTCCCCTATCTCATTTCTTCTGAAAGGAAATATTGACACTGTGACGTTTAGAATCAGAAAGGGACACTCGGGCAGTATGAAGTGAAATGGACAAATTTATTTTTGTAGCAACACTACCAAAATCACCTGATAAAGATATGGCCTTAGAGGAATTTTCGCACTTCACAACGCCGCGCCTTATTCTCCTCAGGACAGAGTTACACGAGCGTCTTCCTAGGGCTTTCAAATTTTGTCCCCCCGCCCTCCCCCTCTCCCAAATACCTGTATTTTCGTAACGTAGCGCACACGGACTTCTTCCTTGTTTCTCGAACTAAGTAACCACAAATTTCCACAAAGACGCTAAGGTGGTTTTCTTTTCAATGAAATTTTTCTCAACAGTCAAACTACGCACTTCCGTAGCCACATATTCCCAAAGATAGCAAGGACAAATGAGTGCGAGAACTATCATGCAATCATCTTAACGATTTGTGAATTTCCATGCTGACGGGAATAATGTACAGAAGAACGCAGAATAATACTGACGATCTGTTAGATGACAATGGCTTTCGGAAATGGTGAAGACGCGAGAGAGGCAGTTCTTGCGATGCAGCTGATAAGGCTCAAGGCTCAAGAATGATAAGGTGACGTTCATAGTATTTGACAACACAGAAAAAAGATCAATAACGCAAAATGCTGCAAGATATTGCAAATGCTGAGGAAAGGGGTGTGGTATAGGGACAGACGGTGAAATATCTGCTATAACGAGTGTCTAACGATAAGAATGGCATACCAAGAAAGTGTATGAGAAGCAGTCTTTCGCTCATACTGCTCAATCCATACATCGAAGAGGCAATGACAGGAATAAAAGAATGGTTTATGAATGGGACTTAAAATCAGGGTGAAATGCATCAATGATAAGATCCACTGATGATACTGGTCTCTTCAGTCAGAGTTAGGAAGAGTGCAGGACCCATTAAGTGGAACGAACGGTCTAGTTAACAACCGATATGAGCTTACAGTAAACGGAAGAAATACGAAAGTAATGGGTATAATGCTTATGTAGCAGAACCGAGTTTAACAATAAAATTAACATCAAAACTGGGACCACGAAGTAGATGACTTTCAGGAGTTCTGATACCTTGGAAGCAAAATAACGTAACGGAAGATGCAAGGAAGGCAAGCAATTGTAATGAGGGCACTCCTGGCAAAGAGCTCTATTGGTATACAGGTATCAAACACACACTGTAAATTGAGGAAGCAGTTTCTGGGTATGTACGTTTGCATGACAGCATTGTGTGGCAGAGGATCATGGACTGTGGGAAAAATGGAGAGGTGCAATACAAGAATCTTCAAAATGAGATACACAGATAAGACACGAGCGTTCCTGGTAGAACCAGCGAGGAAAGAATAATGTGGAAAGGGCTGAATAAAAAAAGGAATCACAGTGGGATCACGAAGTTGACACAAGAGAGGAATTCGTGGAGGGCTGCATCGAACCAAACAGATGACTGGTGACTCAAAGAGGAACACGTAATCTGTTTATCCTTATTCGGAATATTTCAGTACGAGCTCTTACGAATTTAATTGTTTCATTGGCTGAAATCACACATTTTGCTCCGAAAGTGCATACGCACAGTATAGACATAATTTATCCTCAGATTTCTACTAATACAGTTAGATAGGAGTCATGATAGCTTTAAATACAATTTTCTTCCATTAGGATGTCATACTGATACACTTGGTTGGGGGATGCATACTGCGCCATTACTTTTGACCTTATATTTTTTTTTTCGAATAGGTAGGTGTAATGACGTACACCGTAAAACAGACGAAATTTTCTATAGTTCAAAGAGTGGTGCCCTCAAGCTCGTCGAAACCGCTCGACCGCTCTGGTCATTAGCAACGCGCCCCTTCGCAGAAGGCAACCCATCCGACTCCCGTGTGCGGCGGGGAAAGCGGCCCCGCGGATCGATGGCGCGGCGTGCGCCGGCTGGGCTGTGGGGACGCCCACGCACGCCGCCACGCCTGCGTCACGACGCCGTGCGACGTTGCCCCCCCCTGCGGGTGCGGGACGGCGCCGCGGCGTCCACATAGCGGGAGCTGGCGTCCGCTGAGCACCCGATGTCTTGCGATGGTCGAGCAAATGGGGCTCCGCCCGGGTTCCCGGGTTCGATTCCCGGCGCGGTCAGGGATTTTCTCTGCCTCGTGATGACTGGGTGTTGTGTGATGTCCTCAGATTAGTTAGGTTTAAGTAGTTCTAAGTTCTAGGGGACTGATGACCACAGATGTTAAGTCCCATAGTTCTCAGAGCCATTTGAACCATTTAGATGGGGTTCCTCAGGGTGGCGTACAAGGACCAATAGTGTTCCTTGAGATGGACGAAGACACCTGTGTACTATTTGCCAATACAGAAGAAGTATCGGACAACGTAAATGGTGGAAACCTCAGACGAAATGTCTGTACGCTGTAGGACCGGAGAGTAGGCAAGGGACAAAAAAATGGCTCTGAGCACTATGGGACTCAACTGCTGAGATCATTAGTCCCCAAGAACTTAGAACTAGTTACACCTAACTTACCTAAGGACATCACACACATCCATGCCCGAGGCAGGATTCGAACCTGCGACCGTAGCGGTCTTGCGGTTCCAGACTGCAGCGCCTTTAACCGCACGGCCACTTCGGCCGGCCGGCAAGGGACATCTTGAGACGAACGGGTAGAAAAGGGTACACAGGGTTGCATACTACGACCATTATGTCTCCTAAAGAAATATCAAGACACTTTCGTACGATCTAACGACATTAAAGAAGCGTTAGGAAATTTGAAATGGAACTAGAAGTTCGAAAATCTATAGCGAGGAAGATTAGGGACAGAAGCCATATGTATGGCGGGCGACATCTTGAGAGTGATGCGTACATGAGATTCCTCAGGGCTCCACACAAGGACCAGCATTATTCGCTAAGAGAATCAAGGCAAGTTCGTATGATCTGTCGAACTAGAGAAAGTTGAGGACTACATGAAACTGTGGAAATTGGTCTTAAACGTCAGGAAAGGTGGGTATGCCTTAAGGCAAGAGCGACTGGGGATTAAAGCTGTCTTTTGGTACACTGGATATCTCGGAAGCGATGTGTAGATAAGGTTCCGCAGGGTAGCGTACTAGGCCCAATACTGTTCCTTACAAATATCAAGACATTTTCGTGCGATTTGACGAAATAGACGACGAGATCAACAACGTAAAGTACAGCAAGATGTTCACAAGCCTCTTAATAAAGGTGAACCCTATAGGAACGAATAATAGGGTTTTGACCATTTGAGGCATGCTGAAAGTGAAGCGTAGATGACCACCTTAGGATAGCAAACTAGGGTTAATAGGTCACGTTCATACGATTGGTCGATTTAGATAAATACGGAAAGATATTAGAAAGCCCCAGAAACACAGGGAGGAATATTAGTATTTTACGTCCCGTCAACAAGTAGGTTATGAGAGAGGGTACTGCATCCCAATGGGGAGTGATCGAGAAATAAACAAGCTTCATCCTTTCTAGAGGATCCTCTACCGGTCTTCACGCATTTTGCTATAGTTTTCTAGAGTTACCGTCTTCCTCTGTATAACATTATCAGGCGCATAAAGCACCATGGAACTTCCGAAGTTGTAATGCTCTTAGATCTCTCCCTTGAGGTACGCCAAAAGTTACTTTAACATCTGAAGATTTCTGTGCATCAAGAAATCTGGGAGGAAAACGTCCTCAGTATTTCCCTCATTGCAAAATAGTGCGAAAGAACTACACTCCAAATCACTTTAGAGCAACACGAATAGTGACGCAAGTAAAAAAGTTCCAAGGCATTTGCTTAGAGTGCGGAAACTTGCCTATAGATATTCTCAGGCGATGCCCATACATTTCAGCCAATACTGTACATTCACAACACATTTAATTAGGGTATACCTAGTTTGTAGCCTTTCTCCTGACTTGGTGGTCAGGAGACACGAAAAAATAATCCGAGAATTACGATGATCCACGAACAGTTAAAATGCGCCCCAATGTACGGAGATTGGCGGCTTCTATGCCTAAAGAGAGCGGATGTTGCTGGAAGGGGTTGCAGACGTGATCAAACAGGGGCGATGAATGAACCGAGTAATAAACCTTATGCCCATTAAGTATACCTCAAACAATATTGGTGGAATTCGGGGAAAACTGGGTGGTGCATTGTCGTGCTGAAGAAGCAGGTTGCCTGTGAATTGACATGTATGTGATCTACATTCTGGAAATTATTGTGGAGTGCATGGTAAAGGACACTTCCCATTAGACACATAACAGGAATTTCACCCATTCCATTTATACATGGAGCGTGGGGAGAATGACCGCTCAAATTCCTGTGTGCGAGTTCTACTTACTCCCTTTTTTTCGTCGCAGTCCCTTTGTGAGCAAAGGCCTGCCGTATATTCAATGCAACTTGTCCATGACACTTTGGAAGAGGGCTTTTGCGGGTTAGTTGATAGCCATCGGTAAGATCAGTTCTTTCAGCCATCTCCGTGACACTCACTGACGGGTCGAAAAAACCTGAAACTATTCTTGCTGTCCTGCTCTGTATACGTTCGTCAGTCTCTGTTACTCATATCTGCTGGAGGTCCCCAGCACTTGAGAAATATTCCAGGATGGTTCGCAGGTCTGTTGTCTCAGCAATCTCCTTTGTAGACTGATTTGATTTGATTCTCCCAGTATCCTGCAAATAAACCGAAGTCTGACAAAGAGCCAGTCTCTTCATCCTATTTAGACCCACTCTAGACGTATTATAGCCACCCAACACTACTTTTTTTTCGTGTTGCGGGGTGCTAAATTTTACATTGCTTCGCATTTAATGATTTAAAGCAAGTTGCACATCTGTAACCACATTGCAATCTTATCAAGAATATTCGTGCAGGTGTTTTTAGCCAGCAAATCTATAATACTACATTAAAAAATCACGGATAGTTCTTGACCGATTTACTTCAATTTTTTACACGTAGCTCTAATACACACTCGGTTGGACATATGATTGACAACATATTACTGTAGTAAATATTCAGGTGGAGAAAGTACATGATTTTATTTTTTTTTAATATTTCTATACCATCAAACCAACTTAGACTCATCTTAAAAGATTTCAGTTCCCAGTCAAGGTTTTGTGCACAATAATAAAATACAAGGCATAATCTGAGAGGGAGGGCGGAAGAAGAGATGAATGGGCAGGGGGACGGGAGATTAAGACGTATATCCAGTTTTAATTCATATTCGACAAATGCGAAGTATTCGCGGGTTCGCTAATACATAATATAAACGGCAATGATTCCAACATATTTTCCTGGAACGCGCTAGAAATTATAGGTCCATGACTGCAACCAACATAACAAGCTACACTATTGGATCAAAAGTATCCAGACACCCCCAAGAACATGCGTTTTTCATATTAGATGCATTGTGTTACCACATAGTGCCAGCGAACTCAGTAGTCATTAGACATCGTTAGAGAGCAGTACGCGGAATTCACAGACTTCGAATGTGGCCATGTGATCGGGTGTCACATGTGTCTTACGTTTGTACGCAAGATTTCCACACTCCTAAACATCCCTAGGTTCACTGTTTCCGATGTGATAGTGGAGTGGAAACGTGAAGGGACAGATACAGCACGAAAGCGTACAGGTCACCTCGTCTGCCGATCGACAGAGACCGCCGACAGTTGAAGAGGGTCGTAATGTGTAATAGGCAGACACCTATGCAGACCATCACACAGGAATTCCAAACTGCATCAGGATCCATTGCAAGTACTGTGACAGTTAGGCGGGAGATGAGAGAATTGGATTTCATGATCGAGCGGCTGCTCATAAGCCACACATCACGCTGGTAAATGCCAGACGACGCCTCGCTTAGAGTACGGAGGGTAACCATTGGACGATTGAACAACGATGTGGTGATTCGATGGCAGGGTGTGGGTATGGCGAATGCCCGGTGAACGTCATCTGCCAGCGTGTGTAGTACCAACAGTAAAATTCGGAGGCGGTAGTGTTATGGTGTTGTCGTGTTTTTCATGGAGGAGGCTCTGCACTGTTTATTGTTTTGCGTGGCACTATCACAGCACAGGCCTACAGTGACGTTTTAAGTACCTTCTTGCTTCCCACTGTTGAAGAGCAATTCGGGAATGACGATAGTGTCTTTCAACACGATGGAGTACGTGATCATAATTCACGGCCTGTGGCGGAGTTTTTACACGACTATAATGTCCCTGTAATGGACTGGCCTGCCAAGAGTCCTAAACTGAATCCTGCAGAACACCTTTGGGATGTTTCGGAACGCCGACTTCGTGCCAGGCCTCACCGACCGACATCGATACCTCTCTTCAGTGCAGCACTCCATGAAGAATGGGCTGCCATTCTCCAAGAATCCCTGAACGTATGCCTGTGAGAGTGGAAGCTGTCATCAAGGCTAAGGGTGGGCCAACACCATATTGAATTCCAGCATTACCGATGGAGGGCGCCATGAATTTGTACGTCATTTTCAGCCAGGTGTCCGGATATAGCGTACCTCGTCTCTACCATCCTCCGTCTAGTCACAAATTTCGTTACGCGTTGGTGTGGGAATGAGTTAGATGCTCTTGAAGTATAATGTAATATGTAAGCGTAGGCTTCCGCGGCCGTTGTCTTCTTCAATAAAATTCTTCAGGGTATCAGACCGCATCGTCATGATTTAAAATGCGCCAACGTTTCGGCCAGCGTTGCAGCTAGCCTTCATCAGGGCCTTACGTTAACGTAAGGCCCTGATGAAGGCTAGCTGCAACGCTGGCCGAAACGTTGGCGCATTTTAAATCATGACGATGCGGTCTGATACCCTGAAGAATTTTATTGAAGTAGTATGATGTAATACTTGACGTACCTCATGTCTTCATACATCGCTTGCAGGACTTCATGGCAACAAATGCGCGAGTGGAGTATCGCAATTTCTTTCTGTTTTGGGTGTTTGAGGGAGGGATGGGGTGTCATCAGCGTGCAGCTCCCTCCAGTAACAGGGAGTTTATTCCCTGATGTCGCAATTGATAATCATTCTATCATCCTCTTCTTGTCAGTTATGCTCCACTACACTCTTGAAAATTTTTTGAATGTGAAGACCGATATTTAATACCAGTTTATTTCTTTTGGTCAAGATGTTCTCTTTGTCTTTACTGATCTGCCTTTTACGTGCTCCTTTCTTCCACCGTCATGTGCCTCTAAGGTAGCAGAATTCCTGCAATTGATCTACTTCGTGGTCGCAAATTTTGGTGTTAACTTCCTCACTAATGTTCTTTCTGCTACTTCTCATTAATTTCGTCTTCCTTAGGTTTACTCAGAATCCATATTGGGTACTCATTAGACCATTCCATTAAAAAAGTCGAGCAATTCTTCCTCACCTACAATAAAAATTGCAGTTTCATCCGGAATTTTAATCCTACTCGTGAAACTACCTTCTTTCGAAGTTACTTATTAGATATACAGATTGAATAGGGAAAAACACTGCATCTCTGCTTCACACCCGTTTCAGGCAGAGCACTTGGTGCTTTATCTTATACTCTTCCCTCTTGATTTTTGGACACATTGAATAGCAGCCGCCTTTCTCTATAGCTTAAACTTACTTTTTTGAGAATATTGCACAATTTTAGATCGTCAGGTACTTTTCCTAGGACGACAAATCCCATGAACACGTCTTGATTTTCCTTAAGTACTGCTTCCATTATCCATCAAGACTCCAGAAGTGTGTCTCCGCTACCATAACCTTTCCTAGAACCATGCTAATCGTCATCTAACAGATACTCTATTTCATTTTCCACTCTTCTGCGTATTATTCTTGCCAGCAACTCCGATGCACGGGCTAATACGCTCATTGAAAGATAATTTTCACTCTCATGTACCCCTCGTTGTCTTTGGGATCGTGTGGATGAAATTCTTCCGGAAATCTGATGGTACATCTGCAGGCTAGCTGACACTACAAACCCAGGGTGAACAGTCGTGCTGTTGGAACGTCCCGCACTGATTTTAAAAAATCCAAAAGAATATCATGCCTTCTGCCTTATTTGATCTCAAGACCAGCAAAGCCCTGTTAAACTCTGGCCCTAATAGTGGATCCCCTTTGTCTTTAATATCGACTCCCATTTCTTCTTCTATTACATCAGACAGTTCTTTCCCTCGTAGGTCTTCGGTGTACTCTTTGAACCTATCCGTTCTCTCCTCTGCGCTTAACAATGGAATTATTATTGTACTAATGTTGACACATTTTCCTTTAATTTCACCGAAAGTGGTTGTGTTTTGTGTATGCTAAATCTGTCCTTTGACGACCATTTATTTTTCGAATTCTTCACGTTTTTTATGCAACAGTTTCACTTTTGACCTCCCTGCACTTCTTTATTTCATTTCTAAGTGATTTTATTGTTTTATTCCTATCTGTCCTGCACAATTTTGTCAACTGAAGTATTTCTTCTGTTACCTAGGGCACCGATGGACTTGCCTTCTTTGTACCTTTACTTGTTTGTTCAACTTCTGTCATTGCCCTGCTTAGACATGTCCAACTGGACTACCTACTGTAATCTTCGTTATCACCATGTGTATAACCTGAGAGAACTACAAACACTTCTCATCATTCCTTAGTACTCCAGCGTCCCACTACCTTCCACACTGGTTCTTCCATACTCTTCTTTTAAACTTTAGTCTACTCTTCATTATTACTAAATTCCGATCTGAATGTATACATGTTCCTCGGTACACCTTTCGATCCAGTATATGATTTCAAAATCTCTGTCTCACTATGATGGAAATTAGCTGGGATCCTCCTGTGTCTTCAGGCCAAGTATATCTCCTCCGCTTGTTATTTCTGAACAACAAATTTTGTATTACTAACGGAATTTTTTTGCGGAACTCACTTTGTCTTGCTTCTCTCTCATTCCTCCGACCGAACCCGTATTTTACTGTGACTCTTCTATTCCCTCACCCATTACAGTGACTCAGTCCCCCATGATTATTAGATTTTCATTACTTTTTTTTTGTCATCAGTCTTCTGACTGGTTTGATGCGTCCCGACACGAATTTCTCTCCTGTGCTAACCTCTTCATCTCAGAGTACCACTTGCAACCTACGTCCTCAATTATTTGCTGGATGTATTCCAATCTGTCTTCCTCTACAGATTTTTCCCTCTACAGCTCCCTCCAGTACCATGGAAGTCATTCCCTGACGTCTTAACAGATGTCCTATCATCCTGTCCCTTCTCCTTATCAATGTTTTCCACATATTCCTTTCCTCTCCGATTCTGCGCAGAACTTCCTCATTCCCTACCTTATCAGTCCACCTAATTTTCAACATTCGTCTGTAGCACGACACCTCAAACCCTTAGATTCTCTTCTGTTCCGTTTTTCGCACAGCCCATGTTTCACTACTATACAATGCTGTACTCCAGACGTACATTCTCAGAAATTTCTTCCTCAAATTAAGGCCAATATTTGATATTAGCAGACTTCTCTTGGCCAGAAATGCCCTTTTGCCATTGCTAGTCTGCTTTTAATGTCCTCCTTGCTCCGTCCGTCATTGGTTATTTTACTACCTAGGCAACAGAATTCCTTAACTTCACCTACTTCATGACCATCAATCACGATGTCAAGTTTCTCGATGTTCTCATTTCTACTACTTCTCATTACCTTCGCCTTTCTTCGATTTACTCTCAATACATATTCTGTACTCATTACACTGTTCTTTCCGTTCAGCAGATCATGTAATTCTTCACTTTCACTCAGGATAGGAACGTCATCAGCGAATCGAATCATTGATACCCTTTCACCTCGAATGTTAAATGCACACCTAAATCTTTCTTTTAATTATATTACTGCTTCCTCGATGTACAGATTGAACTACACGTTCAATAGTCCCATGTCCTTCCTCCTTCTCTTCGTCTTCAACTTGTGGCGCCAGCATGTATACCCGAACTGTTGTTGTTGGCGATGGTTTTCTGTCCATTCTGATGAGAATAATCTTACTGCTGAATTGTGAGTAGTAAATCACTCTCCAACTTAAGTTCGTATTCATGGCGAATCATACTCCCGTTACACCATTTTCTGCTACTGTTGTTATAACACTCTATTCGTCTGACTAGAAATTCTTATCTTATTTCCATTTGGCTTCAATGTCCCGCACCATGCTCTGAGCCATTACATTTCCCTTTTCAAGTTATCGGGCTTCGCCTCTTACATTTAGACTTATGACATCCCATCCTGTGACTAATAGAATGTTACGCTTTCATTCACTATTCGTTCTTTTTCTCATGGTCACGTCTCTGTTACAAATCCCCACCCGGAAAACCGAATGGGGGACTTATGATAAATATTTTGTCATGGAAGTGATCATGAAACTTTTTTCGATTTACAGGCCGCGTGGACACACATTACGTATCTTCATAGGGTAGATTCCAGTGCCGTCTGCATCCTTATGGAGATGATCGTTTACCGTCTCTTAGGGGCAGTCTCCCACCACAAAGGCAAGAGAGTGCGCCAAAGCTTTTTCCAGGCATCTCGCCGTTGCAGACGATTTTTATTCAAAATTTAAGCACTGGCAGTGATCTAGGTCAGAATCCAGGGCGTTCTGATTGTCAACCAAAGGCGCTAAACCCCAAACGCGACCGATGTTTTCAGACGTATGCCCTGGCATGGAGGGGATCATAGTGTCCTATATACGCCTTTACATCTGAACTCAGAACACGTTCTTAGATTCCTAAGTAGTATTATAGCGAAATAAAATCCCTAACAGTTTTTCATAGCGTTGTATATTTACTTTTGGGGAAAACCATCCTGATTAGGAAATCTTTAAATTTTTTCACGTGTTAGAGGACAATTAGCTATCACAAAATGCAATATCTCTGCAGTACTCCTTACAAATGCATAGCACACATTTTAATCATACATGCCGACGCATTTATTTTGAAGATGTTTTTTCTCGTTTCAGTGACGACATAGAAGTTGTTCTAAATCCATGTTATAGGCCCAATTACGTAGATACTGTCCTCCAAAACTGGACAGTAGCCATGCTGGCGATCTTCACACCGCGTGACCGCTGCGGTCGCAGGTTCGAATCCTGCCTCGGGCATGGATGTGTGTGATGTCCTTAGGTTAGTTAGGTTTAATTAGTTCTAAGTTCTAGGCGACTGATGACCTCAGAAGTTAAGTCGCATAGTGCTCAGAGCCATTTGAACCATTTGATCTTCACACAGTATTTCCTCTCCAGTTCGTCGAAGCGTGTATGTTTGGGTCTCACAAATGCTAAAACGCCCGACATAAATCACTCACTCACGTCACACAAAGCTATTTGCCGTCGGTATTTGCGTCCGTACACATCATGTGCATGATTAACACTGTTTACCGTCGAAATAAAACAAGAAACTTCTGTGTGTCATTCTAGTGAGCCACGGTGGGAATAAAGCCAACGGGTACCACTCTCCCTTTCCCAACAAACCAAACGTATTCGCTAGAGACGCTTTTATGTACTTTGGTCTGGCCGGTTACTAATTAGTTCTATAATAAAAGTAGTTTCGTGGAGAAACAGGAAACGTACGCTGAGCAACCGAATCATTAGGAGTACATGTTTAATAGCGTGTTGGTCCGCTTCTGGAATCAAATACAGTAGCCATTCCGCTTGGCGTGGATTGATGGAGTTTCAGCAGGTGTACGACCCCCAGTGTTTACGCACATGTTACGCACTTCTCATGAATTAGGAGCTGGTCTTTTGTGGGAGAGGAGCCGACGCCGCCAGTGTTCCAGATGTGTGCCATAAGGTTCAGATCAGCCGAATTTGGTGGCCAAGACATCAGCGGCAGTTCACTCCCATGCTACTCTGGCTTTGTGAAAAGGGCTGTTACCCTGCTGGAAGATGCCTTCGCTGTTGGAGGAGACAAAAAGCATTACCGGATGCAGGTGTTCCGCAATACTATTCGCTAACTCTACAGCTGCCATGGTCTCTTAGTTTACTGCCACAGGTCCCACGAAAACGTAGGTGAATGTCCACCATAGCACACTACTGCCATAACCTCTAGCGTCCCCACGTATCAAATATGATACAGTCGGGCGATATTTTTTGTCACAGTCAAAAATAATGTTTTGAGTTGGCAGCCGTACGAATCACGAATTATAGAGTCTGCGCTTGACACTCGTCATTTTTTCCAAGTTTCTCGCAGTCACAAGAAGGTGGCAGCATTTTCTAAAAGAACAGTATTTGGACGGCAACAGAGAAGCCAACGAGGAATAATCATGATAAATATAAAGAAATAAGTCTGGGTACTGTGCTTACTCCAAGTTCTAAGATGGTGCACGTGTGTGGAATAATCATGGTAAATATAAAGAAATAAGTCTGGGTACTCTGCTTACTCCAAGTTCTAAGATGGTGCACGTGTGTACAAGTCTCGGGACACGTGTAAATGTACTGCATCAAATTTATGTATGACTAAATTTTGCACATTGTAAGGCCAGTTATGTTTACATATCTGTGAATGAGGTAAAAAACCAAATGCAGTTTGTTTGCTGCATCTTATTTGCTGTAAATGAGAAGAGAGTTTCCTAGGCTATAGATCGAATATTTAAGAATTTAACAGTGTTTGCATTGTACGTGTACGTGGTTCTTACGTTTCACGGATTCAGAAATTCTGGAGGTGTTACTGGAGCTAGTGGATCCAAATATATCGGACGAAAGGGAGAGATATGAAGCAAAGAAGCGTAAATCTGTACAAGGTATCCCACACGCATGCAAAACATCTAGAAATGCATTGCATTTGTCAGAAATTTACGCTGTGAGACCAAAATGTACAGCTAGATCTAGCGTGCAAGGTTGCTCCCTTCATAAGTTCGTAAAATGTCAGACTCGTGATGCATTCCTCTGTTTCATTTCGAAAAGGAATTGCTTCAAAACTTTCCGCACAGTGTCAAAAAGCTTAGAATGTGGAAGCAAAAATCATGGAGTTTCAGCAGGTGTACGACCCCCAGTGTTTACGCACGTGTGACGCACTTCTCATTAATTACGAGCTGGTGTTTTGTGGGAGAGGAGCCGGCACCTCCAGTGTTCCCGATGTGTTCCAAAAGGCTCAGATCAGCCGAATTTGGTGACCAAGGCATCAGAGGCAGTTCACTCCCATGCTACTCTGGCTTTGTGAAAAGGGCTGTTATCATGCTGGAAGATACCCACGTAGTTGGGGGAGACATGAAGCATTAACGGATGCAGGTGGTCCGCAATATTTGCTATTCAGTAATATTCATATGTGGGTTATCACATATATTTTTATATAAGTGTAATGAAGACCGTTTTGCAAACTCTAGTCTCTGGAATGATTGTATCTTGGACATTTTTACATACTGCACCTTTCAGTTTCATAAAAAGCCTTGAGTACATAAAAAAATGTATAAAGGTATGAAGATAGTAACTGTTCCGAAAGAACAGATACCAATGATGGCCATGCAGCTTCTCTAGAAAGAAATGATAAATTAAACGAAACCCTCAGCTGCCAACAAGTGTTGTTGATATATCTCAATGGGGACCGGTCAAAATGTGTACCCCGACCGGGACTCGAACCCGGAATCTCCTGCTTACATGGCACACGCTCTATCCATCTGGTTTTTTTTCCGTTGTGTATGTTCGGGGCGGACGTCTCATGACACCCATTCAGGTTGTTCGTTAATCCTTTCATTCAGTTTTTTTTTTTAAATTACAGAGGGTAGGCAAACCCTCTGACCAAACACGCTGAGCTACCGCGCCGGCTTGCATCTCAGCCAACGAGGGCACAGAGGTTAGCGCCACAGCAGGGACTTATCCCTTGCACGCTTCCCGTGAGACCCACATTCCCAACTGTCCATAGCCTACATTCGTAATGTTCCTAAAGGACATTTGCCCGTTCACTCATTAATGGCGCCAACTAAGGTCACAATTTCCGTAAGAGTTCGGGCAAAGTGTGCGCATTCGCACAGAACAAGGTCAATGGCCGAGTAGCCTATAACTACATGAAGATAGTAACTGTTCCGAAAGAACAGATACTAATGATGACCATGCAGCTTCTCTAGAAAGAAATGATAATTTAAACGAAGCCCTCGGTGGCTCAGATGGATAAAGCGTCTGCCATGTAAGTGTGAGATCCCGGGTTCGAGTCCCGGTCGGCGCACACATTTTCAGCTGTCCCCCATTAAGGTATATCAACAACACCTGTTGGCAGCTGAGGGTATCGTTTTGTTATCATTTCAATGTATAAAAGCTCTGATTTCTGTTAATTAATGTTTAATAACCCAAAATTCCTTAAAATTCCCATAAACAGCAATAAATGTTTTATACATTTGATTATTTTAGTGTCTTAGAGATCTGATGCATCATTTTCTTTTTTTTTTTGCACAAATTATCGGCTTTTTAGTGATGCTAAGAAGTGAAATATTACCAATTCTCCAATTCTTTGTTAAAAAGTTTGGTTTCAGGTCCCTAGAGGATAATCGCCATGAGACCATGGAGCGGTGCATATTACAAGCAGCCGTCTAGCTGGATGACGGCGTATCCGGAGACCACCATCGACCTGATGTGCCTGTAGATGCGGTTCGTCCTACCATGCGACGCGTCTCCGTTGACACAGAGTCAGATCTCGATAATGCTGCGGCCACTGCGATCGTGACTGGCAACGGGTTTGGGCCGACACGAGGAAACCCATGTTCAGCAATGTGCAGTGAACGGTGTGTAATGAAATGCCAATTCTGTTTTACAAAGACTACTCTACGGCATTGCCGCCCTGCCTAGCTTACATTTATCCAGTATCTCTCGCCCAGCGCAAAGTCTCAAGCAAGTGGACAAAATCCAAGGTGTCTCCTATATACACTGCTTGCCATTAAAATTCCTACACCAAGAAGAAATGCAGGTGATAAACCGGTATTCATTGGACAAATATATTATACTAGAAGTGACATGTGATTACATTTTCACGCAATTTGGATGCATAGATCCTGAGAAATCAGTACCCAGAACAACCACCTCTGGCCGTAACAACGGCCTTGATACACCTGGGCATTGAATCAAACAGAGCTTGGATGGCGTGTACAGGTACAGCTGCCCATGCACCTTCAACACGATACCACAGTTCATCAAGAGTGGTGATTGACGTATTGTGACGAGCCAGTTGCTCGGCCACCATTGACCAGACGTTTTCAGTTGGTGAGAGATCTGGACAATGTGCTGGCCACAGCAGCAGTCGAACTTTTTCTGTATGCACAAAGGCCCGTACAGGACCTGCAACATGCGGTCGTGCATTATCCTGCTGAAATGTAGGGTTTCGCAGGGATCGAATGAAGGGTAAAGCCACGCGTCGTAACACATCTGAAATGTAACGTCCACTGTTCAAAGCGCCGTCAATGCGAACAAGATGTGACCGAGTCGTGTAAACAATGGCACCCCATACCATCACGCCGGGTAATACGCCAGTATGGCGATGACGAATACACGTTTCCAATGTGCCTTCACCGCGATGTCGCCAAACACGGATGCGACCATCATGATGCTGTAAACAGAACTTGGATTCATCCGAAAAAATGACGTTTTGCCATTCGTGCACAAAGGTTCGTCATTGAGTACACCATCGCAGGCGTTCCTGTCTGTGATGCAGCGTCAGGGGTAACAGCAGCTGTGGGCTCCGAGCTGATAGTCCATGCTGCTGCAAACGTCGTCGAACTGTTCGTGCAGATTGTTGACTGTTGTCTTGCAAACGTCCCCATCTGTTGACTCAGGGATCGAGACGTGGCTGCACGATCCGCTACAGCCATGCGGATAAGATGCCTGTCATCTCGACTGCTAGTAATACGAGGCCGTTGGGATTCAGCACGGCGTTCCGTATTACCCTCCTGAACCCACCGATTCCATATTCTGCTAACAGTCATTGGATCTCGAACGACGCGAGCAGCAATGTCGCGATACGATAAACCGCAATCGCGATAGGCTACAATCCGACCTTTATCAAAGTCGGAAACGTGATGGAACGCATCTCTCCTCCTTACACGAGGCATCACAACAACGTTACACCAGAACGCCGGTCAACTGCTGTTTGTGTGTGAGAAATCGGTTGGAAACTTTCCTCAGTTCAGCACGTTGTAGGTGTCGCCACCGGCGCCACCCTTGTGTGAATGCTCTAAAAGCTAATCGTTTGCTTATCACAGCATCTTCTTCCTGTCGGTTAGATTTGGCGTCAGTAGCACGTCACCTTCATGGTGTAGCAATTTTAATGGCTAGTAGCGTATAAGAAGAGTGAAAGAATGAAGCCGCAAAAACACAGACCAATACCCCTATTTTCTGCAGAACCTTTAAACATATTGTCAGTTCGAACGAATAAACATTATTGAGGCTGAGAATCTTACGCCCACGAATCAGCACGGTTTTAGAAAGCATAGCTAGTGCGAAACTCAGCTTGCCCTTTTCTCACCTGATATACTGCGAACTACGCATGAAGGGCAGGAGGGAAATTACATATCTTTAGATTTCTGGGAAGCGTTTGACACGGTGCCCCGTTGCAGGCTGTTAACGAAGGGACGAGCTGTGGTGTCACCGCCAGACACCACACTTGCTAGGTGGTAGCCTTTAAATCGGCCGCGGTCCGGTAGTATACGTCGGACCCGCGTGTCGCCACTGTCAGTGATAGCAGACCGAGCGCCACCACACGGCAGGTCTAGAGAGACGTCCTAGCACTCGCCCAGTTGTACAGCCGACTTTGCTAGGAAAGGTTCACTGACAAATTATGCTCTCATTTGCCGAGACGATAGTTAGCATAGCCTTCAGCTACGTCATTTGCTACGACCTAGCAAGGCGCCATAGCATTTGATATTTATCTTGTGAAGCATGTACAGTCAAGAGCGATGTACACCCATTATGGATTAAAGTATTCTACCAGCTACGTACCTTTTTTATTAGACTCAACTCCTATAACTGTTCCAGACCTCACGCCAGCCTGCGTGAGCTTAAAAGCGTGCATTTCGGCCTCCTCTAGCAACACGGTGTTAGCTCTTCTGCCAACACTTCACGAGCATATGGAATAGGTTCACAGATATGACTAGCTCGAAGACTTCTTAAATAATAGAACCCAATATGTTGTCAAAATGGCTCAAATGGCTCTAAGCACCCCTAGAACTTAGAACTACTTAAACCTAACTAACCTGCGACCGTAGAGGCAGCGCTGTTCCGGACTGAAGCGCCTAGAACCGCTCGGCCACTCTAGCCGGCAGCATGTTGTCCTCGGCGGCGAGTCTTCATCAGAGACAAGGCTATCGCCAGGAGTATTCCAGTTAAGTGTGACAGGACCGCTCTTGTTCTATATATACATACATGATGTTACAGACAGAGTGGGCAGCTGTCTGCTGTTGTTTGCTGATGATGCTGAGGTGTATGGGAAGATGTCGAAGTTGAGTCACTGTAGGAGGATACAAGACGACTTAGACAAAATTTCTAGTTGGTATAATGAATGGCAGCTTGCTCTAAATGTAGAAAAATGTAATTTAATGCGGATGAGTAGGAAGAACACACCTGTAATGTTCGGCTACAGCTATTACTAGTGTCCCGCTCGCCACAGTCAAGTTGCTGCAATACCTGGCCGTAATGCTGCAAGGCGATATGAAACTCAACAAGCATGTGAGAACTGCGGTAGGAAGGCGAATGGTCGATTTCGATTTATTGAGAGAATTTTGGGAAAGGGTGGTTCTCTTGTATAGGACGCTGATGCAACCTATTCTTGAGTACTGCTCGAGTGTTTGGGACCCCCGCCAGGTAGGATTGGAGGAAGACGTCGAAACAATTCGGAGGCGGGCTGCTAGATTTGCTACCGGTAGGTTTGAAGAACACGTAAATGTTATGGAGATGCTTCGGGGAATCAAATGGGAATCCCTGGAGGGAACGAGACGTTCTTTTCGAGAAACACAACCCAGAAAATTTAGAGAACCGATGTTTGAAGCTGCCTGCCGAAGCATTCTACTGGCCCCAACATAAATTGCTCGTAAGGACCGTGGAGACATGATACGAGAAATTAGGGTTCATACTAAGGTACATAGACAGTCGTTTTTCTATGGCTCTATTATGAGTGGAACAGGAAAGGAAATGTCTAGTAGTGTTACAGGGTACACTCCGCCACACACCGTGCGGTGGCTTGAGGAGTACCTGTGTAGTGGTACAAACTGTTGTGCGTACACCGACGATGCACTCTGTCCTCAAATCTGCCACAGATGGACAATTATTCTGCTTTAAAAAGCGGGGAAGCCCCGACCTCCTCGTTCTGTGTTGAGGAGTGTTCGTGCAACGCTTTGTAGCCTAACCGTGGTTTCACCGTCCTTCGATCACAGTTTACAGATCCTCTCGACTGTGGCACGCCGCTGTACAGCCGACCCCTCAGCAAGATGCTTCATCCCAGATGCCGGACCATAACAATCGCCCTTTGAACATGTAACACGTCAGCCTCAGTTACAAATAGAAACCAAACTTTACCCAGGTTTCAGCCAAAATAACTTGGTCTTCTTCAGAAGCGAGTGACTTTGGCCTTCTTCAGAAGCGAGTGACACTCGCTTCTGAAGAAGGCCAAATTATTTTGGCTGAAACCTGAGCAAAGTTTGGTTTCTATTTGTAACTGACGCTGACGTGTTACATCTTCAATTATCACATTTGCTGACGGTGCTGCACAATGTTAAAAATTCTTAAATCTGCCCATTGTCATTGACGTTTATGTCAGAGGATTTCCCCATTTTCGGTCCGTATCGTCGCTAGAATGGTTCCCTCATTCATCCTTATTCCACTTCTAGATGGTATTTCATAATTCATGTTACACACTTCTAGAGGTTGTAGACGTGACTTAGTACTTCAAGTTTTATATGAGAACCCATGTCCGGAAATGTCATCCAACGATGTTACAGAGCTTCAAAGTTATAGCCGCCGGCGCCCGTATATGTATTTGTATATATACGAGGGTTGGAACTTAAATAGTAGCAACTATTTATTCACAACTGATACAAAAGAGTTATGTTTGCACCTGTTACTGTCTTTCAAAGTAGTCACCAGCGTTGTGTAGAACCCGTTGCCATCGATGTGGAAGGCGTACTATACCGTTAGCAGGGCCTGTTCTGTTGATGGTGCGAATGGAGCGGTCTACTGCCTGCCTAATCTGTGGGACAGTTCTGAAGCGAATGCGACGAAGTGGTTCCTTCATCTTTGGAATCAAATCGAAGTCACAAGGGCTTAATTCCGGGGAGTAGGTTGGATAGTACAGTTACAAGCCCCATCGACCGAACAGAGCAGCCACAGCTTGCGCTGTATGCGCCCGCGCATTGTCGTGCAAAATGATGGGTGGGTTGCGCAGAAAGTGTCGCCGCTGCTTTCGCAAAGCTGGTCGTAGGTCATGCTCCCAAAACGCACAGTAATACTGTGCATTGACGGTCTGCCGCGGAGGAATGTAATGCGTTAGGATATCACCATCACAGTCGTACACGAGAATCACCATAACTCTAGACCGCTCCATTCCCACCATCAACAGAACAGGCTCTGCTAACGGTATACTACGCCTTCCACATCGCTGGCAACGGCTTCTACACAACGCTGGTGACTACTTTGAAGGACAGTAACAGGTGCAAACATGTAACTCTTTTGTAGCGGTTGTGAAGAAGTAGTTGCCACTATTTAAGTTCCAACCCTCGTAGAATGATTCAGTATGTTACAAACTTTCAAGGATGATGGAGAAGGATAAGTGTATTCGTTTGAGGTGAGCATTCCTGTAACGGGAACGAAAGAATCAAAAATTATAGGTGAAAACCGTTCTGAAACCTCTGACAGTGGGATACACGTATCGGTACTGTTGCTGCCAAGAATGTGGGGTAAGCAACTTTCAGAGATGGTAGTATGAACCAAAATAAAACAAAATGTCAAGTAACCTGAGGAACTATGAGCATTTGTTCATCTTCACAAGTGTGAAACACATCTCTTCTGTTGAAAAAGTACTCATCATAGCTCTTAAGATATGGTTTTTAAAGATGTTGTTTATTGGACCTTCGACTCATTCGTTTCGCTACACGAACGCTTACTTCAAATTGATACACTTACCCTTCTCCAACATCCTAGAAAGTTTGTAAAATCACCACGAAATCACTCTGTATATACATACATTTACAAGCGCCGGCGCTTTTAACGCTCTGTAGCGTTGTTGGGTGACGTTTCCGAACGTGCGTCACTATGCAGAACTTGATCTACTACCTCCTGTCTACAACCTCTGGGAGTGTGGTTCATGAATAGCGAAATAGCCTGTACACGTCTCTGTGACGAAATTAATCCCAAGTTAGAAGGGTTTTTCCCGGTCCATTCACGCGGAAAGAACGATTTTGAAACGCCTCTGTCCGTGCTGTAATTATTCTAACCTTGTCCTCGGGATCCCTATGGGACAGACATATAGTGGGCTACAATATATCCCTAGATCCATCACTTTAAGCTGGTTCTTGAGATTTACTAAGCAGGCTTTCGCTGCATGACACTGTGACCATTCGTGCTGTCCTGTGTATACGTTCAATACTCGATGTCAGGCCTGTTTGGTACTGGCCTCACACACTTGAGCAGTATTTTAGGCTGGGTCACACGAATGTATTGTAGCAATCTCGTTTGCAGACTGACTGCATTTTCCCATTATTCTACCAATGAACCGATATCTGTCCCGCGATTCATCTACGACTGAGTCAATGTGATCGCACGCTTTCATGTTGTTGTTGTTGTTGTTGTTGTTGTTGTGGTTGTTATTATTGTTGTGGTCATGTCCAAGACTGGTTTGATGCAGGTCTCCTTGCTACACTATCCTGTGCAAGCCTCTTCATTTCCGAATAACTACTGCGTCCTACATCCTTTCGAATCTGCTTAGTGTATTCATCTCTTGGTCTCCCTCTACGATTTTTACCCTCCACGCTGCCCTCCAATACTAAATTGGTGATCCCTTGATGCCTCAGAATATGTCCTACCAACTGATCCCTTCTCCTAGTCAAGTTGTGCCACAAGCTCCTCTTCTCCCCAATTCGATTCAATACTTCCTCATTAGTTATGTGATCAACCCATCTAATCTTCAGCATTCTTCTGTAGCAACACATTTCGAAAGCTTCTATTCTCTTCTTGTCTAAACTATTTATCGTCCACGTTTCACTTCCATACATGGCTGCACTCCATACGCATGTTTTCAGAAAAGGGTTCCTAACAGTAGAATCTACATTCGATGTTGTCAAATTCCTCTCCTTCAGAAATGCTTTTCTTGCCATTGCCGGTCTATATTTTCTATCCTCTCTACTTCGGCCGTCATCAGTTATTTTGCTGCCCAAATAGCAAAACTCATCTACTAACTTAAGTATCTTGTTGCTTAATCTGATTCCCTTAGCATCATTTGATTTGATCCGACTACATTCCATTATCCTTGTTTTGCTTTTCTTTGATGTTCTTCTTATATCCCCCTTTCAAGACACTGTCCACTCCGTTCAAGTGCTCTTCCAAGTCCTTTGCTTTCTCTGACAGCCTTCCTGTGCCATCGGCAAACCTCAATATTTTTAATTGTTCTCCCTGAACATTAATTCCTATTATAAATTTTTGTTTGGTTTCCTTTATTATTTGTTTAGTGTATAGATTGAATAGCATAGGGTATAAGCTACTATCCTGGCTCTCTCCATTTTCAGCCACTGCCTCCCTTTCGTGCCTCTCGACTCTTTATAACTGCTATCTGGTTTCTGTACAAGTTGTAAATAGCCCTTCGCTCTCTGGATTTTATCACTGTTACCTTCAGAATGTCAGAGGCATTATTCCAGTCAATATTATCAAAAGCATTCTCTAAGTCTACAAATGCTGTAAATGTAGGCTGGCCTTTCCTTAACCTAACTTCTAAGATAAGTCGCAGGGTCAATACTGCCTCGACTGTTCCTAAATTTCTCCGGAAACCAAAATAATCTTCCCCAAGCTCGGCTTCTACCAGTTTTTCCCTTCTTGTGTAAAGAACTCTTGTCAGTATTTTGCAACCATGACTTATTAAACATGTGTCCGGTAATTTTCACACCTGTCAGCAACTACTTTCTTTGGAACAGGAAATATTATATTCTTCTTGAAGTCAGAGGATGTTTCGCCTATGGCATACTCCTACGTACCACATGGTAGCGTTTTTTTATAGCTGGTCCTCCCAAAGCTATCAGTAGTTCTAACAGAGTATCGTCTACCCCTGGAACCTTGTTTCGACTCAGACCTTCGAAAGCTTTGTCAAATTCTTCTCGCAGTATTATACCTTCCGTATTATCCTCCTCTACGTCCACTTCCCTCTCTATAATATTGCTTTCCCTTCCACAGCCCAACAATTGATTTTTACACGCAGGTGTCTACATGAAGGGCTTATTTCAACAGTGGTACAAGTCCATTTTTTGGTCATTTTGAGATACAGAGTCCTAAAGTTAAACGAACGCTGGAAAATCTGCAGTTGAGATACCAGAAATATTCAAGCATATGGCTTCTTGCTAGAGATGGACCTTTCTTTCCGTTTGTTTGGATCATTAATTTCAGAAACATTATGGGCAGAAAAGTGGAGGTAATGGACTTGTACCACTATTGAAATAAGCCATTCACATGAGGTAACTGATTGAAATTATGACTCGTTAATAACTTAGTCGTAAGTTACTCCACCTTTTTCCCTTGTTGTGAAGCTAAAAATTTGAAGCCTGTTGCTCATTTTTGCACAAATTTTAAATTTTGTCATAATATTGTATACTTGTGCAACTTTATTCACACACTACTTCAGTGTAGATAACTGCATCGTCTGCGGACAGTGTGACGTCACCATACATATTTTCTGCTAGATCATTGACTTACAACATGAGTAGCAACTGTTCCAGTATACTTCCCTAAGCCACAGCTGAAGCTGTACACTTGTTGACGACTGTCCAACCAGGAGAGAATGCGGCGTCATCTGTACCAAGAATTTCTCAATTCAGTAATACGTTTCGCTTCGTAACCCATACTGCTGCTCTCTCGACAGTAAGTATATGTCTGATACTAAGTGAAATCTTTCTCGAAAGTAGATACTGTTAAACACAATGAAGAATCTACACTACAATAATGTGTAAACTAACACTTGCAGAAAAATGAATCGAGTATTGGAGTTAGACTGGAAGTTGACCCTGGACTTAAAACTGTAACGTATAGTACATAAAGGTCAATGCAGTGTTAACACTGGTTCTCGTCAGACCACTGAAGTGTTATCAGTCTTGACTAGCACTTGGCTAGGTCACCGTCTGGGTCTGCCGAGCGCAGTTGGCAAGTTTGTTGCACCCATCCCTTGTGAGGCCAATTGAGGAGCTACTTGATTGAGAAGTAGCGGCTTCGGTGGCGAAAACTGATATACGGCCGGCAGAGCGGTGTGCTGACCACATGCCCTCCGTATCCACATCCGATGATTCCTAAGGGTTGAGGATGACACGATGGCCGGTCGGTACCGTGGGGCCTCCATGTCCTCTTCGGAGCTGTCTGTTCATTTCTCTTGTGCATAAAGAGAAGAAGAGATACACTAGTGCACTATTGAACTATTGGTGACAAATCACTGGATGCCGTAATCAGCGCAACATGTCTGGGACTAGCGATCTAGAATTAAAATTCAGAGGAAAATGATATCAGCGGTAAGATTCGCTGGTGACACTGTTATGCCCAGTTAGTCTGAGGAAGAAATGCAGGATATGTTGAATAGAATAAACAGTCTAATGAGCAGGGAACATAAAAGGGATGTAAATCAAAGAAAGGCAAAAGCAATCAGGAATAACAGAAATGAGGTCAGCAATAAACTTAACATAGACACTGGGGACCAGAATGTAGATCAAATTAAGGAATTCTGCTACTTTCGAAGCAAAGGAAAGCATGACGGACGGAGAAGGGCACATGTGATACCTGGACTAGCACAGGCAAAAAAATGGTTCAAATGGCTCTGAGCACTATGGGACTCAACATCCTAGGTCATAAGTCCCCTAGAACTTAGAACTACTTAAACCTAACTAACCTAAGGACATCACACACACCCATGCCCGAGGCAGGATTCGAACCTGCGACCGTAGCAGTCCCGCGGTTCCAGACTGCAGCGCCAGAACCGCACGGCCACCGCGGTCGGCGCACAGGCAAAGACGGCATTCCTGACCCAAAGAAACCTTCCAGTATCAAACGCACGTCTGAACTTGAAGAAAAATTTTCCAAGAATGTATGTTTAGAGCTGAGAATTGCATGGTAGCGAATGATGGGCAGTGGGAAAACCGGAACGGAAGAGAATTCAAGGATTTGCGATGTGGTGCTACCGAAGAATGTTGAAACGTAGGTAGACTGATAGGATAGGGAATGACGATGTACTCCGAAGTATTGGGTCAGCAAACATTGGCAAGAACGAAGGAACAGGATGATACGACATGTGTAACATTAGCGGATAACTTGCATCGTACTAGAGGGTGAAACTGATAAAGTTTGGAACATATCTAATAAATAAACGAGGATGTAGGTTTCAAGCGCAACCGTGAGCAGAAGAGGTTGGTACAAGAGGGAATTCGTGGCGATCTGCGTGAAGCAGTCGGAAGACTTATGACTTATAATGAAAAGGAACCGTAGCGGCCTTGAATGGATGACGACATTAAATGAACTATAGCAAAAATATATACCAGGCAGAGATTCTACATCTACATCTACATCTACATCTACATAGATAGTCCGCAATCCACCACATGCCGCGTGGCAGAGAGTACACTGCACAAATACTAGTCATGAGCGAGGGGAAAACGGCTATCTGTATGCCTCCGTATGAGCCCTAATTTCTCGTATCTTATCTTCATGGTCCTTACGTGAAATGTACGTTGGAGGCAGTAGAACCTCTCTGCAATCAGCTTCAAATGCCGATCCTCCAAATTTTCTCAATAGTTTTCACGAAATGAACGTTGGGTTTCCTCCAGGGTTTCCCATTCGAGTGCCCAAGGGAGAACACTTACACGTTGCTCGAACGCACCGGTAATAAATCTAGCAGCCCGCCTCTGAATTTCTTCGATGTCTGCGTTCAATTAGAACTGGTACGGATTCCTAACACTCGAGCAATAGCCAAGAATAGGTCGCACCAGTATCTTACGTGCGTTCTCCTTTACAAATGAACCACTCTTTCCCAAAATTCTCCCAACAAAAGTCCACCATTCACCTTCCATATCACAGTTCTCATATGTTCGTTCCACTTCATATCGCTTCGCAACGTTATGCTCAGATATTTAAACGACTTGACTGTGTCAGGTAGGACTCTAGTAATACTGTACCTGAAAATTACAGATTTGTTCTTCTTACTCATGCGCATTAACTTAAATTTTTCCACACTTAGAGTTAGATGTATCCCCCATACAGTCATTCATGTTCAACATCTTACTGTACACCACAGCATCATCAGCAAACAACGCAGATTGCTCTCCACCGCGGGATAATAATAGCGGTCCTATCACACTTGACTGGAGCACTGCTGACTACACCCTTGTCTCTGATGAAGGACAACACATTGGGTTCCATAACTTAAGAAGTGTTCGAGCCATTCACATATCTGTGAACTTACTCCATATGCTCGTACTTTCTTTCACTGCCTCCAATAAGACACAGTTTTGAACGCTTTGGGAAATCTAGAGATATGGAATCTACTTGTTGCTCTTCAGCGATAGTTCGCAGTGTATCATATGAGAAAAGGCTAAGCTGAGTTTCGCACGATCGATGCTTTCTAAAACCACGCTGATTCGTGGACATAAGCTTCTGGGTCTGAAGAAAAGTTATTATATTCGAAGTGAGAATGTGTTCAAGGATTCTGCAGCAGACCGATGTTAGTGATATTTGTCTGTAATTCTGAAGGTTCCGTTCTTTTGCTCTTCTTATACACAGTAGTCAGCGGCGATTTCGTCCAGTTGCTTGAGACTTTGCGCTGAGCGAGAGATTCGCGATAAATGCAAGCTAGGTAAGGGACCAATGCAAAATCGAATCAGGATTCTATCCGGACATGGTGACTTACTTGTTTCCAACTCTTTTAGTTGTTTCTCAACGCCAGAGATGCTTATTACAATGTCGTCCATTGGAGAATCTGTTTGATGATCAAACGACGGTAGCTTTGTACATCTTTCCTGTGTGAACGATTTCTCGGACGTGAAATTTAAAACATCGGCTTTCGTTTTGCCTTCTTCAACTGCCACATCAGACTAGTCAACAAGTGATTGGATGGAAGCCTTAGATCGACTTAGCGGTTTTACATAGGACTAGTATTTTCTCGGGTCGTCTGCCAGATATTTAGTATCCAGAGTAAATGTAGTTCATCCATGAAAGAAATGTCTTACAAAATATTCTAGCGACTGATTGTTGAATATTTCTCGGATTCTGGGACGCTTAACAATTGGGATTAATGGAAGAAATAGAGAGCGTCCAACGAAGAGCGGCACTTTTCGTCGAGGAATTGTTTACTCGGTTTGAGGGCGTTACTGCGATCCCCAACAATCTCCAATGGCAGAAGTTACAAGAGAGGCGTTTTGCGTGATGGACAGGTATCCTGTTGAAGTTCAGAGAGCGTACGTTCCAGCAAATGTAGGGCAACAATTAACTGTCTCCCACGGACGTCTCGCAAAATGACCAGGTTGGTTGACTGGTTGGCTTATGGTATAAAGGAACCAAATGACAGACTAATCAGTCCCTTAAAATGACCGAGACAAGAAAATCAGAGGAACAGGTTGCAAAAAATCAGCCAACCAGTGGCAAAATAATGATATATTGGTCCTTGACCTAGTTTAGACATTTCTAAAAATATTTTCTTTAGAAGGAGTGAGTCTCGTTACATAACATGGTGATTAACTATTACTTCTGTAGTAGATATTTTGAAAAATATCGAACCTAGGCGAAGGGCTAATAAACCATTATTTTGCCACTGCCTGGCTGATTCAGCCAACCTCTTCAGATTTATGCAGTTACTAATTCGCAGTCATGTTTAAGATTTTAAAATCAGACGAAGTTGAGCTCGTACAGAGCTTAGTGACACTTGTTTTTCCTATGCGCCATCTTTGAATGGAACAGGGAAGCACTGAACGCAAAGTGACACCAGAAGTACCCTACACCACGCACCCTAATGTAGCTTGCTGAATATAGATGGAGAGGTATGTTATTTCCCCATCGATCCCTTTTCAGTACACTGAATGTATGTCTAAAAGAAGTGTTCCCAAAACGCATCCTTGAGGTAGCTATACTGCGCATATTTCTGGCAATAGCTCTAAAAACTGAACAAGGAGCGTACATGTGAAGCTCGACACGACACTACTATTTAATGCAGCTAGCTCCCTCGCGCCATTTGCGAGGCGAACAGCGAAGTGAGTGAAATATTTTGTCAGCGGAGGTACCCTCCTCCACACACTGCCAGGTAGCCTGCAGAGTGTAGATGTAGACGTAGACATACCAGGCAGTGCTCCAGTGTCGGCTGGACACCGGCCCTGCTGTCTTCTGGCTGGAGTTAGACGGCTAGCCTGGACGGGTAGCGAGACAGCAAGTAGCGGGGTAACCTGTTGCAGCTCCAACAGGTGTCCCCGCCAGGTCCAGCCGGTGGCCGTATATCTCGGAGGCGGACGCCGCTGTCACCGCACAAATTCCTCGCCTTAGCAAAAACCTCTCGCCGCTCCCATATCTCACGACCCACTTGCTCACTTGCACCAGCAGGAAGCCGCACCACCGCCAAGTACAGATGCAATGGCCAAAAAAATTACTCACCTTCAGGAGAGATATGGCGCAAGCACCGAGTAAAAGCGCCTCTAGTCGCGACCACGACAGAAAACTGGCGAGGTAGAGAGCGTACAATCTTTTTCAGGTGTGCCGCATCCAGGGGACGTCACTCATTGATTGAAGAGCTACCAAATTGCAGGTTGTTGTTGTTGTGGTTGTTGTGGTCTTCAGTCCTGAGACTGGTTTGATGCAGCTCTCCATGCTACTCTATCCTGTGAAAGCTTCTTCATCTCCCAGTACTTAATGCAACCTACATCCTTCTGAATCTGCTTAGTGTATTCATCTCTTGGTCTCCCTCTACGATTTTTACCTTCCACGCTGCCCTCCAATGCTAAATTTGTGATCCCTTGATGCCTCAGAACATGTCCTATTAACCGGTCCCTTCTTTTTGTCAAGTTGTGCCACAAACTCCTCTTCTCCCAATTCTATTCAGTACTTCATCATTAGTTATGTGATCTACCCATCTAATCTTCAGCATTCTTCTGTAGCACCACACTTCGAAAGCTTCTATTCTCTTCTTGTCCAAACTATTTATCGTCCACGTTTCACGTCCATACATGGCCACACTCCATACAAATTCTTTCAGAAACGACTTCCTGACACTTAAATCTATACTCGATGTTAACAAATTCCTCTTCTTCAGAAACGTTTTCCTTGCCATTGCCAGTCTACATTTTATATCCTCTCTACTTCGACCATCGTCAGTTGTTTTGCTCCCCAAATAGAAAAACTCATTTACTACTTTAAGTGTCTCATTTCCTAATCTAATTCCCGCAGCATCACCCGACTTAATTCGACCACATTCCATTATCCTCGTTTTGCTTTGGTTGATATTCATCTTATACCCTCCTTTCAAGACACTGTCCATTCCGTTCAACTGCTCTTCCAAGTCCTTTGCTGTCTCTGACAGAATTACAATGTCATCGGCGAACCTCAAAGTTTTTATTTCTTCTCCATGGATTTTAATTCCTACTCGGAATTTTTCTTTTGTTTCTTTTATTGCTTGCTCAATATACATATTTAATAACATCGGGGAGAGGCTACAACCCTGTCTCACACCCTAACACTGCTTCCCTTTCATGCCCCTCGACTCTTATAACTGCCATCTGGTTTCTGTACAAATTGTAAATAGCCTTTCGCTCCCTGTATTTTACTCCTGCCACCTTCCGGATTTGGAAGAGAGTATTCCAGTCAACATTGTCAAAAGCTTTCTCTAAGTCTACAAATGCTAGAAACGTAGGTTTGCCTTTCCTTAATCTAGCTTCTAAGATAAGTCGTAGGGTCAGTATTGCCTCGCGTGTTCCAATATTTTTACGGAATACAAACTGATCTTCCCCGAGGTCCGCTTCTACTAGTTTTTCCATTCGTCTATAAAGAATTCGCGTTATTATTTTGCAGCCGTGACTTATTAAACTGACAGTTCGGTAATTTTCACATCTGACTACACCTGCTACCTTTGGGATTGGAATTATTATATTCTTCTTGAAGTCTGAGGGTCTTTCGCCTGTCTCATACATCTTGCTCACCAGATGGTAGAGTTTTGTCAGGTCTGGCTCTCCAAAGGCTGTCAGTAGTTCTAATGGAATGTTGTCTACTCTTGGGGCCTTGCTTCGCAGGTATGTTGAAAATTTGACGTATGTTAATTGCTACGTTCCTCTCTCTCTGTTCTAGTTAATCCTAGACACTTTCTGTGAGATTACGATAGGGTGATTTAGCGGATACTGTAGTGTTCGTCAAACCCAGAAGAAATGAGTGAAGACCTGTGAACACAGATGTTGTCATCTTGGAAAACAGCAGTGTCCACAGCATACTCATCATGAAAAATGTAAAAGAAAGGAAAGTACCTATTCACCGAGAATGATGAAATAAGCACACAGGTTCGTATTCACGGTAACTTGAATGACTAGGCCCAAAACGTGGTAGCAAAACACTCTCAAAGAACATCATGAGACTACCACTGGCTTCAACTATACACTCTACACTGGGCTGTAGGTGCACTAGACGATTTTCATTTGAAAAGAAGGAAAATCGCGACTCACTGGGCCACTCTACACGCCTGAGTCTGTCTTGTTTGGACCACTCAACATGCGCAGTTTTATGTGCCCCTCTTAGCAACGGTCGTCTGCTAGGTTCCGACTCCAAACATCCATTAACGTACTTCACTTCACTGTTTTCGGAACTTGTTGACATTCACCGATATTCATTGATACCAGCAATTCCTGTCATGCTTGAAACCTACTGCCACTGATTCCTGTCTCTGATCCCTGATGCTCAGCAAAACTTCGTGGTGGATTAAAACTGTGTGCCGTACCGAGACTCGAAATTGGGATCTTTACCTTTCGCGGGCAAGTCCCCAGCGCACACTCCGCAGCAGAGTGAAAATTTCTTTCTGGAAACATCCCCCAGGCTGTGGCTAAGCCATGTCTCCTGAATATCCTTTCTTCAGACAGTGCTAGTCTTGCAAGTTTCGCAGGAGAGCTTCTGTGAAGATTGGAAAGAATAGGGACGAGGTAATGACGGGAGTAAAGCTGTGAGGACGGATCGAGAGTTGTGTTTGGGTAGATCAGTCGGTCGAGCACTTGCCCGAGCAAGGTAAAGGTCCCCAGTTCGAGTCTCGGTCCGGCACACAGTTTTAATCCGCCTGGGGGTTTCATATCAGTGCACATTCCGCAGCAGTTCGTTAGTATTTACCAACACTATTCTCACACTGTGCCTGTGAGTGGTACATCGTTCCTTGCAAGACACATTCGATATTTATCATGAATATACCATAAAATCAAGGAACTTCATTCACAGTGGCGTCACGGGCACGTTCAAACACAATAGATGCTTTCTGTCATTTTGTCAATTCTCCATACCAACAAATCTGACGGACCTGTTCCCGTTCACACATCTGGCACGCACACACACACACACACACACACACACACACACACACACACACACACACACACACGCGCACACGCCTCTTCACTGCTATGACACATCAGTGATGGAACCTCACATGACCGTGTGGTACCACTTCTACACACCAAAGCGACAAGTGTGCTATTGCAAGAGAGTGACTAGGCTTAATAGTTTGTCCGGTGAGCTAATACATAACACTATGTAACCAAAAGTATTCGGTCGAATATATGTAATGGGCAGCTGACCGCTAGATATCAGAGGCGGACCCTCCAACATACGAGGGTAATCCCAAAAGTAAGGTCTCCTATTTTTTTATAAGTATATAGACCTGTTATTTCTACAATGGTTTACATCAGTTTACAGCTTGAACATTTGGCTATTTTTCGACATAATCACCATTTCTGTCGATGCATTTTTGTAGACGCTGTGGCAGTTTTTGTATGCCCATGTCATACCAGCTCTCCGCCATGCTGTTCAGAAAGTTATGAATCTCTTCTTTCACCTCGTCGTCGGCGCTGAATCGCTTTCAGGCCAAATGTTAACTTAGGGAACAGGGGATAGTCACTGGGCGTCAAGTCAGGACTATAGGGTGGTTGGGTGATTATGTTTCACTGAAACTGTTGCAGGAGAGCAACGGTTTGCCGAGCGATGTGTGGGCGAGCGTTGTCATGGAGTATGTGTACGCCCTTGCTCAACATTCCTCTTCTCCGGTTCTGAATTGCCCGTTTAAGTTTTTTCAGTGTCTCGCAGTACTTTTCAGCGTTAATTGTGCTCCCAGTCGCCCTAAAGTCAACCAACAATACCCCTTTCCGATCCCGAAAAACGGTTGTCATGACTTTACCGGCAGACTGTGTTTGTTTGAATTTCCGCGACTTTGGCGAAGAAGGATGCCGCCACTGGCGTGATTGTTGCTTGGTGTCAGGTGTAAAGTGGTATGGCCAGGTTTCATCACCCGTGACAATTCAGTCTAGAAAGTTGTCCTGTTCGGCTGCAAGGCGGTGAAGAAGAGCGCGGGAAGCATCAGCTCGTTGCCGCATGTGGTCCTCAGTCAGCATGCGTGGCACCCATCTTGCTCACACCTTCCGCTAGTTCAATGTTTCCCTTAAAATTCTGTGAGCGGTGCTTCGGGAAACCTCAGGAACCAACGTGCAGAGATCATCCAGGGTGATCCGCCGATCTTCACGCATGCTTTGCTCAACCTTCAACACTGTCTCCCCAGAAACTGACGGTCTCCCGCTCCTTTGTTCGTCGTGAATTTCGGTCCGACCAGCTGCAAACTCTCTACACCAATTACGAACATTTTTGACATCCATGCGCGGCTCACCATACACTTCCGTCAATTGGCGATGGATTTCAAACGGCACAGTGCCCATTGCGCTCAAATACCGAATATCGTCCTGCAATTCGGACTTGGCGGTAACATCCAACGGGAGCTCCATTCTCAACGGCTGCGAAGCCAAGACTGAGCGCCTCAGCGCGGCGTGCGCATGTTTACACACAGCGCTTGAAGCACTCTTCATAACAGTGTGAACAACTGCCACACAAACAGAGTTCTGTACTTATAAAAAAATAGGAGACCCTACTTTTGGGATAACCCTCGTAAAACGAGGCAGAAAGTACTGTTTTGTCAGTAGAGAAGCAAGAACAGCATAATTGGTCAGTCACGAGAGCTCAGTGACGTCGAATGTGCAGTACATATTGGAGATCCAGTGAGGTGACAGAAGTCATCGGATAGTGGTTGGTTGGTTGGTTGGTTTGGGGAAGGAGACCAGACAGCGTGGTCATCGGTCTCATCGGATTAGGGAAGGATGGGGAAGGAAGTCGGCCGTGCCCTTTCAGAGGAACCATCCCGGCATTTGCCTGGAGTGATTGAGGATGGCCGGACGCGGGATTGAACCGTCGTCCTCCCGAATGCGAGTCCAGTGTATAACCACTGCGCCACCTCGCTCGGTCATCGGATAGTGATATGTACGTTTACAGATGGTGGTAGCATCGCGTACACCAGGTATAAACGGGCAGTGTATTGGCGCAGCTGTCACTTGTACTCAGGTGATTCACGTGAAAAGGTTTCGGATGTGAATACGATCGCAGGACGAGAATTGACAGACAGTGAATACGGAATCATAGTTGCACCTAGACGCATGGGACATTAGATTTCGGAAATCTGAAGGGAATTCAATATCCCGAGATCCGGAACGTCAAGCGTGCGCCGGGAATACCAAATTTCTGGCACTATCTCTCACCACGGGCAAGACAGTGACCGATGGGCTTCACTTAACGACCGACAGCAGCGTTGTTTACATAACGTCAGTGCTAGCAAACGAGTAACACTGGGTGAGATAACCACAGAAATGAGTGTGAAACGTATGAAGATCGTATCCGTTAGGACAGTGTTGGGAAGTTAGGCTTAATAGGCTAAGGCAGCAGACGACTGAGGCCTGTGCCTATTCTAACAGCACGACATCGCCTGCAGCCTCTCTCCTGGGTTAATGACCGTATCCATTGGACGCTAGACGACCGGAAAACCGTCACCTGTTTGGATGAGTCCCGATTTCAGTTGTTAAGAGCTGATGGTAAGGTTCGAGCCCTCACAACGCCATGGACCCAAGTCGTCAACAATGCACTGCACAAGGTAGTGCCGACCCAATAATATTGTGGGCTGTGTTTCCATTGAAAGGACTGCGTCCTGGCTATGTTCAGCTATCTGGAGACCATTAGTAGCCATTCATCAACTTCATCTACATCTACATCTACATACATACTCCGCAATCCACCATACGGTGCGTGGCGGAGGGTACCTCGCACCACAACTAGCATCTTGTCTCCCTGTTCCACTCCCAAACAGAACGAGGGAAAAATGACTGCCTATATGCCTCTGTACGAGCCCTAATCTCTCTTATCTTATCTTTGTGGTCTTTCCGCGAAATGTAAGTTGGCGGCAGTAAAATTGTACTGCAGTCAGCTTCAAATGCTGCTTCTCTAAATTTCCTCAGTAGCGATTCTCGAAAAGAACGCCTCCTTTCCTCCAGAGAGTCCCACCCGAGTTCCTGAAGCATTTCCGTAACACTCGCGTGATGATCAAACCTACCAGTAACAAATCTAGCAGCCCGCCTATGAACTGCTTCTATGTCCTCCCTCAATCCGACCTGATACGGATCCCAAACGCTCGAGCAGTACTCAACAATAGGTCGTATTAGTGTTTTATAAGCGGTCTCCTTTACAGATGAACCACATCTTCCCCAAAATTCTACCGATGAACCGAAGACGAATATCCGCCTTCCCCACAACTGCCATTACATGCTTGTCCCACTTCATATCGCTCTGTTACGCCCAAATATTTAATCGACGTGACTGTGTCGAACGCTACACTACTAATGGAGTATTCAAACATTACGGGATTCTTTTTCCTATTCATCTGCATTAATTTACATTTATCTTTATTGAGAGTTAGCTGCCATTCTTTACACCAATCACAAATCCTGTCCAAGTCATCTTGTATCCTCCTACAGTCACTCAACGACGATACCTTCCCGTACACCACAGCATCACGAGCAAATAGCCGCACATTGTTATCCACCCTATCCACCCTATTCCCAAACAACGATGAAATTTTTATGGATGGAAAGGGGCCATGGCATTGGGTCACAGTAGTTCACGATTGGTTTGAAGAACATTCTGGATAATTCGAGCCAATGAGTTGGTCACTTACATTGCCCGACATGAATCCCGTCGAATATTTATGGGACATAATCGAGGGGTCAGTCTGTGTGCAGCATCCTGCACCAGCAACACTTTCGTCATTATGGACGGCTGTAGAGCAGCATGGCTCCATATTTCTGCAGGGGACTTCCAACTGAGTGCATTGAGTGCAACGTACGTCGAGCTGCTGCACTGTACCGGGCGAAAGAAGGTCCGACACGATATTAGGAGGTATCCAACAAGTTTCGTCACCGAAGTGTAAGCTGAGTAACAAATCTATCAGGGACGTTTCAACCCTTCTAAAGCTACACAAGTCGACTGTTGAGAAGTTGAAACAGTAAGGAACAACCACAGATAGACCAGGCAGACCTCGTGTACTAGCGGACAGGGACCACCAAGCACTGCGAAAGATGGTTGGAAGAAAGTGGCATCAAGTCAGTAGAATGAATGACTAGTTAGATCCAAAGTGCTACTAGCAGGCCAGCTAGCACAGTGACTGTTCGTAGGGAGTTAAAGAGACTGGAGTAGTAGCTCGACCTACTCTTCCTACATCTACATGGCCACTCTGCAATGTTCCTGACATAGGGTTCTCTACCATTTCACTCTCGAATGGCGCGTAGGAAAAAGGAACACCTAAATCTTTCCGTTCGAGCTCTGATTTCTCTTATTTTATTGTGATGATCATTTCTCCCTACGTAGGTCGGTGTCCACAAAATATTTTCGCATTCGGAAGAGGAAGTTGGTGATTGAAATTTCGTAAATAGATGTCGCCGCAAAGAAAACCGCCTTTGTTTCAGTGACTGCCACCCCAACTCGCGTATCATATCAGTGACACTCTCACCCCTATTGCGCGATAACACGAAACGAGCTGCCCTCCTTTGCACTTTTTTAATGTCCTCTGTCAATCCTAACTGTTAAGGATTTCACACCGCGCAGCAATATTCCAGCAGAGGACGGACAAGTGTAATGTAGGCTGTCTCTTTAGCGGGTTTGTCGCATCTTCTAAGTGTTCTGCCAACCAAGCGCATTCTTTGTTCCGCCTTCCCCACAATATTACCTATTTGGTCTTTCCAATTTAAATTGCTCGTAATTTGTAATTCCTAGGTATTTAGTCGGATTGACATTCCTTAGATTTGTGGGATTTATCGTATACCCAAAATTTATCGCTTTTAGTACCCATGTGGATGACCTCGCACTTTTCTTTGTTTAGTGCTAATTGCCACTTTTCGCACCATACAGAAATCCGCTCTAGATCATTTTGTAATTGGAATTGATCGCCTGATGATTTTACTAGACGGTAAATTACAGCGTCATCTGCAAAGAATATAAGGGGGCTGCTCAGATTATCACCTAGATCGTTTATATAAATCAGGAACAGCAGAGGTCCTATGACATTACCTTGCGGAACGCCAGATATCACTTCTGTTCTACTCGATGATTTACCGTCTATCACTACGAACTGTGACCTCTCTGAGAGGAAATCACGAATCCAGTCACAAAACTGAGACGATACTCCATATGCATGCAATCTGATTAACAGTCGCTTGTGGGGAATGGTATCAAAAGCCTTCTGGAAATCTAGGAATATGGAATCGATCTGAGATCCCTTGTCGACAGCACTCATTACTTCATGGGAATAAAGAACTAGCTGTGTTGCAAAAGAACGATATTGTCTGAATCCGTGATGGTTATGTATCAATAAGTCATTTTCTTAAAGGTGATTCATAATGTTCGAGTACAGTATATGCTCCAAAATCCTACTGCAAAATGAGGTCAGTGATATGGGTCTGCAATTCAGTGGGTTACTCCTGTTTCCCTTCTTGAATATTGGTGTAACCTGTGCTACTTTCCAGTCTTTAGGAACAGACCTTTCGCCAAGTGAGCGGTTGTATATGATTGCTAAGAAAGGCGCTATTGTGTCTGCGTATTCTGAGAGGAGCCTGTATGGTATACCATCTGGACCGAAAGACTTGCTTTTCTAAAGTGATTTGAGTTGTTTCGGAACACCTAAGACATCTATTTTTATGTCACTCATGCTAACAACTGTTCTGGTTTCGAATTCTGGAATATTTACTGCGTCTTCCGTCGTGAAGGAATTACGGAAACTGTATTTAGTAACTCCGCTTTAGTGGCACCATCATCGGTAACATTTCCATCGCTATCGCGCAGTGACGGTATTGACTGTTTCTTGGCACTGGTGTACTTCACATACGACCAGAATCTCTTCGGGTTTTCTACCATATTTTGAGACGATGTTTGATTGTGGAAACTATTAACAGCATCTCGCATTGACGTCCGCACTAAATTTCGAGCTTCCGTGAAACTTAGCCAGTCTTGGGGATTCTGCGTTCTTCTGAATTTGGCATGCTTTTTTCGTTGCTTTCGTTTTGTGTACCATGGTGGGTCAGTCCTGTCTCTTATTAATTTATACGGTATGAATCTATCTATTGCTGTCGATACTGTATCTTTGAATTTGAGGCATATCTGGTCTACACTAACATAATTAGCTTCGAAGGAATGGAGACTCTCTCTTAGGAAGGCATCCAGCGAATTTTTATTTGCTATTTTAAATAGATACATTTTGCGTTTATTTTTTGTGGTTCTGGTTGATATGGTTTTGAGCCTCGCTACAATGACCTTGTGTTCACTAACCCATGTTTCCGCCATGACGCTCTCTATTAGATCAGGATTATTTGTGGCTAAGATGTCAAGTGTGTTTTCGCAACCATTTCCAATTCGTGTGGGCTCATGAACTAACGTCGCACATTTCTGCAGTCAGTGTTAAGCAGAAGTTCAGGTGGTATAAAGAGTTGTGCCACACAGACAGTGGATGACTGGAGAAGAGTCATTTGTAGTGATGAATTACATTGTGGCTATCTACTGGAGAGATCTGGGTTTGTTGAAGGGGAGATAAAGTCCACTGCCATCAGATGTAGTTGGGGTTGGGTTGTTTGGAGGAAGAGACCAAACATCGAGGTCATCGGTCTCATCGGATTAGGGAAGGACGGGGAAGGAAGTCGGCTGTGCCCTTTCAGAGGAATCATCCCGGCTTTTGCCTGGAGCGATTTAGGGAAATCACGGAAAACCTAAATCAGGATGGCCGGACGCGGGATTGAACCGTGGCCCTCCCGAATGCGAGTCCAGTGTGTCAGGTGTAGTGCCAACAATGAATCACAGAGGAGGTGGTGTTACAGTTTGGAGTGTTTTTCGTGATTAGGCTGAGGTCCCCTGAAATGGAGTAGCCACCAAGTGTAACACCTTGCTCTGGACACGAGTGTCAAATATCACCAGCTTCTGTGGCGTTGTGCCACTTCTTTTCCAATCGTCGTCCACCACGTGCAACCAAGTGAGCAGAAAGTCACCTCATACTCTGAACAGAAGCAGAATGAGGCTGAGCTGACATGACAGTAATGTCCACTGTGGCTCTGAAGTGAGTCTGGTTGCCACACGGCTAGTCCCACTACTGGGCCTGGAATATTGTCGACACAGCACAGTGTGAGTGTCAGAGCATCGAAGCAGTGATCTGGATTAGTCCAGTTTGGAGCTGCACTGTTTCTGTGGTCTACGTGATCAAAACAGTTGTCCTATTACCAGGCCCATGCAGTATATATCGCCCGCTGCCACATCTGAGATGTACTCCACACTAGACATCGATCGAATGAGGGCCACGCAGTGTCAACTACTACAAGACTTCACCTTAGCTAGCCGGCTGAAGTGGCTGTGCGGTTCTAGGCGCTGCAGTCTGGAATCGCGAGACCGCTACGGTCGCAGGTTCGAATCCTGCCTCGGGCATGGATGTGTGTGATGTCCTTAGGTTAGTTAGGTTTAAGTAGTTCTAAGTTCTAGGGGACTCAGAAGTTGAGTCCCATAGTGCTCAGAGCCATCTTCACCTTAGCTGTCTACTCGTCTGTGGGTTGCACGTAGCCTGGATGCAGCCAGGAGCTGAAATGTTCCGCTCCCACTATGGGGAATCTGCTAGGTGGCCAACTGGCATCATGGCGCCCACCCGGTGGTCCACAGTTCACCTCCCATTCTAGGGTGCCACTCTTATCTGAGTTCTGCCAAGATGTCACCATACATCAGACTTCGTTGGTTCAGTGCTGTGCCGCGGATGACTCCCGCATCAGGCCCACCACCTCTGATAGCATATTTGTTGCAAATCGTCTGCCCCACCTACATCAGAGTTTTTCCGCCACTGCGTGCCTCCATCCAGGTGCTGCGGTCCTATTCCGTATCATTCTCTGGCTGTGCCGATCGGTGAACACCAACAGGTAGACTTACCACATCCAAGCCTTTATGCAATTCTGTAAGCCGTTCGGTACAAGCCGGTATGGCTCCTGAGCTACTGAGGTGATCTCGTGCCATGTTGCCATCACTCCTTGAGTCATCCAGTCATGTGATCACAGCCGCGAGCACACTCACCAGACGAATGCGCACCGAGCACGGCGAAGCACATTATGCATAATGCCCCACACCCGAAGCGGCCAGCCGAAACAGACACCGTATTCCCATTACTGTTTTCGAAAAGTGTGTTTATAGCGAATAGTGTTGGTTATATATCAGTGCAAATGGTGGAAGAAAATGAGAAGGTTAGTACGTTCACATCTCAGTGACACAAGTGTCTTTGCATATAGCCATTGTCAATATGATGTTCATGTGTACTATTCTTGAAACAAAACCAGGATGCAGAAAGACACTTCATTATTGAGTGGTTTCGACCAATATGTCTGCTCTCCCTCAGAATAGCTACATGTGTTAAAAATTTGATGACTGATAAGGACTGTTCACCTGATTTAGTCATTTCAAGCACTTGCCTAAAAAATATACTTTCAAGTGTGAAGGGATGGCTAGAGCTCTTCGATGGGCTCTCATGTACAGCCATAGTTCCTCAACCAAATTATGGACCACCTTCCTGCTCTGTCATTATCTCACCTCAAAGTTGCTCTCGGACCTTTCATTGAGGTTCTTCTTGTCTCACAGATTACGTTGGCAAGTCGTATGGCTTGGCGTTTCCACAAGCTGCTTGCCCGCCTTCACTGTTCTTGCCTTTCCCTTAACAGTACAATGCGCATAACATCCACTTTCATGATTCTCTGTTGGAATGCATGCGTAAAATATTTATGAACTCACTTTCGACTTGAATATGTCACAGTGATTCTTCAATAAAACATAACCTTTACATCCAAAACTAAAAGGGGCCAGTATTTCTAAAATAATAAATTCTAGTCGCAACCAAAGCATACTAAGCTGAACCAACGACCTTACCAACACTTCACTACCTCTCAGTAAAGTAGACGTAAACTCGGCAGGTGGACTGACTGTTGCTTACAGAATAGCAACTTCGTCTACCAAACCGAAAATGACGTCACAACCGAGGATAACCCACAGAACGGTATGCACGCTACTAAATAGGGTTATTGGCGCAACTCTACACTCGTTGGGGTGCTGATACCACTCCTGCTGATGCTGCCTGTCCGGCTGGTGAGTCAGCAGTTGCTCCCGTGTGCTGACGTAGCAAATGCCACTGTCCAGGACTAGCCTGCACGGGTGTGTTGTGATCACAACAAGACAGCGGCTTCGGCTGCTTTATTGATTACTGGCTGTTGCCCATCGCTGCGCTAAGATGTCAGTAGTTTTGTTATGAGTGAAGGTCTGCCAGTTACTGTACGTGCAATAGCATCAGCTGCCCTCCTCACGTGTCTGCCTGTACTGGTTGGCATAGCTCGTTATGGGTTCCCATGTCCCGCTGCCCACACGAAGGCTGCTTCAATGCACAACGACAGGGTGTGGGCGATTTTTAACCTGGTACTTTCAACATTGCAGCCCAGTCAGCAATCGTGATAATCAGATAAATAAGAAACTATCTGCCTCGATTGCGGTAATGAAAACAACCTTTACCTCGGTTTCACCCCAAGTAGTTGAGCCTTCTTCAGACCATATACCTGATTCTATAATGTGTGTACGACGGCATGGTCCATAAATAAAACTAAAACAGCCTGAATACGCCTATTCTATGAAAAGGCACTTTTATTGATAGTCTAAATGATTGTAGGGAACTTAGGGCGTATTTATATAGAAGAGAACTGTGAACTCTGACAAAACAGGGAAAGAAGAGAATCTAAGCATTTGAGACGTGATTCTTTAGAAGGATATCTAAAATTAGGTGGACGCATAGGATAATTATTGAGTACGTCCTCATAGGAATCGGACGGGGAGTGGAATGTGCGAAAAACACTGCCGAGATGGAGGATACAGGATGATGCGAGATGTGTTACGACATGACGAAATAACTTTCACTTTACTGTACAGAGCGAAATTTTCAAGTATTTCCTTTCTCTTTTAGAAACCATCCCTAGCCTTACATGTTTTGGAAATCACTATCACCCCTTACTTTCAATGACGCAATACGTTCTGTGGCGGAGAGCTCCCTCGAACTAATCCTGCAAAACTTAATATGAGAACACGGCTCACCTTACTTTTCCGCTCTTTCTTTGGAAAACATCCTCAAGTAACTGAGCATCACAGCCTATGCTCAAGGTCGAAATTCCTCGGTGCGTGTAATTTCTTTCATTCAAACAGCAAAACAGCATTACGAACATGTACTGGAAATCTGGGCTCGCCTCTTATTTTCAGTGACGTAATACTTTTGTGTGTGTGTGGGGGGGGGGGGGGGCGGGGGGGACGGCTTCCATTAATTTAATCCTGCAAAACCTAATATAACAGCACTGTTCGAGTTTTCGAGTTAGTTTTCGGCACTTTCCTTGAGAAGCATTCGGAAGGAACTGAGCAATCGCAGTCTATGTGCAAGACCGAAATACCTCGATACACATAATTTCTTTCTTTCAAACATCTATCTTCTAGTCACTAAACGTTAATTAACACACTGTTAAAAACATCGATAATCAATTCAGATTCATAATTTATGGTTTCGATGGTGATGCCGCCTGTTGGTCGAAATGTGTATTAAGTTATCTCTATCTACTTATTGCTTGTAAGCGACGGTATAAGGAAAAGACAGATTGCTATCCATTGTGAATATACCTTGAGTTGCAAACAGGCACAAGCAAAAGATACTTACATATTTAGCTTTTGGTCAAAGCCTTCTTCAGAAAAGGACACACACACACACACACACACACACACACACACACACACACACACACACACACACACACACACACACACTGCAGTTTCCATTGTGTGTAAACAGTTTAACAGAACGTTGAGAATTTTGACGTGGTGTGGCTCAGGTTTACTTTGCGCTCTGAGAAAGTAAACGTTTGTTTATGAAGCTAAGCATCTGTAATCTTACAGGCACGTGAAGTCTATTTATGACTTGTACAGCATATAAATATACTTATTCGGCGATAATGCAGCGTAGAAACATTTGAAATAGTCCTAGTCTGTGTGTAGTAAAACGTAAGTTTAAGAAGTATGCCGTCGTCTCACAAATTTAACTGTCACTTTTCTTATGTATTGCACCGATACGTTCAAAATAATGCTCGTTAACAGTTTATTGATCTAATGAAGTGGTAGCCAACCTGTCACTCCAGGTTTGATGCTGGGCGATAGGTAATAGAGGTTAATTTTTCCTATAATTTTGACAAACTATTTGTCATTATTATTATTATTATTATTGTTATTAACATTACTACTATTTGCTTCAACTTCCTAACACTACTTTATAAATAACCATTACTATGCAACAGGCGGCCAGCTAGAAAATTTTACTCTTAACAGAGACATAAAAGTGGGCTGTGAGTAAAAAAAACTCGACTACCTCTGATGTAATGTATGTGTGCTATACGTATCACCAATTGTAAATATACAAATTTAGGAGGCCAATTTATGGGTTGTGAATTTCACGAAATTTATTATTTCACTTTATTTAACAATGAAACGAATTACATAATGTTAAAAGTGTAATTACGATTTTCATATATTGCCTTACTTCAATAAATGTGCATCATTTTGCCGGGCGGTGTGTCCGAGCGCATCTAGGGGCGTCAGTCTGGAACCGCGCGACCGCTACGGTCACAGGTTCGAATCCTGCCTCGGGCATGGATGTGTGTGATGCCCTTAAGTTAGTTAGGTTTAAGTAGTTCTGAGTTCTAGGGAACTGATGACCTCAGATGTTAAGTCCCATAGTGCTCAGAGCCATTTGACCTGCTTCTGATTTGGCACAAGCAAATGGCATACACATAGGTTTCAAAATAGGGCGACAACCAAATAATGGTACTGTAGCTTCATGACTCGGCACCTTGAAACACCTATGCACTGACCAAAACCTACTTCAGCAGCTGGCGCATTTCATTTCAGCCAAGAAGCTGTAATCAATTCTATTTCAAATTCTTTCTGATTCACTGGACAAAGACGGTTTTCAGTCAGTGGTACAATTTGTAATACCAGTGGCAAAATTTAGAGGACCAGCTTTTAGACTGTACCACTTTTCAGGTCTCCACCTATCGTGTTGTGCCTCTTAAATTGTAGAAATCTTTATTTTCGGTACTTTCGACAAATCTGTGAGACGGTTGATTGCACATAATTAGTAATACATTTAGATAACGTACATTAAATATCACTAAACTCAGAAAAATGGTGAAAGTGTTATGATTTATGTGCTACCCTATATATGAACAACACTCTAAATAATTTTTATTTAGACATTTTTGTAATGATTTTCGTTTTTGCATCTTTTAGTCGCTCTCTCCGCATGGCATCTTTGTTCTACGAATATAATGTAAACATGTTTTACGTGGAAACAAACCCAGTGACGCTGCCTAAATACTACTTCGATCTGCATAAAAATTCAGTGTCACTGGAAAGGGTTTAAATATTCAATTGATTCACAAGAAAAGTCGTAAATCAGACGCAGGAATTGTTTGACTCTATGTGAATGACAGGCCAAGAGAATAAAATCAATCACCTCAGTTAAGTATGGGAAGGTGTGTACACGATTTGTGAGACTGTTGAGTAAGCTAGACCAGTCATTTTGATTTTTCGAATTTATTAAACAGTATATTCCCAACACTGGCTATCCCAGGTGAGGGTGATGCAATACTTCTTTGGTTTTGTACTGTACGCTAACAAACCAACATTACTCAACTTTTTTCTTATTTACAAATTTAACATTACCTCGCACAGAGAATGGATCCGTGGATCCGCAACCATCATACCAGCGACTACATGACGAGTGCAACCGGTTTTAAAGTTGTGACTACGTATAAATAATACCTGCTTGGCGTAAGGGTATAAGACTCTGCTCTTTATGTTTTCCACACTTTCATCCTGAGGCTCTGTCATTGTCACTGTAGGTAAAATGGAAGACACGGCACTGCCCGTGGACTAGAACTGCATCTGTTTTGCGTACCATGTCAACCAAAAATTTACTACTAAAATATTGTCATATGTATCTGGACGATTCTTGTTGCTGCTGCTGCTAAGGAAATATATTTGAAGTTGTTCTTTGTCTTGTCAGACACCTCAGTAGCCTATATGGAGTGACCCAACAGCTCTTTAACATCTGAAAATGTACTATTTAACGAAATAGTGTAGATAGAGGGGTAAAACTAGACCCAATTGCCTTAAATGACATGAGGCTTTACTGAAACCAAAAGTGAATGGGAAAAACCGGACAACAGACGGCGCTGGGCCGATTAAGTCCATTCCACACTCTGAAGGTATGTGAACACCCACAACTGCAGAATCTCGGCTGCCTAAAATCCTAGAACTGTCGCGGAAACCCCACTGCACGATTAGACACTCACGGTTCGGTATAGATTTACCATATCATTCGTGGTCGGGCCCTTGTTCTTAGAGGAAACACAGGGTTGCTGCTTTTCAAACCACCAGCGTGACAGATGGGAGGTAGGCTAATGCGTTACAGAATGGCATCATCCATAGCCTGCTCGTAAGCATCCGTTGGAAGGTACGACTGATACGGGATGTCTCTCCGCCCCATATCGCTACACACACGTGTGAAAGGCCTTCTGGGCACGTCGATTGGTGGGGATGAGCCGCCACTTCCACCCATGCTTTGTCAGGTCGCCAGACCTGAATCGCTGTGAGTATTGGCAAGTCTACCGCAACGTCCGAGCTCATTAGGTTCAAATAACTGTTCAAATGGCTCTGAGCTCTATGGGACTTAACTTTTGAGGTCATCAGTCCCCTAGAACTTAGAACTACTTAAACCTAACTAACTTAAGGACGTCACACACATCCATGCCCGAGGCAGGATTCGAACCTGCGACCGTAGCGGTACCGCGGTTCCAGACTGTAGCGCCTAGAACCGCTTGGCCACTCCGGCCGGCCCTCATTAGGAACGCTGAAAGACAACATCCGACGCAATTTCTCACCATACCAACTGATATGCCGCACAGTGCTGTTCAAAACGATGTACCTCGACTACAGGTACTAATGAATGACTGCCGACATGTTGAGCACTTTTCTGTTATAAAAATATTTGCTAAATGTTTATTGTTATGCTGATTATTGGGTTCCTAAGATATGAGCTGCTATCTCCTGGTCATTTTGTGCACATTTTTGGTTTCAAGACTGTGTGAAAATTTTCACTTCTTTAGCTACGTTATACCCTGAAGTATAGAATTTATGTTAACCAGCTTTTGGGTTATCCTCTGATACGCATCGTCAAGCCCACAAAAAAGTCATTCTTGTAACTATTAGCTTGGTATAAACGCTTATAGTGCCTCCCTACGAACCCTGCACACACAATAAATAAGCAATACTGCTGCTTCCGCTTTCTGTCAATTATATAGCGTACTTTACGGTTAACGAAGATGATACACAGAGCATCATATCCTTCCGCTTAGGTTTATCAGTTAGCCATAAGGTTTCACTGTAAAACTTCAGCACTCCCTTACACCTGTTAAGTGACTGTGCTGTGTAATTATTGTTTTCGTGACACTTGGTGTCACGCCTAAAACACGAAAAATCCGGCAATGTAGTTGAATATGTTATTGTATAAAACCTTTCCTTTCTGTTTACTTACCATTTTTAACTTTACTTCATATGTGTTTATTACATTGTACGTCAGGCGTGCCACATGCTGCTCTTTAAATTGTGTGATGCCTACTGGTGTGTTGGTTCTAACCCTGCTACATACCTTAACAGGTTACACTCTATATTGTGTCGACTAAATAATGAGTTATTGTTTTATGCTTTGTATTTTCATTATGTTGTATCTGACTTGTACTCTACAAAATTGATAATGGCTACGTAGTCGAAAGTATGGTGCAGTGAACAATATAAAATAAAAGAATGACAAGGAAATGTCATACAGTGTGAATTGTTACCATTCAAGGAATTATCGTGGCATGAATGCTATTGCAACTAAAATACTGCAACTGAGATATATGATGTTTAAAAAACTGTCACATATTCGTAAAGGAGGCGATGTTGTCCAAAACTATAACAGTAGATAACTTCTTATGATCCGAAACACACACCTGTTGAGATACGGGCCACTTTTCTTGTGACGAGTAATGTGTTGTATTTACAGATGAGACATGATTCACAAGACATGGTCTCATACTGCACTACCGCAATACCCACATGTGAGTAGCTGCAGACTCGAGCAGTCAAGGAGATGGGTCACAAGGACCGTTTCGGTACCGATGTATGGGCACCAACTGTTGGCGACAAACTCCTAGGGCCATACACTTCACCAACCAGATTAACAGATGCTGTATATCGCCAGTTTCTGAGCGATGAGCTACCTGCGATATTGGGGAACGTCATCGCTGCGAAAAGACGACTGTGGCTTCTGCATGACGGGGCTCCAAGTACTTTTCTACGGATCGTGAAATAGCACCTCAGCACAACGTTTCATGAGCGATTGATTGGTGAAGACAGTCCAGTACCATGGCCTCCCAATTCACCGGACCTGCATCCATTGGATTTGTGGCTGTGGTGACATTTAAAGGCACTGGTGTATGGCCAACCATCGACAATGTGCACAGGAGCGTGTGACCAATGCATGTGGCGCAATCCGAATGGAGCCAGGTGTACTTGAAAGAGTGTGTGATTGACTGCAGGGAAAGGCTGAAGGGTGCGTCAGTACGCTTGGTAACCACGTGCAGCTCAGCCCATAGTGTCTACTTCTACATAACAGACAGATGTGGAATGCAAATCGCTCTGAGCACTATGGGACTCAACTGCTGAGGTCATCAGTCCCCTAGAACTTAGAACTAGTTAAACCTAACTAACCTAAAGACATAATAAACAACCATGCCTGAGGCAGGATTCGAACCTGCGACCGTAGCGGTCTTGCGGTTCCAGACTGCAGCGCCTTTAACCGCACGGCCACTTCGGCGGGCAGATGTGGAATGCAAGGACAGATTGGTCCATACTGTGAGGTAACGGGCCAGTTGTGGCGCCCTGAAAATATTCTAAGTTAGGAGTTGGCGTGGCCGCACGGGCTGCTCGGCAAGCCGGGGCCCAGCAGCAACCATGTGGTGCCGGAAGTTGGCTGAGCAAGAGGGGTCGCCCCAGTGCGTGGTCCAGGGACTGCGTGGTTTTGAACTCCATGGTGACGCTGTGTCGATGAAAGAGACATACAGGGAGAGCCAAAGATGGCGGACTTTGTGAAACCTTAATGGAAGACATTTCACAGTTCATACAGAAATTAATACTAGCCAGAGGAATCATGATACATTAAAAAGAAACATGTACATTACCATTATTTGCAGGACAATTCTGATGGTGTAATCAGATTTTCAATATCTTTATTGGTTTAAAGTTTAGTATCTGATTGTAAATTATACAAGTAACACCCAGCAACAAATGTCCAAAATCTAAAAGGTTCATCCGATTTCGTCGATCGACATCTCTTTAGAAAGCTATTAGCTTAAACCTAAATTGGTATAAATTGCAGGCATGTAAATTGTATAGTACATGAGTTATTGGAGGTCAAAGTTGCCAATTACTATCAATCGCGTCAGGCCATTACTCCACAGTTACACGAGAAAACGGTAGCAGCATGCTTATAAACATATTTACTCATGTATATCTTACTATTCATCAAGAAACATGTTAATTATTTACTGTGTTTTACAAAGCACAGAGACATTAGGTTACTGGCTTACTGCTGTTCTATTCTTTTGATATATGTTTATTTAATTTGTTTATGTATTAATAATGTGTGTTAGAGCGTGTTTATGGTCCACCCATAGGAATATTTATTTAATTTCAAATTATTTAAACGTAAATCCAGTATTTCGAATGTGTTTCAAAATGTTTGTGAGTGTGCGTTGGCTCGGAGACATGACGGGAGCGCTATCGCCAATCACAGCCCTCGTTACTAAGGGAGGCGACTACCGAAGCGAATGTAAGGGGAGTTCTGGACAGTACAGCGTGATGGACACACGGTCGCAGGAGAGACTTGGAGAGTGTGGACCGGTTTGTGCGAGTTCGCGAGATATAGAAATATTTCGTAGTGCCGACTTGTGCACTTATGAGACTTTCGTGGCTTCTGCAGTGAAGTGAATATCTCGTGAGCTGTTGTTGTTGTTGTTGTGGTCTTCAGTCCTGAGACTGGTTCGATGCAGCTCTCCATGCTACTCTATCCTGTGCAAGCTTCTTCATCTCTCAGTACCTACTGCAACCTACATCCTTCTGAATCTGCTTAGTGTATTCATCTGTTGGTCTCCCTCTACGATTTTTACCCTCCACGCTGCCCTCCAATGCTAAATTTGTGGTCCCTTGATGCCTCAAATTATGTCCTACCAACCGATCCCTTCTTCTAGTCAAGTTGTGCCACAAACTTCTCTTCTCCCCAATCCTATTCAATACCTCCTCATTAGTTACGTGATCTACCCACCTTATCTTCAGCATTCTTCTGTAGCATCTCGTGAGCTATGTATTTGTTTATAACTAATTACGTGAAGTAGGAATCTATTGTTTCCTGTTATTCGGCTTATATTTTATTTAACTGCTGGACTATCGATACCAATAATAATGCAGTAATAAACGGCGTTCTAAAAGATACTTCTCCTGTCGTACTCATCATTTAAAGTCGTTAAGATACTTCCTGCAGATTTTATTTAATTGCAATCTTTCATTTATAAATTACCATGTTGCATTAAAAATTCACAATTGCCGAGTGATAGGAACCTTCGACCATTCGATTCATGTGTCTATTCATATTGTACACTGTAGACTCAGCAGTATTTGGCTTGTAATGTGGCAACTACGTATCCCAGCTTCTAGACAACGAAACTGAAAGGTGGCTTTTATTTAGCAGATTATTCGGCATATTTGAAGTAAATAAACTCATATAATGGTTAATTAGTCTTATTAGGTGGATTAGAAAGAGAGATACGTGGTGATTAGACACATGTCTGAAATAATACTAGCTTTGGTAATGATAATATTTAGTTGCATGCTGTAGGTGTAAGCAAAGTGGATTTGCCAGTGGAGGCGGGCAGGCGAAGGCCAGTGAGCGCCGGAAGAGCATTGTGCAGGGGCCGGGGGTCCCAGGGCGGGGGGGGGGGGGGGGGGGGGGGTCGGCCACTGACCGGCAAGCATCAAAAGGAACGCCGCCGGGTGCCAGGTGTGTGTGAGAGAGAGAGAGAGAGAGAGAGAGAGCGAGAGAGAGAGAGAGAGAGAGGAGAAATGTCGAGCAGACGGAGAGCGTCCAACGTAAGCGCTGGCGCCGCCCGGTCGCGCGCTGTTTTAGCGGCAAATGGGCTGAGCTCTGATTGGGCAGTTCATAAGAAAGTGCGGGAAACGCTGAGGGTCAACGCCCGCTGTTTGTACAGAGAAATTTTTGGATAGGTGGAGAAATTGTATCACGCCGCGAGGGAGATGTGGGAGGCCTTTGCAGCGTCGGGATTGGCTGATTAGAGTTTGGCGGCAAGATTGTCGCAAGAGCATCGTGCAGAGAGCGACAGCCAGGAGAGCGTCTTGTGCCGCGAAAGCGGACAGTCGCAAAGTTCGGGAGCTCTGAGATAGGGACTTAGATTCTGAATACTGTGTATGATCTAGAGTCTGCAGCTACAGTAGGAGGTCAGCGTCCACGATAGGCATTGCATTGACTGCTAGTATAATTGCAGTTGATTCCGTCTTATAGGCTGGCAGTCATCACTGAACGTAGTCAACCAGTGCACAGAGCTATCATACTGGTATTGCACGTTAGTACAAGACACAATGGGCTGCACCTTAAAGGTTGTTGAGCCAGTCTTGAAAGCGTTGTATACCATTTAGAGGAAATGTAGGGCTTGTGGTATTAGCAGCTTCTGAGTAGTTTATTCTGCTCAAGATATTTGAGAGACTGATCTTAATTCAGCGACTTCGCAGCTGCAGTCGTCGCCCCAGTAGTATCGACGGAGTCAGCACGCTGGTAGACGGTATTGTAAAACTTGCAGCAGCGGCAGTAAAGTTCAGAAACAGTTGTTGGATCGTGTTCTTGCCATCCACTGAGCATCCGTGCAATTTTGCTTACGACTCGTTATTGGTTATTTGTTTTTTGCGTGTTGTTTGGTTTGTTTCTTGGTGGTGGTGTCCGAAGTGCGTATTATTTCAGACACATTGAGATTTTAGGAACGCAGTCAGATCGCATTTACCATTTGCTTGTCCAGGGGCATAATTACATCTAACTTCGCATCAACTTAACATTAAGAGCTGAGAGCCAATCTTACCAGTGTAGTATATCTAAGAACAGTGTACAATTTGTTTAGTTTGTTTTCATTCATGATTTGTTCAATATGATGTAATTTCTATCGTGAGATAGTTTACAATAAATACAAGTTATTTACGATATCGCTTTTGATTCAGTAATCATGGTAGTTAGCAGTCACTGTCACAGTAAGATATCTTATTCATGTTCAATAACGTCTACTACCCCATAAGGAGAATCTTTACAAAACCAGCCAAAACTTTTAATATTTCAACTCTGAGTCTGTGGGTACGTAGTTGAGAACCACCACATCCATTCGTTTTCTATTTGAAAGCCCGCAATACCTTAACAGGTATTGGCTTCCAGCCACAGCTTCTATTTTTGACCAAAATTATCTCTTGTTTTAAAATGTGACATTTTTTAAACAGCCACAGGAGAAGTGGATCTGAAATCTGATAGTTGCGTACAGTAAGCAACAAAGTGCAAGCAGGTCTCAACGTATGCTGTTCTGTACTAAAGTGAGTGCAGAGGTACTCACCGTCGTAGTCTGGCTCAGGCAGCGCCGGCGGCGTCATCCTCACAGAGACGGCGATGACGAAAGCCGCGAACGAGACGAGCAGCACCACGAAGCCGACCAGGGGCACCAGCACCGAGCGCCGCCTGCGCTCCTCCGCCACCGCCGCCGCCACCAGCTGGCGCGTCCTCTCCAGCGACACACTGCCCTCCAGCGGGCCGCCTCCCTCTGGAATCTCCAGCACGAGGTCGGAACGTCGTCCCGACGACGCGGGGCTGTCGCCCCCCCAGATGGCGACCTCTGGGGCGCTCGGCGTGGCTTCGGGCAACCCAAAACTCCGGTTGCCCTCCAGAGCCTTGAGAGTGGAGAGCTGTAAGTCCTTCCCACGGCTGGCGCGGCGACGACAGCGGCACGAGTCGGACGTTTCCGCGCGGGACCCACCCAGCACAAAGTCGGACTTCCGCCTCCGCTGGTTGTCACGCCGCGCGCCCTCCATCAGTGTCAGCTCTGGGGCTGACCTCTTGCGGTGTCTCCGCCTGTTGTCACACTGTCGGCAGTGGCCACTGCTCTCGACTTCTGGCATCCTCAGAGGGGATTTGGAGTGTCGCCTTCTGGCCTGTGAACAGCAAGCATCTCCAACCCTTCCAAGTTCTGAGCCTGACAACTTTCGCCCATGATCGCCGTGGCTGCGCTCGTAGCAGTCCTCACTCATCTCAGACCGCTGCATCACAGAAGATCCAAATCCTCTCAACGAGTCACCGCCATGAACTGGCACCCTTCCATCGGTGGTCTGCCCTTCAGCACTGCCTTGGAGGATTTCGACATCGGTTAACCCCAACGTCACTTCTGACTGCCGTCTTCGTGCCCTTGGTCGGTGTGCACGTTTCGACCCTCTCTTCCCCTTCAGACTTCCGCAACGACACAGCTGTTCACCATCTGGCAACTCTGCAACACTTAGTACGAATTCGGAAAACCTTCTCTCAGTTCTATGACCACGAACCACTCCCATAGGCCTTATATCTGGAGCAGACTGCTTGCGACGTGTTCGTTTCGGTTTCTTTGACAGAGATAGGTTTCCTTCCAGATCGACAGCTGATGGTTCACCTGAACCACTCTTACAACGTTTATCCTCTGCAGGACATTCCATTTCAATTCTGTATGTCCAGTTGCCTGATACAAATGGTCTTTTTCTTCTTTCACAATGCCCAGTTTCTACTGCTGCTCAATTGTTCAGTACCATTAGACAGTTGCCGCACTCACACCAGGATCTTAATATTGTAAACACCATTTTAGAGAGTATATATACATCTGTCCCAACCAAAGTAGTTGTTTCGACCGTTACACAGTACCTAACAGTTCTTCCATTGGCTCAGTATTCATTTCACAGGTAAAGTCCAGAGAAATTTATGTCTTTTATAACTTGCCAAAAATTCAAACACGTGAACAGTTACCTCAGTCTATGCGCTTTTCCATATCAAACTTCGACATCAAATTTTTTGATATGCCAATAAAATTCTTCAATCGTACAATCATTGATACATACATTCTTCGACAGTTTTAGGGCTTCTGAGAATCTTTTTAGTGAAAACTGTTTAGCCTCGTCATATTTTAACAATGTAAATTCATGTTATCCCATTACTAAATTTACATCCACATCAGTCCACATATAACAGGCAGTACTGTAATGCCAAGCACTGGTTTTCCCTTGACACGCGTGTATTATCTAAAGTAATCACTAGTTCACTGACGTCGCTACACCAAGTAACAATCGTATCCACAGTTATCAGTTCACTAATAAACATATCTTTATGTGCTCAAGAAAAATCTCTCATTGTGTGGTGCGACGAAAACACGTTGACTTAGAGGGAGTATAGATCGAATGGAGAGGTGTCAGCGGAGAGTATAAAACTTCGGGTCTGTTCATGAAGCGTTATCAGATGCCTCAACGAAAGCAGAATAGTGACGAAAGACATATTGGTGTGATAGCATAATCCAGCGTTCAGTTTTAACTTGTCACGTTTTATAAACACAGAAAATTGCCTTATTCCCAGACAAATCACAGCTCTATTACAAATATCTCCGTATTTAAACGTAGTATTTTGTAAAATCCCGTTATTGAGAGAAAATTAGCGCACGCCGCAGAGTTTAACTGCGGACAGGTAAAATTTTGAAGTAATAGAGCAGCATCCACATTTTCGTTCCATTTCACAGAACAATAAATTATTACTCTGTAGAGTTTGACGTGCTTTAGCCATCTATTGTGGTGTTCCTGCAAATATTTCCAGTTCTCATCTTACGTGGCTCTACAGAAATGTCTCAAAAAATCCGGTTTGCGGAAAACGTACACTGAATGAAACATTGCCCTAGTCGGAGCATCTGTGATGTGGTTGGGCAAGTGAGTGCTTTCCACGAATTACGTCACCCATTTATGCCATGTGCGTTACATACCCACAGGTAAAACTTGAAAGCAATATTTTTACTCCATTTCACATGATGAAAAGCATCATTCTGTGAAGTGTGGCGTGGTTTTGGAGTACATCCCTGTGTTGCTACAAATATTTCCAGTGCAAACCTCACGCAGCCGTTCAGAAATGACACAAAACAAAGTGGTAGTCAAGAACCGTAAACGTAATAAAATATTTATTGTGTACTACGGCGTGAATTGGCGTGGTATGACATGTTTAGAGGCTTATAAACGTCCTGTACAGACGTAACTCAACAGCCTGTCACGCTTTAGCTCAGTGTGAAGTTTAGGAGTTTCCTTCGGAGAAGTTGACTTCGCAGCCAGATGCATAAATTCTGACAGAAGACTTGCGGGATAGCCTTTCGCTGTTCCTGTCTTTGCAGTGCCCATCACTCGTCTGCCATCGACTGGAGAGGCAACGGCACGCAATGCCCGCAACAGGTGTTTTCCCCAGGCACCCGCTACTCCGTTCCCCTCGTGTACGACGTTCGCTGCTGGCCGTTGCTCGCGGTCGATAGAGGACCCTCCATTCAGCTCGCTCTAGATTTTCTGCTCGTCGGTGCACACAGAGCGAGGTTTCTACAAGGTGGACGCAGAGAATGGCGACAGCGGCAGGGCAGTCGGGAACAATAGGCCTGGAGCAGGCGCCTCACCACCCACAGCTGGCGTCGTCTTTGAGGACACTTCTGGTCCACTCTGGGAAGAAAACACTCACTCGTCCCGAAACACTTTGTTGTTTTCGTGGTTAGCAGTCACACAGACAGATGCCAAACAAAGGCAACTGGCAGAAAAATTTCTCTCTCTGGGTAGCAAGTCGGCCCAAACGAAAGACCATTCCTCTCACTGGAAACAGCTACGTGGTTCATTCAGCCATCTTAGATGATCGACACAAGTCTACCGCACGGCACTGTCGATCCAGCAAGCATCACCATCAGCATCAAGAGTGTGTGACTCCAGTCAAGTTGTTTGTGCTTTATTTGATGTAGCGAAACGCCGCCGGTTGGTCATTCCTTTCACGGTTGCAGAGGTACTTACCCCTCAGGTTCAAGCTGCGGCACTCACTGTGCGGATCGAGTCCCTGTAGAGCTGTAGTGAAAGAAGTACACAGTGACATATTCATGTTTTTCAAAATAATAATCAGTGTTTCAGAAATGCCAATTTTGAGCCAGAAAGACACCTTCAGCATTATGACACCAGTAAGTTTTATGCTGGAAAAGGGAGCACTTGTTATTTTTAAGACACTGTTTGTACCACCATAGCTTAGACACTACATACCTTTTGTTGATTCATTTAGCTTTATATTTTATTCAACATCCCATCGTTGAACTTCTGTAATTACTGTACGATTAATTCGATACGCTATCGAAGTATAATCCTTGTAATATGCACAATATGAGCAAATGATCTTTTGTCTTCCTCATACAATCTCTTTGGTTATCTTCAAAATTAAATAATCTTATTTAAATAATTTTGTGTAGAACTAACAATATATGCAAATGTTCTGTTTTATGTAAAATGTTTATTTGCTGTTACGTAAACTGCAGACCTTCACTTAGGGTTCTCAGTTATTTCGTATGTAAAAGTTGTTGTGGTTCCCCTTGGGAACGGAACAGTGTAGCGCGCGCAAAATGTGGTTGGCATGGATAAAAAGGTGGAATCAAGAGTCAGTCGGGGACGAGCTACCAAACTGTCAACTGCTCATGTGTCTAGTGCTGGTGCCGGGAGAGGCTTTCCGTACCGCTTTCCAATGCCTCTGATTGATGGATAAAGAGCTGGAACTATTCTGGAATTGGTACCTATCGTCGCCACCAAGAAATGACAGAGTGCAGCATTTCCGCCTGCAAATCTACCCACCGACATGCACTCGCCATGGATTGGATGTTTTAGTGTGTGTAAATATAAGGTAACTTATACTCGAACTCTTATACCTACCTTGATTTTTTATCCGTAGTCACAGAATCACTTAGGGTCCTTCCCATACTAAAGTGATTACCGAGTGTCCTTCATTGAAAGCATATTAAAATTAATATGGCAATAGAGTGTGCTAAATTTAATACTGTTAGTTGAAAGGATCTTACAAATATCTAAATTTTGTGTTTGAATGCAGTAAAAGTTCAGAACTGCAACTGTTGAGAGTTATATGTTCATGCTTGCTAAGTGCTTCTTTCACTGATGTAATGAAAGTGTGTTTAGTTTGCTCTGCTCCAGTGGTCAAGATTAAGGGCCCCCCTCCATTGAAAGTGGTTCAAATGCACAAATTTACTTAATTATAAAAAGTTTCAATTACTCTTGCTATTCAAGTCAAATTCTGTACAGTATTGGGTTCCTCTTGTGTATTAAAAGTGCATACTAATGTCGTAACAGGATCCACAGTTTGTCTATTGTGCTCATGCTACATAACGATTAATAGAAAGACAACTATCTATGAAAACAGTAACTTCCTTATTCAAAAGACAGTGAGAAGTAATCTGTTAGTGAATTCCATTTAATTTTCATTCTAAGTAGAAAAGTGTTTAGCAGTGAAAGAGTTAATCTATGCACAGTAACTAAATTTGCTGTGGACCATATCCATATTTCATGTCAGATAGGAATTTGTTTGTAAAGTAATATTAAACCTATGTCCAATTTACGGTTCTACAGTGAATATTAATAGTAACGTTATTGAGACCATTCAGTTTGACTAAGCCCTCAAGGTAATAGGGTGTTTTGTTATCTGTTATATTTAGGCAAAAAGTTTGTTCTGCTCCAACCTTAACGTGAACATACAGTATTCAGGTGCCAGAGTTCATTGCACTCGCGTGTGGCAAAGTATAAGTCGTGTTTGTCCGGTAAAGTTACACACACCTATTTTTTTAAAACAAGAATGTCAATCATTCCCTTGCCTAATTAGGTTGGCGACCGTTTTCTTTATCCTTTGAACAGTGTGGATAGGTTAGATATTGTTTATACTGTTTAAATATTTACGTACTTCTGACTTTCACTTCCGATAAGCCACCTTCGTTAGGTACAACACGGTCAACACAACTAAAATCCTTTCAGACGGTAACACTGTTCTACTTCTTCATACTATAATTACTTGAATAAAAATAATTTCATTATACGACCTGCCTCTAGCTTTGAGGTTATGGCATAGCAGTAGTGGAAGGTTGTGTTATATGTTTACGTCCTCGGATCTTCAGATGGTAAAAAGCGTTATTGCTTTCGTGTAAGGTGCTCTAAACCAGTACAGACTATTGATAAAGCCAAAAATCTACAAACTACGGGGAAACAAAGAGAGAATCCTCACACGTGACCAATAACATATCTATCAAAGATAAATAAACGGAATTTTGGCGTAATTTTAATATATGTATAGGTTTCTATATTAACAAAAATTATGTTCAATCTTCCTATCTATAAAGTCTTAATAAAGAAAGCGTGAAACATACAAATAATTAATCTTTCACTTAGATTTTGATGTATACAATATTCATCTACAAAACGAAGAAGTTAGCAATGGAAGATGAGACGGTGAGAGTTAATGTTCCTATACGAGCAATCAACGAAAAATAAACTTAGGTATGGGTCTAATGGTAAAATTAGTAAAGTAATAAACACTAAATTCAACATTCTGTCTTTAGAATAAAAAAGTATTGGTAAAGAGAAACTACCACACAAGCGGCTTGTAGTGAAATTGCGTGCTTATGGAATATCGTCACAGTTATGTGACTGGATTCGTGATTTCCTGTCAGAGAGATCACAGTTCGTAGTAACTGACGGAAAGTCATCGAGTAAAACAGAAGTGATTTCTGGCGTTCCCCCAAGGTAGTGTTATAGGCCCTTTGCTGTTCCTTATCTGTATACAGACGATTTGGGAGACAATCTGAGCAACCCACTGAAGTCATCAGAAGATCAAAACAACTTGAAAAAAGATTTAGAAAAGATATCTGTGTAGTGCAAAAATTGTCAATTGATCCTAAATAACGCAAAGTGTGTGGGTATCCACATTAGTGCTAACTTCGGTTACACGATACATCAGTCAACTCTTAAGGCCATAAATTCAATAAATACCTAGGAATTACAGTTACGAGCAGCTTAAATTGGAAGGAACACACAGGAAATGTTGTGGGGAGAGCTAAGCAGAGACTGCGTTTTATTGGCAGGACACTTAGAAAATGTAAGAGACCGACTAAGGAGACCGCCTACGCTACGCTTGTCCGTCCTGTTTAAGAATACTGCTGCGCGGTGTGGGATCCTTACCAGACAGGATTGACGCAGTAAATCGAAATAGTTCAAATAGGGGGAGCACGTTTGGTATTATCGCGAAATAGAGGACAAAGTGTCACTGAAGTGATACAGGATTTGGGCTGGACATCCTTAAAAGAAAGGCGTTTTTCGTTGCTGCGGAATCTTCTCACGAAATTCCTGTCACCAGCTTTGTCTTCCGAATGCGAAAATATTTTGTTGTCACCTACCTCCATAGGGAGAAACGATCACCATGAGAAAATAATGAAAATCAGAGCTCGTACTGAGAGATATAGGTGTTCGTTCTTTCCGCGCGCTATACGAGATTGGAATAATAGAGAGTTGTGAAGGTGGTTCGATGAACGCTCTGCCAGACACTTAAATTTGATTTGCAGAGCATCCATGTAGATGTAGAACTACATGAATCTTGAGCATAGACATTGATGTAACATCCATTACTTTGTGAAATGTGTTGAATCAACACTAATATAATATATTACTTCATTTATTCTACGAAAATTTAAATTCCATAATTTCACGTATGTTATAAATAACAGAATCATCTTAGCCAGGCTTGAAGCTCCTCTTCACGGTATTCGGTGTTCGCGATTCAAACTATAGCGTTAAGATTACAAAGATTTTCAAAACAACCTGAATTTTATAGATAAAAATTTATGTAGTAACAACGTTACTTATTACATCTACCAACCCCTTAGACTGCCACACTGGTATTCGCTAATCAACTAGAAAACCACGTAAATCCTACTTTACTTGTTAGTGAAACTGTAAGACGTAGGGGACTAACATGCACGTGTATACCAGAAAACCATAGTTCATGGGCCAGTCCCAATAACTTTATTCTCAAGCGGATGTTTAATTATTGTGAATAATGATGATGATAATGAGTTGTATACCTTTATATTATAAAATATATTTTAACATTAATTTAGCTAGACGTTTTATATTAAAATAATTTTCCACTTCATTCAAATACGTTTCCACACGATCGTCAGACGCATGATATGGGAGAAACGGCAAATGTGCAACTTATTCTTATCCCTGGGTGCAGCCTACCTTTTGTAAACGTTTCCCCACGTGGCGCGGCCGCTGGTGCTACTCCGTGCCACATCATCTTCCTTCACTGCTCTTTAATACGCTTTGTTTACGAGCGTCTTGTGTAAACCAGACGTTTACGGAGCCGAAAATTCTTCGGGAGGAGGAGGTACGCCTTTACAAATTTAGCTGCGCAGCTACTGGTTGTCAGAAAGAGTAGTTCATGTGCATGACGTGAAAAAAGCTTTATGTTTTAAGCAGTTCTTTAAAGATTACCATTAATGTAATGATTTGTATCACAATAATGAATTACTTATTTTTAGTTATAAAATACAGGCATGTGACACAGTAAACTACAAAGAACAAAAACAAAAAACATGAATTTAAAACGTAACACTACGATCTAAAATATAAAACAAAAATAGGTGAAACAAATAATTAGAATAACAATGCACGTTTAGATATTTTACTTAGGTACACTATGTGATCAAAAGTATCCGGACACCCCCAAAAACATCTGTTTTTCGTATTAGGAGCACTGTGCTGCCACCTACTGCCAGGTGCTCCATATCAGCGACCCCAGTAGTCATTATACATCGTGAGAGAGCAGAATGGGGCGCTCCACGGAACTGAGGGACTTCGAACGTGGTCAGGTGATTGGGTGTCACTTGTGTCATACGTATGTACGCGAGATTTCCACACTCCAAAACATCTCTAGGCCCACTGTTTCCGATGTGACAGGGAAGTGGAAACGTGAAGGGACACGTACAGCACAAAAGCGTACAGGCCGACCTCGTCTGTTGACTGACAGAGACCGCCGACTGTTGAAGAGGGTCGAAACGTGTAATACTCGTAGATAGACATCTATTCAGACCATCACACAGGAATTCAAAACTGCATCAGGATCCACTCCAGGTACAATGACAGATAGGCGGGAGGTGAGAAAACTTGGATTTCATGATAATGCGGCTGCTCTAAGCCACACATCACGCCGGTAAATGCCAAACGACGCGTAACTTGGTGTAACGAGCGTAAACATTTGACGACTTAACAGTGGAAAAAAGATGTGTGGAGTGAAGAATCACTGTATACAATGTGGTATGACGAATGCCTGGTGAACGTCGTCTTCCAGAGCGTGTAGTGCCAACAGTAAAATTCGGAGGCTGTGGTGTTGTGGTGTGGTCGTGTTTTTCATGGAGGGGACTTGCACCTCTTGCTTTGCGTGGCACTATCACAGCACAGGCCTACACTGATGTTTCAAGCACCTTCTTGCTTCCCACTGTTAAAGAGCATTTCGGGGATGGCGATTCGATCTTTCAACACGATCGAGCACCTGTTCATAATGCACGGCCTGTGGCGGAATGGTTACACGACAATAACAGCCCCGTAATGGACTGGTCTGCATAGAGTCCTGACCTGAAGCCTATAGAATACCTTTGGAATATTTTGGAACGCCGACTTCGTGCCAGGCCTCGCCGACCGACATCGATACCTCTTCTCAGTGCAGCACTCCGTGAAGAATGGACTGCTGTTCCCCAAGAAACCTTCCAGCACCTGATTGAACGAATGCCTGCGAGAGTGGTAGCTGTCATAAAGGCTAAGGATGGGCCAACGCCATATTGAATTCCAGCATTACCGATGGAGGGCGCCATGAACTTGTAACTCATTTTCATCCAGTTGTCCGGGTACTTTTGTATGTTGAAAGTAATCTGTCCGCACGTTATGTACAGCTTATTTTTCGAAGGTGACATTACAGAAATCAGCGTTATTGGACTTGGATGGAAGTGGAGTGAAACCGTCCTTGATTTATGTGCTAACAAAAGTTTTCATTTCTCAAAAAAAGAGAAGCTCTTTGCAGAAGAGCTTCTGTGAAGTTTGGAAGGTAGGAGACGAGGTACTGTGAGGACGGGTCGTGAGGCGAGCTTGGGTAGCTCAGTCGGTAGAGCACTTGCTTGCGAAAGGCAAAGGTTCCGAATTCGAGTCTCGGTCCGGCACATAGTTTTAATCAGCGCACACTCCGCTACAGAGTGAAAATATCATTCAAGAATAACCGGATCTCCTGAATGGAGTTAAGTGTCTAGTCAGGACAGAGCATGGATTGACAGTAAATAGAGAAAAGAAGAAAGTAATGAGAAGTAGAGAACAGTGACAAATTTGACATCAGGCTTGACAGTCACGTTGTAGATGAAGGAATTCTGCTACCAAGGCAACAAAATAACGTGTGACGGATGGAGCTAGGAGGACATCAAAAGCATACTAGCACCGGCAAAAAGGGCATTACTGGCCAATATAAGTTCAGTAATGTCAAACATAGGCCTTAATTTGAGGAACACATTTGTGAGAATATGCGCTTTGAGAACAGCATTGCATGGCAATGAAACATGGACTGTGGGTAAACTCGAAAAGAAGAGAACCTAAGCATTTGAGACGTGGCATTAAAGAAGAATGTTGAAAACTAGGTGAGCTGATAAGGTACTGAATGAGGAGCTTCTCCGGAGAATCGGCGACGAAGGGAATAAAAGGAAAACGCTGACAAGGAGAAGGCACACGATAGTAGGACATCTATTAAGACGTCACGGAGTAACTTCCACGGCACTAGACGGAGCTGTAGAAACAGTAGAGGAAGACAGAAAGTGGAATGAAATCACCCAGCAGATAACTGAGGATGTGGGTTGCAAGTGCTATTCTGCGTTGGGAAAAAAGAAAGAAAATGCACCGAGTGCATCGCTACTGAATTCTATCGTAACGCAAACGTCAGGTCGTTTTCATTTTTTTTTTGTTTTTTTTTTTTCAGAACACTTATTTAATTCATACAGTGTCTTCCAAGAGGAATGGTCAGTATTCAGGTATATGATAGGAATGATTACGTGAAGTGGAAATGTCTCGTAAACATGCGTTCTGAAACTGATACATTAAGAGCTATGAGCACTTCATCATCTTCGATACCGTGAAACAAACCTCTTCTACTGCAAACTTCTTGATTTCCATATTTTCGGAGAATGTAGCACGGATCAAATCAAGAAATAACTGTCTAGTGAACATGGGCGCTACAATGTTTGCTTCAAGAGCTATGAGCACTTCTTCAGGAGAAGCGATTTGTTGGACTTTTTTCTCTGTATTTGTCCATATTACCACCTCTCAAAATAAAGGAAGCAAAGAGCATGCAGTAGAAGAAATTTGTTTGCGGTATCGAAGATACCGGTAGCTCTTAAGATACGCACTTAGACTTTTTAGCTACGAATGATCGATTCTGTCATATACTGACAATGTGTCGTGCGACTCCGTGTACAAAGCTGTGTGTTTTATCTCTACATTACACTGACAAGCCAAAGCACGATGACCACTGCTCACCGCGACGTTGGATATCGCCTGGTGGCGTTACGAGCGCTTGAAACGGTAACAGAAGTATGTAACTGGAGCAGACGCGGACGGGGGGTAACCCTACCGAAGATATGGACTGTAAACGGGGAAATGCACCGAGATAAGCGACTCTGTCAAAGGACAGATTATTACACTACAGGCCATTAAAACTGCTACACCAAGAAGAAATGAAGATAATAAACGTGTATTCCTTGGACAAATATATTATACTAGAAGTGACATGTGATTACATTTTCACGCAATTTGGGTGCATAGATCCACGAAATCAGTACCCAGAACGACCACCTCTGGCCGTAATAACGGCCTTGACACGCCTGGGCATTGAGTCAAACAGAGCTTGGATGGCGTGTACAGGTACAGCTCCCCATGCAGCTTCAACACGATACCACACTTCATCAAGAGTGGTGACTGGCGTATTGTGACGAGGCAGTTGCTCGGCCACCAATGACCAGACGTTTTCAATTGGTGAGAGAATTGGAGAATGTGCTGGCCAGGGCAACAGTCGAACATTTTCTGTATCCAGAAAAGCCCGTACAGGAGCTGCAACATGTGGTCGTTCATTATCCTGCTGAAATGTAGGGTTTTGCAGGGATCGAATGAAGGGTAGAGAAACGCGCCGTAACACATCTGAAATGTAACGTCCACTGTTCAAAGTGCCGTAAATGCGAACAAGAGGTGACCGAGACGTGTAACCAATGGCACTCCATACCATCACGCCGGGTGATACTCCAGTATGGCGATGACGAATACGCGCTTCCATTGTGCGTTCACCGCGATGTCGCCAAACACGGATGCGACCGTCATGCCGCTGTAAGCAGATCGTGGATTCAACCGAAAAAATGACGTTTTGCCATTCGTGCACCCAGGTTCGTTGTTGAGTACACCATCGCAGGTGCTCCTGTCTGTGACGCAGTGTCAAGGGTAACCGCAGCCATGGTCTCCGAGCTGATAGTCCATGCTGCTGCAAACGTCGTCGAACTGTTCGTGCAGCCGGTTGTTGTGTTGCAAACGTCCCCATCTGTTGACTCAGGGATCGAGACGTGGCTGCACGCTACGTTACAACCATGCGGATAAGATGCCTGTCATCTCGACTGCTAGTGATACGAGGCCGTTGGGATCCAGCACGGCGTTCCGTATTACCCTCCTGAACCCACCGATTCCATATTCTGCTAACAGTCGTTGGATCTCGAGCAACGCGAGCAGCAATGTCGCGATAAGATAAACTGCAATCGCGATAGGCTACAATCCGACCTTTATCAAAGTCGGAAACGTGATGGTACGCATTTCTCCTCCTTACACGAGGCATCACAACAACGTTTCACCAGGCAAAGCCGGTCAACTGCTGTTTGTGCATGAGAAATCGTTTGGAAACTTTCCTCATGTTAGCACGTTGTAGGTCTCGCCACCGGCGCCAACCTTGTGTGAATGCTCTGAAAAGCTAATCATTTACATATCACAGCATCGTCTTCCTGTCGGTTAAATTTCGCGTCTGTAGCACATCATCTTCGTGGTGTAGCAATTTTAATGGCCAGTAATGTATTATCCACAGTCGTGAACATATATCTCAGAAACGGAGAAGCTAGTCGAATGTTCAGGGGCTTCTGTCGTGAGCATCAGCAGAAAGAGCTAGTAGGATAATGAATCTACCACTAGGCGGTAAATGGTTGGACGTCTACGGCTCTTCACAGAACGTGGTTCAAAAATGGCTCTGAGCACAATGGGACTTAACATCTTAGGTCATCAGTCTCCTAGAACTTAGAAGTACTTAAACCTAACTAACCTAAGGACATCACACACATCCATGCCCGAGGCAGGATTCGAACCTGCGTCCATAGCGGTCGCGCGGTTCCAGACTGAAGCGCCTAGAACCGCTCGGCCACAACGGACGGCCTACAGAACGTGGTGTTAGCAGGCTTGTCTGCTATGTACAGCAGGATAGATGGTGATCTGTGGCATCTCTGCCGAAAGAGCACAACGCTGGTGCATGCACAAGTGTTTCGGAGCACGCAGTTCATCGTACGTTGTTGAACATGGAGCTCCACAGCAGACCACCCCTACGTGTTCACTTGTTGACCCAACGACATCGCCAATTACAACTGCATGGGGCACGGGACCATTGAGATTCGACTGTCGATCAATACAAACGTGTCGGCTCTTCGGATGAATCACGTTTTTGCTACAATAGATCGATGGTCGTCTCCTCAAACGCCGTCATGAACAGCGGCTCGAAACGAGCAGCGCGCCACGGACGAATGATGGTAGTAGTATTGTGCTATGGGAGACATTCTCCAGTGCTTTCATGGGACCTGTGGTAGTAATCGAAGACACGCTGACAGCTGCGTACCACTTGCATCCCTTCAACCTTGAAGTCTTCCCCGATGGCGATGTCATGCTTCAGCAGTATAATTGTTTGCGTCTCGTAGTCAGAACTGTGCTACGATGGTATGACGAGCATTATAGCCAAATAACTTTAATTTCTCGGCAACCAAATTCATCTGATGTAAATCCTATGGACCGACGTCAAACCTACCGACAAACTGTCTCATTCCTGGTACACAGAATCAGAGATGTACACACATCAAAAAAAGTTTTGCATCACCTCGGTTCGTAGAATACCGGAACCTGCACAGCAATTGGAACAGAGGTCAACATAAACATCATTTCCGCCCTTTTTATTGCTCACGAAAACCACACATTGCATGCTGTACCACCATAAAGCGAGATCTTCAGAGGTGGTAGTCCAGATTTCTGTACACACCGGTACCTCTATTAGCGAGTAGCACGTCCTCTTGGATTGATGCATGCCTGTATTCGTCGTTGCATACTATCCACAAATTCATGAAGACACCGTTGGTCCATATTGTCCCACTCCTTAACGACGATTCGGCGGAGATTCCTCAGAGTAGTTGGCGGGTCACGTCGTCCATAAATAGCCCTTTTCAATCTATCCCAGACATGCTCGATAAGGTTCATGGCTGGAGAACAAGCTGACCATTCTAGTATAGCGATGTCGTTATCCCGAAGGAAGTCATTCACAAGATGTGCACGATGGGGGCGCCAATTGTCGGCCATGAAGACGAATGTCTCGCCGATATGCTGCCGATATGGTTGCACTATCTGTCGGAGAATGGCATTCATGTATCGTACAGCCGTTATGACGCCTTCCATGACCACCAGCGACGTACGTGGATCCCACATAATCCCACCCCAAAAAGGCAGGGAACCTCTGCCTTGCTGCACTCGCTGGACAATGGGTCTAAGGCGTTCAGCCTGACCGGGTTTCCTCCAAGCACGATCCGACGATTGTCTGGTTGAAGGCATATGCGACACTCATCGGTGAAGAGAACGTGATGCCAATCCTGAGCGGTCCATTCGTCATGTTTTTGGGCCCATCTGCACAGCGCTGCATGGTGTCGTGGTTGCAAAGATGGACCTCGCCATGGACGTCGCGAGTGAGTTTGCGCACCAACCAGCCTATAACGCACAGTTTGAATCGTAACACGACGTCCTGTGGCTGCACGAAAAGCATTCTTCAACATCGTGGCGTTACTGTCCTCCAAGCTATAATCCGTAGGTAGCCGTCATTCACTGCAGTAATAGCCCTTGGGCGGCCTGAGCGATGCATGTCATCGACAGTTCCTGTCTCTCTGTATCCATGTCCGAACAACATGGCTTTGGTTCACTCCGAGACGCCTGGACACTTCCCTTGTTGAGAGCCCTTCATGGGATAATGTAACAATGCGGACGCAATCGAATTGCGGTGTCGAGTGTCAAGTCATCGTTGAACTACAGACAACGCAGCCGTGTACCTCTTTCCTGGCTGAATGGAACTGATCGACTTTCGGACCCCCTCCGTCTAATAGGCGCTGATCATGCAGTTTTGTTTACATCTTTGGGAGGGTTTAGCGACATCTTTGAACAGTTAAAGGGACTGTGTCTGTGATACAATATCCACAGTCAACGTCTATCTTCAGGAGTTCTGGGAACCGCAATGATGAAAAACTTTTTTTTATGTGTATATTTCGTTCCAAAGACGGACAAACAAGCTATTAATCAGTTTACTACAATATTTTGTCTCATCAGTCTATGTATTTTGACCTGGGTGGATAATGTTGTGCATTTGTTTGTGTTTTCCATTGCTACAGTATATTGACGATCGGTTTCCAACTGAGTCAATCATCTCCAAATTCAAGAGATTTACAGAATATCTCAATCGAAAAGCTTTTTCTGAACAGTTTGTAGAACTATTTTGTGTAATTTTATGCCACAATGTTTCGGCGGGGTGACAGTTTCTCTGATTCTATGTTTGTCCCTAACCGTACAACATGTCTCTGTATATCACATGTTATCTCGAATTGTATTGGATTTTTCGTACATTTGGGTGGCGAAAATTCGTTCTTTTGCACTCTTCCCTTGGTCCACAAATTCTAACGCGTGTATCTTGCCGCCAACTTGAACACTTCAGTTCTATTTCATGTAAAACGTGTTCCACTCATTCCCGAACAGTATGCGTAATGCTGTACTGCAGATGATTTCAATGCCTGCACTTATTATCAGTAAGAAACCCTGGTGAGGTTCCGTTAATGCAGTCCCTCGACTCACACGGCGTTGGAGACAGGGTCATCATAAATAATTTCTTTCACTATGCCAGTTCTTTGTTTTCAGATTATTATTTACTGTATGGAACGGACGACAAAAACATTTGTCCTTGCACACATATGGACTGTAAGATACCATTTTAATCCATTTGAGGTTTTCCGAGACGAGGTTTGCTTCAGCACTCAGTTGTGTTACTTCAGTATAAGCTTACTCTCCCTCTCCCCTTTTGCGTACCATTGCAACCTCAGAACTAAACTGTAGATCTGAGATTGCGTGGTTAACGGGTCATACTAGTGACTGGGGATACATTTCAGCGCATAAATCGGGGTCATAACCTTGTGTGAATGCTCAGGTATAGCTTTAAAAGGAGTGGCACTTTTATAACTTACTGTATATGCGATATAGATGTCGCCGTTGATGGTTATGAGCTTTCGATTTCCGAATCTATGTGAGAAATAGATACTAGGATAGAAGTAAGAAGTTTAAAAGTTCAAAAACACATCGACGCCGTCGTTGATCAAGACGGAGCACAAGCCTGGGATGGGCAAACACACAGGTCGTCTCTTTCTCTAAGGAACCAACCGTCATTCACCTAAATCGAGTTAGACAATCCAAGAAAAACCGGACAGCCAGATGGGGATTCGAATCACCTTCCTCTCGAATTCGACCCCATTATCGCAGGTTACATTAGGATACTCTTGAACTGCAGTGTTCATTTATAGCTGAGCAGATCAGGGTAGGTTAGAACTGCAGTGTCGATTCGCGGGTTCTCAGGTTTTGGCAGTCAACAACTGCAGTGACTATTTATAGGTGAGCATATTAGGGACTGCAGTTGCCATAAAGCTGATCAGGTTACGAAATTCTGAAAGTGCAATGTCGATGTACAGATGATCAGTTTAGTATAGTCTGGGACTGCAGTGTCTATTTATAGGTGACCTGCTTAGGATAGCCTGGAAATGCAGTGTCCATTTATCTTGACAGGTTAGGATAAGAACTGCTGTGTCCATTTTTAGGTGCTGCGGTTAAAGTACTCTGTAACAGTACTGTCCACTTATAGTCGAGCACGTTAGGATACTCTGGAAATGCAGTGTTCTCTATAAATGACTCTAAGCACTATGGGACTTAACATCTGAGGTCAGTCCCCTAGACTTAAAAGTACTTAAACCTACCTAACCTAAGGACATCACATACATCCATGCCCGAAGCAGGATTCGAACCTGCGACCGTAGCAGCAGCGCGCTTCCAGACTGAAGCGCCTAGAACCGCTCGGCCACTGCGGCCGGCTGTTCATTTATAGTTGAGCAAGTTAGGATAGTCTGGAACTGCAGTGTAACATCTGAATAGCCCCAAACCGACGATATAATCGAATCAAGACCAATGGCATTTGTTCACAGGTTCTCGAAACTGCTGTTGATTTCGTGATACCTGTCATATCTGTTTTCCTAATCACTATTATGTCAGTCTGAAAATGCAACACATTTCAACATCTTGGGCGCGTAATCTGTACGGTGTATTTCATTTTCGCGGCAGCGCCGTATGCATCTGTTGCGTTCCTCACAACAGTCGTAAATTATGGCGCCTTGTTAACATAAACGTTACCTAATTGGACTTGGAAAGGATTTCTGACGCAACCTCGGAGTCTCATACTTAACTGCGACCAGTTGCATCAGCTGTTACCTCTGTTGAGGTCATACAGAAGAAAGCAATGTTGCTCTCTACTGCTAGAGCTCTGTTTTCTATTGCAGGAGAACGCTGTCAAACATTTCCTAACGCACCACTAGTCTCTGCTCCATATACACTCCTGGAAATGGAAAAAAGAACACATTGACACCGGTGTGTCAGACCCACCATACTTGCTCCGGACACTGCGAGAGGGCTGTACAAGCAATGATCACACGCACGGCACAGCGGACACACCAGGAACCGCGGTGTTGGCCGTCGAATGGCGCTAGCTGCGCAGCATTTGTGCACCGCCGCCATCAGTGTCAGCCAGTTTGCCGTGGCATACGGAGCTCCATCGCAGTCTTTAACACTGGTAGCATGCCGCGACAGCGTGGACGTGAACCGTATGTGCAGTTGACGGACTTTGAGCGAGGGCGTATAGTGGGCATGCGGGAGGCCGGGTGGACGTACCGCCGAATTGCTCAACACGTGGGGCGTGAGGTCTCCACAGTACATCGATGTTGTCGCCAGTGGTCGGCGGAAGGTGCACGTGCCCGTCGACCTGGGACTGGACCGCAGCGACGCACGGATGCACGCCAAGACCGTAGGATCCTACGCAGTGCCGTAGGGGACCGCACCGCCACTTCCCAGCAAATTAGGGACACTGTTGCTCCTGGGGTATCGGCGAGGACCATTCGCAACCGTCTCCATGAAGCTGGGCTACGGTCCCGCACACCGTTAGGCCGTCTTCCGCTCACGCCCCAACTTCGTGCAGCCCGCCTCCAGTGGTGTCGCGACAGGCGTGAATGGAGGGACGAATGGAGACGTGTCGTCTTCAGCGATGAGAGTCGCTTCTGCCTTGGTGCCAATGATGGTCGTATGCGTGTTTGGCGCCGTGCAGGTGAGCGCCACAATCAGGACTGCATACGACCGAGGCACACAGGGCCAACACCCGGCATCATGGTGTGGGGAGCGATCTCCTACACTGGCCGTACACCACTGGTGATCGTCGAGGGGACACTGAATAGTGCACGGTACATCCAAACCGTCATCGAACCCATCGTTCTACCATTCCTAGACCGGCAAGGGAACTTGCTGTTCCAACAGGACAATGCACGTCCGCATGTATCCCGTGCCACTCAACGTGCTCTAGAAGGTGTAAGTCAACTACCCTGGCCAGCAAGATCTCCGGATCTGTCCCCCATTGAGCATGTTTGGGACTGGATGAAGCGTCGTCTCACGCTGTCTGCACGTCCAACTGAGGCGCCAGGTGGAAATGGCATGGCAAGCCGTTCCACAGGACTACATCCAGCATCTCTACGATCGTCTCCATGGGAGAATAGCAGCCTGCATTGCTGCGAAAGGTGGATATACACTGTACTAGTGCCGACATTGTGCATGCTCTGTTGCCTGTGTCTATGTGCCTGTGGTTCTGTCAGTGTGATCATGTGATGTATCTGACCCCAGGAATGTGTCAATAAAGTTTCCCCTTCCTGGGACAATGAATTCACGGTGTTCTTATTTCAATTTCCAGGAGTGTATCTCTCAGCCGTCAATGTGACATTTGTTTTCGTCGTTTTGCACACACATATTGGACACATGGTTCAAATGGCTCTGAGCACTATGCGACTTAACTTCTGAGGTCATCAGTCGCCTAGAACGTAGAACTACTTAAACCTAACTAACCTAAGGACATCACACACATCCATGCCCGAGGCAGGATTCGAACCTGTGACCGTAGCGGTCGCTCGGCTCCAGACTGTAGCGCCTAGAACCGCACGGCCACTCCGGGCGGCAGACACATGGTTGTCTTCTCTCAATACAGCGTTAAATTCACCGTTTCCGTGATCGAATTGTACTATATTACACTATCTCTCCTTTCTTTCGCTTTGTGGCTCAATAATTTCTTTTGTCATCTTATATCTGTCGGTCAGTTGACGTGTTCCTTCCATCCGTTTTTAGTCCGTCATGTCCTCAACCAGATGCCTTCGCACCTCCTAGAACTCCTCAATATTACTGCGCAATATTTATGAGCGGGACGCGCCATTTAGTGCTCTGCTTACAGAGCCAAAATGTCTCGACAATGTAGTTGAGTAGTGAGCTGCGACTAAGTTGCTTGCCTCGCAAAACACAGCCAGAAATTACGCACAACGGTGGAAACATGGCAAAGAGGCGTTCCGCGAATTGACTGCAATGAATCGCTTCTTATCCAGTTGATGGGTGAAACTTCCTGGCAGATTAAAACTGTGTGCTGGGCCAAGACTCGAACCCGGGACCTTTGTCTGTCTTGGGGAAGTATCCTATCAACTGAGCTACCCACGCACGACTCACGAACCCTCCTCAATGCTTTACTTCCGCAGATATGGGTGGTTGACTACTATCGATACTTCATGAATGCAAGAGGAATATACACTATGTGATCAAAAGTATCTGAACACCTCGCTGAAAATGGCTTACAAGTTCGTGGCGCCCTCCATCGGTAATGCTGGAATTCAATATGGTGCTGGCCCACACTTAGCCTTGATGATAGCTTCCACTCTCGCAGGCATACGTTCAACCATGTGCTCGAAGGTTTATAGGGAATGGCGGCCCGTTCTTCACGGAGTGATGCACTGATGAGAGGTATCGATGTCGGTCGGTGAGGCGTAGCACGAATTCGGCATGTTCTGTAGGATTCAGGTCAGGACTCCGTGCAGGCCAGTCCATTACAGGGATGTTATTGTCGCGTAACTACTCCACCATAGGCCGTGCGTTATGAACAGGTGCTCGATCGTGTTGAAAGATCGAATCACCATACCCGAATCGCTCCTCGACAGTGGAAGGAAGAAGATGGTTGAAACATCAATGTAGGCCTGTGCTGTGATAGCGCCACGCAAAACAACAAGGGGCGCAAGCCCCCTCCATGAAAAACACGGCCACACCATGACACCACAGCCACCGAATTTTGCTGTTGGCACTACACACACTGGCAGATAACGTTCACCGGTCATTCGCCATATCCACACCCTTCCACCCGATCGCAGCATTGTGTAACGTGATTCGTCATTCCACACAACGTTTTTCCAGTGTTCAATCGTCCAATGTTTACGCTCCTTACACCAAGCGAGGCGTCGTTTGGCATTTACCGGTGTGATGTGTGGCTTATGACCAGCCACTCGACACGAAATCCAAGTTTTCTCACGTCCCACCTGTCGTAGTACTTGCAGTGGATCCTGATGCAATTTGAAAATCCTGTGTGATGGTCTGAATAGATATCTGCCTATTACACAGTGTGACCCTCTTTAACTATCGGCGGTCTCTGTCAGTCAACAGACGAGGTCGGCCTCTACGCTTTTGTGCTGTTCGTGTCCCTTCACGCTTCCACTTCACTATCACATCGGAAACACTGGACGTGGTGCATATATATGGCGTACAGAAGTACGAAACAAGTGACACCCAATCACCTTTCCACGTTCGAAGTCCGTGAGTTCCGCGGAGTGCCCCATTCTGCTTTCTCACGATGTCTAATGACTACTGGGGTCGCTGATATGGAATATCTGCCAGTAGGTGGCAGCACAATGCACCTAATACGAAAAACATATGTTTTTGGGGGTGTCCGGATACTTTTGATCACATAGTGGAGTTAGCTACAGCCGCGGGTAGCGGCCACGCGGTAGGAGGCGCTATGTATAGGATTGAGCGGCTGCTCCCGCCTGAGACTCGAGTCCTCCCTCGGGCGTGGGTGTGTGTGTGTTGTTCTTAGCATAAGTTAGTTTAAGTTAGTCTAAGTAGTGTGTAGGTCTAGGGACCGATGACCTCAGTAGTTTGGTCCCTTAGGAATTCACACACTTTTTTTATAGTTAATTACACATTTCAATTAACCAGGGACCCTTCCATGGAAGCTTAGATTCGTGAATGACAACAGTAAGTAAATACAAATTAAAGAAGTGATCCGTATAATTTATTACATGTAGTGATGAGCCAAATAGTTATGACGACCTAAGCAAAAGCGTATTGGTCCACCGAGCTAGGTGGCGCAGTGGTTAGCACACTAAACTCGCGTCCGGCCATGCTGATTTAGGTTTTCCGTGATTTTCCTAAATCGTTTGAGGCAGATGTCGAGGTGGTTCCTTTGAAAGGGCAAGGCTCACTTCCTTCCCCATCCTTCCCTATTCCGATGGGACCGATGACCTCGCTGTTTGGTCCGCTCTCCCAAAACAAGCAACCAACAACCAACGTGATGGTCCATTTCTGCAACGCAGTTCAGGAGTGATTATGCGTGCCGTGGATTCGAGAAGTACCTGATAGATTTCCAGAGATTTGTGGCATCAGACGCCTAGGCACAGGTCACACACTTCCCGTAATGTACGATAGAATGGTTTGTGGGTGTGGAGCTGGTGCCCGATAGCGTTCCAGTTGGGTCTCATCGGATTCAGATAGGCCAAATTTGATGGACAAGACATCAACATGAGTACACTAACATGCTCAAACCATTGCAGCAAGATTCTGGTCTTGTGACACGGACAGTTATCCTGCTGAAAGATGCCGTCGCTGTTGGGGAAGAAATCAAGCATAAGGGGTTACAGGTGGTCCCCGATAATGTTTGCATAGTCCACAGTTGTGTTACCGCAGGTCCCATGGAAGCCAGGGTGAATATCTCATGGCTTGCATCCGTGGCACAGTGGGTTATACCACGAATAAAATCAAGGTGCTCTTCAATGAGCAGAGTAAAAGGGCTGTAGTTAAGCATAACATTTGGACTGCATTCAAAAAGTAATGATATAATCAATCAACCCTTCACCGATTAAGAAGCACCCGTTCGTCTGGATGACACCGTACCTGGACACGACGATCAACATGGTTTAACGACAGACGGCATTCACCCAACCGGGCAACACGATTTTATTGATCCGCAGTCCAATCTCGATCATCCCGTGGCCACGTTGTTGAGTCACTATGGGAACGAGGTAGGGGTCATCTGCTGTGGAGCACCGTGTACAATACTGTGCGCTCCAAAACACTTGTACCCGCGCCAGCGCTGTTCTCTGTCATCAGGTCTGCCACAGAACGCTGGCCATTAAAATTGCTACACCACGAAGATGACGTACTACAGACGCGAAATTTAACCGACAGGAAGAACATACTGTGATATGCAAATGATTAGCTTTTCAGAGCATTCACACAAGGTTGGCGCCGGTGGCAACACCTACTACGTGCTGACATGAGGAAAGTTTCCAACCGATTTCTCATACACAAACAGCAGTTGACCGGCGTTGCCTGGTGAAACGTTGTTGTGATGCCTCGTGTAAGGAGGAGAAATGCTTACCATCACGTTTCCGACTTTGATAAAGGTCGGATTGTAGCCTACCGCGACTGCGGTTTATCGTATCGCCACATTGCTGCTCGCGTTGGTCAAGATACAATGAATTTTATTAGGAGAATATGGAATCGGTGGGTTCAGGAGGGTAATACGGAACGCCGTGCTGGATTCCAATGGCCTCGTATCTCTAGCAGTCGAGATGAAAAGCATCTTACCCGCATGGCTGTCACGGATCGTGCAGCCACGTCTCGATCGCTGAGTCAACAGATGGGGACGTTTGCAACACAACAACCGTCTGCACGAACAGTTCGACGACGTTTGCAGCAACATGGACTATTAGCTCGCAGACCATGGCTGCGGTTACCCTTGACGCTGCATCACAGACAGGAGCGCCTGCGATGGTGTACTCAACGACGAACCTGGGTGCACGAATGGCAAAGCGTCACTTTTTACGGATGAATCCAGGTTCTGTTTACAGCATCGTGATGGTCGCATCCGTGTTTGGCGACATCGCGGTGAACGCACATTGGAAACGTGTATTCGTCAGCGCCATACTGGCTTATCACCCGGCGTGATGGTATGGGGTGCTATCGGTTACACGTCTCGGTCATCTCTTGTTCGCCTTGAGGGAACTTTGAACAGTGGACGTTACATTTCAGATGTGCTACGACCCGTGGCTCTACCCTTCATTCGATCCCTGCGAAACCCTACATTTCAGAACGATAATGCACGACCGCATGTTGCAGGGCCTTTCTGGATACAGAAAATGTTCGACTGCTGCCCTGGCCAACACATTCTCCAGATCTCTCAGCAACTGAAAACGTCTGGTCAATGGTGGGCGAGCAACTGGCTCGTCACAATACGCCAGTCACTACTCTTAATGAACTGTGGTATCGTGTTGAAGCTGCATGGGCAGCTGTACCTGTACACGCCATCCACGCTGTTATTACGGCCAGAGGTGATTGTTCTTGGTACTGATTTCTCAGGATCTATACACCCAAATGGCGTGAAAATGTAATCACATGTCAGTTCTAGTATATTTGTCCAATGAAGACCCGTTTATCATCTACATTTCTTCTTGGTGTAGCAATTTTAATGACCAGTAGTGAACATTACAGAGAGGGTTAGCCTCCGATGCCTCTGTTCTGCGATGCCGTATGGACGTCCAACTTCTCGTCGCCTCTGTCGATCCATCATGGACAGGGGACATCAGCTGGTCAAGTCTGTGAAATTCGCCTACAGCCGCGTCGTTGAGAAGTTATTTTATTTTACTTTGAGTACCAGTTTCGGCATTCCACCATGCCATCTTCAGGCCCCTGCATAATAAAAGACTGTACATGTAGTGTATATCCATGTGTACTACGCAAGCTCTACAGAAAGAGACGGGTAATCAGATAATCATAAAATCACTTAAAGCTACATATCCTCCTCGTTTTTTTTTTAGTTTTTTTCCGTGGTAGTGCCGACCTGTTGAGCGATACAAAGGACACCACACCATATCTTTTTATTACCATCTGCTGTATGATATAGGCTGACGGGGTACTTTTGAAAATTCTTAGCGTGCTCTTCGCATTCCGTTTTTCTCTTAATGTGTCTTCGGCCGTTGGGTTTTGCGATAAGCTGCATTTTTTGATGTCGCGACAACTAATTATATCACCAGTTGAATGGTAAGTACTCAGGGATATGATAGGAACGATAATTCAGAGCAAAAAAAAACTCTAAGAACATGGGCTCTAAAATGCAGAACATAAGAGCTATGAGCAATACTTCATTTTCGGTTTTGTGAAACAAATCTCTTCTAATGCAAACACTTTGCTTTCCATATTTTCAGAAGTGGTAGTACAGACCAAAACAAGAAAACGATGTCCAGTAAAGATGTACTCTAAAATGTATATGTTAAGACCTATGAGCACTTGTTCATCTTCGCTACTGTGAGACATAGACTATGTCTTCTACTAAACAAGTGCTTACAGCTCTTAAGATATACATTTTCAGGTCGTGTTTTCTAGACTTTTTTGCTTCTAGTGACCGTTCCTGTCATATGCCTCAATATTTACCAATTTTCCTGGGACTCCTTGTATATTAATTTATTTAAGCTTGGGAAGATTGAGGGTATCAGATACTCGCTTACATCTGACCAGGCATTTTATTCACGTTGCATGCCTCCAGAGATTGCAGAGGAGATAGAAAATAAACTTTCGTTTAGGATCCCAAGTCCGAAAAAGTACAGTTTGTAAGATAAATTTGAAGGTCGGACCACTTTCCAATCTCCCACTTCACAGTACGGACACAGGGCAGATAGTGATCCCTGACCTGTGTGCTCTACAAAGGCCAACTGATGGCTAATGTTTTGCGTGCTCGCCGTCGTGTTCTCTTCTACGTGAGAAAGGACGTCCTCTTCGAAGTCTACAGTGCGAAGCTAGCGCGAGGCACCACAATCAACTCTCTTACTACCGAAAGTTCCAGCTTCCCGGAGCCGTTGATACAGTGGGACGAAAATGGTATGTTAAGTCATAACTACAAGAGGCACCGATGACACTGCCTTGTTGTCAGTTCCACATTTACATCTACAGCTGTACTCAGCAAACAGCTATGAAGTGCATGGCAGAGGATGTATTCCATTGTACCAGTTATTGGGGTTTTCCCGCCTTCTATTCACGCATGGAGGGCGGCAAAAGTGACTGTTTAAATGCCTCCGTGCGTGCTACGATCGACATAATCTCGACGTCATGATCCCCCAAGGGACGTCACTTATAGCCAGTTTTTGAAACTCTGTAAGTGGACTTTGTCGGGATAGTTTATGTCTATCTTCAAGAGACTACAAGTTCAGTTTTTTCAGCATTTCTGTGACACTCTCCCACTGAATAGACCAATCGTGCTGCCCTTCTCTGTATATGTTCAAAATACCCTGTTGGTCCTATCTGGTATGAGTCCCATACACTTGAGCAACATTCTAGAATGGGTGTTTTGAAAGCAATTTCCTTTGTAGATATTGAATTTCCCGAGTATTCTACCAATAAACCGAAGTTTACCACACGCATTACCCATGACTGAGCCTATGTTATCATTCCAGTTCATATCCTTATATACATTACTCCCAGGTATTTCTTTGGGTTGACCGATTCCATCTGTGACTTATTGCTATTGCAGTCTTAGGATACCACGTCTTTTCGATTTGTGTAGTACACAATTTTACATTTCTGAATATTCAAAGGAAGTTGCCAATCTATGCAGCACTTTCATATCCTATCTAGATATGACTGAATATGTATGCAATATCTTTCAAACAATACTTCATTATAGATAACTGCATCACCTGCAAAGTGTATTAGGTTACAATTAATACTGCCAGCAGGGTCATTAATATACAATATGAACAACAACGTCCCAGCACAGTTACCTGGGGAATACCCGAAATTAGTTCTACATCCGTCGATGATTCTCCATCGAGGATAACTTTCTGCGTCCTCCGTATCAAAAAGTCCTTAATCAAGTCATAAATTTCGCTTGATACTTTACGATCCTGATCATAGAACTCAGCACATCGATCTTAACGGAACAAAAGCGACAAATGTAAGGGTAATTTCGGGGACACAATGGTGAAATGTGATAGCACCGTTACTGTTTACAATGTACATAAATGATCTAGTAAAACGAATCGAAAACTGTTTACGGCTGTTGGCAGATGATGCGGTTTCGTACAAGAAGGGAGGAACACCAGAAGACAGCAACGATTTGAATAAGGACCTGCAGAGGATACATGGATGGCTCAGGACCTGGCAGTTGCCCCTGAATGTAAATGAATGTAACATATTGTGCATACGTAGGGAAAGAAATCCACCGCTGTACAATTACACTATTCATGACAACTTTCTGGAAACACTACCCAGAGCGACCCTAAGTAGAATGGCCACATCGAACATATATTACGGAAATCAGATGCTAGAGCTAGATTCAAAGAAATAACCTCTTAGTTGTTTTCATACCAAGTAGGACTGATAGCAGAGAGAGAGAAGATCCAGTGAAGAGCGGCGCGTTTAAGCACCGGATCGTTTAGTCGGTGCGAGAGCGCTACAAGGATGCTCATACAGACTCCGGTAGCAGACACTACAAGAGAGGCATTGTACATCACGGAGAGGTAAGACATAGTAGTTTTTTTTTTTTGTGGTTTTAGGGCGCACAACTACTGTGGTCATTAGCGCCCACACAAAGTTATGAATGCACTGCGAGGCACAAGGTTAAAACAGCAACTAAAAAGGACAATGTGGTGTCACCGCCAGACTTGCTACGTGGTAGCCTTTAAATCGGCCGCGGTCCATTAGTATACGTCGGACCCGCGTGTCGCCACTGTCAGTGATGGCAGACCGAGCGCCACCACACGGCAGGTCTAGAGAGACGTACTAGCACTCGCCCCAGTTGTACAGCCGACGTTCATAGCAATGGTTCACTGACAAATACGCTCTCATTTGCCGAGACGATAGTTAGCATAGCCTTCAGCTACATTTGCTACGACCTAGCAAGGCGCCGTATTCAATTGATATTTATTATGTGAAGCATGTATCATCAAGAGCGATGTTCTACAATTGTGGATTAAAGTTAAGTATTACAAGATTTTCGTACTTTGTTGCAATTCTGAAGATATTGTCCTGTTCCAGACCTCACGCCAGTCAGCGTGTAATTAAACGCGTGCATTTCGGCCTCCTCTAGAAACACAGTGTTGGCTCTTCTGCCAACACTACAGACAACACTATAAAAGGCACATTAACAGGCAAGGTATTAAAAGAAAACGGCGTAATCAAATGTCCTTAGACAGGTTTGTCAAGTGGATAAAACGAAGAACGCGAGCAGCTGCTCCTAGGTCATCCGCTAAAATGGCATCCAGAGTACATGGCAGGCCAAGATCAATGCGCAGTGTATTAAACTTCGGACAGGACGTTAAAATGTGGCGTACCGTCAGCAATTGCCCACACGGGCAGAACGTCAGCAGATGGTGATGGCTGAACCGGCAGTGTCCAATCCGTAACCGGGACAAAACGACCTCCTCCCAACGAGAAGGTTCAAATGGTTCAAATGGCTCTGAGCACTATGGGACTTAACATCTATGGTCATCAGTCCTCTAGAACTTAGAACTACTTAAACCTAACTAACCTAAGGACGTCACACACATCCATGCCCGAGGCAGGATTCGAACTTGCGACCGTAGCAGTCGCGCGGATCCGGACTGAGCGCCTAGAACCGCTAGACCACCACCGAGAAGAGCGTGAAGAGGTTGTCCAAGCCGTGGGGAGAGGTCCTCTAGAACTTAGAACTACTTAAACCTAACTAACCTAAGGACGTCACACACATCCATGCCCGAGGCAGGATTCGAACCTGCGACCGTAGCAGTCGCGCGGATCCGGACTGAGCGCCTAGAACCGCTAGACCACCACCGAGAAGAGCGTGAAGAGGTTGTCCAAGCCGTGGGGAGAGGTTTCAAGGCCCGAAGCTTGTTGTCAGTAAGTGTAGACCAATCGGCATGCTACGGCGATACAAAGCGCTGACAAATGACCCTGCTAAAATCAGATGAAGGCACACAACAAGAAGCTGTCCGAGGCTGGAGGACCTCAGCCTTGGCCGCGGCATCTGCAGCTTCGTCCCCAGGGATACCGACATGGCCAGGAACCCACATAAAGCTAACCGGAGAACCGTCCTCCGCCACCTGCTGAAGAGAGCGTTGGATCCGGTGCACGAAAGGGTGAACCGGATATGGATCACTGAGGCTCTGGATGGCGCTCAGGGAATCAGAGCAGATGACGTAAGCAGAATGTCGACGGCGGCGGCGGCGGATGTAAAGAACAGCCTGATGGAGGGCAAATAGCTCAGCTGTGAAGACCGAACAATGGCCATGGAGCCGGTATTTGAAACTGTGTGCCCCGACAATAAAAGAACACCCGACACCGTAATTGGTCTTACAGCCATCTGTATAAATGAAGACCGTATTAATGAACTTCGAACGAAGTTCGACAAATCGGGAGCGGTATGCCGAAGCTGGGGTAACCTCCTTTGGGAGCGAGCTGAGGTCAAGGAGAACGCGAACCTGAGCCTGGAGCCAAGGTGGCGATTGGCTCTCGCCCACTCGAAAGGTTGCAGGGAGTGAAAAATCAAGGTGCTGAAGGAGGCGACGAAAGCGAACTCCGGAGGGTAGCAGGGCAGATACATACAACCTGTATTGACAGTCGAGAGTCATAAAAAAAGGAACGATAAGACGGGTGGTCGGGCATTGACAGTAGCCGACAGGCATACCGACAAAGCAGTATATCGCGCCGGTAGGTTAGTGGCAATTCACCGGCTTTAGCATGAAGACTCTCGACGGGACTAGTATAGAACGCTCCGATCGCAAGATGTAACCCCCGATGTTGTACAGAGTTGAAGCGGCGTAAGATGGACGGCCGTACAGAGGAGTATACAAAGCTCCCATAATCCAGCTTTGAGTGGACGATCGACCGATGTATGCGAAGTAGGATCCGCTCCGCACGACGTACCGCTGAGAACACGGAGGACATGGTAGTGAAGTGGTGTATATGTGACAGTCTGTGTTATGGAGCCAGCACAGCAAGGTGTTTCTACGCGGAGACAACGTGACAAAATGACACAAAGAAGCTATGATGTTTGGAAGTTGCGGTGACTATGCCGTCGATTAAGACTCCCCATCAGCTGATTAATCCACGCGGACAGTTGAACACAGCAGCAACTCCTTTCTTCAGGTATGTCGCAATCCGGGCAAGAGTCACTCACTGACGATTAGATCCTGCACATACACTAACGGCTATACACATTTTTACTGGTGTTGAATTTTGGGTTTATTGTTACGACTTTAAAAAGAAAACCAATCGGCTCACAAGGAACGAGTGCAGAATCGGAAAAGGTCAATTATGTCTTCGGTGGCATTCGACGACCCACATGTTATCTACTGTGCAACCGCAATATTGCCTTCTGATGGCAACAGGTAGCGCGACTGGAGGTATCCAGTGGTGAGCACAGCACAGCACGAGGCTACGTAGCGAAGTTGAACTGCTTAGGCGAAGAGTGATTCACGGTTGTTACAATACCAGTGGTGTTGATTCAAAGCAGAGCAACGGCAACGAGAAACGAAGCAAACATTCCACTCTACACTGAAGAGCCAAAGAAGCTGGTATACCCGCCTAATATCGTGTAGGGCCCCCACGAGCAACAAATGGTTCAAATGGCTCTGATCACTATGGGACTTATCATCTGAGGTCATCAGTCCCATAGAACTTAGAACTGCTTAAACCTAACTGACCTAAGGACATCACACACATCCATGCCCGAGGCAGGATTCGAACCTGCGACCGTAGCGGTCGCGCGGTTCCAGACTGTAGCGCCTAGAACCGCTCGGCCACTATGGCCGGCCCACGAGCAACAGAAGTGCCGCAACACGACATGGCATGGACTCGACTAGCATCTGAAGTAGTGCTGGAGGGAACTGACGCCATGAATCCTGCAGGGCTCTCCATAAATCCGTAAGAGTGCGACAGGATGGAGATGTCTTCTGGACAACATGTTGCAAGGCATCCCACATACACTCAATAATGTTTATTTTTGGGAAGTCTGATGGGCAGCGGAAGTGTTTAAACTCAATTCTGGACGTGTGGGCTGGAGCGTTGTCCTGCTGGAATTGCCCATGTCCGTTGGAATGCACAATGGACATGAATGGATACAGGTGATCAGACAGGATACATACGTACGTGTCATCTGTCAGATTCGTATCTAGACGTATCAGGGGTCGCGTATCACCCCAACTGCACACGCCCCACACCATTACAGGTCACCTTGAAAAGTCCCCTGCTGCCATGCAGGATCTATGGGTTGGGTTGTTTGGGGAAGGAGACCAGACAGAGAGGTCATCGGCCTCATCGGATTAGGGAAGGACGAGGGAGGAAGTCGGCCGTGCCCTTTCAAAGGAACTATCCCGGCATTTGCCTGGAGCGATTCAGGGAAATCACGGAAAACCTAAATCAGGATGGCCGGACACGGGATTGAACCGCCGTCCTCCCGAATGCGAGTCCAGTGTCTAACCACTGCGCCACCTCGCTCGGTCAGGGTCTATGGATTCAATAGGTTGTCTTCATACCCGTATACGTCTATCTGCTCAATACAATTTGAAACGACTCTCCTCCGAACAGGCAACATGTTTCCTGTCATCAGCAGTCCAATGTCGGTGTTGACGGGTTCAGGCGAGGCGTAAGGCTTTGTCTCGTGCGGTCATCAAGGGTACACGAGTGGATCTTCAGCTCCGAAAGCCCATATTGATGATGTTTCGTTGAATGGTTCGCACGTTGACACTTGCTGATGATCCAGCACTGAAATCTGCAGCAATTTGCGGAAGGATTGCACTTCTGTCACGTTGAACGATTCTCTTCAATCGTTGATCTCTTTTTTGCAGGATTTTCTTGCGGTCGCAGCGATGTCGGACATTTGATGTTTAACTGAATTCCTGATATTCACGGTTCACACTTGAAATGGACGTACGGGAAAATCCTCACTTCATAGCTACCTCGAGGATACCGTGTCCCATCGCTCCTGCGCCGAATATAACATACGTTCAGACTAACTTAAATCTTGATAACCTGCCACTGTAGCAGAAGGAAGTGATCTAACAACTGTGCCAACACTTGTTGCCTTATATAGGCGTAGCCGACTGCAGCGTGGTATTCTGGCTGTTTACATATCTGTGTATGTGAATATGCATGCCTATACCAATTTCTTTGGAACTTTAGTGTATGTACAACAGTTGCCGAAGATGACAAGGAATTTCGCAGAGTGAGAAAGAAGTGGAAGACGATGTATTAGCGTTTCTGCAAGATGAGTCCGTCGAATGTGTGGACAATGTGCATGAGTAGTACAATGTTGTCGATACGTGGTTAACAATGAAAGTGATACTGAAATGGGTGTGGAGCAGTGTAGTTCATCAGCCTTCTCGGACAGGGAGACGCAGATCCTACTTCAAGTGAAACATACACTACTGGCCATTAAAATTGATACACCACGAAGATGTGCTACAGGCGCGAAATTTAACCGACAGGAAAAAGAGGCTGTGTGTGATATGCAAATGATTAGCTTTTCAGAGCCTTCACACAAGGTTGGTGCCGGTGGCGACACCTACAACGTGCTGACATGAGGAAAGTTTCCAAACGATTTCTCATACACAAACAGCAGTTGACCAGCGTTACCTGGTGTTACGTTGTTGTGATGCCTCGTGTAATGAGGAGAAATGCGTACCATCATGTTTCCGCCATGATAAAGGTCGGATTGTAGCCTATCGAGATTGTGGTTTATCGTATCGCGACATTGCTGCTCGCGTTGGTCGAGATCTAATGACTGTTAGCAGAATATGGAATCGGTGGGTTCAGGAGGGTAATACGGAACGCCGTGCTGGATCCCAACGGCCTCGTATCACTAGCAGTCGAGATGACAGACATCTTGTCCGCATGGCTGTAGCGGATCGTGCAGCCACGTCTCGATCCCTGAGTCAATAGATGGGGACGTTTGCAAGACAGCAACCATCTGCACGAACAGTTCGATGACGTTGGCAGCAGCATGGACTATCAGCTCGGAGACCATGGCTGCGGTTACCCTTGACGCTGCATCACAGACAGGAGCGCCTGCGATGGTGTACTCAACGACGAACTTGGGTGCACGAATGGCAAAACGTCGTTTTTTCGGATGTATCCAAGTTCTGTTTACAGCATCGTGATGGTCGCATCCGTGTTTGGTGACATCGCGGTGAACGCACATTAGAGGCGTGTATTCGTCGTCGCCATACTGGCGTATCACCCGGCGTGATGGTATGGTGTGCCATCGGTTACACGTCTCGGTCACCTCTTGTTCGGATTGACGGCACTTTGAACAGTGGATGTTACATTTCAGATATGTTACGACCCGTGGCTCTACCCTTGATTCGATCCCTGCGAAACCCTACATTTCAGCAGGATAATGCACGACCGCATGTTGCAGGTCCTGTGCGGGCCTATCTGGATACAGAAAATGTTCTACTGCTGCCCTGGCCAGCACATTCTCCAGATGTCTCACCAATTAAACGTCTGGTCAATGGTGACCGAGCAACTGGCTCGTCACAATACGCCAGTCACTACGCTTGATGAATTGTGGTATCGTGTTGAACCTGCATGGGCAGGTGTACTTGTACACGCCATCCAAGCTCTGTTTGACTCAATGCCCAGGTACATCAAGGCCGTTATTACGGCCAGACGTGGTTGTTCTGGGTACTGATTTCTCAGGATCTATACACCCAAATTACTTGAATGTAATCACATGTCAGTTCTAGTATAATAAAAAAAAAATGGTTCAAATGGCTCTGAGCACTATGGGACTAAACATCTGTGGTCATCAGTCCCCTAGAACTTAGAACTACTTAAATCTAACTAACCTAAGGACATCACACACACCCATGCCCGAGGCAGGATTCGAACCTGCGACCGTAGCAGTCGCGCGGTTCCGGACTGAGCGCCTAGAACCGCTAGACCACCGCGTTCGGCTCTAGTATAATACATTTGTCAAATGAATACCCGTTTATCATATGCGTTTCTTCTTGGTGTAGCAAATTTAATGGCCAGTAGTGTAGTAGAGGATAATCGTTGTCTAAGTGTGGATACTAAACATAATTACCTACATGGTAGATCATCCGGAGCACAGTAAAAGAAAAATTATGAACATATTTCAATCAAGACCGCATCAATATGAGCGAATAAGTGCATAAGAGCTTTTTGCTCGTTTCCAAGGTGCTGGATACAATTTACGGTGACGCACTACGTTATGCACATCAAACAGCGCGCGACTTAGATTACAGTGATTTCAAATGAAGCGGTGGAAGGCTGCATAACTTCAAACAATGCTACAGAATTGGAAGGCGTAAGATAACGAAATTTCAAACAAAGCGTCAGTTTCAAACTCCACGACGCACACTGCGGAATTGGACCGAAAATCTGTAGATCAGATAACAAACTTATCCCATCGTTCATTAAGGAATTTGTTTTCAACTCCGACCAATCGGGATTCCAAGAGGAAATGTATATGAAAGGATCCCGGGAAATTACAGGTACTAAGAGAGTTGTATCAAGCTCAACTGACATCAGTGCCTAAACACATTCGTATACAATTATGCCGACAATGTGGATGGTACATTGGATGGAAAGTTATTTATTGTGTTGCGACGAGGTGGAAGAGCTCGGCCCCCCACAATTCTTTCTCGTATGTGTGATCTTTCAAGGCCAGTAGGGAACATTTAAGTCACAGCAAGCAAAAGTAGAAAAATGGACGTAAGAGGCATGACCACTACTTTTGGTCACCAGCTGGTCGAAAGATCTTTTTTCGTTTGAGTCGTGCTCTGCGTATAGAAATCGCACTCGTTTGGAGAAAAATAGCCCTCCTGAAAAATGTAGGACGATGCAATACATTCCACCTGGAACCACTGGACATATTACCCCTCTGGATGTTCGTTTCTTTCGTGCCTATAAAACATTTTGCTATACTGAAACTTCCTGGCAGATTAAAACTGTGTGCCCGACCGAGACTCGAACTCGGGACCTATGCCTTTCGCGGGCAAGTGCCCTACCATCTACCATCTACCGAAGCACGACTGACGCCCGGTGGCTAAGCCATGTCTCCGCTATATCCTTTCTTTCAGGAGTGCTAGTTCTGCAAGGTTCGCAGGAGAGCTTCTGTAAAGTTTGGAAGGTAGTAGACGAGATACTGGCAGAAGTAAAGCTGTGAGGACCAGGCGTGAGTCGTGCTTCGGTAGCTCAGATGGTAGAGCACTTGCCCGCGAAAGGCAAAGGTCCCGAGTTCGAGTCTCGGTCGGGCACACAGTTTTAATCTGCCAGGAAGTTTCATATCAGCGCACACTCCGCTGCAGAGTGAAAATCTCATTCTGGATTTTGCTATACTGTCTGCAGCTATTCGTTAAAAGACAGCCAGTTTCACGATAAGCTCCACAACGGACTGTTTCACATTCAGTTGTATGCCATCACATTCGATCATTTCTTATCACCTCGTTACGACACTGTGATTATATATCAATCCTTTAAGAGTGGATACCTAACAGAATGTGCTACATGGTTTTTAGGGAGCTAACTTTCGATCTTTATGGTGTGAACCGTTTTGATCACTGTGGTTTGCCATTTTTAATTGGGTGTTCATGGTGCAGGTTAACTGATTGTTTTAAACATTTCTTGAATGTCGACGATATCCGTTTTGTGAAGTGTAATGCGAACATCCCATAGAAAGTTGATTTCTGCACATTCCTGACAATCATTTTCTGTTGCCCTCCTGATACACAAGTTGTGTTAATATCAGCTAAAATTTCTCTTGCCCTAATGTTAACACAACACTTTCAAAAAAGCTTTACCTAAAACTTAACGTGCGAACTCACGCTCAAGGGCCGCGCGGGGTAGCCGCGAGGTCTAGGGCGTCTTGTCACGGTACGGGCGGCTCCCCCCCCCCCCCCCATCGGAGGTTCGGGTCCTCCCTCGGGCATGGGTGTGTGTTGTTCTTAACGTAAGTTAGATTAAGTAGTGCGTAAGCTTAGGGACCGATGACCTTAGCAGTTTGGTCCCATAAGACCTTACAACAAATTTCCAAATTTTTCACGCACAGGGGGCCCCTTGAGAGATTTTTCTGACCCCAGTGTTATGCAGCGTTACGTAGCTGCGAGTAGTGCCCCATTCCTTGCAGAAACATTGTTGAGTCAATGTTGATGCACCAACGAATCGAGCAACTTGATTCACGCTGTAATGACGGGTACGTCTAGATAAGAGCGCTTTTTTCAGCCATTTTGACGCATCTCCAAGTCGTCCCACCTTACTTGACCGATTCCGTACAGCCGACTGAAACATTCACACCACTTCACTACGAGAACTTTCATCAATGGTAGATGGCCACATGACCTCCTAATAACTGTTCTATACTGCCCATAGCGCTCCAAAGCCACCAATCGACCCTGTTAAGCGGCAATGACTAATAAAGAGTTTCTCAAAGAGCACGTTACTACTTCAGTGTCTTAGATATTCTCACTGTGTGTGGGTTAAGTGACAAGCTCAACAAAGTTTCGGTTGTGTGTGTTGCATAATGTGAGTGAAATATAACGACAACGGTTCGAGAAGAGGCTCAATGTGTGGAATATTCAGACCAAATCGGACTCGCAGGTTCAGAGGAACTTCGAAACACGGTACAGGAAGAACCGGCTCTCGCCTACATCTGTATGCTGGTGGTACAGGAATCCTACGCAGACAAGTAGTGTTAGTGTGAAGTACCATTCAGGACGACCTGGAACAAGTGAAGTCTACACAGAACGCGTACTGCTGGCTTTTCTATGTTCATAACAGAACTACGTTCGTATGGGGTAGGAGGGGTGGCAAACACCTAGGGCGACCGTGCACCAAGTCCTTCGCAAACGCTCACAGATGTATCCATACCGATTATAACTGCTGCTCGCAATGAAATCAGACGACGTATGTAGTTCCCTGTGGCCCATCTTTACCGTCTAGAGGAGGATAGAAACTTTCTAAACAATATACAGTAGTATTTACTGACGAACCGACATTCCACTAGTTTACTAGCTATTTTTGGGAGACAACCAATACGCACATTGTGATGGAAGAGATGCGTCAGAGCCCGAAAGTGAATGTGTGGTGTCGTGTGATACTCGAATGCATTGTGGGACCATTTTTGCTTGTGAGGAAACAGTAAATCCTACCAATTACCTTGATGTGCTGCAACAGTTTGTGTTGTGACTTGGCAAGACAGCCAAGCCACTATGAGATAGCCGAAAGGCACGCGTTTAAGCTCACGCAGGCTGGCGTGAGGTCTGGAACAGTTAAAGGAGTTGAGTCTAGCAAAAAAAGTACGTAGCTTCTGGAATACTTAACTTTAATCCATAATTGGTAAGCCCGCATCTCGTGGTCGTGCGGTAGCGTTCTCGCTTCCCACGCACGGGTTCCCGGGTTCGATTCCCGTCGGGGTCAGGGATTTTCTCTGCCTCGTGATGGCTGGGTGTTGTGTGCTGTCCTTAAGTTAGTTAGGTTTAAGTAGTTCTAAGTTCCAGGGGACTGATGACCATAGATGTTAAGTCCTATAGTGCTCAGAGCCATTTGAACCATTTGAACCATAATTGGTAAACATCGGTCTGACGGTACATGCATCACAAGATAAATAGCAAATGATAATGGCACCTTGCTAGGTCGTAGCAAATGACGTAGCTGAAGGCTATGCTAACTATCGTCTCGGCAAATGAGAGCGTAATTTGTCAGTGAACCATCGCTAGCAAAGTCGGCTGTACAACTGGGGCGAGTGCTAGGACGTCTCTCTAGACCTGCCGTGTGGCGGCGCTCGGTCTGCAATCACTGATAGTGGCGACACGCGGGTCCGACGTATACTACCGGACCGCGGCCGATTTAAAGGCTACCACCTAGCAAGTGTGGTGTCTGGCGGTGACACCACAGTTTGCATCCCTACAACTGGTCCCCAGCCAAGATACAGTCGTTTTATATCAAGGTGGTACACGGCCAGACTGGGCTCAGACTATGCGAGATAGACCAGGTGTTTCCAAATCGCTGGATTGGCAGGAGTGGTGAAATTCTCCAGCCTCGTCCGTCGCCTGACATCACAACGACTGAGTCCGCAGCTCGTGGTCTTGCGGTAGCGTTCTCGCTTCCTGAGCACGTGGTCCCGGGTTCGATTCCCGGCGGGGTCAGGGATTTTCTCTACCTCGTGATGACTGGGTGTTGTGTGTTCATCATCATTTCATCATCACTGACGCGAAAAGTCGCCGAAGTGGCGTCAACTAAAACGGACTTGGATCACGGCGGCCGAATTTCCCCACACGGGGCCTCCCGGCCAACAATGCCATACGATCATTTCATTTCACAGCGATGGACTTCCTTCTAGCCGACCGGAGTGGCCGAGCAGTTCTAGGCGCTTCAGTCGGGAACCGCGCGACCACTACGGTCGCAGGTTCGAATCCTGCCTCGGGCATGGATGTGTTTGATGTCCTTAGTCTAGGGGACTGATGACCTCAGCAGTTACGTCCCTTAGTGCTCAGAGCCATTTCAACTTCCTTCTATGGCGGTACGTCAAGGACACACTCTGCCAAACGCCTGTCAGCCACACAAATAAAATAAAAAAGCCAATCGTTGCTGCCACTGCCACAGCCGATGCAGGTAAGTTGCGGCGAGTGTGGATAGACCTCTAATGCAAACTGGATATTACGTGTGGCACCAAATCCGCACATGGTGAAATTGATTGAAAGGCTCAAAAACTTTCTGAGACAGCGTATCACGTAAGCCAAACACGGTGTGAATTTCTTAATTAGTTTGGATGATATAACACGTTACTGTTGTGCCGTACCTTTTGCGTCGCCCTGCATTTTGCGCGGTGAGTTAATTTTACGGGAGAATGGAAGTGACGATGGTGTTATTGACACACAAGGAAGAACAATAGTGCGTCCAGGACTGGGTTTACAGCTGTACTGACCTCCAAGCTGGCTACGCGGTCTGTGGGGGAAGGACGAGGCGTCGACGTCCGCGTCGTGAGTTCCCCTGCTGACGGGCCGGACTGCCGGGCCTAACTGCCCCGTAATTCGCTTCGGAGCTCCCCTCGGGCTGTTAGGCGGCCCGACGTGTTTGCGCGGACGCGATCGGCCGCTGTTTGTGTACACAGGGCTCCTTGTTTTGCGGCTGTTCTCAACCTCTACTATATAACCCGACCGCATCTGCGCTCTGCATTAACTCATGCCACGGACTCGCCGGCTGGACGCCGCGCCACGCACACCCTGTCTGTCCTGAGGCCCGCTTCACATGGGGGACTCTCTTGTCGTTGCCATCAAATCTTCGAAGGAAGCACTTGATAATTCGTGACATCCACAAATAGGTGTCGCCGGTACGCCAATATCGATAATTTTTGGAGGTGCCTACGGGGCCTGAATATGGCTTACTGAAAGGCCGAAACTCATCGCGAAAATAAAATAAAACAACTTCTCACTTTGCACCGCTGTGTGTCGAGTTTCTTCGCTAAATATTTGACCAGCCACTGCCCCCCGTACACAATGGATCAACAGAGAATTTGTCTCAATCCGCTAATCGTGGGTAGTGTGACGTCCCTTTAAAAAAAAAAAAAAAAAAATGGTTCAAATGGCTCTGAGCACTATGGGACTTAACATCTATGGTCATCAGTCCCCTAGAACGTAGAACTGCTTAAACCTAACTAACCTAAGGACATCACACAGCACCCAGTCATCACGAGGCAGAGAAAATCGCTGACCCCGCCGGGAATCGAACCCGGGAACCCGGGCGCGGGAACCAAGAACGACGTCCCTTCTCTCCTCCTTCTCCCGCCCCGAGGAGACGCGACTTTTATTTATTTATTTATTTATTTACACGTCACGTTCTGTAGGACCAAATTGGGGAGCAAAATCTCCAAGCTCATGGAACGTGTCAGTACATGAACTTACAACATAAAAGTAATAACAGATAAAAACAAATGTTCATGAACCTGAAAAAAAGTCATTCCATAAGTTTAAGTAAACGCTATCAGCAATACAATAAGAATCAGCTTAATTTTTCAAGTAACTCCTCGACAGAATAGACGGAGTGACCCATGAGGAAGTTCTTCAGTTTCTATTTGAAAGCGCGTGAATTACTGCTAAGATTTTTGAATTCGAATGGCAGCTTATTGAAAATGGATGCTGCAGTATACTGCACACCTTTTTGCGCAAGAGTTAAGGAAGGCCGATCCAAATGGAGGTTTGATATCTGCCGAGTATTAACTGAGTGAAAGCAGCTTATTCTTGGGAATAAAATAATATTGGTAACAAGAAACGACAATAAGGTTCAAATGGTTCAAATGGCTCTGAGCACTATGGGACTCAACTGCTGAGGTCATTAGTCCCCTAGAACTTAGAACTAGTTAAACCTAACTAACCTAAGGACATCACAAACATCCATGCCCGAGGCAGGATTCGAACCTGCGACCGTAGCGGTTTTGCGGTTCCAGACTGCAGCGCCTTTAACCGCTCGGCCACTGCGGCCGGCGACAATAAGGAGTATACATATTGAGAGGCCAATGTCAAAATACCCAGACTCGTGAACAGAGGTCGACAAAAGGTTCGTGAACTCACACCACTTATTTCCCGAACCGCCCGTTTCTGAGCCAAAAATATCCTTCTATAATGGGAAGAGTTACCCCAAAACATAATACCATACGACGTAAGTGAATGAAAATAAGCAAAGTAGACTAATTTACGTGTCGAAGTATCACTCACTTTTGATACCGTTCAAATAGTAAAAATGGCAGTATTAAGTCTTTGAACAAGATCCTGAACGTGGGTATTTCCGCGACAGCTTACTAGCTATCTGAACACCTAGAAATTTGAGCTGTTCAGTTTCACTAATCATATGCCCGTTCTGTGAGATTAAAACGTCAGGTTTTGTTGAATTGTGTGTTATAAACTGTAAAAACTGAGTCTTACTGTGATTTAACGGCTCATAACGATGTTCGTCCCCGTCGGTGGGACGTGGAACAGCACCTGTAACTCTCGCAACAACACAGCTCCTCGCGTGGTTTATAAATATTCTGCTACCTGTCCGCAATAGTCTTTTCAGCTTGTGCGAACTGGTAAACTGGCATCGTTTATTTTTATTTTATGCCCGGTTAGTTCCGTGATGAAATAAAATCTTAATTCTTTATTTCATCATTAAGATCGTTTTTCACATCATACATAGCGAGGATGAAATGTTACTGTCTACTATTACGTTGCTATGCCGTTGCTACGTCCAGTTATTAACAACGGTCCGACGTAACTCCAGAGATAACATATGCTGCAGTAATTTTTTTTAATACGTCGTAATACTGGTTTAAACTAATCACTTTTCACTGGCCATTATTCACGTACTCACTTAGTCACTTAAAATGTTTAAAGAGTCAATCAAATTGCATTAATACACATTGTATTGTCCGTTTAATGAGTTAGGCATCACGTAAGATTTATCTTCTGACTCAGATTTTATTGTTATTTCTGTAATTAATTGTTTGTCCCTACAACAGACGCACACCGATTTGTCATTCAACATTAACTTCTGTTCAGTTCAGTGATCGTGATGCTGACGACAACTTTTGACTAATCGGCGTACTTGTCTTTCTTCGTGTCTTCTTTTTATTGTGTCCTACTCAAGACCACGAATTGTTTTTCTGTCATTGGCCATTGCTCTCAAGGTTTGTAACTGTTCATCAGTACAAAGGCTAAGTCCGATAAACCAATATCACTCAATCGAAGTCTAAAACTCGTCTTACTATACCGTCGCATTAACTTTCTTCAGTCGAATGACTGACCAATACTTTTATCTCTATCTCTCTTCCAAAACTGAAACAATCTAATAGCGTTTCCATCCAGACAACTATCGCAAAAGTATTCTTGAGCGACTCAAGCGCAGCTAACTAACTGACTAACTAACTGAACATATCCATATCTAAGCTGCATTTTAGTCGCATCGAATTTCCTTTTCGAAGCGGGTACAACTCTCTTCCATGGTAAATGTTATCTTTGACTGAATTACTTTCTTGGATTTAACATTCGTTAATATGATTTTGAATTTAATCTATAGATGTTTGATAAAGAATCTGTGATAATCCTTTCCTTTTATCTCCCCTTTTCGTATGCTATTCTCAGAATTTGAAAGATATAGGTGTTAATCAAAATATTACCAGTGTAGATTTTATCGTCAATAGTTGCCGTCACTGTCAAGATGACTCACTCCCCTACCTTAAGTTTCCACAAAGTTTGTTCAAAATGGCTCTGAGCACTACGGGACTTAACATCTGAGGTCATCAGTCGCCTAGAACTTAGAACTACTTAAACCTAACTAACCTAAGGACATCACACACATCCATGCCCGAGGCAGGATTCGAACCTGCGATCGTAGCGGTCGCGCGTTTCCAGATTGAAGCCCCTAGAACCGCTCGGCCACCACGGCCGGCACAAAGTTCGTTAATTTGGTTTTCTCTCCTTGCGGCGTTACAGTAGGGACACAGAAAACAGTATCGATAGTTCTTTATATCCATGACTTTCTTTCTTTTCGACAGGGATACTTTATTACTTTCCAATTTGTATTTTCACTCGTAACACTGATTTAAAGCATTTATCGTCTCGAATGAGCCCAGTAATGATTTCTCATATTTCTGTTAGTATCCACAATTGCGGTCGCATGACTCAGTCACAGTTAGAGATGAGCAAAACCGCCCAGTTAAAATTGTTACTTGTGTTTTAATTCTGAACAACCGGTGTTTTTCGGTATATATTTGATCTCGCTTATAACAGCTCTTTCAGTAACAACCGAGTAAAAAATCGCTATGTCAGTTTATTATGGCAGTGATGGTAAATATTTTTGTTAAACGTACATAATTATCATTCGTAAAATTTCGAGTGTTTAGAAACACTGACTTATCACACAAAGTAAGAAATGCTGTGGGTGGTATTTTGATAAGAATGCTGGCAGCTAGAAACAAGCAATAGACACATGAAATGTAAGTAGTTGATTTTCTGTATGTGCCTGTATAATATGCTCTTATCCGCATGGGTCCAGTAGTGCTCGTGCAAGGCTCCATAACGGCCAAGGAGTATCGTACACTGGTTGGAGACTACATACATCCCTTCATCACGATCATGTCCCCCGACGGCAGTGGCACTTTTCAACAAGATAATGCGCCCTGTCACAAGACCAGGAGTGTGATGGAGTGGTTCGAGGAACACAATGGCGAGTTCCTATTGATGTGTTGATCCCCCAGCTCGCCAGATCTGAATACGATCGAACACATTTGGGATGTGATTGAACATGGCGTAGCCGCTTGGAGTGGCCGCGCGGTTTGAGGCGCTATGCCACGGACTGCGTGGCCCTCCCCCACCGGGGGTTCGACTCCTCCCTCTGGCATGGGTGTGCGTGTTGTCCTCACCATAAGTTAGTTTAAGCAGTGTGTAAGTCTAGGGACAGATGACCTCAGCTGTTTGGTCCCTTAGGAACTCACACACATTTTGAACATAGCGTCAGAGCGCATCTTCCCCCATTTTATGGGAATTAGGTCCTTTTGTGTGCAGATGTGGTGCCGCTCCCTCCAGCGACCTACCAAGGCCTCACTGGTTCCATGCCGCTGTTATCCGTGCCAAAGGTGGACATACCTGCTGTTAGGTAGATGGTGATAATGTTGTGGCTGGTAAGTGTAAGTTATTTCCTGTGGTCCTTAGTTGGCCAAACCAATAATAGATGGCCCGAGTGGCTGAGCGGTTCTAGGCCCCTACAGTCTGGAATTGCGCGACCGTTACGGTCGCAGGTTCGAATCCTGCCTCGGGCATGGATGTGTGTGATGTCCTTAGGTTAGTTAGGTTTAAGTAGTTCTAAGTTCTAGGGGACTGATGACCACAGCAGTTAAGTCCCATAGTGCTCAGAGCCATTTGAACCAAACCAATAATAGCAACAACAATACTAATATAATAAAGGTGTATAAGACACGAAAACACAAAATCAGTTGCTATATCATGAGTGAACGTGACAATAATGGAGTGACTTGTAGTATTAGCAAACGGCGCCACACTCCCACCGTTCTCACCATTCTACGCCTCCACTGTGTGGAGCGTATCTAACGGATAGAGATTACAGTTTGCACAAGCAGCATTCATTGACGTCACCGATCAACTCGTGACGTGGTTGTTGGCTCATTTACCACTGGTTCGTGATGAGCAACGACTGCAAGTAGTCGAAACTGATCAGGAAGTTGATCACGTAAAAACTATTTAAAACACCGATCACTGATTCTCTCTCTCTCTCTCTCTCTCTCTCTCTCTCTTTCCTTTAACCCTTATTTCTACCTCACACACAATCAGACTGACACCATGTTCCACGTTTCTCACACGCTATATTTGTGCGTCGTCTGTTTGACAGTGCGCTGACCAGTTTACACGCGGAGGACGTTACTGATGGCCCTGGTATCACCAGCCCTGATATTTCACCAGTGAAGGCGAGTAATGCTTTCCGTTCTCACAATTTCTGTGCTGCAATGTTCCGTATACTTTCATCACTTCTGGGAACTACATATACAGGGTGATACAAAAAGGTACGGCCAAACTTTCAGGAAACATTCCTCACACACAAAGAAAGAAAATATGTTATGTGGACATGTGTCCGGAAACGCTTACTTTCCATGTTAGAGCTCATTTTATTACTTCTCTTCAAATCACATTAATCATGGAATGGAAACACACAGCAACAGAAAGTACCAGCGTGACTTCACTTTGTTACAGGAAATGTTCAAAATGTCCTCCGTTAGCCAGGATACATGCATCCACCCTCTGTCGCATGGAATCCCTGATGCACTGACGCAGCCCTCGAGAATGGCATATTGTATCACAGCCGTCCACAATACGAGCACGAAAAGTCTCTACATTTGGTACCGGGGTTGCGTAGGCAAGAGCTTTCAAATGCCCCCATAAATGAAAGTCAAGAGGGTTGAGGTCAGGAGAGCGTGGAGGCCATGGAATTGGTCCGCCTCTATCAATCCATCGGTCACCGAATCTGTTGTTGAGAAGCGTACGAACACTTCGACTGAAATGTGCAGGAGCTCCACTTGTAGTGTCGTACTTGTAAAGGCACATGTTCTAGCAGCACAGGTGGAGTATCCCGTATGAAATCCTGATAACGTGCTCCACTGAGCGTAGGTGGAAGTAACTAAAATGAGCTCTAACATGGAAAGTAAGCGTTTCCGGACACATGTCCACATAACATCTTTTCTTTATTTGTGTGTGAGGAATGTTTCCTGAAAGTTTGACCGTACCTTTTTGTAACACCCTGTATGTGTCCCTAGAAGATGTGTAAGCAATAGCATATCGTCTGCGACAGAGCAGGTATAATATATAGACTGGATGAACCTCTTTAATGAAGTCATGTGTTGGTATCAAAAGAAATTTGTAACTAGATTCGAGATTTTTCGGTAGCGACGACGCAGTATGTCATCTTGTATGGAGAGTCATCGACATGTGTAGAAATAACTTCAGGTGTGCCCTACGGCGCCAGGTAGACAATATTAGTAATAACATTACACTTTTTTGTGATTAAAATTCACGGTGGAAGGCTAATATTCGCTAATGACATTGCTGTCCTCAGTGAAAGTGAAGGGGATTTACAGAACGTGCAGAACGAAATGAACAGTCTAATGAGTACTGAATATGGACTGAGAGTAGGCCGAAGAAGGTAAACAAGAGTAGGACAAATGTAAATAGCGAGAAACTTAACATCAAAATTGGTGACTACAATGTAGACGACGCGAAGCAGTTCTGCTGCCATGATAGCAAATTAACGCATGACGGGCGAGCAAGGAGAACATAAAAATCAGACTGCTGTTGTTGTGGTCTTCAACGCAGAGACTGGTTTGATGCCGCTCTCCATGCTACTCTGTCCTGTGCAAGCCTCTTCATTTCCGAGTAACTACTGCAACCTACATCCTTCTGTATCTGCTTAGTGTATTCGTCTCTTGGTCTACCTCTACGATTTTTACCCTCCACGATTCCCTCCAATACTAAATTGGTGATCCCTTGGTGCCTCAGAACGTGTCCTACTAACCGGTCCCTTCTTCTGGTCAGGTTGTGCCAGAAATTCCTCTTTTAACCAATTCTCTTCAGCACCTCATCATTAGTTACGTGATCTACCCATGTAATCTTCAGCATTCTTCTATACCACCACAATTCGAAAGCTTCCATTTTCTTTTTGTCTAAACTATTTATCGTCCATGTTTCACTTCCATACATGGCTACACTCCATACAAATACTTTCAGAAATGACTTCCTGACACTTAAATCTATACTCGATGTTAACAAATTTCCCTTCTTCAGAAACGCTGTCCTTGCCATTGCCATTCTACATTTTATATCCTCTCTTACTTCGACCGTCGTCAGTTATTTTGCTCCCCAAATAGCAAAACTCATATGCTACTTTAAGTGTCTCATTTCCTAATCTAATTCTCTCACCCGACTTCAGTCGACTCCATTCTATTACCCTCGTTTTGCTTTTATTGATGTTCATCTTACATCCTCCTTTAAGACATTGTCCATTCCCTTCAACTGCTCTTCCAGGTCCTTCGCTGTCGCTGACAGAATTACAGTGCCATCGGCAAATCTCAACGTTTTCATTTCTAATCCGTGGGATTTAATTCCTACTCCAAGTTATTCTTTTGTTTCCATCACTGGTTGCTCAATATACAGACTGAATAACATCGGGGATAGGCTACAACCCTGTCTCACCACAACTTCTCTTTCGTGCCCCTCGATTCTTATAACTGCGATCTGGTTTCTGTACAAATTGTAAATAGCCTTTGGCTCCCTGTATTTTACAACCGCTATCTTCAGCATTTTAAAGATAGTACAGAAGAGAGTTTTTTTAACTCTCCTTAAAAAGCAGACTACCACAGACAAAAGGGGCATTCCTGGCCAAGAGAAGTCTACTGGTGTCAAATATAGGCCTTAATCTGAGGAAGAAATTTCTGAGAATAAACGTTTGGAGCACAGAATTTTATGGCAGACGTGGACTGTAGAAAACCGGAACATTTGAGATGTGTTACAGAAGGACGTTGAAAATTACGTGGACCGATAAAGTATGGAATGTGGAGGATCTCCGCAGAATCGGTGAAAAATGGAACACGTGCTGATTGACAAGAAGATGGGATACGATGGTAGGACATCAGGGAATAGCCCCCATCGTATTAGAACGAGCTGTACAGGGTAGAAGCTGTGGGGGAAGACAGAGATGGAAATACATCCAGCAAACAATTGAAGTCGTAAGGTGCAAGCGCTATTCTGAGATGGAAAGGTTGGTGCAGGAGAAGAATTCGTGGTGGGCCGCACCAAACCGGTCGACAGACTGGTAACTCAAACAAAGGCTTTTTACAGGTGATGCAGTAATACGTAACGAAGTACATGTTATCCTACGACTACACAACCTATCAGTCAACTGGTGGTGACAAGTGACTGTAACACTTCGTGAGGATGTGAAATTAAACAATCAAACAGGCTCCGTCGCAGATAGAGTGGCGTATTCGATTCATTGGTTGGATACTAGGAAAATGCAGTTATTCGACAAAGGAGATTACTTACGAATCACTTGAGTGTCTCGTATTGGAATATTGCTCAAATGTGTGGGACCCGTACCAGGTAGAACTAACCGCGGGTAGTGAATGTATACAAACAAGGCCAGCACAGGTTTGTTCGATCTATGGACGACTGCCACGGAGGTGACGAAAACGTGGACTGGTAGACGCTTGAAACCAAAAGCCAGTCCGGTAATTCGTATCAGACACCTTCTATCCTCTGCTTTGAAACGAGAATGCTTGGCATTCGATTAATGAAACACGCCTAACAGCTATCTGAAAGTGAGACAATATCATCTTTAAACAGATTGTACACATGTGAGACAAACATATAAGTGAAATAATAAGTACAATTGTAAGGGAATCGACTTTCAGTGAAATTCATAAACAACAGTTGAAAATGTTCTGGGTAATGGGCAGGTAGCCGACTCCACAATACGTCTTGCATCCTGTCCCTACTTCTAGACAGTGCTTTCCACATATTCCGTTCCTTGCCTGTTCTGCGAAGGATCTAGTCATCCCCTACTTTATTGTTACATTATATTTTCATATTTCTTCTGTAACACAATACCTCAAATACTTCGATTCTCCTCTTTTCAATCAATGCAAACATTCTCAGAAATTGTTTCCTCAAATAAAGGTCTATTTTCGATACTAGTAAACTTCTTCCTGTAAGGAAAGCCCTCTTTACTTGCTTTCTATTTCTTCCTTCCACCGTTCTTTGCTTCCAATGAAGCAGTATTCCTTCACTTTGCCAATTCGTGGTCACCAATTTTGATGTTACACTAGTCACTAATCTTATTTCTGCAACTTTTCGTCCTCGTTCGCTTTGCCCTCAGTCCATATTCCGCGCCCATTACACTGTTCATTCTATTCAAGCTTTCATTGAAAGCTTTCCACTCACACACTTTTCGTCCTCGTTCTCTTTGCCCTCAGTCCATATTCCGCGCCCATTTCACTGTTCATTCTATTCAAGCTTTCATTGAAAGCTTTCCACTCACACACTTTTCGTCCTCGTTCGCTTTGCCCTCAGTCCATATTCCGCGCCCATTACACTGTTCATTCTATTCAAGCTTTCATTGAAAGCTTTCCACTCCTGAACACTTGCAATGAATCTGGTCTCCACGTAACTTTCACATGTTAACCGAAATTAAGTACAGTTGTAAGGGAATTGACTTTCAGTGAAAATAATAAACAACAGTTGAAAATGTTCTGGATAATGGGCAGGTAGCCACTCCACAACACGTCTTGCATCCTGTCCCTACTTCTAGACAGTGCTTTCCACATATTCCGTTCCTTGCCTGTTCTGCGAAGGATCTAGTCATAACCTATTTTATTGTTACATTGTTGTTGTTGTTGTGGTCTTCAGTCCTGAGACTGGTTTGATGCAGCTCTCCATGCTACTCTATCCTGTGCAAGCTTTTTCATCTCCCAGTACCTACTGCAACCTACATCCTTCTGAATCTGCTTAGTGTATTCATCTCTTGGTCTCCCTCTACGATTTTTACCCTCCACGCTGCCCACCAATACTAAATTGGTGATCCCTTGATGCCTCAGAACATGTCCTACCAACCGATCCCTTCTTCTGGTCAAGTTGTGCCACAAACTTCTCTTCTCCCCAATCCTATTCAATACTTCCTCATTAGTTATGTGATCTACCCATCTAATCTTCAGCATTCTTCTGTAGCACCACATTTCGAAAGCTTCTATTCTCTTCTTGTCCAAACTATTTATTGTCCATGTTTCACTTCCATACATGGCTACACTCCATACGAATACTTTCAGAAATGACTTCCTGACACTTAAATCTATACTCGATGTTAACAAATTTCTCTTCTTCAGAAACGCTTTCCTTGCCATTGCCAGCCTACATTTTATATCCTCTCTACTTCGACCATCATCAGTTATTTTGCTCCCCAAATAGCAAAACTCCTTTACTACTTTAAGTGCCTCATTTCCTAATCTAATTCCCTCAGCATCACCCGACTTAATTAGACTACATTCCATTATCCTTGTTTTGCTTTTGTTGATGTTCATCTTATATCCTCCTTTCAAGACACTGTCCATTCCATTCAACTGCTCTTGCAAGTCCTTTGCTGTCTCTGACAGAATTACAATGTCATCGGCGAACCTCAAAGTTTTTATTTCTTCTCCATGAATTTTAATACCTACTCCGAATTTTTCTTTTCTTTCCTTTACTGCTTGCTCAATATACAGATTGAACAACATCGGGGAGAGGCTACAACCCTGTCTTACTCCCTTCCCAACCACTGCTTCCCTTTCATGTCCCTCGACTCTTATAACTGCCATCTGGTTTCTGTACAAATTGTAAATAGCCTTTCTCTCCCTGTATTTTACCCCTGCCACCTTTAGAATTTGAAAGAGAGTATTCCAGTCAACATTGTCAAAAGCTTTCTCTAAGTCTACAAATGCTAGAAACGTAGGTTTGCCTTTCCTTAATCTTTCTTCTAAGATAAGTCGTAAGGTCAGTATTGCCTCACGTGTTCCAGTGTTTCTACGGAATCCAAACTGATCTTCCCCGAGGTTGGCTTCTACTAGTTTTTCCATTCGTCTGTAAAGAATTCGTGTTAGTATTTTGCAGCTGTGACTTATTAAGCTGATAGTTCGGTAATTTTCACATCTGTCAACACCTGCTTTCTTTGGGATTGGAATTATTATATTCTTCTTGAAGTCTGAGGGTATTTCGCCTGTTTCATACATCTTGCTCACCAGATGGTAGAGTTTTGTCAGGACTGGCTCTCCCACGGCCGTCAGTAGTTCCAATGGAATATTGTCTACTCCGGGGGCCTTGTTTCGACTCAGGTCTTTCAGTGCTCTGTCAAACTCTTCACGCAGTATCATATCTCCCATTTCATCTTCATCTACATCCTCTTCCATTTCCATAATATTGTCCTCAAGTACATCGCCCTTGTATAGACCCTCTATATACTCCTTCCACCTTTCTGCTTTCCCTTCTTTGCTTAGAACTGGGTTTCCATCTGAGCTCTTGATATTCATACAAGTTGTTCTCTTATCTCCAAAGGTCTCTTTAATTTTCCTGTAGGCGGTATCTATCTTACCCCTAGTGAGATAGGCCTCTACATCCTTACATTTGTCCTCTAGCCATCCCTGCTTAGCCATTTTGCACTTCCTGTCGATCTCATTTTTGAGACGTTTGTATTCCTTTTTGCCTGTTTCACTTACTGCATTTTTATATTTTCTCCTTTCATCAATTAAATTCAATATTTCTTCTGTTACCCAAGGATTTCTACTAGCCCTCGTCTTTTTACCTACTTGATCCTCTGCTGCCTTCACTACTTCATCCCTCAAAGCTACCCATTCTTCTTCTACTGTATTTATTTCCCCCATTCCTCTCAAGTGCTCCCTTATGCTCTCCCTGAATCTCTGTACAACCTCTGGTTCTTTTAGTTTATCCAGGTCCCATCTCCTTAAATTCCCACCTTTTTGCAGTTTCTTCAGTTTTAATCTGCAGGTCATAACCAATAGATTGTGGTCAGAGTCCACATCTGCCCCTGGAAATGTCTTACAATTTAAAACCTGGTTCCTAAATCTCTGTCTTACCATTATATAATCTATCTGATACCTTTTAGTATCTCCAGGGTTCTTCCATGTATACAACCTTCTTTCATGATTCTTAAACCAAGTGTTAGTTATGATTATGTTGTGCTCTGTGCAAAATTCTACCAGGCGGCTTCCTCTTTCATTTCTGTCCCCCAATCCATATTCACCTACTATGTTTCCTTCTCTCCCTTTTCCTACACCCGAATTCCAGTCACCCATGACTATTAAATTTTCGTCTCCCTTCACAATCTGAATAATTTCTTTTATTTCATCATACATTTCTTCAATTTCTTCGTCATCTGCAGAGCTAGTTGGCATATAAACTTGTACTACTGTAGTAGGCGTGGGCTTCGTGTCTATCTTGGCCACAATAATGCGTTCACTATGCTGTTTGTAGTACCTTACCCGCATTCCTATTTTCCTATTCGTTATTAAACCTACTCCTGCATTACCCCTATTTGATTTTGTGTTTATAACCCTGTAGTCACCTGACCAGAAGTCCTGTTCCTCCTCCCACCGAACTTCACTAATTCCCACTATATCTAACTTCAACCTATCCATTTCCCTTTTTAAATTTTCTAACCTACCTGCCCGATTAAGGGATCTGACATTCCACGCTCCGATCCGTAGAACGCCATTTTTCTTTCTCCTGATAACGACATCCTCTTGAGTAGTCCCCGCCCGGAGATCCGAATGGGGGACTATTTTACCTCCGGAATATTTTACCCAAGAGGACGCCATCATCATGTAATCATACAGTAAAGCTGCATGCCCTCGGGAAAAATTACGGCTGTAGTTTCCCCTTGCTTTCAGCCGTTCGCAGTACCAGCACAGCAAGGCCGTTTTGGTTATTGTTACAAGGCCAGATCAGTCAATCTTCCAGACTGTTGCCCTTGCAACTACTGAAAAGGCTGCTGCCCCTCTTCAGGAACCACACGTTTGTCTGGCCTCTCAACAGATACCCCTCCGTTGTGGTTGCACCTACGGTACGGCTATCTGTATCGCTGAGGCACGCAAGCCTCCCCACCAACGGCAAGGTCCATGGTTACATTATATTTTCATATTTCTTCTGTAACACCATACCTCAAATACTTCGATTCTCCTCTTTTCAATCAATGCACATTCTCAGAAATTATTTCCTCAAATAAAGGTCTATTTTCGATACTAGTAGACTTCTTTCTGTAAGGAAAGCCCTCTTTACTTGCTTTCTATTTCTTCCTTCCACCGTTCTTTGCTTCCAATGAAGCAGTATTCCTTCACTTTGCCAATTCGTGGTCACCAATTTTGATGTTACACTAGTCACTAATCCTATTTCTACAACTTTTCGTCCTCGTTCGCTTTGCCCTCAGTCCATATTCCGCGCCCATTACACTGTTCATTCTATTCAAGCTTTCATTGAAAGCTTTCCACTCACACACTTTTCGTCCTCGTTCGCTTTGCCCTCAGTCCATATTCCGCGCCCATTACACTGTTCATTCTATTCAAGCTTTCATTGAAAGCTTTCCACTCCCGAACACATGCAATGAATCTGGTCTCCACGTAACTTTCACATGTTAACCGAAATTTTCGATTCCGTATAAATTGTGCTCAGACTTGGACTAATTTTCTTACTTAAATTATATATTTCTCATCTGTAGATATTTCGAAATATATGTGATTGCCAAAAAAACTATTTTTCTCGTAATATATTTTAATTATTCATATCGATGTATTGCATAACATCGGTCTTGTAACATGAATATTAGTAAACACGACTGCAACTTAAATGATTCAAAAAGAAATTTATAGCAAATATAATATTGTTATGCTTCAGTTTTCATAAAAAGAAAATTTGTGACTTCACTTATAATTTTTTTCTAATTTTCCTATCTACAAAGAAACCGATTTTATAAAATAACAGGAAGGTCGTATTTTCATATTGTCAAAATTTGCGACCTTTATTTTAATCATCAAGGCTATAAATTTTCACCTAAATAAATATTTCGAGGAAACAACATATAAACTAAATCTGATAAACAACTTCAATTAAGACAGTCATGTTAATACAAATTTCGGCTACTTCCTGTTCTAGAGAGTACTGGATCTGGGTTCGTAACAAATATAGAAAATTTTGGCGTCAAGCGCCCCAGAGTGGATGTAGCATCTATTGAGTTTGGTACATTTCATTTTCCGATTGATTACGTTCTTTGTACGGCTCAGTCAAGTTTCATATGCGATGGTAAATTGTTTCAAGAAGATGCACATAAAGGAACAGAATGGTTATGAGCATATAATGTTCCAGCATCTTGTCATTTAAACGATCCTCGAGAAAATCTTTTGTAGGTTATACAGGAGCAAAGGAACCGGTCCCAACACTGAGGTCAGATTCGCAAGATAAGATTTAGCTGCTATTACACACATCAACAAAATTTTTGTATCACCCCGGTTCCCAGACCTCCTGAAGACAGACGTTGACTGTGTATACTGTATCACAGACACAGTCCCTTTCACTGTTCAGAGATGTCACTAAACCCGTAAAAAGATGCAAGCAACAATACATGAGCAGTGCCTATGAGACGGAGGGGTTTGACAGCCGATCAGTTCCAGTCATTCCACAAGGAAGAAAGTACATGGCTCGTGTTGTCTGTGGTTCAACCACGCCTAGACGGCCAGTACCGCGAGTCAGTCGTGACCGCATTGTTACTTTGTGCCAGGAAGGGCTCTCAACAAGAGAAGTATAAAGGCGTCTCGGAGTTAAACAAAGCCATATTGACGGACATGCAGGAGATGCAGAGAGACAGGAACTGTCGATGACATGCCTCGCCCAGGCCGCCCAAGGGCTACTACTGCAGTTGATGACCGCTACCTACGGATCATGGCTCGGAGGAACCATGTTGAATAATGCTTTTCATGCACCCACAGGACGTCGTGTTACGACTCAAACGGTGCGCAGTAGTCTGCATGATGCGCATCTTCACTCCCGACTACCATGGCAGGGTCCATCTTTGCAGCCACAACACCATGCAGCGTGGTACAGATGGGCCCAACAACATGCCGAATGGACCGCTCAGGATTGGCATCACGTTCTCTTCACCGATGAGTGTCGCATACGCCTACAACCAGAGAATCATCGAAGACGTGTTTGGATTCAACCAGTTCAGGCTGAACACCTTAGACACACTGTCCAGCGAGTGCAGCAAGGTGGAGGTTCCCCGCTGTTTTGGGGTGGCATTATGTGGGGCGGACGTTCGCCGCTGGTGGTCGTGGAAGGCGCTGTAACGGCTGCACGATACGTGAATGCTATACTCCGACTGATAGTGCAACCATATCGGCAGCATGTTGGAGAGGCATTCGCCTTCATGGACGTCAATTCGCGCTCCCCATCGTGCACATCTTGTGAATGACTTCCTTCAGGATAACGATATCGCTCGACTAGAGTGGCCAGCATGTTTTCCAGACATGAACCCTATCGAACATACCTGGGTTTATGCTGTTTATGGACGGAGTGACCTCTAATCACTCTGAGGGATCAACGCCGAAACGCCGTTGAGGAGTGGGACATTCTGGACCCGCGGTGCCTTGTGGATAGTATGCCACGACGAATACTGGCATGCATCATTGCGAGAGGACGTGCTGCTGGGTATTAGAGGTACCGGTGTGTACAGCAATCTGGACCACCACCTCTGAAGGTCTCACTGTATGGTGGTACAACATACAATGTGTGGTTTTCATGAGCAATAGAAAGGGTGGAAATGATGTTTATGTTGATCTCTAATCTAATTTTCTCTACAGCTTCCGGAACTCTCGGAACCGAGGTGATGCAAAACTTTTTTTTGATGTTTTTACAATGCTTTTGATCTTACTACATATTTTAACGTTGTTTAAACTACGAGATATTACAACGTAATAATTGTGCTTCGTAATGTCCTATCAACCTGTCCCTTATCCAAGTCAGTGATTTCCACATACACATTTACTTACCAGTTCTGCAGATAAACTCCCCATTTCTTATCTTATCAGTCCACCTGATGTTCAACATTCTTCTATAGTTTCAAGTCTAAAATGCTTTGATTCTTTTCTTTTTTGGTTTTCCCACAGTCCATGTCTCACTACCATCCAATGCTGTGGACCAAACCTACTTTCTCAGAAATTTCTTTCCCGCATTAAGGCCTCTTTTCGATACAATTAGACTTCTTGTACTGGGGAATCACCTCGTCCTTTTTATCGTCTTCTCGCTTATCCCCGCTACTCCTCATTATTTTTGGCTTTTTTCCGTTTATTCTCAACCTTTTTTGATACTTAACAGTAGGGGTGAAAGAATACCTCTCTATCACACATCCATTTTAATCTGTTCACTTTCTTTTTGATTTTGTATTCCTAATTTTCTCTCTCGTTTTTGTATAATATAAGGCACTACCAATAGCTTACGCCTACATCTCCAAGAATTTCGAACGTATTGCACCACTTTACACTGTCGAGCTCTTTTTTAAGGCAATAAATCCCATGGACGTGTGTTGATTTTTCTGAAGCCTTGCTTCCATTATCAATCTCCGCGTTAGAATTGCGTCTCTGGTGTCCTTACCTTTCTCTCCGTAACGTAGCTATTTACTACTAGTATGCTTTGCAGTCTATCAGTAAGCCAATGTCCGCCACCTAGCCTTTCATTTTACCCTGACCTTCAGCGGGTGTTGTAACACGAGAACGCCGCAAGCAGATAGACACTGTAAGTAGGCCGTTCATGTTTTCTTATTGGCAACGTTACGTAGCGCTCTGTATGAAAATTACTGGCTGTGCTGTGTGCAGTCTGTGGCTAGTTTGCATTGTTGTCTGCCATTGTAGTGTTGGGCTGTTGGCTGTTAACAGCGCGTAGCGTTGCGTAGTTGGAGGTGAGCCGCCAGCAGTGGTGGATGTGGGAAGAGAAATGGCGGAGTTTTGAAATTTGTAAGACTGGATGTCATGAACTGCTATATATATATTATGGTTTTTCAATACTATTAAGGTAAATACATTGTTTGTTCTCTATTAAAATCTTTCATTTGCTAACTATGCCTATCAGTAGTTAGTGCCTTCCGTAGTTTGAATATTTTATTTAGCTGGCAGTAGTGGCGCTCGCTGTACTGCAGTAATTCGAGTAACGAAGATTTTTGTGAGGCAAGTGATTTGTGAAAGGTATAGGTTAATGTTAGTCAGGGCCATTCTTTTGTAGGGATTATTGAAAGTCAGATTGCGTTGCGCTAAAAATATTGTGTGTCAGTTTAAGCTCATTCATGTATAATTGTTCAAAGGGGACGTTTCAACACCTCAGGACACAAAGAACACCTACAGCAAAAATAAATGTCTACATCAGGTTTCTAGCTGCTGTAGCTGTCAAACACGTATTTTGGAACCTGTATATGTGTACCTCCAGTTTTATACTCAGCCTGTCCAATCATTTAGATGAAGATTATACAGACAACAAATGTTCCAAAACTGAATATTTCGTGATATCAACTGACACTCAGCAATGAATAAAACAGGTGGTAAGATATCGTTGGTCGCGCAATTCGTATGAGCTACACTGAGCAGCCACACCATTATGACCGCTGTCAGCCGAGAACCTGACTGCCGATTGCCGACGTGGTAAGGCAAGTGTACAAGCAGAGCAGAGACGAAAGCCGAATGATCCTAGCCACGATACGGACAGCAAAGAGGGAAATCGGCTTATGTAAGTGACTCTGACAAAAGGCAGATTGGTATGGACCCGCGCCAGGGAATGCTCGTCCCAGAGAGGGCAAAGTTAGTCGGTTGTTGCCGCGGAAAAAAGACGCACCAGGATGAAAGAATCCGGACGGGACAGAGATCGATAGATGTTACACACATGTACAGTAAACAAACGATTACAACTTCAGAAAAGCTGGGTCCTTTACTCAAGAGAAAGAGCCTTCACTAACTGAGCAAGTCAACAACGCGTTGGTCCAACTCTCCTGAGTGACATTCCGTCCATTTGGTGCGTTAGATCCTCGGAATCCCCACCTTACTGAATGGCCCAGACCGTAATGCTCCAAACGAAGGAAAGTTCTCAATTGGCAAGAGATCTGGCGACCTTGCCGACCAAGGTAGGATTTCGCAAGCACGGAGACAGGCAGTAGAAACTCTCGCCATGTGCGAGGGTGCATTATCTTGCGGAAATGTAAGTCAAAGATGGGTTGCCATGAAGCGGAACTAAACGCAACGTAGAATACCGTCGCCATACCGCTGTTTGTAACGGTGCCACGAATGGGAGCCAAAGGGATCGTACTATGAAAAGAAATGGCATCCCAGACCACCACTCCTGGCTGTCGGACTGTATGGCGGGTGACAGGCTGGTACCCCACCACTGTTTGGGGCGTCCCAGCACACGTATTCGCCTGCCAGCAGGGCTCATTCAAAACAGGACTCACCACTGAAGACAATTCCACTCCAGTCAATGAGAGTCCAGGCTGAAGACATGTCTGAAAACGTCCTGGACAGCAGTGGAATACCAACCTGACTGTTTGTCGCCGTATGACCTGAGAAACAGGTATGATGGTTTGGGGTGCCATTTCTTTTGATACAAGGATCGTCTTTGCTTGTCATCTGTGGCCATTGTGGTAGGCCATTCTGGGCTTACATTTCAGCAAGTTTATGCCCTTCCCGATCTGGCGAGAGTTTCTTCTGGTTGTCTTCGTGCTTGCTAAACACCTCCTTTGCCAGCAAGATCACCGAATTTCTCCCAAGTTGAGATGTTTGTGGCATTACGTGCAGGACCCTCCAACCACCTCGGGATTTTGACGACCTAACGCGCCACTTGGGCAGAATTTGGCACGATATGCTCAGGAGGACACCCGACAGCTCTATCAAATAGCGGCGATGATAATGATGATGATTGGTTTGTGGGGCGCTCAATCGCGCGATCATCAGCGACCGTAAAAAGACCCAAATATTTTACAAAGTCGAATTTGTTTTACACAATCCAATCTAGCCACTGTCACGTGATGAGGATAACACAAACACCCAGTCCCCAGGCAGATAAAATCCCCAACTCGACTGGGAATCGAACCCTGGACCCCGTGATCCACAGGCAGCAACACTACCCACTAGACCACGAGCTGCGGACAATCAGTGCCAAGCCGAATAACTGTTTGCTTATGTGCCAGATGTGGACCAAGGCGTTACCGACTTGCTCAATTTGTGAAGCTCTTTTTGTTGAAGGAATCCCCCTTTTTTACAAAAAAATGTAGTCATTTGTGTGTCTCTACATTAACGTCACACTTAGTGAGTTCTGTCCCGTTTGGGTGATTCGTTCGTTGTGCGTCGTTTCCTTTTATTTTAGAGTCTATATGGAAAGTGGCTGAAGGACGGCGAAGCTACAAGTAGACAACAAGGTGTTGGGCGTCTGAGTTTCATCACACAATGTGGAAATCGGAAGCTTGGCTGCTCTGTAAAGCAGGACAGGCTGCAATTCTTGGCACATCTGACGACCGAGCACAATGACGCTGCTGCCTCAGCCTTCTCGGTGCACAACGCTCAGCACAAGCTTTCCAACATGGTGCTCTGCACCAAACGAACTCTACGTGATCCGATTTTGACCCATCGACATCGCCAGTTAAAAGTGCAGTGAGCACTGAAACATCGATATTTTATCGTATATCAACTGAAATGAGTCGTCTAGTCCAACGAATCACATCGTTACTTACACGACAGTGAAAGGTACCAATATGTTCCAAAAAGTCGCGTGCAATAGGATTTTCTAGGGGGGCATCACTAGTGACTATTTGTATACTTATTGGAAGAACGGGCATATAGTAGCAGGACCAAAACTGAAACATTACACACTTCCCCTGCCCAGGCTAACTGAGCAAATATGTTGGTTCTTTTACATTAGCTGTGGTCTAGAATGGACCTTATGAGGGTTATAAAAGCGCCATTTTTTCCACAGGCAGTTCGTCAGAAAATCACAAACAATCATAATCTTTCTTATAGCGTGTAGGCTTTCACGGCCGGCGTCTTCAGTAATTAAAACTTCCAGGCTAAGAGGCCGTGGTCCAATAGTAGAAATACTTCTCCCTGACGTTTCGTTGCCAGCTGCGGGCAACATCATCTGAGGTGAGTCTACGACTGGCTGCTAGGCCGTGGAGGTCCTGTTTATATAGAGCGCGTAGAGGGCGCCACCACTCGTCACGTGTTGTCAACAGTAAAACTATCTCTGGCTGGCGTCATTACTCTCGATCGAAGGTAATCGATTGTCACGTCTTTGGTACAGAGTCGATCGCCATATCTTATCTAGCTTCAAGCCTTCTTCTTTCCTGTTAAAATTATTGTGGTGTTTAAAAATCTCTACAGCCTCTCTATACATACGTGCATAATAATGCGATGTCTTAGCTAGCACGCTCGTCACACTAAATTTTATTTCATGGTCACCCGTTTCAAAAACATGTTCCGCTACAGCCGATTTGTCCGTGTGTCCCAGTCGACAGTTCCTTTTATGTTCAGTTAGGCGAGTATTGATACTTCTTTTTGTGGTTCCAATGTAAACCTTCCCACAACTACACGGAATCTTATAGACACCAGGAGTAGCTAGAGGGTGTCGTGCATCTTTCGCCGATCTTAAGCATTCATTCACTAATCTTCTTGGTGGGTCTGAAGATAGCTAAGACATCGCATTATTATGCACGTGTGTATAGAGAGGCTGTAGAGATTTTTAAACACCACAATAATTTTAACAGGAAAGAAGAAGGCTTGAAGCTAGATAAGATATGGCAATCGACTCTGTACCAAATATGTGACAATCGATTACCTTCGATCGAGAGTAATGACGCCAGCCAGAGATAGTTTTACTGTTGACAACACGTGACGAGTGGTGGCGCCCTCTACGCGCTCTATATAAACAGGACCTCCACGGCCTAGCAGCCAGTCGTAGACTCACCTCAGATGATGTTGCCCGCAGCTGGCAACGAAACGTCAGGGAGAAGTATTTCTACTATTGGACCACGGCCTCTTAGCCCGGAAGTTTTAATTACTGAATCATAATCTTTGGCTACTTCTACAACTTCTGTTCATATCAGATGGTAAGCTTGACCGGTTCAACCTCACGAAATGCGAATGAAAGTTTTAATTCCACTATTTAGCGATAAGTTCCTGAACACTTGCACACGGAACTACAAGTCGTTGAACTGGCATCGTATTCAGCAGCGGGCTTATTCAATGAAGGAAACTCATCCCTTCTGATGGTCATGAACGAGGCAGGAATTGTAGTAGGCACGCAAAGCTTCAATTACGCTGAACAAATGGATAACCAGCGCGTGAGCCGGCAGAATCAATGTAGTTCATTGGAGTCGAAGGAAGGTCAGAAAGCTCGGAAAACACTGATGCAATCGCAAAACGAAGCCTATGGGGAAGAAGAAGGATTAATAAATGGTGCTGGAACCGCAGATTAATCGGAAACCATTTTACATTAATGTTAACTTCCTTGAATTTCTAGTTTCCCAGAATTTATTTTTCAAACGGGCTTATCTCGAAATGACATTTGGCACATTTGTGTGCAGTCTAACTCATAGAAGTATAGAACAGATAATTGCGAAAATTGACAGTATCATTTTTTATGAAATTAAGAATTACGAACTAACTTTTGAGATGATACCATGATTTTAAGGGCATTTTTCTTCGCGTAATTAGAGAAAAAATCGTGAAAATCAAAGTAAATTGTTCCAACGCCTGCAAACTTTTTAATTTTTCATTATTTTCACATGCATTGAAGTTCATATTCTTAGAAAATAAGTTATTAACGTAAAATCATAACCTTTTCGATTTCAGATGGAAATCGGAATGGCTACACTGCACGCAATTGGAGAACTATTCTCATAACCTTCGGCGGACATCACAGCCTAACTTTGTTATTTTTGGCTGAAACTGCTCGAAATATGAGTGAAATGATGTCAAAATTTGCTTAAATTTTAATTAATTCTTCCCACCCAAGAAAATCCCAAACAAACATTATCAAACAGCCTCCTAATGTAGTTTCCCCTTTAAGATGATTCTGTTGACGAACTTCGAAATATTTTCGGTGTCTTGATCCGTTACCGAGATCCACGGGTTCTAAGTTACCGTACTTATGCACGCAAAATATCTGTGCTTAGGCGTACATGTAGCATTAAGTGATGAAGTGAACACATGTCAATTATTTTGCGGTCATCCCAATGGTTCTAAGATAACCAAACCATATTTTCAGTCAACATTTTTTCACAAAGACGTTAAAATTATGACCCGTTGTCTCTGTATAATGGTCACTATAGGCTACACGTACAGTTATGTGAACATTATAATCACAATTTTCTCATGAAAAAAGTCATAAACCCATATACCAAATGTAGTACTGGGGAACAGGGAAATCATGACCTAAAATACGAATATTAATCTGACTGACAGTGCTGTTCAAGTGTTGGTGTGGCGTGGCTCCTCTCAAGCTTTCGTTCGACGCAAGCAGGTAAATCTTTGCCCACGACTGCAGACTGACATAAGCAGGTTTGCAAATATTAGAAGCAGTGTTCGAATGATTTGGAAGAAAATCTCCGAGCACATCCATAATGTTTCGACTGCGTTCTTCGGCTTGTTTACATCTACATCGTTACTCTGCAATTCACACTTAACTGCCTGGCAGAAGGTTCATCGAACCATTTTCATACTACTTCTCTACAATTCCGTGGCGCATGGAAAAAAGGAACACCTAAATCTTTCCGTTCGAGCTCTGACTTCTCCTATTTTATTATGATCATCATTTCACCCTACGTAGGTGGGTGTCAACATAATGTTTACGCATTCGGGAGAGAAAGTTGGTGATTGAAATTTCGTAAATAGATCTTGCCGCAAAGAAAACCGCCTTTGTTTCAGTGACTGCCGCCCCAACTCGCGTATCATATCTTTCCAATTTAAGTTCCTCGTAATTGTAATTCCTAGGTATTTAGTCGAATTCACAGCCGTTAGATTTGTGGGATTTATCGTATACCCAAAATTTATCGGATTTCTTGTAGTACTCATGTGGATGACCTCGCTCTTTTCTTTGTTCAGTGCCAATTGCCACTTTTCGCACCATACAGAAATTCTCTCTAGATCATTTTGTAATTGGAATTGATCGTCAGATGATTTTACTACATTACAGCGTGATCTGCAAACAATCTAAGGGGGCTGCTCAGATTATCACCTAGATCATTTATATAAATCAGGAACAGCAGAGGGCCTACGACACTACCTTGCGGAACGCCAGATATCATTTCTGTTCTACTCGATGATTTACCGTATATCACTACGAACTGTGACCTATCTGAGAGGAAATCACGGATCCAGCCACACAACTGAGACGATACTCCATATGCATGCAATTTGATTAATAGTCGCTTGTGAGGAAAGGTATCAAAAGCCTTGTGTGTTGTTACATCTCTCGAATCCACCTTCTTCAAAACATTTCTGGGCTTGGGAAGTCAGTACTATGGGCGCAAATGGTGGACCGTATACAGTATTTAAAAAGTTAACTTTAATCGTGAATTTCGGTACAAGGTGTTGCAACTTAAGACACTCATTCTGATCTCAGGAAAAAACTTCTGACAGTTCACTGTGCCGACCGGTGTGGCGGAGCGGTTCTAGGCGCTTCAGTCTGGAACCGCGCGACCACTACAGTCGCAGGTTCGAATACTGCCTCGGCCGTGGATGTGTGTGATGACCTTAGGTTAGTTAGGTTTAAGTAGTTCTAAGTTCTAGGGGACTGATGACCTTAGATGTTAAGTCCCACAGTGCTCAAAGGCATTAGTACCATTTTTAACATCTCAATGTCAGGGATTTTTTTAATGTGAAAGGCATCCATTTACTTTACACAAGTTTTCGAACAAAGATATAAAGCTTGTGTCTATTCTGTTGTTCAGAAATACCCCAGACACAGCACTTTACACCTAAACTTCACCTTGCATCGCTACGTATGATACTGTGACTGGAGATAAGGGAGGCTAGTTAGCTCAAACCTGTCTGCGGGTGATCTGTTCTCAACTACAAGGAAATCGTCACCCAAACACTCATTTAGTAAAGTTATGAAACTGTTCACCGCTTACTCTGCTTTACCAAAGTTCAAATCTCATATAATTTCCTAGACCTTCCTCTGTTGTTTTTCATCAACTTTTTTGCACCTTTAATTCTTTTCGTTTAACTTTCCGCCACAACTGAGAATGAACAATATTTGAGCATTTTGGTACCGAAAAATTAACAATATATCTAGCAGAAACATTTCGGTGGGTAGGGGGGTGGGGGAAGGGGAGTGGGGTGCAAGGGCCCCATGGACCGCCACCACCTCCGCCCTGCGTGTGGGCCTGGTGACCCTATTCATATCGTGTTCAAAAGTAAAATCCAGGAAGACACCAGAGTGAAGTTCTATAAAACTATTGTCCTTCCATTTCTTTTTGCTCCAGCAAAACCTGGGTGCAAAAATGAAAGGACACTGAGTCGCTCACAGTACCAGTGAAAAGAATTAGGTGCTACTGTGCAACAGACAGTATAGTAAATGGAACACTGTTACAGGAACTAGTGGTGGACGCAGTCTGGGAGAAAACTGTACTGCAACAAGATGTGTGAACACATGCAACTCATGAACAACAAAAGATTCCCCAAAACAGCTTCTGACAATAAACCATACGACAGGAGGCGCATTCTAAGGTGCAAGGAAGGATTCTACCAAGAGAGCACATGCTTAAAAGCCTAATCCATTAAGAGAAGGAAAAGACATCAGTAATGTATTTCAAGGACAATAATGCTCCTAGCATGCGTTTCTGAGAAACTACATGGATGGAAATATGAGAGGAGAGACATCTGGATATCTAACAAGAGGTGGAAGGAATTTGAAGACAGAACATACTGAAAAGCCTGTTTGATGAAGTGAAGAAGAAGAAGAAGGAGTCTTTAATGTACTTCAAGTCATTATGGTTCAAATGGCTCTGAGCTCTATGGGACGCAACGTCTGAGGTCGTCAGTCCCCTAGAACTTAGAACTACTTAAACCTAACTAACCTAAGGACACCACACACACACCCGAGGCAGGATTCGAACCTGCGAGCGTAGCAGCAGCGCGGTTCCGAAATGAAGCGCCTAGAACCGCTCGGCCACCAGCGGCCGGCCAAGTCATTATGACCCAAAGATGTATCATTAAGGAAATGACAGAAAGAAAGCACTGACATAAGACACGACTGAAGCATGTTATAAAGGTGGAAGTGGCTGAAGAGTCTAATCTGTGACGAAAAGGAAGTCATTACAGTATTTCAAGAAAACTAAGTGTTCGGAAGATGTATCCCTGAGATAAGCGAGGAGAATTGTTGGAAGATTTAAGAAGAGATGAAAAGATTTTGTGCATGTGAAATAGGCTTAAAAGCCAAATCATTGAAATGCAAAATCCATTAATGTATGTCAGCAACAATAGAGGACCAAAAACGCATCCTTGAGGAACTCACAGTAACAGCAAGAGATAGCAGAAGGGAAACGTGCCTTGTGATGTCCTTCAGCAGGTCCCGGAAGTGACGTCACGCGTCCGCCGGTGTGAGATGCAGGCAGGATTCCGCTCTCAGCGAGCGTTCTGTCTGTCCCGCCCCCTCCCCACCTCCCCTCCCTCCACCATCCCCCCCGCCCTTCTCCACGGCTACAACCATTTCCAGCCACCGACAGCACCGGCTGCGTTGTCCGCAGACAACGCAGTTCTGTGGCGATACGGCGTTAACGATCCACCCGCCGTAAACTGTTTACACCGACCACATCTGCCGCCTCCAATACTCTGTGTATATGTGCGTGTGTGTGTGTGTGTGTGTGTGTGTGTGTGTGTGTGTGTGTATGAGAGCGCGCGAACACGGTGGGCCATGGACTTTCTGTAGGTGACGTGGTTTCTTGTGTGTGTGTGTGTGTGTGTGTGTGTGTGTGTGTGAGAGAGAGAGAGAGAGAGAGAGAGAGAGAGAGGAAAAAGATACAGAATAATGCATCGTCAATATTATACTTAAATCAGCGTGTTCTCTTGTGCCTAACTTCAAATATTCGTAAGTACAAAGGCACATTAATGAACACACTACAACAATTAGTGAGTGACATTTGTCTCACGTGCTACACAGGCCGCATTGTGTACCTTACCTGTTAGTTTTAGTTCGCCTTTAATTGTCACTGTGCATAATAAGTCGAGACTTCTCCTCGGATAAGTAACAGACATTGAAGTTAAAATCTCCTGTGTTATTAGGCCGCATCATGTTTCTTCTAAAATGTTCGAAGTTTCGACCCCTCTGCTGCGATCTTCCTCAGGAGCTTTTGGTGTCCACTATTGCTAGAAGAGTGTTCTGGCAGTAGTGGACACCAAAAGATCCTGAGGAAGATCCCAGCAGAGGGGTCGAAACTTCGAACATTTTAGAAGAAACACAACACGGCGAAATAACCCAGAAGATTTTAACTTCAGTGACAACGGCCACGAAAGCCTGCAGATTTACATAAGTAACAGACATGTTGCACCTCATTGCGTTGTTTGGAAGGTAGGAGGTGAGGTACTGGCGCAGGTAAAGCTGTGAAGACGGGTCACGTGTAGTGTTTGGTAGAGCACTTTCCCACAAAATGCAAAGATCCCAGGTTCGAGTTCTGGTGTGGTAAACAGTTTTAATATGCCAGGATATTTCATTGAACTTTCTAGTTTTAAGAAATGAGAAGGAGCGATCTGTCCTACTTATGTTTCTTTATTTTCAGCAACGTATTTCGACAGTCTTTGCCATCACCTTCACGTCTGTAACATAGTGCACATGGATAGAATATATCTCATATCATGCATTATGACGTAATACGTGGGAAAAACTGTACAATATATCCCGTCTTAGATGGATCAGCAATTAATGGAACACGTCAAACTAAAGTATACGGATGGGCTATGGTGCATTTTATTGTATCTTGTAATTTTTATGATGTAACAATCAATTGTGAGAGCTACACATACGGACACGACCGTGTAACCAAGGTGATTTCTTACTGTAAATCTTTCATAAATGACAAACCTTTGTATAAGATGCTACATTTTAATCACTAACATGACAACTTGGCTTGAGGTTCCAACTCACAACGAACACGTTTGTCAATGTAATGTCCTTTTCCGTTCGATGTAATGTCAAACAAAAAACTTTTTTCTCAAATATTACGTCATAATTCATGCTATATGATATATTACATCCATGTGCACTATGTTACAGACCTGAAGAAGACAGCAAAGTCCGCCGAAAAATCGGTTGTTGAAAATAAAGTAACATTTGTGTGATCTTGGCTTTCGAAAGATTTTCTTCCTTTTTTTAGCAGGAAGTTTCAATCAGAATTACTATCTCCTACCTGTACGCAACTGCAGCCACCTTCATAAAGGCTCTTATCTTTCTGAATTAGCATTTTGGGCACATTTCTCCCTCTTAAGTGCTCACATACCATCTGTCTTGGGGCACTATCAAAGGCTTTTCCGAGGACTGAAAACACAGGTGTTTATTCTCTGTCATTCTCCCAGCAGAGCAAAATTTTTACTGAACTTATTCATGCACTTTAATGCCTACTCATAAACAAGTACATTTTCACATGCACTGACTTTAAATTTTCTATCTGGAGCACCTTTTCCCAGAATTAAATTAAATTACTCCCCATCCCACGGCTAGACTAATATTTTCACAAGCTTTCCCCTGCTTATAGGAGAAATTCAGGAACTGGGAATACCCTCACAAAAATTCCCAATTGGGACTCCCTCTGCTCAGTAGCAGCTTAGCTGGTATTTGGTTGAAGAGCCCCTGACTGTCCAAAGGTTTATTACTCGAATAGCACGTTGTATTTCGAGGATGCGTTACCCAGTAATACACTACTGGCCATTAAAATTGCTGCACCACGAAGATGACGTGTTACAGACGCGAAATTTAACCGACAGGAAGATGATGCTGTGTTATGCAAATGATTAGCTTTTCAGAGCATTCACACAAGGTTGGCGCCGGTGGCGACACCTACAACGTGCTGACATGAGGAAAGTTTCCAACCGATTTGTCATACACAAACAGCAGTTGACTGGCGTTGCCTGGTGAAACGTCGTCGTAATGCCTCGTGTAAGGATGAGAAATACGTACCATCAAGTTTCCGACTTTGATAAAGGCATATCACCCGACGTGATGGTATGGAGTGCCATTGGTTACACGTCTTGGGCACCTCTTGTTCGCATTGACGGCACTTTGAACAGTCGACGTTACATTTCAGATGTGTTACGACTCGTGGCTCTACCCTTCATTCGATCCCTGGGAAACCCTACATTTCAGCAGGATAATGCACGACCACATGTTGCAGGTCCTATACGGGCCTTTCTGGATACAGCGCATTCTCCAGATCTCTCACCAACTGAAGACGTCTGGTCAATGGTGGCCGAGAAACTGGCTCGTCACAATACGCCAAGTCACTACTCTTGAGGAACTGTGGTATCGTGTTGAAGCTGCATGGGCAGCTGTACCTGTACACGCCATCCAAGCTCTGTTTGACTCAATGCCCAGGCGTATCACGGCCGTTATTACGGCCAGAGGTGGTCGTTCTGGGTACTGATTTTTCAGGATCTATGCACCCAAATTTGCGTGAAAATGTAATCGCATGTCAGTTCTAGTATAATATATTTGTCCAATGAATACCCGTTTATCATCTGCATTTCTTCTTGGTGTAGAAATTTTAATGGCCAGTAGTGTACTTCCCACACTGTGAATTATTTCTGAGATATCGATTCTAATGGCATGACACACAACTTTCTACGCGACAGGGAAATCGCAAGGAAAGATATAATAATTCTTTCTTGATTGAGAAATGGGAAACTAATTTTTAAAAGGCCACATTGGAAGTTAATGACAAATAGATTGTTAAACCTGATATATTTATTTAGAATCGAATGCCCAGCAAAGAAGTGTTAACTCGCAGTTATGTCTTTCGGGATAGCTTTTCCCGATAGCTGACTGTACGTATTTAAATAGTGAACCAAACAATGGAAACTCTAGGTTGGAATATGAACAATATTAAGATGAGGATAGATTGCTACTACAGTAAAAATGACCCGTTGAGCTGCACACAGGCAAAACTAAAAAGACTGTTACACATCAATAGCTTTCGGCCAAATCCTTCTTCAGAAAAGTAAACACACACACACACACACACACACACACACAAGCACACTTCACACACACACACGAACACTACCACCAGCTGCTCTGATACCGGTGTGTGTATGTGTTCATTGCTGAAGAAGGCTTTGGCCCAAACCAATTAATGTACAACAGTGTTTTCCAGTGGCGGATACATATGGAGGGCGCGCTCACCCTCCCCCGACTCCCCTTGCGGGGTCGCCCACATTGTCATCCACGCCGCCCCCGCTAGTCAGCCCGCACGCTGTTCGTTCTTTTCTTTCGTCAGTCGAATCGACTGAATAGAGTTATCGAGTAGTTGTACTTTTCTATGTAGGAGGCATGTCTGCGTCATCGTGTTTTATACATTTCTGTCTGACACACAGATAGCTTACACATACCTACGAGAGAGGTAGCGGCCATTTTAGTGATCTCGATACTTTATTCTGTGTAGCATTTGTTCGAGAAAAGTCCCGAATATTCTACTGTTCTCTTATACAGAGAACCTTCGATGCATAGCGCCAGAAATACATAGTAATCGCCGAATAGGAAGCTAGTTTACATTCAGAAGCAGAAATATAAAGACTGAAGAATAAATAAGTAAAAAGTACTAGTTGTAGCAAGTGCAAGTGTGAAGATTAGTCAAGAGTGAGAGCGATCTCAGTTATTCATAGTAATTTGTCAGTAAAAATATTGTTACGAGACTCGTGATAACATTTTTATTAATTTTTTCGAATGAAAAACAGCCCACAGTTTCACTAATTATGTTTGGTTTCAACTATAATAATATAGCCTTCTTCAGAAGTTATAAACTTCTAAAAATGAAAAATGTCTTATCCCAGCGACTGCGTCACGATCAATAAAAAATTTCAACAGACATAAGCCTGTTTCGATCATAAGTAAAAGTACGTATATATGAGGCAGTCGCTGGGCTAAGAAGTTTTTCATTTTTAAAAGCTTATGACTTCTGAAGAAGGCTACATTATTATAGTTGAAACCATGCTCAAGATTTAGTACAAACATAATTAGTGCAACTGTGGGATGTTTTTCATTCGAAAAAATTTCGTTGCGGTTGCTGGTGTTGCTGTCATGATGAAAGCAATTTTTCTAATAACGTAACAACTATTGATGCGTATATTACCGGTAATAGTGACTTTCGAGAAGATTCCTAATAACGCGTTGTTACTAAATAGGCTCTCTATCAAATGCACTAGAAAGGAACGGAATCGACAGTAAGAGTTCCACACAGATAAATTGTCGGATGACGCCATCATTGGAAACTAGCCCTTATATTATACGTCGTAAAGTACATATTGGCTTGTCGCTTTCACAGTAGGTATTTGTTCACACTCCATGAAAGTCTGGAAGTGAACATTCTGGCAGCGAATCTTCCCGAAACTACCGATCCACATATTTAAGGGAAGCAGGGTCGCTGCCAGGTAAGTGTGAAAGCTACAATCGTCGCGATAACTTGGAAGTGATAAACAGTGAACAACTGCGATTACTTGCTGTTACCGCGGACTTCAGTCAGTGTTGTGCTTAGTGATATTAGAAACACGCGGAGTGTGACCGTGTGTGATTTAGTGCTAAGTATACTAGTGTTGCCTTTTTCAGTGCGAATAGAGTGTTTATTCGAGAATTAAACTTTCTATGTGACTTGATTTTTTTATTGCGCTAAAAGTAAAGGTATCTCAAGATATTTGTAGTGCCCCCTCCTTGAGGTTTTTCTGTATTCGCCACTGGTCTTTTCGTTGTGCCTGTCTGCAACTCAACGGGTCATCTTTACAGTGAGCAGTAATGCATCCTTTGCGCAATACTGTTAACTCATCAATCATAAATAGCTCAATTTTTTACATCACATATTTCGACAAAAAGTCCTGGTATTAGTTTCGAACCTACTTGCTACTGAAACTTCCTGGCAGATTAAAACTGTGTGCCGGACCGAGACTCCAACTCGGGACCTTCGTCTTTCGCGGGCAAGTGCTCTGCCAACTGAGCTACTCAAGCACGACTCACGTCACCTCGTCACAGCAGTTTGGAAGGTAGGAGACGAGATACTGGCAGGAGTAAAGCTGTGAGGACGGGCGTGAGTCGTGCTTGGGTAGCTCAGATGGTAGAGCACTTGCCCGCGAAAGACGAAGGTCCCGAGTTCGAGTCTCGGCCTGGCACACAGTTTTAATCTGTCAGGAAGTTCATTTGGTTTCCAGTTTAAAGTAAAGAAAAAAAGAAGTCCTCTGTTGTAATATTTATGCTCGCACGATCGTCCCAACCCATTTACTGTGCCTTCAATGTATGTCATACTATGTCCATAGTTGAAATATTTATTTATGTACATCTGGCCCTTATCATTTACTTCTGTTCTAATGTACATCATAATAATTACGTACTATGGCTGCAGTAACACTTTATAACTGACTCCTTTATTTGTGTATCGTAATTTTAATCAGTTCTCTGTCAGTACATATAGTAAGTAACGTAGCATTAGAAGTTTGTAAATTTCTACCGTCACATACATGTACATAATGAAATATGTGAGGGTGGAAGTCTTTGGCATTATTATGGTTGTAATATCGCCATCTTTTTATTCATACCTCCATGTGGTGAAACTTCTTAGTCTATGAGTGGTGCTCTACATTATATATATATATATATATATATATATATATATATATATATATATATATATGTACACAAAAAAGTGCATTATACAGTTGTCGCTGGTGCAAGATGATGAGCAACCTGCACTGGAACATAATGGCAAGGATTCTTCATCGTAAGTAACCGAAACATCTTACTTTTAACAATAATAATAATTTGTTTACATCACTTAAAATGGTTGTGAGGCACAATAACAGTTAAAATGACGTTGTCTAAAGTCTTGTTTTGGTTGCAGGGCACCACCACGCCAAGGTAATTTCGTCAGGTGGGAAAATAAAAGGCGAAATCTAATGTAAAACGTGAACTAACAGTCTGAAGATGAACCTGTCGGTTCGAAACCAGTAACGGCGCTGTTTAAATAAATAAATAGCATTGTAAGAAGTGGCTGGTTGCTGTAATCTTTTGTGTAAGAGTCAACCTATATTTTGTACTTAGCCACTGGTTCGAAATGTCAGCATTGAGCGATACAAAATTTGCTAATTGGACGGTAGTAAGGATCGAAGCCGAGCCAAACGATGAGCAGTCTCGTTCGGTGACACTAACTGTATCTGGCGGGCACTGCGGCCTGATTTGGCTAATTTGAATGCTAACGAACTCGGAAGCGGTGTAACGCATAAAATTTTGTTTCTTAACAATTTTTTCTCAGCTCAACGTAACCTGCAACACGCTTACAAGCTCTTCAGGCTGTTCCTGACAACCATGAAATTAGAATAGTCTGCAATAAGAAATAGGAGTCGCTATGAGTTTGTGTTCGCTGCACGTTAGATCACACATTTCAGCGTATAAAACCGAGGTAACATACTGCATTTATCTACAAATGTGTGGTGAGATCTACATCTATAGTAATATCAAGAAAATCGATTGTACGTAATGCACTTACATTCGACAGTGTGGGCAAACGACACAGTGGAAGGGAAATACAAGTTCATAACTTCCCTCGTATCTCAAAAAACGGTTCGAGATATCGAAACGAATTTACGGTAAAAGATAGCATGCAAAGCGGAAATTATTTTGCCTCATAGCTAACCTGCAAAACTTTCTTATCTACTGCAATATATGAGTGAAATAAGGGCCCTCGATAGCTTGTCAAATGAGAATTGGTATGAGACTGAAGGTATCACACTTTTATTTTTATACCAACCGTGAGTTGTTCTAAGTATATTTAACTTACTTGTCCTGAATTGTTTAATAGAAGATTTTTTAAAATTTTTGAGTAGTACCGTGTTAGTGATATGAAATAGTGTAAATTCCGCTTTTGTTTTGGGAAAAGGAGCTAATTTTAGGATTACAATAAGACAAAGAGAAAAGCTATAGAAGACAGGCAAAAAATAAATAGCTATCGCGGTTACATTTTAACCTTAATTCTGCACCTATTGAGTTTTTAGTAATAAACTGTTGAATTATTGGTTATACTGACATAACCAGTCAACAGAATCGTTTGCAGAGTCGCTAGATGAACATTACAAGTTCTGCGTCACTAGTTCCGAGCATCGGGTAATTGCCCCTGAAGGGTAAAATGTAGTTTTATAAGGGGTAAGAACAAATATTTCCAAAGAGTTTTGATTACGAAACTACATTGTTTTAAAAGATTATTACTACTATCATTATTTCGTAAGGCAAGGCCGCTGGGGTAATCAGAAGTAATGGTTTAAGAAAGTCTGGTAGTCACCGTCCTGTGAGGTGTGTTCAGGAACTAAAAAGTGTATTTGAAAAAAAGTTACACTATATTGTTGATACACTTGTTGATTACTTTCCACATAACCGCCATCCCGGTCAGTGCATGTGGTGAGTTGTGGCACAAATGTCTTCATGCCAGCTGCTTGCCCCACTTCAGAAGCTCTTTCTGCTCCTGCTCGTCGGTTGAAAATTTAATTCCTCTCCTCTTTTTCTTCATGGAACTGAAAAATCTGAGGGTTGGTTCGAAACACCCCAGCCAAATGACTGCAAGAGCGCCACGGTGGCTAAGGCTGTGTGAGGACCGGCGTTGTCGTGCAACGAGCACACCCCTGTCGTTAACATTATCCTACTTTTGTCCTTGGGTAACAGAAGAAATATTGAATTTAATTGATGAAAGGAGAAAATATAAAAATGCAGTAAATGAAGCAGGTAAAAAGGAATACAAACGTCTCAAAAATCATATCGACAGGAATTGCAAAATGGCTAAGCAGGGATGGCTAGAGGACAAATGTAAGGATGTAGAGGCTTGTCTCACTAGGGGTAAGATAGATACTGCCTACAGGAAAATTAAAGAGACCTTTGGAGAGAAGAGAACCACTTATATGAATATCAAGAGCTCAGATGGCAACTCAGTTCTAAGCAAAGAAGGGAAGGCAGAAAGGTGGAAGGAGTATATAGAGGGTTTATACAAGGGCGATGCACTTGAGGACAATATTATGGAAATGGAAGAGGATGTAGATGAAGACGAAATGGGAGATAAGATACTGCGTGAAGAGTTTGACAGAGCACTGAAAGACCTGAGTCGAAACAAGGCCCCGGGAGTAGACAACATTCCATTAGAACTACTGATGGCCTCGGGAGAGCCAGTCATGACAAAACTCTACCGTCTGGTGAGCAAGATGTATGAGACAGGCGAAATACCCTCAGACTTCAAGAAGAATATAATAATTCCAATCCCAAAGAAAGCAGGTGTTGACAGATGTGAAAATTACCGAACTATCAGTTTAATAAGTCACAGCTGCAAAATACTAAAGCGAATTCTTTACAGACGAATGGAAAAACTGGTAGAAGCCGACCTCGGGGAAGATCAGTTTGGATTCCGTAGAAATGTTGGAACACGTGAGGCAATACTGACCTTACGATTTATCTTAGAAGAAAGATTAAGAAAAGGCAAACGTACATTTCTAGCATTTGTAGACTTAGAGAAAGCTTTTGACAACGTTAACTGGAATACTCTCTTTCAAATTCTGAAGGTGGCAGGGGTAAAATACAGGGAACGAAAGGCTATTTACAATTTGTACAGAAACCAGATGGCAGTTATAAGAGTCGAGGGGCATGAAAGGGAAGCAGTGGTTGGGAAAGGAGTGACACAGGGTTGTAGCATTTCCCCGATGTTATTCAATCTGTATATTGTGCAAGCAGTAAAAGAAACAAAAGAAAAGTTCGGAGTAGGCATTAAAATCCATGGAGAAGAAATAATAACTTTGAGGTTCGCCGATGACATTGTAATTCTGTCAGAGACAGCAAAGGACTTGGAAGAGCTGTTGAACGGAATGAACAGTGTTTTGAAAGGAAGATATAAGATGAACATCAACAAAAGCAAAACGAGGATAATGGAATGTAGTCAAATTAAGTAGGGTGATGCTGAGGGAATTAGATCAGGAAATGAGACACTTAAAGTAGTAAAGGAGTTTTGCTATTTAGGGAGTAAAATAACCTATGATGGTCGAAGTAGAGAGGATATAAAATGTAGACTGGCAATGGCAAGGAAAGCGTTTCTCAAGAAGAGAAATTTGTTAACATCGAGTATAGATTTAAGTGTCAGGAAGTCGTTTCTGAAAGTATTTGTATGGAGTGTAGCCGTGTATGGAAGTGAAACATGGACGATAACTAGTTTGGACAAGAAGAGAATAGAAGCTTTCGAAATGTGGTGCTACAGAAGAATGCTGAAGATAAGGTGGGTAGGTCACGTAACTAATGAGGAGGTATTGAATAGGATTGGAGAGAAGAGAAGTTTGTGGCACGACTAGAAGAAGGGATCGGTTGGTAGGACATGTTTTGAGGCATCGAGGGATCACAAATTTAGCATTGGAGGGCAGCGTGGAGAGTAAAAATCGTAGAGGGAGACCAAGAGATGAATACACTAAGAAGATTCAGAAGGATGTAGGTTGCAGTAGGTATTGGGAGATGAAGAAGTTTGCACAGGATAGAGTAGCATGGAGAGCTGCATCAAACCAGTGTCAGGACTGATGACAACAACAACAACAACAAACTTTTGTCCTGAATGCTCCTTTTGGGTCTCCCTATGCCATGATCATCTCTCCCCGAGACAGAAGCACTGAGGCCGTGATTTTTTTTTTTTTTTTGGTCCGAAATTTTGATTTTGAATTTTTTGGCAGACGAGGAATTGGGGTGACGCCACTGTGGCGACTGTCATTTTGTCTCAAGTGTGTAATGAGCAACCCACGTCTCATCTCCAGACCTAACAGAGTTAATCCTTACCTTCCAATTCATTTCGCTCGAGAAACTCGCGGGCGCCATTGACCCGACTTCTCTTGTGCTGTTTCGTCAGCTGTTTTGAGACCCATCTTGCGCGCAGTTTCTGGTATCCTAGAGTTTCTGTGAGTGTCACGTAGAAAAGCGTTCTGGATACTTGTGGATACGTCAGAGAAATTCCATCCACTGTCAATCGGGGATCTTGACGAACAGTTTCCTAGATTTTTTTTTTTTTTTTGCACCAGCATATCAGTAAAACTGAAAGATCTTCCACTCCTCTGTTCGTCATGATCATTTTCTTTGCCTCCACTGAACTCCCTACACCACTTAATCACCCTCTTTCTGTTCATAGCACCTTCCCCATAATCCGTTCTAATTCACGGAACAGTTTCAGTATGTGCTATTCCTTCAGCGAGTAGGAAGTGAATCACAGCACGTGTCTCACACTTAGTGGGATTTCTTACTGACATCATTCACAAAGTTCTACGCTACAGCCCACATCTCGTGGTCGTGCGGTAGCGTTCTCGCTTCCCACGCCCGGGTTCCCGGGTTCGATTCCCGGCGGGGTCAGGGATTTTCTCTACCTCGTGATGGCTGGATGTTGTGTGCTGTCCTTAGGTTAGTTAGGTTTAAGTAGTTCTAAGTTCTAGGGGACTTATGACCACAGCAGTTGAGTCCCATAGTGCTCAGAGCCATTTGAACAATTTTTCTACACTACAACATGAGTTTACAAACCACCGTGTTCCTGAAACTCTCACTCTCGTCAGGGGATCCCCCTTTATGACTCAGTGTTGCCAACTCTCAAGAAACAGAACACGACAGCTCGTTATGGTCACAGCACAACTACTCCTTGAACATGTTCATATGTGATAGGCGCTTCTGTGAAGGCTTGAGCTGTAGAACCACACCACCCCTACTGTGGTCACCCGTCCTCAATTGAGCCCCTTCCCGACTGTCGTCCCCTCCCCCACCATGCCTTCTGCAGAGCTAGGCCCCGTATAATATAGCACCCACTGTAATGGCATCCCGTGAGACCAGATGTTGGCTTGGTCATGCAGGATCATACAGCTGTGCCAAGGATTGTCAACACGGCAAGCACTGTCGTGGCTTCCTTCGTCGCTGCAGCAGGGGGAGACGCATCAATAATGCTGCACCCAACGTCAACACAGTGGCGCCACGTTATTTTCAAGTGAGTCCCAATACTTCAAATAGCGTTACAATGGTCGAATCCATGTGCACACTCAGGAGATGGAACGATTTGTCATCGTCATAATGGCTCAGCACCAGTGAGATGGCATAGTCATTGCATGCACATACACAGTCCAGTCACATGAATGTGATCACCTGTCAAAAGCCTGAATAACAATCTTCCGTTCAGGAAGAGAGGTAGTGAGGGTCTGGAAGGTACCGACAAGGGTTTGGAGCCAGGCCAACTCCACTACCGCGCCCAGTTGCGCTAAGTTTCTCGGTTGACGATTCATGGTGTGAAGAGCCCAGCTGAGGTGATCCGACAGACTCTCGCTTGGTTTTAAATCTGGAGTTTGGTAGTCAAGGAAGTACAGTAAACTCATCCTGGTGCTGATTGAACCACACACATACAATTCCAGGATATGCGACATATTCCATTGTCCTGCTGGTAGATCCCATTGTGCTGAGGGAAGATGATGTGCTTGTAGGGGTGGTCACGGACCCCAAGGATAGATGCATATTTGGGCTGGTTTAAAGTGCCTTCCAGAACGATGAGATTACCCAGGGTTTGCCACGAAAACATGCCCCAAATCATAACACTCCCTCTTCCGACCTGGACCCTTCTGATGATTGTAGCAGGGTGTTTGCTTTCAAACGTTTCACGTTGTCTATGTCGATGTCCATTGCTCTGATGGATCAAAAAACGTGATCCATCTGAAAACGTCACCTATCGCCTCTCAGCTGATATACAGTTGCGATATTGGTGTGGAAATTTCAGCCTTTGTCACCAATGAACAGTAGTCAGCATGACTGCATGAACCAGGTGCCCGCTGCAAAGGCCCATACGTAGCAACATTCGCTGAAGGGTTGTTGAGGAGAGGCTGGTCATACATAACCTGTTGGTTCATCCAGGTGGTCAACTGTTCAACTGTAGCACTGTAGCACATCTCCACTTCCACCGTTCACCCTTGTCATCCATGGCATGAGGTGGTCCACATTTGCCCCAGCGCTGGTTTTGGATAGCATCATTTTGCCATGCCTGGTGTACTTTAACCGCGATGGCACGGAACAGTTCACAAATTCTTCTGTTTCAGAAATGTTTCCACCCTTCGCCTGAAAGCCAATGAAGATTCCCCTTTAGACGTGACTTAAATCACTCCATTCCCACATAGTGATAGAATTGTTTTCCACATCCCTCTGACATGGTTTATATACCCTCCAATGCTTGAGTTGCCGCTCCATACTGACTATGACTGGTTACTGCATGCTGTGTTGAACACTGGCCATGGTCACATCAAACTGACTGGACTGTGTACTATGCATTTAACTGTAGCCCTCATATACTCCAATCAGAGTGCAGTATATTGTTACAGTATGACCACCTCTCCTATTCATGTCTTGTTTAGCTTTCATTTGACGAGTTACCCCGCTACATATTACAAAAGTTGGTTTGAGTTAGTAATTTAGTATGCTACCATTTAATTATTTCTGTTTTTACTTCCTGTTTGATCAGATCTTCTCACAAGGACCCTGTTACAAGTCTAGTCCAGTTCACTGTCATTTGCGTGACATGAGATTGCTAAAATACAATGAAATGGTTACCTACACAGTATATTTCTGTTTCCCTGTGACTCAAATATCGCACACCAAACACATGGTGTACACACAACCACTGTTCCTCAGACCTTACAGACTATTCTGGTGCACACTATTTGGCTTCATACCAGTTTACCCAGTAATCCAGATAGTGACGCATCAGACACCGTCCACTCCCAACCATAACGTCTGCATGAGTTTGTTATGAGAATTATCACCACAGGAACCTTTCTTCTAGTTTTGACCGATACTATCTCCTGTGGTACTATGTGAAACTTATTTTTAAACAGCCTGTGCATCATAGCAGCTTCGAAGGTTCATACCATTACAGTTCCAGTAGCTTAAACCACCCCTAACCTCCTTCAAAACAGTATTTTCTCACGTATATTTTAGGATCCTTGAAATATCTGACCACCTCTCTCAAATCTCAACTGGGGGTTACTAATGAGAAAAGCTTCAGACACTCCAAGACAGTCTGTTCAGGGTGGCTGTTTCTTCCAGTTCCAGCAACAACCTCAAGCCCAAGACACTCCACGCTGTGCCTCTTGCAGCTGGCATTGGCGGAGCTGCGTGCAGCCGTCGTGTTGCTGAGCAGTGCTGTACTGTGGTCTCTACTCACGGATTTCGTCGATGTCGGGCGCCATGTGCAGCGTCACCCCCACCAGCAGGGCGGCAGCGACGCAGATGGCCGTGGCGAAGACACGCACTGCCAGGCGCGCGCGACGGCGTCGCCGCTCCGCGGCCACCCTGCGAAACAGGCGAGTGACGTCACTGGTCCGACAACCGCTACAGCACACAAATCGCTCTAAAGGAACTACTAACTACAACGCTTGCTGGAAAGATGACCATTCCTACATAAGACTAAACCAGAGTGGGTTATACGCAAATGAGCGAAAACATTATGACCACCGTCCAACGCGATTCTGGATGCCGCCTGATGGCGATGTGGGCACGCGACGCGGTAACCTATGTGTGTTATCGGAGCAGACAAGGGCAGGGGATCACCCTAGCGAAGATATGGGCCACAAACAGCGAAATACAATGAGACAAGCGACTTTGATAAAGCAGAGATTATTATTACCAAGAGCCTGTGAACGAGTATCTCGAAAACGGCGAAGCTGGTTGAATGTTCACGTGCTACTGTCGTGAGCATCTACAGAAAGAGGTAGGGCAGTGAAACCACCATTAAGCGCTAAATGGTTAGACGTCCACTACAACAGGATGTGGAGTTCAGAAACTTGTCTGGTCTGTAAAGTGGGACAGATGGTGATCTCTGGTATCTGTGCCATAACAGCAGAATGCTGGTGTATGCGCAAGTGTTTTGGAGCACCCTGTTCATCGTCTATTCTTGAACATGGAGCTCCACATTAGACCACACCTCTGTGTGTTTACACGTTGTCCCAATGATATAGAAAATTACGATTCCACTGGGCACGGGCCATCGAGACTTTACCGTGGATGAAAGTAAACGTGTCGCCTCTTAGGGTGAATCATGTTTTAGCTACACTAGGTCGATGATCCTCTCCACAAACGCGGTCACCGAGGTAAACGGCGGCCTGAAACGTGCTTTGCACCATGGACACAGGCTGGTGGGAGCAGTATTACGCCATGGAAGATATTCTGCTGAGCTTGCATGGGATATATGGTAGTAGTCAAAGACACGCTGACAGTTGCTAACTACCTGCATCCCTTCATGCTCGATGTCTTACCTGATGGCGAAGTCATCCCTCAGCAGTATAGTAGTCTGTGCCTCAGAGCCAGACAGTGGTTTGTGTATTGTGTATTGAACCAGGGACAAAGAAACGGTAGAGAGGCTTCGTTCCACTGTAGCCCTCAGTGGTTCACAACCCCAAAACAGGCCACAGCAGTCCATCCACCCCACGGTGACCCCACACAGAACCCATGGTTATTGTGCTGTTCGGCTCCCAGTGGACGCCCCTGGGAACGTCTCATAACAGACGAGTGTAACCCCAAATGTTTGTGTGGTAGAGTAATTATGGTGTAAGCATACATGGAGACAGTGTTTGTGCAGCAAGTGCTGACGTAGTGTAACTGAGGCAGAATAAGGGGAAACCAGCCTGCATTCGCCGAGGCAGATGGAAAACCGCCTAAAAACCATCCACAGGATGGCCGGCACACCGGACCTCGACACTAATCCGCCAGGCGAATTCGTGCCGGACACCAGCACGACTTCCCACTTGGGAAGCGGCGCGTTAGACCGTGCGGTTAGCTGGGCGGGCCGAGCTACAGTGGTTTGAGGAGCATTATAGTGAACTCACGTTGATGTGACGAGCTATTAAGGAAGTGGTCATAATGTTTTGGCTCATCAGTGCATTTGACACTTCGCTCAGCATCACAGTTGACTCAACTGGATGTGAGGCGCATTGGTACTTTTTCTACCTGTGAACGCAATGGGCCAACGGGACTGCCATGAATCAAGCTTCATAACAGCAATGGCAGCGTTGGGTAGCCCCATTGATAGATGCTTACATCAAATACTGTAAGTATTTCCTAAGAGAAGTAAAAGAAAGGTTCAGGAGTGGAATTAAAATACAAGGTGAAAGGATATCAATGATACGATTCGCTGATGACATTGCTATCCTGAGTGAAAGTGAAGAAGAATTAAATGATCTGCTGAACGGAATGAACAGTCTAATGAGTACACAGTATGGTTTGAGAGTAAATCGGAGAAAGACGAAGGTAATGAGAAGTAGTAGAAATGAAAACAGCGAGAAACTTAACATCAGGATTGATGGTCACGAAGTCAATGAAGTTAAGGAATTCTGCTAACTAGGCAGTAAAATAACCAATGACGGACGGAGCAAGGAGGACATCAAAAGCAGACTCGCTATGGCAAAAAAGGCATTTCTGGCCCAGAGAAGTCTACTAATATCAAATACCGGCCTTAATTTGAGGAAGAAATTTCTGAGGATGTATGTCTGGAGTACAGCATTGTATGGTAGTGAAACATGGACTGTGGGAAAACCGGAACAGAAGAGAATCGAAGCATTTGAGATGTGGTGCTATAGACGAACGTCGAAAATTAGGTGGATTGATAAGGTAAGGAATGAGGAGGTTCTACGCAGAATCGGAGAGGAAAGGAATATGTGGAAGACACTGATAAGGAGAAGGGACAGGTTGATGGGACATCTGCTAAGACATGAGGGAATAACTTCCATGGTACTAGAGGGAGCTGTAGAGGGCTAAAACTGTAGAGGAAGACAGAGATTGGAATACGTCAAGCAAATAATTGAGGACGTAGGTTGCAAGTGCTACTCTGAGGTGAAGAGGTTAGCACAGGAAAGGAATTCGTGGCGGGCCGCATCAAACCAGTCAGTAGACTGATGAACAAAAAAAAAGAAAAAAAATAGTGAACTCACGTTGATGTGACAAGATATTAAGGAAGTGGTCATAATGTTTTGGCTCATCAGTGTATTTGACACTTTGCTCAGCATCACAATTGAGTCAACTGGATGTGAGGCGCATTGGTACTTTTCCTACCTGTGAACGCAATGGGCCAACGGGACTACCATGAATCAAGCTTCATAACAGCAATGGCAGCGTTGGGTAGCCCCATTAATAGATGCTTACATCAAATACGGTAAATATTTCCTAAGAGAGGTAAATAGACATGGTGCAGTCAAGATAATGAAGTAAGACAATATTTTACTAGCGAGGTGCATACACCTGTCAGCAGAGATAGCACACTGGTACACAGATTTGGTAGCTATAATGTTAAGCACCCTTGTTGGGAGAACAGATGTTGGACGTTGAGCTCAGAGAGTAGCCTTCTCAATGCGCCTTTGATAACCTCGGTTGCAGCTTGACGGGACTGTACTGGGTGACCAAGAAGTCCGTATAACCCTAAATAAAACGCGATAGGAAACTTGTGCCACCATCATTTCAGCATTCACCCACAAAAAAAATTTACAAAGGACGAGGTGAACATCAAGTAAAACTGTCAAATATGCGAGACCACATTAACATTTCGGCTACCAATTTTTTTGGGAACAAAATTTATTTTATTATAATGCAACAAGTTTTGGCGAGCCATGACTCATCTTCAGGCTTTAACTGTCGCTGATGGGTTGAACTCCAAACGTATACACAATCCCATCACTGGCTAACATCCATGAACTGGTTTCCATAGAATACTATGTTGTATCTGCAACCATAACCAGCACACAATGGTGTATACTATCGAACTTCAATAAAATTCTTCAGGGTATCAGACCGCATCGTCATAATTTAAAATGCGCCAACGTTTCGGCCAGCGTTGCAGCTAGCCTTCATCAGGGCCTTACGTTAACTGCTAAATGAACACACTTGGTTCAAATGGCTCTGAGCACTATGGGACTCAACTGCTGAGGTCATCAGGCCCCTAGAACTTAGAACTAGTTAAACCTAACTAACCTAAGGAGATCACAAACATCCACGCCCGAGGCAGGATTCGAACCTGCGACCGTAGCGGTCTTGCGGTTCCAGACTGCAGCGCCTTTAACCGCACGGCCACTTCGGCCGGCCACACTTGGTTCCTTAAATAGCTGCACGAGAAAAAACCGTGTCGTTACTTGATTGGCTGTAAAAGGAGGAGGAGGGGGGGGGGGTGAAAGGTATGCTTTATTGGTGTTTCCTTTATTATCTGTCATTGGCTGAAATAGCTGTTTTCTATTGGTCTTTATATTAATCCATCCCATTGGAGGAGACGGACGAATAGCGAACAGGTGATGGCTGTGACGTCACACTGTTTCCATGCTGTCCAGAAGCCGGCTGCGGCGTGCCATTGCTTTGTGTGCTCGCTACCACTACTGCGGCTCTCCGCGTGTCTGCATGGGCCGCCACGGCTCTGCCGCCGCTCCGTAGCCCTGCTATTGCAGGCAGCCAAGACCTCGGATCTCTTCAACAACATCTTCAGAAGTTCTCGGTCTACCTGGTGAATTTGCTTTTAAAACACAAATCGGTTTCCTTAAAAGACTTTGGCCAATGTCAGATACTTTCTGCTGTAGGTGGTTCACCACCATACTGACATCAAAAATTACGTTGCACTCTTGTAACTGACTCAGTTTTCTAAATCCAAATAACACACTGAGCTCTCTGTTGCGGAGTACACATTATTGTTGCGTTACTCTGCACTGCACTGCACGCACACCTGGACTGAACTGTGGGAATGGAAGAAAAGAACAACGCTGATGCCGTCTCAAGATCAAGCAGTCCAGCCAACTGCAGGGGAGCCAAACTTGGAGAGATGATGAATGAAACAGCACAAACTAGAATAGTGTATGTAACTTTGTGCAGATTCTAGAAAATATTAAAACTAGGGAGTTCTTTTTCAAACACACTGTACAACAAGAAAGAGGAGCAGCCCCAATATTGCCCCCTGCAGTACATCTGTAATGATTATTCCTCACTTTGAAGTAGCTGTCTCGTTGCATGCACTGTATCATTCAGATAGGACGAAATTCTTTGCGTCTTTGATGCATGCCACAAGATAACTCACATAAAATAACAGCGGACCCAATATCGACCCCTGTGGAACATCTGTACTTCTCCCCATTTGGAAGTAGTTGTCTCATTACATGTCGTGCATCGTCTTAGATAGGGGAAAATCATTACTTCTTAGATATATGATAGCAGATAATTTATATACAGTAAGAACAAGTGGGGATCCAATATCGACCCTGTAGTACATCTGTAACGATTATTCTCCATTTTGAAGTAGCACTTTTCCTGGCTGCATTGCATCGTTTTAATGAGGCTGGGTGAAAACGATTCCTTCTTTGATATATGATGCGAAGTACTTTACATATAATAAGAACAGGAGCGAACCCAATATCGACCCCTGTGGTACACCGGTAAAGATTATTTCCCCATTCTGAAGTGTGTGTCTCACTGCACTCACGCCCTGCACTGCTTAAAGCGTGCAATGGTGAGAAAGCCTGGACGCCGGCATCACCTGACAGCTGTGTAGATGCAGACGCAGATGCAGATGTGCATATAGACACTCACGGGTCGACGCCGCGCCGCCGCAGCTGGCGCATGCGCGCCTCCTTCCAGCGGCGCTTGCGCGACCTGCGCGCCCTCCACAGGCGCGACTCGATACTGCCCGATGACGTCAGCACCAGCTCGACGCGCCGCGCGCCGCCCGGCGGCGATTGCTGAAACAAACGGGTCGTGACGTCAGGCAGTGGAAATCTGATTCGTAGCGTCGCGCTGCAAACAAAAGTAACACAGGTCTATAGACACGCCGCTATCTACAGTGACACTAATAAACACTGCACTTCGAACCTTCACTGCGACCACAGAAGCAAATTTGTGGGGAACCATACTAAATGTTTAATGTAGCGCGTAAAAAGGCAGTAAAAGCAATTAGATGGATAAATTTCTTATCCAGCTTTAGGATAATGAAGTAGAATGAAAACTAAGAGTCTCGAAAATTCTAACGAAGTGTGGAAATTACAAGCCACTTTAACACGCAAATTCTCTTTCATTGGAGACACAGTTACGACCTATAACGCGATCATAATTGTTTTGGACCCAAGTTAGCGACCTCCAGATACTATTTATCATGGATGGCATTTAGAGAACAAGGTGTGTGCAAACATGCAATACTTTTCGAAGGACACTCCTCCCATTCACAGGTTGACCTGACTGTACCTGCTGCCGACAGAAAACCCGTAACGGCTCCTGAGTCCACAGGTGGAACGAGCAGATCATATCAACCTGAGGTAGGACGCTATTGGGAACCATGTGCTTAACTACTGGAATATAAGTACCGTCCATAAGAAAAGTGACAGCTTCGACCGTAACATGTTTGAAATCATTTATTACAGCAAATCGATTTCAGTCATTGTCTGTCCATCTTCAGTGAAAATATTGAAGTGTTGAAGACCCATGCAGTAAAATCACATGTTACAACTTCAAAATGGTTTTAGTACGAAATACCATTGCCGCTAACGAACAAAATCAGTTTAAAATTTGATCGTTAGATGCCACAGTCTCTTGTATTGACACCATGGTTAAGGTGTAACATGTGCTTTTACTACACGAATCTTGAAGACTATAACATTTACGCTGAAGCTGGTCACGCAGTAACAGTAATGGATATTCTGTAATAAATGATCTGAAATATCTCACGACTGAAGATGCCATTTTTCTCGTTTACAGAATCTTATGAAGTTGACGGATGACAAAACACAGAGAGACAAAAGAAAATTAATATAATGGCTGACCTATTCTGAACATAAGCAGAAACGAGAAAAATAAACACCGTATCCCAGTACTTACTCTCTTGTATAGGTATAGGCTGCAGATCTATGTTCACAATAACAATGCTGAGTGAAACACTGATAACCTTTTATTTTAGCTCTCGTAAATTATGAAGTGATAATATGTTGTTGTTATAGTTCTAAAATCAATTGTATGAGACACTGCAAGCTCTTGGAAGTTATGTTTGAAGCATTGTATCAGATCACTTGTAATATCACAGACCAAGAGATGCAATATTGAAGTGACCGATACCTCGTTCGATTTGATCATATGTAATAAAGCAAGTACTTGTGTCATTCGACAACAAGTTTCAATGGTAATTATTAACTTCAGATTGGCCTATCGAAGACTATGCATGTTTATGAATAAGATTCTGGCACTCCACTCCTTTTCTCTTTCGTCAGATGTCAGTATAAACACTCTATGAGTGCGTTAGCATCTATAGCATAAATGACTGGGGTAAGGAGTGGACCATTATTCTATGACAGAGCACAAAGGTGTTAAGGCTGACACACATTGATTTTAATTCAGAATTAATATCAAAGAAATACACGAGTTTACATAGGGTGTAAGATGACAATGTTAGGACAGTAGTCAAGATAACGCATTTCGTCCTGATTAATCGAAATAACTCTAAACACAACAATATGAAATTTTAACCAGAAGGTTATTTAAAAAATTATTCTTACTGCTACATCGTGAAGTTGGCCAGTATTACGACAAATCATCCGATTCCGGTTCTAAGTGTGGTACTATCTAGGATGACAATCAAGTCTATCGAGGATGGTTAGGTTTTGACAAAAAGATTACTCAAGGTTGCTCGAGTTCACAGTGGACACAAGCTGGTGAACCAACAAGTTTACACCTCTGCTAGCGGTATTTACCTTAGCTGCAATGAGCTGTTCGATACATGGCTGATCTTGTCCTCTGAAAGTCCTATAAAGGCTAATCAAAATCTTTGCTGATTTTACCAGCAGATCGCTTCCCGCGCCCGGGTTCCCGGGTTCGATTCCCGGCGGGGTCAGGGATTTTCTCTGCCTCGTGATGACTGGGTGTTGTGTGCTGTCCTTAGCTTAGTTAGGTTTAAGTAGTTCTAAGTTCTAGGGGACTGATGACCATAGCTGTTAAGTCCCATAGTGCTCAGAGCCATTTTTTTTTACCAGCAGAAACCTATTTTTCTCTTTGGGTGAGAAACCTTTGGGTGGAAAACATGAACTCATCCGTAGTCTTGAAATATGGCGATATTCAAGTGCATGGATGGAGCAGCGAGCATATTACAATACCCTCTCAGTTCTCGCAAGAACAATTAACTATGTGGCTGTTCCGTTTCTCCGTTGTTGGAGCTCAATAACGCTTCAGCTAATATCTAGCTGAATGGCAGCTGAGGTGAACACAGTGTTCACTCAAAATTCCTCCTTTGTGTCTTACAGAGTACGATACACCCTGTTCTGCGCTTGACGCTGGCTAAGAGGAGAGTCCCGAAATTTTCGGTCTTGTCTCTCTCATAGCATAACTGTTCCGACCAATAGGAGCGTTCCTTTTATTTTATGGAAACTATCTCTGACAATCGCAAAGGGCCTACCATCAAACGGCGTCGAAATTTCGGCACTTTACTTCTTGGTAGTTCATGACAGTCAATAGGACATTTTGTGCCTGCTCAAGATGCCGAAAGGTTACATGCAGACATCCAGAGCATACCAATCACAGTTCATGCGATCGACTGCGTCACTGGTTTGTTTGTATCCGTCTGGAAATTCCCCAACGCAGTTTTCTAAAGGTTTTTTCAGTACTACTCCAGTGGACCGCTACTTGCCCCCCTGGATGAGTCACCTGGCCCATTCATTGTCTTTCGGCATGGGTCGCTTTAAGAGCTTTCCGTTGTACTCGGCCTATGATCTCGCCACTCACATCTGCTCCCAAACGAAACGTTTCCTCCAGCAGCTTGTTCACCTCATGCTCATTGACATGCAGGATTTAGATTCAGTGTGATAATACCATGGATTGGCATGCCTTTGCATTAATGTGCAAGACTGGTCATTTTCGCCAAAGTATGTCAGGTGACATATTCATGATGTACAAAAACTCTCATGTAAGGTGCGAAATTGACATTCGTTTAATATTCCATCGCCGGCCGAAGTGGCCGTGCGGTTAAAGGCGCTGCAGTCTGGAACCGCAAGACCGCTACGGTCGCAGGTTCGAATCCTGCCTCGGGCATGGATGTTTGTCATGTCCTTAGGTTAGTTAGGTTTAACTAGTTCTAAGTTCTAGGGGACTAATGACCCCAGCAGTTGAGTCCCATAGTGCTCAGAACCATTTGAACCATTTGTACCATAATATTACATCATGCAAGATCGTTATGAGAAGTTCATAACATCGTAATTAGTATCACTGACTCACAATGAGAAGCAACTAACAAATGACATACCTGCATAAATAAAATTGACAAAAGAGGCAAATTAATTTACAGCCTTGTCTGGCATCGAGACATGATGTAAAAATACGATCAAACTGTAGTAAACACGCATGGCCTGTAACGCAGGTCCATCATCAGCACACCGTACTTACAGTTGTATTACAAACAACTGAGAGGGTTTAGTCGCTAGGTGTCACTGACCATAAGTGCTGTTTACAGTGGTGTGTTACAAAGCCAGATATGCAATCTCTAAGTTCCTACATGAAACAAAAGAGTAATTTCTTTTATTGTTTTATCGTATGGCAATACATATACAAAGTCTACAAAACTACTACAAGTCAATATTTAAACACAGTTCTCCAGCGTATAACAACAGAAAAATGACAAGAGCTGTATTCAGATATCAGGATCTTTTATGTATTTTATCACACCACTCGTAGTTGTCAGAAAATCTTCCAAAAGACCCTTGTAGGCACATGAGGGACATGTTGACACAAGATGAGCAAATGACTGTTGTTCCACACCACAGCCACATGATGGTGGTCAAGATTTGACTCATCTGTGGAAAGTGTCAGCACATCTTCCACAGCCCATTCAGATGTGGTTCAGATTAGTCCTAACTGCCCAAGGCTTGTCAATTCCAAAGGCGTTTCTTCTGGAAGCAAGGCAGTTTCATGCGGTCCGGACGTCACTTTTGTTGCGAGAAGTGTTTCCATTAATAGATAGTATTGAATTCAGATGCCTTGAGAGTTCTGGCTGTGATGAGAGCGGGATGTCTTGACGTCAATCGTTTTCGCTCCGCAGGGAATACATCGTTCAGTACTGGAAGGTTGGATTTAGCAGTAATCTTCTGGTATTAATGCAGTAGCGCGTTCTTCTGCCTCGTACCAGGAGATGGAATGTGCTCAAGATACGGAATCAGCATGTGGGATTCGTTCTTATTGACCCACTAATGATGTGCACGATTTCATTAAGTTGTACCTCTATCTCTCTTGTGGGTAGACTATTAAGCCAGATAGGCGCGCAGTACTCTGCTGTTCAGTATACCAATCGGAGTACTGATACTCGAAGGCGGTCTGCTGACAATTCCCAATGAGTACTACAAAGTTCATGGAGAATGTTGTTCCTCCTCTTGAGCTTAGCAACGTGAGCCCAAGGTTTATTGAGTGCATGTTGTACAAAGCTTGCCTCCCTCAAAGTATACATGAACAGTTCTGAGTGCCAATCTATAGGACAGATGGAAACAGGAAACTTCTTTTCTATTTGCGTTTGGCTGTAGCCTCCATTTGTGGAGATGATGTCCAGGTCAGAATTTAGGATTTCTTGAGTCGTTTCAAAAGTTTTGTGTTGGGTGGCTGTTGCCTAGTCGTCCACACAGCTAAACGTTCTGGACTGTGTTGCTGGAATATCAGATATATGTATAAATTAAACAAGAGAGGAGCAAGAACAGATCCCTGTGGTAAGCCATTGTTCAGAAGTGAGTCTCTTTTCTCGTAGTTACTGTGTCAGTCCAGCTAACATGTTCTCAGTTAGTTTCGATGTATGTCTGCATGGGACAAGTATTAATAATTTATAAAGCAGTCCATACCTCCAAATTGTGCCGTATGCTGCACTTAGAGCAATGAAAGTAACTGATGTTTTCTGTTTCATTTGATATCTTGCTTTAATAACTGTTGTTAGAAATAAGTCTTGATCAGCACAACACTGTAATGGTCAGAAGCAAGGTTGCTAAATAGGAAGGCTCTGAAATATCACTGGATTCAGCTGACTGCAAGGAATTCTTTCAAAGAACTTATAAATAGTGCTAAATAGCGCGAATGACCCATATTTCTTAGGCTGTTCTGATGCCATGCTGGGCTTTAGTACTGCTATGACTTTTGACTGCTACATTTTTTGTGGGGCTGAGCCAGCTATCATGTCAGAAGTATAAGCTAACACATAATTAGGAAAGAGCTAAAGCTCAAACATGGATCAATTGTAAATTGTTAGTTAAAATTATAAATGCTAACTCTCTCAAAAAAGAAGGTGTATATTTTCCAGACACCTTTTTCAGAGAGCTAGCAGTCACTTACAATTATAATTGCTAGATATATATCTCAAAAAAGTGTTTGCAATGTATATAGTATATAATGAAGTTAGAAGAAACTAGCATCTCACAACACAGGGAAAGACACAGGCATAACAGACTCATGACAACAGAGCCAAGAAAAGGTGGCAAGTTCAGGGAGGAACCGACATTGAGGATCTTGAGAAATCGCTATGGTACAGTCAGCCACACACAGCTAATGGCATGACTGCTATATAGACACAACACTTTGTTGGAGCAGACATTGAATACAGTGACACGGAGAAAGGGTTTTCTGCATGCAATGAGGAGCACTAGCAGAATTTATGATTTTCATGTTCCATGGATCAATTACATGGCAAATCATGTTGATATGGAACAAGTCATTCTACATTCACACTGTAAATTGATTTGTAAACATGGCTACATGCTGAACATTTGTAAGTATTTTTGTGGTTTTGTTTGTTATTATTATTATTAAATATAAATATATGAGTTCCATTGGTTCTTGGTGGAAGAGTTTATACATTATGAATGCAAACACACACAACACTGTGCAACTACCTGCTTAATATCACTGGTATACCTGATATGTTTGTAAAATAGGTACTATTCAAGAAAATATCATTTTGTTCTGCCACACCCTTGGAACATGCCAGCAAAGTTACTTATTTTCTTCTATGATCAACTGTTGTAATTTTTACATAGTCCATTAGTCAATGTGTTACATATTTTATATTAGCTGAACAACTTAACAATGCATTTACACAAATAATTCCTCTCATTTTATTCCTAAATCTAACTTTGATACTTTTGTTTTCGGAAATGGAGATACTGTGTAGATACCCTTGCTTAAAAATCTTTGATCCAACGAAATTTCATGGCACAAGCTGCCCAAGCTGCTTGTCTTTGTACTTGGTAATGGCATAACAGCTGAAAACAGGTTCGTGAAATAAATAATAAATATTGTAGGATATTACACCAGCGCTGTTTTTATTCATAACGAATAATGGGAATGTTTGTATGGAATAGAAGGAGTTTTCATGGACAAACATTTTATCAGTTTGTTTTCAAAATTTACCTTTCGGTCTGTCAGACTTTTTAGGTCACTGGTTATCAAAAATTGTAGTTGTGACGTTGTAAATCCTTAAACCCCTCTTTTTGCTGAAGACAATCTTAATATGGAATAATGAGTGTCAATTTTCCTGCAGATACTGAAATTATGTAATCATTGTTCCTTTTTAACTGCAATTATTTATTTAGAACAAACTTCATGAGGGAATAAATATACTGTGAAGTAGTAGTCATAGTGACTATCTCCTTGAACATGTGTCTACTAGTGTTGATGAGCACCACATGTTATTCTTATAGCATGTTTTCGACCAATAATGTATTTCTTTCTGAAGTATGAGTTAGCCCAAAACAATATTCCACATGACCTTATTGAATGAAAATGTGTAAAATATGTCTTTCCCTGAGATTTTTTATGTTTGTAAGTTGAAATATGGCTGAACTAAGTTCTTTTAGGATTTCCAGTATGCATTTTCTTTCAATTTAAGCTCTCATCAATTATCAAGAATTATGAAGTTCCCACCCTATATATTATTTAATTACCATGTGTTATATTTACCATTCGTATAGTACCATTAGATGTGCAGAAATAAATATGTTGTGTCATTTTTAAAATTTACATTGAGATATTTTCAGAATACCTGCCAATGACATTTTTAAGAACCTAATTTAGCATTTCGTCTGTTGTTGTACATATTCTTGGATGATTAGAATACTAATGTCATCAGCAAAAAGAAATGACCCTGTTTCTTATTTATTAGAAGGAAGATCGTTTACATATATGACATACAGTTGCGGACCTAAGATTTTGCCTTGGGGAATGCCAAAAGTGATTTCACTGCTGTTAGAATAATTTCTGTGCACTTCATTACTGTAATTAGTGAGTACAACTTTCTGAATTCTTTTGCTCAGATATGACATTATCCTCTGGTTGGATGTATCACCTATTCCATAAAACTTCAGTTTATCTAAGAGAATATTCTGATTCATACAGTGAAATGCTTTTGCAACTGACAGTTTCAAGCTGGCAGTTTTATAGTTGATGATGTACACAGTGTGGTATATGATTGGTGCATTATGTACGTTTACTAGGCACAAATTTCACACAGAATTCCATGATTGTTGTGTGACAAGTTGTGGTTGGTATACAACTGGTGCATCAGGTGTGTTTGCTGGCACAAACTTCTCACAGAACACCGTGAGTGTCATGTGACAAGTTGTGATTGTATACTAATGTCACACATGAGTGCAGGCGTGTGTGCTGTAACCAGGAGCAGTTCTGCTTGTGAACTACATGCTATGGGCATAATTAATTGTATTAATCCAAAACTGTTTACATTAATCTATACTGCTAAGAATTCATCTTGAACCTTGTTCTGTGTGAATAATCAGTTGTTTATGCTATTGTATAAGAGTATATCAAGATACGAGGGCGGTTCAGAAAGTAACCTCCGATTGGTCACAGTGTGGGTTGTGGGAGGAGTAGCGACGCCATCTGTGCGTTCACGCACTCAACAGGTCAGTCGGCATCAAGCCGTGGTCGAGTGAACGTCGTACCTGCGCTAGTTTAGTTTTTGTGGCAGTTTGAAATGTGTGCTGCAATAGAAAACCCCACCAAATGTGAAGTGCGTGCTGTCATAAGGTTTTTTACAGCCAAAGGATATTCTGCAGCAGCTATTCATCGTGAGCTTTGTGCCGTGTACGGACCAAGAGTTATGAGTGAAGGAGTTGTCCGTGAATGGGTACGTTTATTTAAAAGTGGACGAGAAAATGTTCATGACGAAGAGGGGAGTGGTAGACCATCATTGGTGACTGACGAACTCGTTCAGACAGTTGATGCAAAAGTTCGTGAAACTCGACGTTTCTCAATGTCAGAGTTGTCTACTGGTTTTCCACAGATTTCTAAGACTCTCTTGTACGAGATAGTGACAGCAAGATTGGGTTACCGTAAGTTCTGTGCACGATGGGCGCCCAAAATTCTTACCGACCACCACAAAACTCAAAGAATGGCCTCTGCATTAGACTTTCTGTCACGTTATGAGGACGAAGGAGAACCATTGTTAAACAGAATCGTGACCGGTGACGAAACCTGGATTAAGTACGTGAACCCTGAGACAAAAGAACAATCGAAGATGTGGGCACATTCAAATTCGCCTACCAAACCAAGAAAAGCCTCGCAAGATTTTTCTGCCAGAAAACTGATGGCAATGGTGTTTTGGGATGCCAAAGGGGTGTTGTTGGTTGAATTCATGGAACGTGGTACGACCATTAATCAAGACGTGTACTGTGAAACAATAAAAAAGTTACGACGGGCTATACAGAACAAACGCCGTGGTATGCTTCCGGTGTCGTTTTTTTGCACGATAACGCCCGTCCTCACTCTGCTCGCAGAACAACGGCCCTTCTTGAGTCCTTCAAGTGGGACGTTATCAACCATCCACCTTACAGCCCAGACCTGGCACCAAGTGATTATCACCTCTTCATGCATTTGAAGAAATGGCTCGGGTCACAGCGGTTTGATGACGACGAAGAGCTCAAAGATGCGGTCACAGGCTGGGTCCAGGTACAAGCGGGTGATTTTTATGCAGAAGGAATTTCAAAGCTTGTGAAGAGATACGATAAGTGCCTCAATCGCTATGGAGACTATGTAGAAAAATAGTGCAAAGATGTAGTTGTAAGATGTAAATATTAAAATATTTTTATTTAACTTGGTGTACTTTTTTAAATCAACCGGAGGTTACTTTCTGAACGGCCCTCGTATATGCCTAGGTACGAGTAGCTTGTTATGGTAGCTATCTAGTGATAATAGTAGTATTAATCTCATTGCCTAGTTGTTTGCTATTGTTTTACCATCTTTTTTTTTTACTGCTGAAGTTGTTTCAGATATGATGACTGGTTGTGTGGCTAAGGACTATGAATGATCAATTGTTAGTGGTTTTCTGGTTATGTATATTAGAACAAGGGTTGGATTTTATACTTTTATTTAATGGATTTATTTTTGTACTGACAGTGGGGAAATCCACGTAATTATTTATGAGCTACAGAAATATTTTGTTTAGGTGGAAGTGTATTTTTGCTCTGTTCATATCAAATAAAATAACTGTTTAATCCAGACCCATGGCTGCTAATCCAAACCGAACCCTACTAGACTCAAATCCTAAACTGAAGTTGTACAAACGTTTCACACAAGCAATATCCAAGAAATATTAGTCTGCAATCAAGAAGAACTCATCTACATTTACTGAACGAAAATCAATGATAATAATTATCACTTAGTACTGTATTTTACTGCTACTGTACTCAACTTATGTGTTATATGCTTAGTACTGATTAAGCAAAGTAAACGCAGCACTTCGTTTTTACTTTGGATTTATAATGAATCATGTAGCAAGTAATATGTTAAATTTACAATTTAGTAGATTCACAAAAGATAATACAGATAATTAATTAATTTTTGGAAATGTGGATTAGAGTGATGCCGGTGTAGAAATGATAGAGGAAGAAATACAGTTCAAAGGTGTAGTGGATGTGAATGAATGTGAAGAAAATTATAATTCTATTCAGGAAACTATTGTATCTAGAAGTGGATGGATAACTTATGACATAGTGCTACCTGATGTGCACGAGCAGGTTTCAAGGAAACTACACATACTTCACGTCATGTCACGTCACCTTAGATAAAAATTACAGAGAATGTTGCGAATCTCGTGATTCTTGCCGAAGGCCACAGGACAGGAAAGTGAATCAATGGTCTGATGTGACAAGCTTGTCTGTAAAGATTATGACAGTCTACTTCTAACACCATTCTTTATAATTGATATCAAACAACATATTAATAAATTACAGTATTGTTACATAGTGTGAGGTAGAAAAATATTTCTTGTTAAAATAATTCCTGTAGCTAAGTAAACTAAATAATGTATATGTTTTTATCTTTCAAACATAGCCAGTACGTAATTATAACTTAAACGTAACTTAATTATTGCAATCCATTACGCAGTTGTGATTTCAGAACTGTGCATGCGTCTCTTAACACATCATTACTATTTTTGTGGAAATATTTTATCTTCTATCGCCATAAAATTGCTAGAATCACTAAAAACTAAACTCCGTCTGAACAGACTTTTGAAGGTTCAATGGGACCAACCGGCCGCCGTGTCATCCTCAGCCGATATGCGTCACTGGATGCGGATATGAAGGGTCATGTGCTCAGCACACCACTCTTTCAGCCGTATGTTAGTTTAAAAGACCAGAATCGCTACTTCTCAATCAAGTAGCTCCTCAGTTTGCCCCATAAGGGTTGAGTGCATCCCACATGCCAACAGCGCTCCGCAGACTGGCTGGTCACCCATCCAAGTGCTAGCCCAGCCCGACTGCGCTTAACTTTGGTGATTTGACAGGAATCGGTGCCACCACTGCAGCAAGGTCATTCCCTGCGAGAAGCACTATGGCGTAGAAAAGGACCACAGACATACACTACTGGCCATTAAAATTGCTACACAACGAAGATGACGTCCTACAGACGTGAAATTTAACCGACAGGAAGAAGATGCAGTGATATGCAAATGATTTGCATGTCAGAGCATTCACACAAGGTTGGTGCCGGTGGCGACACCTACAACGTGCTGGCATGAGGAAAGTTTCCAATCGATTTCTCATACACAAACAGCAGTTGACCGGTGTTGCCTGGTGAAACGTTGTTCTGATGCCTCCTGTAAGGAGGAGAAATGCGTACCATCACGTTTCCGACTTTGATAAAGGTCGGATTGTAGCCTATCGCGATTGCGGTTTATCGTATCGTGACATTGCTGCTCGCGTTGGTCGAGATCCAATGACTGTTAGCAGAATATGGAATCGGTGGGTTCAGGAAGGTAATACGGAACGCCGTGCTGGATCCGAATGGCCTCGTATCACTAGCATTAGAGATGACAGGCATCTTATCTGCATGGCTGTAACGGATCGTGCAGCCACGTCTCGATCCCTGAGTCAACCTATGGGGAAGTTTGCAAGACAACAACCATCTGCACGAACAGTTCGACGACGTTTGCAGCAGCATGGACTATCAGCTCGGAGACCATGGCTGCGGTTACCCTTGACGATGCATCACAGACAGGAGCGCCAGCGACGAACCTGGGTACACGAATGGCAAAACGTCATTTTTTCGGATGAATCAAGGTTCTATTTATAGCATCATGATGGTCGCATCCGTGTTTGGCGACATCGCGGTGAACGCACATTGAAAGCATCTATTCGTCATCGCCATACTGACGTATCACCTGGCGTGATGCTATGGGGTGCCATTGGTTACACACCTCGTTCACCTCTTGTTGGCACTTTGAATAGTGGACGTTACATTTCAGATGTGTTACTACCCGTGGCTCTACCCTTCGCTAGATTCCTCAGAAACCCTACAGTTCAACAGGATAATGCACGACCGCATGTTTCAGGTGCTGTACGGGCCTTTCTGGATACAGAAAATGTTCGACTGCTGCTCTGGTCAGCAGATTCTCCAGATCTCTCACCAATTGAAAACGTCTGGTCAATGGTGGCCGAGCAACTGGCTCAATACGCTAGTCACTACACTTGAAGAAGTGTGGTATCATGTGGAAGCTGCATGGGCAGCTGTATCCGTACACGCCATCCAAGCTCTGTTTGACTCCATGCCCAGGCGTATCAAGGCCGTTAATTCGGCCTCGGCCAGAGGTAGTTGTTCTTGGTGCTGATTTCTCAGTATCTATACACCCAAATTGCGTGAAAATGTAATCACATGTCAGTTGTCGTATAATATATTTGTCCAATGAATACCCGTTTATCATCTGCATTCCTTCTTTGTGTAGCAATTTTAATGGCCAGTAGTGTATTAGCTTCCAGGTAAGTGTCACGAGTGGCGAATTTTGAGTAAAACTTACACATTTCTCTTGTTTACATGTTAAAATTTGCTTCTTTTCCAAAACATAGCAGTGTTTACCTAGTGTCACCTCACCAAAAGTGTTGTGCAGACGTTACTGCGAGAGAATTCTTAAACATTGGTTTATTAAATTTATTACGTGAGGAACTGAGGAAAAGTAATGTCAGTATCTTATTGAAAAGCACATTCTCGTTACAAAAATAAGCATGTCATGTCCTCACCTGTAGGTTTTCTAATGCCACCAGCTATGGATGGCCCTTAAAAATCACAATATTCTATCAAAAAAGTCTGTAGTTAGTGGAACAACACAGAACATAATGAAGTTTTTCGTAAACACAGGGCAAAATGCTCTTCTCCTTATGTTCAATCAATTGCAGAAATCTCATTTCGATATTTCAAACCATTTATAAAATACTAGGAGAACTGAAGATATTTCACTCTAACTTTATCACTGGCGCGGCATCCGCCTCGATAGCTCAATGGCAGCCGGCACACCAGAGCGTGTTCGGTCAGAGGGTTAGCCGCTTTCTGTCACAAAAAGCTGAGTTAATGGAACGACAATGACCTTAAACAAGCGCCGTGGGACGTCCGCCCCGAACGAATAGTACGAACAATCAGAAGCAAAATGAGATCAACAGAAAAAAAAGAAAAAAAGTGGTCAGTGTGACAGAATGCCGTGCTAAGGGGTCGGGTTCGATTCCTGGCTGGGTAGGATATTTTTTTCCAATCAGGGACTGGGTGTTGTGTTGTCCCCATCATCATCTGATCCCCATCGATGCGCAGGTCGCCGCAGTGACCGACGGGAGGCCCTAGCCACAAGGCATTTCATTTTTCACTGGCTCGGCGCAATCGCAAATACGTGTGCTACGTCATATCTGTTTTATCGAGTCTGGTGATAGGCACAGGCCTCTAACCAAGTCTAAAGAAAAATTCAATATGTTAGCTAAATTTCATACGCAGTAACATATCATGTAATACACACCAAATGTATAGTAACCCCTATTTTTCATTGCAAACTTTTTCTAATTTCAGGCAGTATCTTATTTCCACGTAAATATCACACTAAATGCGATCAGTAAGGAAATGGTGGGCATGTCATAATGATCCTGGCATATAAAGCTATAAGTAAAGCAACAACGAAATTTCCAGAATGAGATTTTCATTCTGCGGCGGACTGTGTGCTGATATGAAACTACGTGACAGATTAAAATTGTGTGCCGGACCGAGACTCGAACTCGGGACCTTTGCCTTTCGCGGGCAAGTGCTCTACCAACTGAGCTACCCAAGCACGACTAACGCCCCGTCCTCACAGCTTTGCTTCTTCCAGTGTCTCGTCTCCTACCTTGCAAACTGTACAGAAGCGCACACTCCGCTGCAGAGTGAAAATCTCATTCTGGAAACATTCCCCATGCTGCGGCTAAGCCATGTCTCCGCAATATCCTTTATTTCAGGAGTGCTAGTTCTGCAAGGTTCGCAGGAGAGCTTCTGTAAAGTTTGAAAGGTAGGAGACGAGATACTGGCAGAAGTAAAGGTGTGAGGACGGGGCGTGAGTATGCTTGGGTAGCTCAGTTGGTAGAGCACTTGACCGCGAAAGGCAAAGGTCCCGAGTTCGAGTCTCGGTCTGGCATACAGTTTTAATCTGCCAGGAAGTTTCAACAATGAAATTTGAATAGAGTGAAGGACGTGCGCCTCGATTTTGTCATCGGCCACCGGATGACAGGTGGCAGAGACTGTCGGCCTCCCCTTCCAAATGAACGAATGAACTCGCCCAGCGCCGTGGACGAAAAACGGTCACTGCGCATCAGCCACGGTGCGGACTCTACAGGAGAGCCAAAACTGTGACAGTGCAACCACTCCGAAGGGGTACGATCGTGTTCAGTGGATTTACTACCTCAAGAGGTCCTCAGACAACAGTTTAACCGTCTGGAGTCAGCAGTGTCAGCTGTCGAGACCGTCGTCCGGATGCTGATCACACTGCGAACTGTCGTTTTCGAACGCGAAACACTTGGAATCAAACCTAAAAGGAAAGGTGTGGTTTCAGTGACGCCATTTACGGCACCACGTAAGACCTTCTCGTGTCGATTGTGAGTGGTGGTGTGTCTGAAATGTTTTCCTCGGCCAGCCATAAGAAATCCGCGTGATTTGAATGCTGTGACGTGACTGTTCTGACATCCATCGCAAGGACCTCTAAAAGAAGGGCTGAAATGTGGGTAAGAGAAGGTTTGTCGACCCTCTATATCGGAGATACGTCCACAGTGGCTTTGGGTAGAATTTTGATAAAATTTGGTGTCAGTGTGAAGTTTTATCCCACTTTACACCTCCCATCGCCTTTTATTCGCATGTGTCGACGCCTTGAAGTTTAAAGCTTTTCCGAGTCCGAGGGTGACGTACCAGGGCGACAGGCTTTTGTATCGTTACAGAGGAACTTTGTGGGCACCTTTGAGCCAAATTTCAAACTGCTGCATCTTAACAGAAGACAATTGTAGCGTTTATATGAAGAGATGGTTGAATTTTTTGGTGCAGTGTATATATAGTAGTAGTAGCTTCATTCATCCATAGATCTCTTTTTACAAGGATATAGGACATGTCAAAGTATTTATAAATTTAGATCAATTTAAAATAAGCTAATTCGTATACACATATATTTACAGACTTCTAGTTAGACGCAATCATTAGATTTACTCCTGGTATACAATACTTTTTTAATCAACAAGTACAACACACTTATAAAATCATAAACAAAGTTAAACATTTTACTTCAGGCTAACAATCTTGATATTTTAATAAATAACTTATCAGTAACAAATCTACAGATAATCCGTGTACTGGTGTTTAAGCAAGGACAGTGCACATAAAAAATAAAACAATACAGCAAACATCCAATGACTCTAGTATCGATTTCTTTTTACACGGGCTTTGCTTGTTTCTGTCCTTTGTGCTTTCAAGACATTCATGAGTGCCACAGGAAGAGGACTGGGGTTTTTTGGACATTACTTTGCTGTATGAGCCTCAGGACCGGTTGCTTTACAATGTGGACATACATACTTTTGAAGAATGGGACAGACTGTTTTACCATAGTTATCTTTCAGCTGATGGTTTCTAAAAATCCTATCAGATTCACCATTTTTCCTACAAAATGCACACCATATGCCTTTCTTTGGATATATGCTTGGCAAACAATCTTTCTGCAAACAATCTTGAGTTTCAATGTGTCTACTATGTTGCATATAACAGATTAAAATTAGACTCCCATTGCATAGGTGAATCATCAATAGGAACCTCTAACTTCTAATAACAAGTGTCGTAGAGTACAGCACACAATGCAGCACTGCTACACAGGAAGTAAATTTTTAGACCATCTGTATGCTGGTTGCGAAAATCCGCTTATCCCGGCAAGAGCAGCAGGATCCGCAGAAACGTCTCTCCGCAGACGAGTCACTCCGCACCGGCGTTCCAGCCCAGCTCTGTCTGCGGGAGCTCCGGCCGCCTGTCTAGCTGCTAAGTTGTTTACCTCTCCAGGCACTCTGCGCGTCCAGGGCTACGTTTCATTTTCTAAAGAAAATCTTTCTGATTATTTCGTAGGACACGCTCTTTGTGTGGTCTTCAGCAATAACAAACCAAATTGGTTTCCAAATTAGAGTTTAGTAAACTGTACGAAAGTTGGACAAAGTACTTCAGTGTAAGTGGTTACCTTGAAAGATTCATGGAAACAGCACCAGATGTCAGTGCTAGTGCAAGAGGTTCCCTCGTAATTGCAGGTCATCCTTTATGAGTCAATACATGATAATGGAAGCTTGGCTAAAGAAAAATTAAGACACATTCATAGGATTTTTCGACCTGGAAACATCGTTCGATAATGTCAAATGGTGCAAGATATTCGAAATCCTGAGAAAAATAGGGTAAGCTAGGGACAGACGTGTATTATACAATATGTACAAGAGCCAAGAGGAAACCAGTAAGACTAGAAGATCAAAAACGAAGTGTTCAGATTGAAAGGGGTGTAAGACAGGGATACAGTGTTTTGTCTGTACTGTTCGCTCTGTACATCGAAGAGACATGGAAATACTGGAAATAAAAGAAAGGTTCAAGAGTGGAATTAAAATTCAAGGTGAAAGGATATCAATGACATAATTCGCTGATGACATTGCTGTCCTCAGTGAAAGTGAAGAAGAATTATAATGATAAGTAGCAGACATGAGAACAGTGAGAAACTTAACATCAAAATTGGCGATCACGAAGTAGATGAAGTTAAGGAATTCTGCTACTTAGGCAGTAAAATAACCAACGACGGACGGAGCAAGGAGGAAATCAGAAGCAGTCTAGGACTGGCAAGAAGGACATTGCTGGCTAAAGGAAGTCTACTAGTATCAAATATACGCTTTGAGGAAGAAATTTCTGAGAATGTTAGTTTGGGGCACGGAATTGTATGGTTGTGAAACTCGAAAGAGAAGAGAATCGAAGCATTTGAAATGTGGTGCCACAGACGAACGTTCAAAAGTAGGTAAGAAATGAGGAAGTTCTACGCAGAGTCGTAGAGGAAAGGAATATGTGGAAAACAAGGAGAACGGACAGGATAATAGGACACCTGTTTCAAGTCATTGGGGAACGACTTCCATGGTACTAGAGAGAGCTGCAGAAGGCAAAAACTCTAGGGAAAGACAGATCAGAATACATCCAGCAGATAACCGAGGACGTAGATTGCAAGAGCTACTCTGAGATGAAGAAGTTGGCACATCAGAGGAAATCGTGGTGGGCCGCATCAAACCAGCCGCAAAAAGCACGTGATGCGTCAATGTTCTGGATAGCGAACTGTGTTGAGGGCTTCTCTTTGATATTGTGAAGATGGGAGAAAATCGATATTCGATCAGTGATTAAGTTCTTCGTGAACAAAGGTATCGAAGCAAAGGAAATTCATGTCGATTTTCAGAACATACAAGGGGAGTGTGCTCTTTCTCATTAAGCTCCAGTTTAAAGTTGGTCGGACCAGCTTAGATGACGGTCCATGTAGTGGTCGGTCGGTAACTGCCAATACTCCATAAATTATGGCAAAAGTGCGTAATATGGTCGTGGAGGCTCGCCGAGGGAAGTGTAGAAATTTCTGAAGCTATACGGACGTCTTCTGAAGGGGTATATCACATTTTAACAGTGAAACTGGATACGAGGAAATCACTTGTTACGTGGGTTCCGCGACTCTTAATGCAGGATCGGAATCACTCGGAATGGAAATGTTCGAACAATGTTTCAGCCGCTTTCAGAGCAGCCAACAAAATTTTTTGCACCGGTTTGTCACCACAGATGAAACATGCGTCCACAACTACACCCAAGACAGAAAACAACAGTCAAAGCAGTGGAAACATGTTGGTTCACCACCACCACCAGAGAAAGCATAGGCAGTATGATGGGCTGGAAGGATCATGACGCCAATTTTCAATTCTGCTGATAGAGTATCTTCCCACTGGTCAAACAATTACTATGAAACACTGATTAGCCAGAACATGATGACCTCCAACCTGACAGCCAGTATGTCCACCTTTGGCACGGACAACAGCGGCGAAGCGTCGTGGTCTGGAGTCAGTGAGGCCTTGGTGGGTCGCTGGAGGAAGTTGGCACCACATCTGCACACACAAGCCACCTAATTCACGGGAATTCCGGGGAGGGGCCGATGAGCTCTGACGCCACGTTCAAACACTTCTCAGATGTGTTCGACCGGGTTCTGATCTGGCCAGTTGAGGGTTCAGCAAATCCGCTGGCACTCGCGACTGTGTTCGTCGAACCACTCCACCACACTCCTGATCTTGTGTCATGGCGCTTTATCTTGTTGAAAAATGCCACTTCCGTCGGAAGACACGATCGTCATGAAGGGGTGTACGTTGTCTGCAACATCTTCCCCAGAGCATAATGGAGCCGCTGCCAGCTTGTCTCTGTCACGCAGTACAGGTGGCAAGGAGTTGTTCCCCTGGAAGATGATAGATTCGCTCCCTAGCACAGGCGTGATGAAGGAGGTATTGCGATTTATCTGAGCATGCAGGACTCTGCCAGTGCGCCAACGCCCAGTGCCAACAGTCTCGTGTCCATGTCAGTCGTAGTTGCTGATGTGGTGTTAACATTGACAGACGTATGGGTCGTCAACTGCTGAGGCCCGTCATTAGGAGTGTTCGGTGCACTGTGTGTGCAGATACACTTGTACTCTGCCCAGCATTCAAACGTGATGTTAGTTCCGTCACAGCTCGCCACCTGCCCTGTTTTACCAGTCTGCTCAACCTACATCATCCAACATCTGTAATGAGGGTTGGCCGCCCGACCCAAAGACGTCTGGACATGGCCTCGCCTTGGTTTCGCCACCTGTTGAAGACCCTCACCACAGCACTCCTCAAGCAGTGCAGTTTCCGAAAAGCTCGTGCGGAGCCTCTGGATCATGAAAATCTGCTCTCGGTGAGACTCAGACTGATCGCTCACCTTCTCCGTTCTAGAACTGGACAACACTCTCTGATACCACACGCACAGTCCGTGTGTCTGACCAGCAATCTCTCCTCGCCAGGTGACACTGCTATAGCCTGGAGTGGTTTTTATCGATCGTATGTCAGAGGTGATAATGTTCTGCATGACCAGTGTACAACAACAAATATTTTACCCAATTATAGTGAAAAATCCATAAAAAGCATACCTGGAGGGTAAGAAGTCTATATCCACATTAAAACAGTGTCTTTGTAGTTGAAAATGCCTTGAGGTCTAAAAAGGACAACATGCGAGGGTTCAAAATGAAACTGTGATACTGTCCTAGACACTTGCAGACACCCAACCCCTTGACATCTCTCCATTCTGGTTGTCGCCTAGCAGGCGCAAGAGCGGCAGCGTTGCGCGTCTGCACGTGCCTAGGACTCTCATCACAGGTACATTTCTAATACGCCCAGAAAAGGCGGGCAGGTAACACAGAAGGTGCCATCGAACTGGGGGAGGGGGGGGGAGTTTTAAATGGGACCACTGCGGTTTCACTCACGTGTGTGTCTATGTCGTACCCCTCCGAATCACAACTTCGTCTACATGGATTCTCTGCAACTCACATATATGATGTAGATGTAGATGTGAGGGGTACGAGGTAGACACACACAAAGCCTGGCAGAGGGTTCATCGAACCACCTTCACAATTCTCTGTTATAGCAATCTCGTATAGTGCGTGGAAAGAATGAACACCTGTATCTTTCCGTACGAGCTTATTTTATCGTGGTGATCGTTTCTCTCTATGTCGGTCGGTGTCAAAAAAATATTTTCGCTTTCGGAGGAAAAAATTGATAACTGGAATTTCGTGAGAAGATTCTGTTACATCGAAAAACGCCTTTGTTTTAATGATGCCCAGCCTAAATCCTCTGAGTCTCTCCCATATTTCTCAATAATGCAAAACGTGCTGCCCTTTTCTTGAACTTTTCCCATATAGTCCGTCAATCCTATCTGGTACGGATCCTACACCGCACAGCACTATTCTAAAAGAGGACGGACAAGTGTAGTCTCCTTAGTAGATCTGTTACATTTTCAAAGTATCCTGCAAATAAAACGCAGTCTTTGGTTAGCCTTCCTCTGTTACATTTTCAAAGTATCCTGCAAATAAAACGCAGTCTTTGGTTAGCCTTCCTCACAACATCTTCTATTTCTTGCTTCCAATTTAAGTTGTTCGTAATTGTAATTCCTACGTATGTAGATGAATTTACTGTCTTTAGATTTGACTGATTTATTGTCTAACTGAAGTTTAACCGATTCCTTTCAGATCTTATATGCATGATCTGACACTTTTCGTTGTTTAGGGTCAACTGCCAATTTTCGCGCCATTCAGATATGTTTTCTAAATCGTTTTGCAATTTGTTATGGGTTATATAGATAAGTAACAGCACAGGGCCTGTAATTTTTCCATAGGAAACGGCAGAAATCAATTCTTTTTTACTCGGTAACTTTCTGTCAGTTACTACGAATTGTGACCTCTCTGACAGGAAATCACAAATCCAGTCACTTAACAGACGATATTCCATAAGCACGCAATTTCACTACAAGAAATGCAAAATACGGAATCAATCTGGAATCCCTTGTCGACAGCACTCAACACTTCGTGTGAGTAAAGAGCTAGTTGTGTTTTACAAGAACGATGTTTTCTAAATCCGTGTTGACTGTGTGTCAATGGACCACAATATATGTTCAAAAATGCTGCTGTAGATCGACGTTAATGGTATTTCATATAGAAGCGCATCATCAAAATGACAAACGTTGTAAATATAAACTCCGTAACTTTATTTGTTTAAGAGGTATAATAAATTTAAATTATCACTATTTTCAGTTAAGCATTAGATCATCATTTCCTGCACACAAAACACATTGAACGATGACAACATGGCACCTTATTGAATCATTACGTAATAAAATATTTGTTGTAAAGTTAGTTCATAATAGTTACTTTTGTTCTTCATTTCTTTACCGGAAATCACATGGGTGCAAGGCTACTGGCCATGACATTCAAAGCTAAGAAGGAAACTGTACTGGTTTTATGTAAAAGAAAATCCTTTCTGATGAATAAGCTGAGGAAGCAGACAGTAAATGCTACATCTGAAGTTCCATTGACTTGCCTCTTCAAAAAATAAGGAAAAGATACCAAGATATTGACAACTGTTTAAAACAAATCAGAAGAATGTATGATGACTCAGGGAATTTAAGGTGATGCTTAAAATGTCTGGCTTTCCTACTAAAGGTGCTGGTAGGAATCGCGCGTTGGGGGCTCTGAACAGACATAATTATGTATACAGGTTGAACATTAATAAAACTGACAAACTGCAGGGATGGGTCACAGACTGGAAGTGGAGGGAAAAAGGTGCTATGAGCATGTGTCCGGAAATGCATCATTGCCACCACATTAGATGGTGCTGACCCCATGCCATATGTACCTTGTGTGTTACACACTGTGTGATTGACACAGCGTACTGTAAGCACCAGAGTGAAAACCGAGCAGTAGCCAGCAGCAGATGAGACAACATTGCAATGGCAAGTGACAGACGTCAACTCTCATCATAGCAGCAGAAGCGGCAACAGTGCACTGGAAAGTGACAGATGTGAACTGTCACCTTGGCAGCAGATGTGGGAACAACTTAGTGGCAAGTGACAGATGTGAACTATCACATCAGCAGCAGATGTGGCAAAAGTGTAGTGGCAAGTACCAAGTGCCAACTATCACCTCAGCAGCAGATGTGGCGACAGTGTAGTGGTAAGTGACAAGTGTCAACTATCACCTCAGCAGCAGATGTGGCAGCAACGTAGTGGCAAGTGGCAGATGCCAACTATCATGTAGGCACCAGATGTGGCAACATTATAGTGTCAAATAACAGGCATCAACTATCGCTGTGGGAGCAGATGTGGCAACATTGTAGTGGCAAGTGACAGACGTCAACTATCACCTGATTTTAATGGGACTGTAGGACAAGTTGGGTGTCGCTGAGTTCTTTTGGGGGGTCCAATCTGCTGTTGCTGCCTCTCTACAGACAGTACTTCTAGAATCCTTTCGTATTAGTGGGTCTGCTTCTCGTGCCATCTACTTGTCAACTGTGTATTACATAGGTAAAAAATGAAATGATCGTAAGGCACAGCTGGCCGCGAGGCCCCATTCGGAGAAGTTCGGCCGGCAAGTGCGAATCTTACTTCAGTCGACTGCACATTTGGCTACAGACATGCGGTGTGAGGATGGAATTATGATGGGGACAACACAACAGCCAACCCACGAGTGAGAAAATCTCCAACCCGGCCAGCAACCGAACCTGGGCCCACTGCACGGGAGGAAAGAACATAACCACTCAGTTAAGCAGGTGGACATTTACACAGGTACTTCTGATTAGTTAATGTACAGGGGACACACT